>NC_072829.1:12769608-13391385 GCF_027744805.1 Dunckerocampus dactyliophorus | reverse complement strand
TGTTGCTGCAACTGACCTGTGCTCCGAACGGTGAAATGTGTCAAATTGTCAAATTTAGGTCGTGCTTCCTCCTTGGAGTATGTTTTATCCTTCATTCTGCTCATCACTATTAGCCGTCCAGTTTTAGAATTCCCGCCTGCCACCCGGGAGACCAGGTCCGATTCCACACCCGTGCATCCAGTCTCTTTTAATACATTTCATCAGAACTCATGTTGAAAAGGACAAAAGACATTTTCATGAAAGAGGGGTCAACTTAGGTCACTGGTTCATATCCGTATCGAAGGACAAAACATTTGGTTATTAATTTATGTCTGTCAAAGAGTCACAACAGTGTCTTTTCCGAAGGGACGCCACTTCCGAGTCGATGGCGTTTGACTTGATTCCCTGTCACATCGTCTGAAATTGACAAAATCAAAGTTCACTGGACAACGTGCACCAGATTGTTTTTCTGGGTATGCGGTGTCCGCTCTTTGTGATGTACCAACCTTTGTCGCAAAGTGTTTGAAGTGTACGGCTATGTCGTGTTGGTTAAAAATCCATCTGAGTTTCTCAGATAAACCTGAGACGTACAAGATGACAATGTTAGTGCGTCTGCTACTCTTTTCTTCGTCATCGTCAAAGTTTTACAAATGACAAGCTGAGGTAAGCACAGGTTTTGAGGGGATCTGTCAGATGCTTATGCTCTTTCTCTTTGGCATGTGGGCTGGTGGGAAGATTATCAGCTCACATTGGGTTATTATGTTATGTCTGTCCATAAAGAATCACAGCAGTGTCTTGCTGGAATCAGTTTTGACCCATGACAATGTCACCTATGAATTAACTTGCAATATCTAAACTGAACATGATACTGTAGGTTAAAATGTGTCGTACTCTGCCACAAGGTACTCGATAAGCAACAGTCACGCGGTGGACATTTGTGCTTGTTCCTGTCTTTTTTGCCAGAGGCACAGCAGCAAGACCTTCGATAGCTCAGTTGGAAGAGCGGAGGACTGTAGTGGCGCAGGCTGGCATCCTTAGGTCGCCGGTTCAAGTCCGGCTCGAAGGACGAACCGTTTGCTTATGTTATGTCTGTCAGGAAAGAATAGCGGCAGTGTCATGTCCCAAAGAACTCCACTTACCAGTCGATGGAGTTTGACTTGATTCCGTGTCACGCATTCTGAAATAGGCAGCCTCAAAACTTCTGAGTGCAGGAGACTGGTGAAAGTGTGTCACGTCATAAAGTTCTTCTCATCATGCATAGGTAAGAATACTACAGACTGTACAAGACAATCTGACAAAAGAGCCCAAGTTGCCACGCACACGTCAAGATACTGCCCCTTGGTGGTCTCGAACCAACAACCTCTCGGTTAACAGATGAGCGTTGACGGGCCGACCAAAACAAGAGCAGAGATCAAGAAAGGAACCAGTGCTGCGTTGCTGCTGCAATTCACCCGTGCTTGTATGGTGTATATTCATCGAATTGTCCAAAGTTTCGTTTCACTTGCTCTTTGCACTTTTATCCTTCAGTCTGTTCATTGTGGGCATTAGTGGTTCACTTTTACAATTCTTGCCTGGGTCCAATTGCAGACCAATGCACTCTGTCTCTTTTAATAAATTTAATCAGAACTCATGTTGAAGAAGGACAAAGCCATTTTCGTGAGAAGCGCAAGACCCCTGATTCGTACCCAGAAAGTACTTTGCGCTCATCAAAACTAAAGCTGTTGTCGTGGACTGCAGTGTCTCGACTGTTATGCCAGAAAGCACAAGTCTCATCCAAAGTGGAGGGAATGCTGGTGGCGTGGCATGCGTTCGTATGACTTCGATTGAACAGAAGTAAACAGGACGTGCTGTGAGTCTCTGTGGCGCAATCGGTCAGCGCGCTCGGCTGTTAACCGGGAGGCTGGTGGTTCGAGACCACCCAGGGACGCTATCTTGCACTTTGTGTCTTGTACAGCACTTGTGTTCTTCCCAATTGGCAAACTGTTTGTCGAGGACAACTTGCGCCACGCTTGCAGAATTTCCGTCATCCCTTTTTGGCCTGACGCAAAGTACTCCTAACAAATGCTGTTGGCGCCACTTTGCCAAGTGAACAGGAAAAGGCAAGATGTTCAAGCTCCACTGCTTGAGATGGTCAAAGTGCCTGTCTTGCAAACAGGAGCTGCTGGGTTGAAATCCCAGCAGTCCCGTGCTGTTCTTTCTATGACTCTTTCACAGCTAGTTTTCGAACCACATATCTGCGAATCCGAAATGTTGCGTTGCAGAAAACCCTAATATTACACAGAATTGGATTGCCTGCAAAGGAAATGCCGTTTTCAATTTGGACACGACACTACCGGGATTCAGGAAACAGACCATTTCAAATGGGGTCCAAACACTTTCACAGCCAGTTGTCAAAAGCACACTGCAGCTTGCCTTGTTTTATGCATTCGATCAGAACTCATGTTGATCAAGTCACAGACTGCTGTTTGTTTGCTCGCAAGTCCGTGGAAATGATTACAGACTTGGGAAACACGGAAAGTGCGGTTGAAAGCATAAGCATTTACAACAGCACCAGCCAGGATTATAAGCACGAGACCATGCAATGCTTCTTTGTTGCTGCAATTCACCTATGGCTCTGGGAGTGAAATCTATGCGTATAATTATCATTATTGTTATATAAAGAACCCACAGTGTAGAGGCCCTTTCACTTTGCCGTGTCGGTAGGCCCTGTGGGTGTTTTTGACAGGCATTGGTGGTTCAATGGTAGAATTCTCGTCTGCCACGCGGGAGATCAGGGTCCGATTCCCGGCCAATGCAACAGCGCGGCTTTTACACCTTTGATCCAGAGGTCATGTTGGAAAAAGTACAAAGACCGTTGTTGTGACAAAGGCAGGACCTCTGGATTACATCCGAAACGTAGCAGCCTTGACTACCTTAGACGTGAGTATCAGCAAAATTCTGTCAAAAGTGGGATTCTAACCCACACTTTGTTATATACAGCAACCTCAATGAGATCCCGTCAACCGTCCGGCCTCATTCGCCTGACTACTGGGTTTTAAATGGTATTGCTACACGCTGCTGTTTGTTTCCAGGTGAGTCCGCATGAATCATGATGTCCTTGTGTAATGTCGGCGTCACAGTTGAAAGCATAGGCATGGCATTTGTAACAACACCAGACAAGAGTATAGATCAAGAAAGCAACCGATGCTGTGTTGTTGCTGCAACTGACCTGTGCTCCGAACGGTGAAATGTGTCAAATTGTCAAATTTAGGTCGTGCTTCCTCCTTGGAGTATGTTTTATCCTTCATTCTGCTCATCACTATTAGCCGTCCAGTTTTAGAATTCCCGCCTGCCACCCGGGAGACCAGGTCCGATTCCACACCCGTGCATCCAGTCTCTTTTAATACATTTCATCAGAACTCATGTTGAAAAGGACAAAAGACATTTTCATGAAAGAGGGGTCAACTTAGGTCACTGGTTCATATTCGTATCGAAGGACAAAACATTTGGTTATTAATTTATGTCTGTCAAAGAGTCACAACAGTGTCTTTTCCGAAGGGACGCCACTTCCGAGTCGATGGCGTTTGACTTGATTCCCTGTCACATCGTCTGAAATTGACAAAATCAAAGTTCACTGGACAACGTGCACCAGATTGTTTTTCTGGGTATGCGGTGTCCGCTCTTTGTGATGTACCAACCTTTGTCGCAAAGTGTTTGAAGTGTACGGCTATGTCGTGTTGGTTAAAAATCCATCTGAGTTTCTCAGATAAACCTGAGACGTACAAGATGACAATGTTAGTGCGTCTGCTACTCTTTTCTTCGTCATCGTCAAAGTTTTACAAATGACAAGCTGAGGTAAGCACAGGTTTTGAGGGGATCTGTCAGATGCTTATGCTCTTTCTCTTTGGCATGTGGGCTGGTGGGAAGATTATCAGCTCACATTGGGTTATTATGTTATGTCTGTCCATAAAGAATCACAGCAGTGTCTTGCTGGAATCAGTTTTGACCCATGACAATGTCACCTATGAATTAACTTGCAATATCTAAACTGAACATGATACTGTAGGTTAAAATGTGTCGTACTCTGCCACAAGGTACTCGATAAGCAACAGTCACGCGGTGGACATTTGTGCTTGTTCCTGTCTTTTTTGCCAGAGGCACAGCAGCAAGACCTTCGATAGCTCAGTTGGAAGAGCGGAGGACTGTAGTGGCGCAGGCTGGCATCCTTAGGTCGCCGGTTCAAGTCCGGCTCGAAGGACGAACCGTTTGCTTATGTTATGTCTGTCAGGAAAGAATAGCGGCAGTGTCATGTCCCAAAGAACTCCACTTACCAGTCGATGGAGTTTGACTTGATTCCGTGTCACGCATTCTGAAATAGGCAGCCTCAAAACTTCTGAGTGCAGGAGACTGGTGAAAGTGTGTCACGTCATAAAGTTCTTCTCATCATGCATAGGTAAGAATACTACAGACTGTACAAGACAATCTGACAAAAGAGCCCAAGTTGCCACGCACACGTCAAGATACTGCCCCTTGGTGGTCTCGAACCAACAACCTCTCGGTTAACAGATGAGCGTTGACGGGCCGACCAAAACAAGAGCAGAGATCAAGAAAGGAACCAGTGCTGCGTTGCTGCTGCAATTCACCCGTGCTTGTATGGTGTATATTCATCGAATTGTCCAAAGTTTCGTTTCACTTGCTCTTTGCACTTTTATCCTTCAGTCTGTTCATTGTGGGCATTAGTGGTTCACTTTTACAATTCTTGCCTGGGTCCAATTGCAGACCAATGCACTCTGTCTCTTTTAATAAATTTAATCAGAACTCATGTTGAAGAAGGACAAAGCCATTTTCGTGAGAAGCGCAAGACCCCTGATTCGTACCCAGAAAGTACTTTGCGCTCATCAAAACTAAAGCTGTTGTCGTGGACTGCAGTGTCTCGACTGTTATGCCAGAAAGCACAAGTCTCATCCAAAGTGGAGGGAATGCTGGTGGCGTGGCATGCGTTCGTATGACTTCGATTGAACAGAAGTAAACAGGACGTGCTGTGAGTCTCTGTGGCGCAATCGGTCAGCGCGCTCGGCTGTTAACCGGGAGGCTGGTGGTTCGAGACCACCCAGGGACGCTATCTTGCACTTTGTGTCTTGTACAGCACTTGTGTTCTTCCCAATTGGCAAACTGTTTGTCGAGGACAACTTGCGCCACGCTTGCAGAATTTCCGTCATCCCTTTTTGGCCTGACGCAAAGTACTCCTAACAAATGCTGTTGGCGCCACTTTGCCAAGTGAACAGGAAAAGGCAAGATGTTCAAGCTCCACTGCTTGAGATGGTCAAAGTGCCTGTCTTGCAAACAGGAGCTGCTGGGTTGAAATCCCAGCAGTCCCGTGCTGTTCTTTCTATGACTCTTTCACAGCTAGTTTTCGAACCACATATCTGCGAATCCGAAATGTTGCGTTGCAGAAAACCCTAATATTACACAGAATTGGATTGCCTGCAAAGGAAATGCCGTTTTCAATTTGGACACGACACTACCGGGATTCAGGAAACAGACCATTTCAAATGGGGTCCAAACACTTTCACAGCCAGTTGTCAAAAGCACACTGCAGCTTGCCTTGTTTTATGCATTCGATCAGAACTCATGTTGATCAAGTCACAGACTGCTGTTTGTTTGCTCGCAAGTCCGTGGAAATGATTACAGACTTGGGAAACACGGAAAGTGCGGTTGAAAGCATAAGCATTTACAACAGCACCAGCCAGGATTATAAGCACGAGACCATGCAATGCTTCTTTGTTGCTGCAATTCACCTATGGCTCTGGGAGTGAAATCTATGCGTATAATTATCATTATTGTTATATAAAGAACCCACAGTGTAGAGGCCCTTTCACTTTGCCGTGTCGGTAGGCCCTGTGGGTGTTTTTGACAGGCATTGGTGGTTCAATGGTAGAATTCTCGTCTGCCACGCGGGAGATCAGGGTCCGATTCCCGGCCAATGCAACAGCGCGGCTTTTACACCTTTGATCCAGAGGTCATGTTGGAAAAAGTACAAAGACCGTTGTTGTGACAAAGGCAGGACCTCTGGATTACATCCGAAACGTAGCAGCCTTGACTACCTTAGACGTGAGTATCAGCAAAATTCTGTCAAAAGTGGGATTCTAACCCACACTTTGTTATATACAGCAACCTCAATGAGATCCCGTCAACCGTCCGGCCTCATTCGCCTGACTACTGGGTTTTAAATGGTATTGCTACACGCTGCTGTTTGTTTCCAGGTGAGTCCGCATGAATCATGATGTCCTTGTGTAATGTCGGCGTCACAGTTGAAAGCATAGGCATGGCATTTGTAACAACACCAGACAAGAGTATAGATCAAGAAAGCAACCGATGCTGTGTTGTTGCTGCAACTGACCTGTGCTCCGAACGGTGAAATGTGTCAAATTGTCAAATTTAGGTCGTGCTTCCTCCTTGGAGTATGTTTTATCCTTCATTCTGCTCATCACTATTAGCCGTCCAGTTTTAGAATTCCCGCCTGCCACCCGGGAGACCAGGTCCGATTCCACACCCGTGCATCCAGTCTCTTTTAATACATTTCATCAGAACTCATGTTGAAAAGGACAAAAGACATTTTCATGAAAGAGGGGTCAACTTAGGTCACTGGTTCATATTCGTATCGAAGGACAAAACATTTGGTTATTAATTTATGTCTGTCAAAGAGTCACAACAGTGTCTTTTCCGAAGGGACGCCACTTCCGAGTCGATGGCGTTTGACTTGATTCCCTGTCACATCGTCTGAAATTGACAAAATCAAAGTTCACTGGACAACGTGCACCAGATTGTTTTTCTGGGTATGCGGTGTCCGCTCTTTGTGATGTACCAACCTTTGTCGCAAAGTGTTTGAAGTGTACGGCTATGTCGTGTTGGTTAAAAATCCATCTGAGTTTCTCAGATAAACCTGAGACGTACAAGATGACAATGTTAGTGCGTCTGCTACTCTTTTCTTCGTCATCGTCAAAGTTTTACAAATGACAAGCTGAGGTAAGCACAGGTTTTGAGGGGATCTGTCAGATGCTTATGCTCTTTCTCTTTGGCATGTGGGCTGGTGGGAAGATTATCAGCTCACATTGGGTTATTATGTTATGTCTGTCCATAAAGAATCACAGCAGTGTCTTGCTGGAATCAGTTTTGACCCATGACAATGTCACCTATGAATTAACTTGCAATATCTAAACTGAACATGATACTGTAGGTTAAAATGTGTCGTACTCTGCCACAAGGTACTCGATAAGCAACAGTCACGCGGTGGACATTTGTGCTTGTTCCTGTCTTTTTTGCCAGAGGCACAGCAGCAAGACCTTCGATAGCTCAGTTGGAAGAGCGGAGGACTGTAGTGGCGCAGGCTGGCATCCTTAGGTCGCCGGTTCAAGTCCGGCTCGAAGGACGAACCGTTTGCTTATGTTATGTCTGTCAGGAAAGAATAGCGGCAGTGTCATGTCCCAAAGAACTCCACTTACCAGTCGATGGAGTTTGACTTGATTCCGTGTCACGCATTCTGAAATAGGCAGCCTCAAAACTTCTGAGTGCAGGAGACTGGTGAAAGTGTGTCACGTCATAAAGTTCTTCTCATCATGCATAGGTAAGAATACTACAGACTGTACAAGACAATCTGACAAAAGAGCCCAAGTTGCCACGCACACGTCAAGATACTGCCCCTTGGTGGTCTCGAACCAACAACCTCTCGGTTAACAGATGAGCGTTGACGGGCCGACCAAAACAAGAGCAGAGATCAAGAAAGGAACCAGTGCTGCGTTGCTGCTGCAATTCACCCGTGCTTGTATGGTGTATATTCATCGAATTGTCCAAAGTTTCGTTTCACTTGCTCTTTGCACTTTTATCCTTCAGTCTGTTCATTGTGGGCATTAGTGGTTCACTTTTACAATTCTTGCCTGGGTCCAATTGCAGACCAATGCACTCTGTCTCTTTTAATAAATTTAATCAGAACTCATGTTGAAGAAGGACAAAGCCATTTTCGTGAGAAGCGCAAGACCCCTGATTCGTACCCAGAAAGTACTTTGCGCTCATCAAAACTAAAGCTGTTGTCGTGGACTGCAGTGTCTCGACTGTTATGCCAGAAAGCACAAGTCTCATCCAAAGTGGAGGGAATGCTGGTGGCGTGGCATGCGTTCGTATGACTTCGATTGAACAGAAGTAAACAGGACGTGCTGTGAGTCTCTGTGGCGCAATCGGTCAGCGCGCTCGGCTGTTAACCGGGAGGCTGGTGGTTCGAGACCACCCAGGGACGCTATCTTGCACTTTGTGTCTTGTACAGCACTTGTGTTCTTCCCAATTGGCAAACTGTTTGTCGAGGACAACTTGCGCCACGCTTGCAGAATTTCCGTCATCCCTTTTTGGCCTGACGCAAAGTACTCCTAACAAATGCTGTTGGCGCCACTTTGCCAAGTGAACAGGAAAAGGCAAGATGTTCAAGCTCCACTGCTTGAGATGGTCAAAGTGCCTGTCTTGCAAACAGGAGCTGCTGGGTTGAAATCCCAGCAGTCCCGTGCTGTTCTTTCTATGACTCTTTCACAGGTAGTTTTCGAACCACATATCTGCGAATCCGAAATGTTGCGTTGCAGAAAACCCTAATATTACACAGAATTGGATTGCCTGCAAAGGAAATGCCGTTTTCAATTTGGACACGACACTACCGGGATTCAGGAAACAGACCATTTCAAATGGGGTCCAAACACTTTCACAGCCAGTTGTCAAAAGCACACTGCAGCTTGCCTTGTTTTATGCATTCGATCAGAACTCATGTTGATCAAGTCACAGACTGCTGTTTGTTTGCTCGCAAGTCCGTGGAAATGATTACAGACTTGGGAAACACGGAAAGTGCGGTTGAAAGCATAAGCATTTACAACAGCACCAGCCAGGATTATAAGCACGAGACCATGCAATGCTTCTTTGTTGCTGCAATTCACCTATGGCTCTGGGAGTGAAATCTATGCGTATAATTATCATTATTGTTATATAAAGAACCCACAGTGTAGAGGCCCTTTCACTTTGCCGTGTCGGTAGGCCCTGTGGGTGTTTTTGACAGGCATTGGTGGTTCAATGGTAGAATTCTCGTCTGCCACGCGGGAGATCAGGGTCCGATTCCCGGCCAATGCAACAGCGCGGCTTTTACACCTTTGATCCAGAGGTCATGTTGGAAAAAGTACAAAGACCGTTGTTGTGACAAAGGCAGGACCTCTGGATTACATCCGAAACGTAGCAGCCTTGACTACCTTAGACGTGAGTATCAGCAAAATTCTGTCAAAAGTGGGATTCTAACCCACACTTTGTTATATACAGCAACCTCAATGAGATCCCGTCAACCGTCCGGCCTCATTCGCCTGACTACTGGGTTTTAAATGGTATTGCTACACGCTGCTGTTTGTTTCCAGGTGAGTCCGCATGAATCATGATGTCCTTGTGTAATGTCGGCGTCACAGTTGAAAGCATAGGCATGGCATTTGTAACAACACCAGACAAGAGTATAGATCAAGAAAGCAACCGATGCTGTGTTGTTGCTGCAACTGACCTGTGCTCCGAACGGTGAAATGTGTCAAATTGTCAAATTTAGGTCGTGCTTCCTCCTTGGAGTATGTTTTATCCTTCATTCTGCTCATCACTATTAGCCGTCCAGTTTTAGAATTCCCGCCTGCCACCCGGGAGACCAGGTCCGATTCCACACCCGTGCATCCAGTCTCTTTTAATACATTTCATCAGAACTCATGTTGAAAAGGACAAAAGACATTTTCATGAAAGAGGGGTCAACTTAGGTCACTGGTTCATATCCGTATCGAAGGACAAAACATTTGGTTATTAATTTATGTCTGTCAAAGAGTCACAACAGTGTCTTTTCCGAAGGGACGCCACTTCCGAGTCGATGGCGTTTGACTTGATTCCCTGTCACATCGTCTGAAATTGACAAAATCAAAGTTCACTGGACAACGTGCACCAGATTGTTTTTCTGGGTATGCGGTGTCCGCTCTTTGTGATGTACCAACCTTTGTCGCAAAGTGTTTGAAGTGTACGGCTATGTCGTGTTGGTTAAAAATCCATCTGAGTTTCTCAGATAAACCTGAGACGTACAAGATGACAATGTTAGTGCGTCTGCTACTCTTTTCTTCGTCATCGTCAAAGTTTTACAAATGACAAGCTGAGGTAAGCACAGGTTTTGAGGGGATCTGTCAGATGCTTATGCTCTTTCTCTTTGGCATGTGGGCTGGTGGGAAGATTATCAGCTCACATTGGGTTATTATGTTATGTCTGTCCATAAAGAATCACAGCAGTGTCTTGCTGGAATCAGTTTTGACCCATGACAATGTCACCTATGAATTAACTTGCAATATCTAAACTGAACATGATACTGTAGGTTAAAATGTGTCGTACTCTGCCACAAGGTACTCGATAAGCAACAGTCACGCGGTGGACATTTGTGCTTGTTCCTGTCTTTTTTGCCAGAGGCACAGCAGCAAGACCTTCGATAGCTCAGTTGGAAGAGCGGAGGACTGTAGTGGCGCAGGCTGGCATCCTTAGGTCGCCGGTTCAAGTCCGGCTCGAAGGACGAACCGTTTGCTTATGTTATGTCTGTCAGGAAAGAATAGCGGCAGTGTCATGTCCCAAAGAACTCCACTTACCAGTCGATGGAGTTTGACTTGATTCCGTGTCACGCATTCTGAAATAGGCAGCCTCAAAACTTCTGAGTGCAGGAGACTGGTGAAAGTGTGTCACGTCATAAAGTTCTTCTCATCATGCATAGGTAAGAATACTACAGACTGTACAAGACAATCTGACAAAAGAGCCCAAGTTGCCACGCACACGTCAAGATACTGCCCCTTGGTGGTCTCGAACCAACAACCTCTCGGTTAACAGATGAGCGTTGACGGGCCGACCAAAACAAGAGCAGAGATCAAGAAAGGAACCAGTGCTGCGTTGCTGCTGCAATTCACCCGTGCTTGTATGGTGTATATTCATCGAATTGTCCAAAGTTTCGTTTCACTTGCTCTTTGCACTTTTATCCTTCAGTCTGTTCATTGTGGGCATTAGTGGTTCACTTTTACAATTCTTGCCTGGGTCCAATTGCAGACCAATGCACTCTGTCTCTTTTAATAAATTTAATCAGAACTCATGTTGAAGAAGGACAAAGCCATTTTCGTGAGAAGCGCAAGACCCCTGATTCGTACCCAGAAAGTACTTTGCGCTCATCAAAACTAAAGCTGTTGTCGTGGACTGCAGTGTCTCGACTGTTATGCCAGAAAGCACAAGTCTCATCCAAAGTGGAGGGAATGCTGGTGGCGTGGCATGCGTTCGTATGACTTCGATTGAACAGAAGTAAACAGGACGTGCTGTGAGTCTCTGTGGCGCAATCGGTCAGCGCGCTCGGCTGTTAACCGGGAGGCTGGTGGTTCGAGACCACCCAGGGACGCTATCTTGCACTTTGTGTCTTGTACAGCACTTGTGTTCTTCCCAATTGGCAAACTGTTTGTCGAGGACAACTTGCGCCACGCTTGCAGAATTTCCGTCATCCCTTTTTGGCCTGACGCAAAGTACTCCTAACAAATGCTGTTGGCGCCACTTTGCCAAGTGAACAGGAAAAGGCAAGATGTTCAAGCTCCACTGCTTGAGATGGTCAAAGTGCCTGTCTTGCAAACAGGAGCTGCTGGGTTGAAATCCCAGCAGTCCCGTGCTGTTCTTTCTATGACTCTTTCACAGCTAGTTTTCGAACCACATATCTGCGAATCCGAAATGTTGCGTTGCAGAAAACCCTAATATTACACAGAATTGGATTGCCTGCAAAGGAAATGCCGTTTTCAATTTGGACACGACACTACCGGGATTCAGGAAACAGACCATTTCAAATGGGGTCCAAACACTTTCACAGCCAGTTGTCAAAAGCACACTGCAGCTTGCCTTGTTTTATGCATTCGATCAGAACTCATGTTGATCAAGTCACAGACTGCTGTTTGTTTGCTCGCAAGTCCGTGGAAATGATTACAGACTTGGGAAACACGGAAAGTGCGGTTGAAAGCATAAGCATTTACAACAGCACCAGCCAGGATTATAAGCACGAGACCATGCAATGCTTCTTTGTTGCTGCAATTCACCTATGGCTCTGGGAGTGAAATCTATGCGTATAATTATCATTATTGTTATATAAAGAACCCACAGTGTAGAGGCCCTTTCACTTTGCCGTGTCGGTAGGCCCTGTGGGTGTTTTTGACAGGCATTGGTGGTTCAATGGTAGAATTCTCGTCTGCCACGCGGGAGATCAGGGTCCGATTCCCGGCCAATGCAACAGCGCGGCTTTTACACCTTTGATCCAGAGGTCATGTTGGAAAAAGTACAAAGACCGTTGTTGTGACAAAGGCAGGACCTCTGGATTACATCCGAAACGTAGCAGCCTTGACTACCTTAGACGTGAGTATCAGCAAAATTCTGTCAAAAGTGGGATTCTAACCCACACTTTGTTATATACAGCAACCTCAATGAGATCCCGTCAACCGTCCGGCCTCATTCGCCTGACTACTGGGTTTTAAATGGTATTGCTACACGCTGCTGTTTGTTTCCAGGTGAGTCCGCATGAATCATGATGTCCTTGTGTAATGTCGGCGTCACAGTTGAAAGCATAGGCATGGCATTTGTAACAACACCAGACAAGAGTATAGATCAAGAAAGCAACCGATGCTGTGTTGTTGCTGCAACTGACCTGTGCTCCGAACGGTGAAATGTGTCAAATTGTCAAATTTAGGTCGTGCTTCCTCCTTGGAGTATGTTTTATCCTTCATTCTGCTCATCACTATTAGCCGTCCAGTTTTAGAATTCCCGCCTGCCACCCGGGAGACCAGGTCCGATTCCACACCCGTGCATCCAGTCTCTTTTAATACATTTCATCAGAACTCATGTTGAAAAGGACAAAAGACATTTTCATGAAAGAGGGGTCAACTTAGGTCACTGGTTCATATTCGTATCGAAGGACAAAACATTTGGTTATTAATTTATGTCTGTCAAAGAGTCACAACAGTGTCTTTTCCGAAGGGACGCCACTTCCGAGTCGATGGCGTTTGACTTGATTCCCTGTCACATCGTCTGAAATTGACAAAATCAAAGTTCACTGGACAACGTGCACCAGATTGTTTTTCTGGGTATGCGGTGTCCGCTCTTTGTGATGTACCAACCTTTGTCGCAAAGTGTTTGAAGTGTACGGCTATGTCGTGTTGGTTAAAAATCCATCTGAGTTTCTCAGATAAACCTGAGACGTACAAGATGACAATGTTAGTGCGTCTGCTACTCTTTTCTTCGTCATCGTCAAAGTTTTACAAATGACAAGCTGAGGTAAGCACAGGTTTTGAGGGGATCTGTCAGATGCTTATGCTCTTTCTCTTTGGCATGTGGGCTGGTGGGAAGATTATCAGCTCACATTGGGTTATTATGTTATGTCTGTCCATAAAGAATCACAGCAGTGTCTTGCTGGAATCAGTTTTGACCCATGACAATGTCACCTATGAATTAACTTGCAATATCTAAACTGAACATGATACTGTAGGTTAAAATGTGTCGTACTCTGCCACAAGGTACTCGATAAGCAACAGTCACGCGGTGGACATTTGTGCTTGTTCCTGTCTTTTTTGCCAGAGGCACAGCAGCAAGACCTTCGATAGCTCAGTTGGAAGAGCGGAGGACTGTAGTGGCGCAGGCTGGCATCCTTAGGTCGCCGGTTCAAGTCCGGCTCGAAGGACGAAACGTTTGCTTATGTTATGTCTGTCAGGAAAGAATAGCGGCAGTGTCATGTCCCAAAGAACTCCACTTACCAGTCGATGGAGTTTGACTTGATTCCGTGTCACGCATTCTGAAATAGGCAGCCTCAAAACTTCTGAGTGCAGGAGACTGGTGAAAGTGTGTCACGTCATAAAGTTCTTCTCATCATGCATAGGTAAGAATACTACAGACTGTACAAGACAATCTGACAAAAGAGCCCAAGTTGCCACGCACACGTCAAGATACTGCCCCTTGGTGGTCTCGAACCAACAACCTCTCGGTTAACAGATGAGCGTTGACGGGCCGACCAAAACAAGAGCAGAGATCAAGAAAGGAACCAGTGCTGCGTTGCTGCTGCAATTCACCCGTGCTTGTATGGTGTATATTCATCGAATTGTCCAAAGTTTCGTTTCACTTGCTCTTTGCACTTTTATCCTTCAGTCTGTTCATTGTGGGCATTAGTGGTTCACTTTTACAATTCTTGCCTGGGTCCAATTGCAGACCAATGCACTCTGTCTCTTTTAATAAATTTAATCAGAACTCATGTTGAAGAAGGACAAAGCCATTTTCGTGAGAAGCGCAAGACCCCTGATTCGTACCCAGAAAGTACTTTGCGCTCATCAAAACTAAAGCTGTTGTCGTGGACTGCAGTGTCTCGACTGTTATGCCAGAAAGCACAAGTCTCATCCAAAGTGGAGGGAATGCTGGTGGCGTGGCATGCGTTCGTATGACTTCGATTGAACAGAAGTAAACAGGACGTGCTGTGAGTCTCTGTGGCGCAATCGGTCAGCGCGCTCGGCTGTTAACCGGGAGGCTGGTGGTTCGAGACCACCCAGGGACGCTATCTTGCACTTTGTGTCTTGTACAGCACTTGTGTTCTTCCCAATTGGCAAACTGTTTGTCGAGGACAACTTGCGCCACGCTTGCAGAATTTCCGTCATCCCTTTTTGGCCTGACGCAAAGTACTCCTAACAAATGCTGTTGGCGCCACTTTGCCAAGTGAACAGGAAAAGGCAAGATGTTCAAGCTCCACTGCTTGAGATGGTCAAAGTGCCTGTCTTGCAAACAGGAGCTGCTGGGTTGAAATCCCAGCAGTCCCGTGCTGTTCTTTCTATGACTCTTTCACAGGTAGTTTTCGAACCACATATCTGCGAATCCGAAATGTTGCGTTGCAGAAAACCCTAATATTACACAGAATTGGATTGCCTGCAAAGGAAATGCCGTTTTCAATTTGGACACGACACTACCGGGATTCAGGAAACAGACCATTTCAAATGGGGTCCAAACACTTTCACAGCCAGTTGTCAAAAGCACACTGCAGCTTGCCTTGTTTTATGCATTCGATCAGAACTCATGTTGATCAAGTCACAGACTGCTGTTTGTTTGCTCGCAAGTCCGTGGAAATGATTACAGACTTGGGAAACACGGAAAGTGCGGTTGAAAGCATAAGCATTTACAACAGCACCAGCCAGGATTATAAGCACGAGACCATGCAATGCTTCTTTGTTGCTGCAATTCACCTATGGCTCTGGGAGTGAAATCTATGCGTATAATTATCATTATTGTTATATAAAGAACCCACAGTGTAGAGGCCCTTTCACTTTGCCGTGTCGGTAGGCCCTGTGGGTGTTTTTGACAGGCATTGGTGGTTCAATGGTAGAATTCTCGTCTGCCACGCGGGAGATCAGGGTCCGATTCCCGGCCAATGCAACAGCGCGGCTTTTACACCTTTGATCCAGAGGTCATGTTGGAAAAAGTACAAAGACCGTTGTTGTGACAAAGGCAGGACCTCTGGATTACATCCGAAACGTAGCAGCCTTGACTACCTTAGACGTGAGTATCAGCAAAATTCTGTCAAAAGTGGGATTCTAACCCACACTTTGTTATATACAGCAACCTCAATGAGATCCCGTCAACCGTCCGGCCTCATTCGCCTGACTACTGGGTTTTAAATGGTATTGCTACACGCTGCTGTTTGTTTCCAGGTGAGTCCGCATGAATCATGATGTCCTTGTGTAATGTCGGCGTCACAGTTGAAAGCATAGGCATGGCATTTGTAACAACACCAGACAAGAGTATAGATCAAGAAAGCAACCGATGCTGTGTTGTTGCTGCAACTGACCTGTGCTCCGAACGGTGAAATGTGTCAAATTGTCAAATTTAGGTCGTGCTTCCTCCTTGGAGTATGTTTTATCCTTCATTCTGCTCATCACTATTAGCCGTCCAGTTTTAGAATTCCCGCCTGCCACCCGGGAGACCAGGTCCGATTCCACACCCGTGCATCCAGTCTCTTTTAATACATTTCATCAGAACTCATGTTGAAAAGGACAAAAGACATTTTCATGAAAGAGGGGTCAACTTAGGTCACTGGTTCATATCCGTATCGAAGGACAAAACATTTGGTTATTAATTTATGTCTGTCAAAGAGTCACAACAGTGTCTTTTCCGAAGGGACGCCACTTCCGAGTCGATGGCGTTTGACTTGATTCCCTGTCACATCGTCTGAAATTGACAAAATCAAAGTTCACTGGACAACGTGCACCAGATTGTTTTTCTGGGTATGCGGTGTCCGCTCTTTGTGATGTACCAACCTTTGTCGCAAAGTGTTTGAAGTGTACGGCTATGTCGTGTTGGTTAAAAATCCATCTGAGTTTCTCAGATAAACCTGAGACGTACAAGATGACAATGTTAGTGCGTCTGCTACTCTTTTCTTCGTCATCGTCAAAGTTTTACAAATGACAAGCTGAGGTAAGCACAGGTTTTGAGGGGATCTGTCAGATGCTTATGCTCTTTCTCTTTGGCATGTGGGCTGGTGGGAAGATTATCAGCTCACATTGGGTTATTATGTTATGTCTGTCCATAAAGAATCACAGCAGTGTCTTGCTGGAATCAGTTTTGACCCATGACAATGTCACCTATGAATTAACTTGCAATATCTAAACTGAACATGATACTGTAGGTTAAAATGTGTCGTACTCTGCCACAAGGTACTCGATAAGCAACAGTCACGCGGTGGACATTTGTGCTTGTTCCTGTCTTTTTTGCCAGAGGCACAGCAGCAAGACCTTCGATAGCTCAGTTGGAAGAGCGGAGGACTGTAGTGGCGCAGGCTGGCATCCTTAGGTCGCCGGTTCAAGTCCGGCTCGAAGGACGAACCGTTTGCTTATGTTATGTCTGTCAGGAAAGAATAGCGGCAGTGTCATGTCCCAAAGAACTCCACTTACCAGTCGATGGAGTTTGACTTGATTCCGTGTCACGCATTCTGAAATAGGCAGCCTCAAAACTTCTGAGTGCAGGAGACTGGTGAAAGTGTGTCACGTCATAAAGTTCTTCTCATCATGCATAGGTAAGAATACTACAGACTGTACAAGACAATCTGACAAAAGAGCCCAAGTTGCCACGCACACGTCAAGATACTGCCCCTTGGTGGTCTCGAACCAACAACCTCTCGGTTAACAGATGAGCGTTGACGGGCCGACCAAAACAAGAGCAGAGATCAAGAAAGGAACCAGTGCTGCGTTGCTGCTGCAATTCACCCGTGCTTGTATGGTGTATATTCATCGAATTGTCCAAAGTTTCGTTTCACTTGCTCTTTGCACTTTTATCCTTCAGTCTGTTCATTGTGGGCATTAGTGGTTCACTTTTACAATTCTTGCCTGGGTCCAATTGCAGACCAATGCACTCTGTCTCTTTTAATAAATTTAATCAGAACTCATGTTGAAGAAGGACAAAGCCATTTTCGTGAGAAGCGCAAGACCCCTGATTCGTACCCAGAAAGTACTTTGCGCTCATCAAAACTAAAGCTGTTGTCGTGGACTGCAGTGTCTCGACTGTTATGCCAGAAAGCACAAGTCTCATCCAAAGTGGAGGGAATGCTGGTGGCGTGGCATGCGTTCGTATGACTTCGATTGAACAGAAGTAAACAGGACGTGCTGTGAGTCTCTGTGGCGCAATCGGTCAGCGCGCTCGGCTGTTAACCGGGAGGCTGGTGGTTCGAGACCACCCAGGGACGCTATCTTGCACTTTGTGTCTTGTACAGCACTTGTGTTCTTCCCAATTGGCAAACTGTTTGTCGAGGACAACTTGCGCCACGCTTGCAGAATTTCCGTCATCCCTTTTTGGCCTGACGCAAAGTACTCCTAACAAATGCTGTTGGCGCCACTTTGCCAAGTGAACAGGAAAAGGCAAGATGTTCAAGCTCCACTGCTTGAGATGGTCAAAGTGCCTGTCTTGCAAACAGGAGCTGCTGGGTTGAAATCCCAGCAGTCCCGTGCTGTTCTTTCTATGACTCTTTCACAGGTAGTTTTCGAACCACATATCTGCGAATCCGAAATGTTGCGTTGCAGAAAACCCTAATATTACACAGAATTGGATTGCCTGCAAAGGAAATGCCGTTTTCAATTTGGACACGACACTACCGGGATTCAGGAAACAGACCATTTCAAATGGGGTCCAAACACTTTCACAGCCAGTTGTCAAAAGCACACTGCAGCTTGCCTTGTTTTATGCATTCGATCAGAACTCATGTTGATCAAGTCACAGACTGCTGTTTGTTTGCTCGCAAGTCCGTGGAAATGATTACAGACTTGGGAAACACGGAAAGTGCGGTTGAAAGCATAAGCATTTACAACAGCACCAGCCAGGATTATAAGCACGAGACCATGCAATGCTTCTTTGTTGCTGCAATTCACCTATGGCTCTGGGAGTGAAATCTATGCGTATAATTATCATTATTGTTATATAAAGAACCCACAGTGTAGAGGCCCTTTCACTTTGCCGTGTCGGTAGGCCCTGTGGGTGTTTTTGACAGGCATTGGTGGTTCAATGGTAGAATTCTCGTCTGCCACGCGGGAGATCAGGGTCCGATTCCCGGCCAATGCAACAGCGCGGCTTTTACACCTTTGATCCAGAGGTCATGTTGGAAAAAGTACAAAGACCGTTGTTGTGACAAAGGCAGGACCTCTGGATTACATCCGAAACGTAGCAGCCTTGACTACCTTAGACGTGAGTATCAGCAAAATTCTGTCAAAAGTGGGATTCTAACCCACACTTTGTTATATACAGCAACCTCAATGAGATCCCGTCAACCGTCCGGCCTCATTCGCCTGACTACTGGGTTTTAAATGGTATTGCTACACGCTGCTGTTTGTTTCCAGGTGAGTCCGCATGAATCATGATGTCCTTGTGTAATGTCGGCGTCACAGTTGAAAGCATAGGCATGGCATTTGTAACAACACCAGACAAGAGTATAGATCAAGAAAGCAACCGATGCTGTGTTGTTGCTGCAACTGACCTGTGCTCCGAACGGTGAAATGTGTCAAATTGTCAAATTTAGGTCGTGCTTCCTCCTTGGAGTATGTTTTATCCTTCATTCTGCTCATCACTATTAGCCGTCCAGTTTTAGAATTCCCGCCTGCCACCCGGGAGACCAGGTCCGATTCCACACCCGTGCATCCAGTCTCTTTTAATACATTTCATCAGAACTCATGTTGAAAAGGACAAAAGACATTTTCATGAAAGAGGGGTCAACTTAGGTCACTGGTTCATATCCGTATCGAAGGACAAAACATTTGGTTATTAATTTATGTCTGTCAAAGAGTCACAACAGTGTCTTTTCCGAAGGGACGCCACTTCCGAGTCGATGGCGTTTGACTTGATTCCCTGTCACATCGTCTGAAATTGACAAAATCAAAGTTCACTGGACAACGTGCACCAGATTGTTTTTCTGGGTATGCGGTGTCCGCTCTTTGTGATGTACCAACCTTTGTCGCAAAGTGTTTGAAGTGTACGGCTATGTCGTGTTGGTTAAAAATCCATCTGAGTTTCTCAGATAAACCTGAGACGTACAAGATGACAATGTTAGTGCGTCTGCTACTCTTTTCTTCGTCATCGTCAAAGTTTTACAAATGACAAGCTGAGGTAAGCACAGGTTTTGAGGGGATCTGTCAGATGCTTATGCTCTTTCTCTTTGGCATGTGGGCTGGTGGGAAGATTATCAGCTCACATTGGGTTATTATGTTATGTCTGTCCATAAAGAATCACAGCAGTGTCTTGCTGGAATCAGTTTTGACCCATGACAATGTCACCTATGAATTAACTTGCAATATCTAAACTGAACATGATACTGTAGGTTAAAATGTGTCGTACTCTGCCACAAGGTACTCGATAAGCAACAGTCACGCGGTGGACATTTGTGCTTGTTCCTGTCTTTTTTGCCAGAGGCACAGCAGCAAGACCTTCGATAGCTCAGTTGGAAGAGCGGAGGACTGTAGTGGCGCAGGCTGGCATCCTTAGGTCGCCGGTTCAAGTCCGGCTCGAAGGACGAACCGTTTGCTTATGTTATGTCTGTCAGGAAAGAATAGCGGCAGTGTCATGTCCCAAAGAACTCCACTTACCAGTCGATGGAGTTTGACTTGATTCCGTGTCACGCATTCTGAAATAGGCAGCCTCAAAACTTCTGAGTGCAGGAGACTGGTGAAAGTGTGTCACGTCATAAAGTTCTTCTCATCATGCATAGGTAAGAATACTACAGACTGTACAAGACAATCTGACAAAAGAGCCCAAGTTGCCACGCACACGTCAAGATACTGCCCCTTGGTGGTCTCGAACCAACAACCTCTCGGTTAACAGATGAGCGTTGACGGGCCGACCAAAACAAGAGCAGAGATCAAGAAAGGAACCAGTGCTGCGTTGCTGCTGCAATTCACCCGTGCTTGTATGGTGTATATTCATCGAATTGTCCAAAGTTTCGTTTCACTTGCTCTTTGCACTTTTATCCTTCAGTCTGTTCATTGTGGGCATTAGTGGTTCACTTTTACAATTCTTGCCTGGGTCCAATTGCAGACCAATGCACTCTGTCTCTTTTAATAAATTTAATCAGAACTCATGTTGAAGAAGGACAAAGCCATTTTCGTGAGAAGCGCAAGACCCCTGATTCGTACCCAGAAAGTACTTTGCGCTCATCAAAACTAAAGCTGTTGTCGTGGACTGCAGTGTCTCGACTGTTATGCCAGAAAGCACAAGTCTCATCCAAAGTGGAGGGAATGCTGGTGGCGTGGCATGCGTTCGTATGACTTCGATTGAACAGAAGTAAACAGGACGTGCTGTGAGTCTCTGTGGCGCAATCGGTCAGCGCGCTCGGCTGTTAACCGGGAGGCTGGTGGTTCGAGACCACCCAGGGATGCTATCTTGCACTTTGTGTCTTGTACAGCACTTGTGTTCTTCCCAATTGGCAAACTGTTTGTCGAGGACAACTTGCGCCACGCTTGCAGAATTTCCGTCATCCCTTTTTGGCCTGACGCAAAGTACTCCTAACAAATGCTGTTGGCGCCACTTTGCCAAGTGAACAGGAAAAGGCAAGATGTTCAAGCTCCACTGCTTGAGATGGTCAAAGTGCCTGTCTTGCAAACAGGAGCTGCTGGGTTGAAATCCCAGCAGTCCCGTGCTGTTCTTTCTATGACTCTTTCACAGGTAGTTTTCGAACCACATATCTGCGAATCCGAAATGTTGCGTTGCAGAAAACCCTAATATTACACAGAATTGGATTGCCTGCAAAGGAAATGCCGTTTTCAATTTGGACACGACACTACCGGGATTCAGGAAACAGACCATTTCAAATGGGGTCCAAACACTTTCACAGCCAGTTGTCAAAAGCACACTGCAGCTTGCCTTGTTTTATGCATTCGATCAGAACTCATGTTGATCAAGTCACAGACTGCTGTTTGTTTGCTCGCAAGTCCGTGGAAATGATTACAGACTTGGGAAACACGGAAAGTGCGGTTGAAAGCATAAGCATTTACAACAGCACCAGCCAGGATTATAAGCACGAGACCATGCAATGCTTCTTTGTTGCTGCAATTCACCTATGGCTCTGGGAGTGAAATCTATGCGTATAATTATCATTATTGTTATATAAAGAACCCACAGTGTAGAGGCCCTTTCACTTTGCCGTGTCGGTAGGCCCTGTGGGTGTTTTTGACAGGCATTGGTGGTTCAATGGTAGAATTCTCGTCTGCCACGCGGGAGATCAGGGTCCGATTCCCGGCCAATGCAACAGCGCGGCTTTTACACCTTTGATCCAGAGGTCATGTTGGAAAAAGTACAAAGACCGTTGTTGTGACAAAGGCAGGACCTCTGGATTACATCCGAAACGTAGCAGCCTTGACTACCTTAGACGTGAGTATCAGCAAAATTCTGTCAAAAGTGGGATTCTAACCCACACTTTGTTATATACAGCAACCTCAATGAGATCCCGTCAACCGTCCGGCCTCATTCGCCTGACTACTGGGTTTTAAATGGTATTGCTACACGCTGCTGTTTGTTTCCAGGTGAGTCCGCATGAATCATGATGTCCTTGTGTAATGTCGGCGTCACAGTTGAAAGCATAGGCATGGCATTTGTAACAACACCAGACAAGAGTATAGATCAAGAAAGCAACCGATGCTGTGTTGTTGCTGCAACTGACCTGTGCTCCGAACGGTGAAATGTGTCAAATTGTCAAATTTAGGTCGTGCTTCCTCCTTGGAGTATGTTTTATCCTTCATTCTGCTCATCACTATTAGCCGTCCAGTTTTAGAATTCCCGCCTGCCACCCGGGAGACCAGGTCCGATTCCACACCCGTGCATCCAGTCTCTTTTAATACATTTCATCAGAACTCATGTTGAAAAGGACAAAAGACATTTTCATGAAAGAGGGGTCAACTTAGGTCACTGGTTCATATCCGTATCGAAGGACAAAACATTTGGTTATTAATTTATGTCTGTCAAAGAGTCACAACAGTGTCTTTTCCGAAGGGACGCCACTTCCGAGTCGATGGCGTTTGACTTGATTCCCTGTCACATCGTCTGAAATTGACAAAATCAAAGTTCACTGGACAACGTGCACCAGATTGTTTTTCTGGGTATGCGGTGTCCGCTCTTTGTGATGTACCAACCTTTGTCGCAAAGTGTTTGAAGTGTACGGCTATGTCGTGTTGGTTAAAAATCCATCTGAGTTTCTCAGATAAACCTGAGACGTACAAGATGACAATGTTAGTGCGTCTGCTACTCTTTTCTTCGTCATCGTCAAAGTTTTACAAATGACAAGCTGAGGTAAGCACAGGTTTTGAGGGGATCTGTCAGATGCTTATGCTCTTTCTCTTTGGCATGTGGGCTGGTGGGAAGATTATCAGCTCACATTGGGTTATTATGTTATGTCTGTCCATAAAGAATCACAGCAGTGTCTTGCTGGAATCAGTTTTGACCCATGACAATGTCACCTATGAATTAACTTGCAATATCTAAACTGAACATGATACTGTAGGTTAAAATGTGTCGTACTCTGCCACAAGGTACTCGATAAGCAACAGTCACGCGGTGGACATTTGTGCTTGTTCCTGTCTTTTTTGCCAGAGGCACAGCAGCAAGACCTTCGATAGCTCAGTTGGAAGAGCGGAGGACTGTAGTGGCGCAGGCTGGCATCCTTAGGTCGCCGGTTCAAGTCCGGCTCGAAGGACGAACCGTTTGCTTATGTTATGTCTGTCAGGAAAGAATAGCGGCAGTGTCATGTCCCAAAGAACTCCACTTACCAGTCGATGGAGTTTGACTTGATTCCGTGTCACGCATTCTGAAATAGGCAGCCTCAAAACTTCTGAGTGCAGGAGACTGGTGAAAGTGTGTCACGTCATAAAGTTCTTCTCATCATGCATAGGTAAGAATACTACAGACTGTACAAGACAATCTGACAAAAGAGCCCAAGTTGCCACGCACACGTCAAGATACTGCCCCTTGGTGGTCTCGAACCAACAACCTCTCGGTTAACAGATGAGCGTTGACGGGCCGACCAAAACAAGAGCAGAGATCAAGAAAGGAACCAGTGCTGCGTTGCTGCTGCAATTCACCCGTGCTTGTATGGTGTATATTCATCGAATTGTCCAAAGTTTCGTTTCACTTGCTCTTTGCACTTTTATCCTTCAGTCTGTTCATTGTGGGCATTAGTGGTTCACTTTTACAATTCTTGCCTGGGTCCAATTGCAGACCAATGCACTCTGTCTCTTTTAATAAATTTAATCAGAACTCATGTTGAAGAAGGACAAAGCCATTTTCGTGAGAAGCGCAAGACCCCTGATTCGTACCCAGAAAGTACTTTGCGCTCATCAAAACTAAAGCTGTTGTCGTGGACTGCAGTGTCTCGACTGTTATGCCAGAAAGCACAAGTCTCATCCAAAGTGGAGGGAATGCTGGTGGCGTGGCATGCGTTCGTATGACTTCGATTGAACAGAAGTAAACAGGACGTGCTGTGAGTCTCTGTGGCGCAATCGGTCAGCGCGCTCGGCTGTTAACCGGGAGGCTGGTGGTTCGAGACCACCCAGGGACGCTATCTTGCACTTTGTGTCTTGTACAGCACTTGTGTTCTTCCCAATTGGCAAACTGTTTGTCGAGGACAACTTGCGCCACGCTTGCAGAATTTCCGTCATCCCTTTTTGGCCTGACGCAAAGTACTCCTAACAAATGCTGTTGGCGCCACTTTGCCAAGTGAACAGGAAAAGGCAAGATGTTCAAGCTCCACTGCTTGAGATGGTCAAAGTGCCTGTCTTGCAAACAGGAGCTGCTGGGTTGAAATCCCAGCAGTCCCGTGCTGTTCTTTCTATGACTCTTTCACAGCTAGTTTTCGAACCACATATCTGCGAATCCGAAATGTTGCGTTGCAGAAAACCCTAATATTACACAGAATTGGATTGCCTGCAAAGGAAATGCCGTTTTCAATTTGGACACGACACTACCGGGATTCAGGAAACAGACCATTTCAAATGGGGTCCAAACACTTTCACAGCCAGTTGTCAAAAGCACACTGCAGCTTGCCTTGTTTTATGCATTCGATCAGAACTCATGTTGATCAAGTCACAGACTGCTGTTTGTTTGCTCGCAAGTCCGTGGAAATGATTACAGACTTGGGAAACACGGAAAGTGCGGTTGAAAGCATAAGCATTTACAACAGCACCAGCCAGGATTATAAGCACGAGACCATGCAATGCTTCTTTGTTGCTGCAATTCACCTATGGCTCTGGGAGTGAAATCTATGCGTATAATTATCATTATTGTTATATAAAGAACCCACAGTGTAGAGGCCCTTTCACTTTGCCGTGTCGGTAGGCCCTGTGGGTGTTTTTGACAGGCATTGGTGGTTCAATGGTAGAATTCTCGTCTGCCACGCGGGAGATCAGGGTCCGATTCCCGGCCAATGCAACAGCGCGGCTTTTACACCTTTGATCCAGAGGTCATGTTGGAAAAAGTACAAAGACCGTTGTTGTGACAAAGGCAGGACCTCTGGATTACATCCGAAACGTAGCAGCCTTGACTACCTTAGACGTGAGTATCAGCAAAATTCTGTCAAAAGTGGGATTCTAACCCACACTTTGTTATATACAGCAACCTCAATGAGATCCCGTCAACCGTCCGGCCTCATTCGCCTGACTACTGGGTTTTAAATGGTATTGCTACACGCTGCTGTTTGTTTCCAGGTGAGTCCGCATGAATCATGATGTCCTTGTGTAATGTCGGCGTCACAGTTGAAAGCATAGGCATGGCATTTGTAACAACACCAGACAAGAGTATAGATCAAGAAAGCAACCGATGCTGTGTTGTTGCTGCAACTGACCTGTGCTCCGAACGGTGAAATGTGTCAAATTGTCAAATTTAGGTCGTGCTTCCTCCTTGGAGTATGTTTTATCCTTCATTCTGCTCATCACTATTAGCCGTCCAGTTTTAGAATTCCCGCCTGCCACCCGGGAGACCAGGTCCGATTCCACACCCGTGCATCCAGTCTCTTTTAATACATTTCATCAGAACTCATGTTGAAAAGGACAAAAGACATTTTCATGAAAGAGGGGTCAACTTAGGTCACTGGTTCATATCCGTATCGAAGGACAAAACATTTGGTTATTAATTTATGTCTGTCAAAGAGTCACAACAGTGTCTTTTCCGAAGGGACGCCACTTCCGAGTCGATGGCGTTTGACTTGATTCCCTGTCACATCGTCTGAAATTGACAAAATCAAAGTTCACTGGACAACGTGCACCAGATTGTTTTTCTGGGTATGCGGTGTCCGCTCTTTGTGATGTACCAACCTTTGTCGCAAAGTGTTTGAAGTGTACGGCTATGTCGTGTTGGTTAAAAATCCATCTGAGTTTCTCAGATAAACCTGAGACGTACAAGATGACAATGTTAGTGCGTCTGCTACTCTTTTCTTCGTCATCGTCAAAGTTTTACAAATGACAAGCTGAGGTAAGCACAGGTTTTGAGGGGATCTGTCAGATGCTTATGCTCTTTCTCTTTGGCATGTGGGCTGGTGGGAAGATTATCAGCTCACATTGGGTTATTATGTTATGTCTGTCCATAAAGAATCACAGCAGTGTCTTGCTGGAATCAGTTTTGACCCATGACAATGTCACCTATGAATTAACTTGCAATATCTAAACTGAACATGATACTGTAGGTTAAAATGTGTCGTACTCTGCCACAAGGTACTCGATAAGCAACAGTCACGCGGTGGACATTTGTGCTTGTTCCTGTCTTTTTTGCCAGAGGCACAGCAGCAAGACCTTCGATAGCTCAGTTGGAAGAGCGGAGGACTGTAGTGGCGCAGGCTGGCATCCTTAGGTCGCCGGTTCAAGTCCGGCTCGAAGGACGAACCGTTTGCTTATGTTATGTCTGTCAGGAAAGAATAGCGGCAGTGTCATGTCCCAAAGAACTCCACTTACCAGTCGATGGAGTTTGACTTGATTCCGTGTCACGCATTCTGAAATAGGCAGCCTCAAAACTTCTGAGTGCAGGAGACTGGTGAAAGTGTGTCACGTCATAAAGTTCTTCTCATCATGCATAGGTAAGAATACTACAGACTGTACAAGACAATCTGACAAAAGAGCCCAAGTTGCCACGCACACGTCAAGATACTGCCCCTTGGTGGTCTCGAACCAACAACCTCTCGGTTAACAGATGAGCGTTGACGGGCCGACCAAAACAAGAGCAGAGATCAAGAAAGGAACCAGTGCTGCGTTGCTGCTGCAATTCACCCGTGCTTGTATGGTGTATATTCATCGAATTGTCCAAAGTTTCGTTTCACTTGCTCTTTGCACTTTTATCCTTCAGTCTGTTCATTGTGGGCATTAGTGGTTCACTTTTACAATTCTTGCCTGGGTCCAATTGCAGACCAATGCACTCTGTCTCTTTTAATAAATTTAATCAGAACTCATGTTGAAGAAGGACAAAGCCATTTTCGTGAGAAGCGCAAGACCCCTGATTCGTACCCAGAAAGTACTTTGCGCTCATCAAAACTAAAGCTGTTGTCGTGGACTGCAGTGTCTCGACTGTTATGCCAGAAAGCACAAGTCTCATCCAAAGTGGAGGGAATGCTGGTGGCGTGGCATGCGTTCGTATGACTTCGATTGAACAGAAGTAAACAGGACGTGCTGTGAGTCTCTGTGGCGCAATCGGTCAGCGCGCTCGGCTGTTAACCGGGAGGCTGGTGGTTCGAGACCACCCAGGGACGCTATCTTGCACTTTGTGTCTTGTACAGCACTTGTGTTCTTCCCAATTGGCAAACTGTTTGTCGAGGACAACTTGCGCCACGCTTGCAGAATTTCCGTCATCCCTTTTTGGCCTGACGCAAAGTACTCCTAACAAATGCTGTTGGCGCCACTTTGCCAAGTGAACAGGAAAAGGCAAGATGTTCAAGCTCCACTGCTTGAGATGGTCAAAGTGCCTGTCTTGCAAACAGGAGCTGCTGGGTTGAAATCCCAGCAGTCCCGTGCTGTTCTTTCTATGACTCTTTCACAGCTAGTTTTCGAACCACATATCTGCGAATCCGAAATGTTGCGTTGCAGAAAACCCTAATATTACACAGAATTGGATTGCCTGCAAAGGAAATGCCGTTTTCAATTTGGACACGACACTACCGGGATTCAGGAAACAGACCATTTCAAATGGGGTCCAAACACTTTCACAGCCAGTTGTCAAAAGCACACTGCAGCTTGCCTTGTTTTATGCATTCGATCAGAACTCATGTTGATCAAGTCACAGACTGCTGTTTGTTTGCTCGCAAGTCCGTGGAAATGATTACAGACTTGGGAAACACGGAAAGTGCGGTTGAAAGCATAAGCATTTACAACAGCACCAGCCAGGATTATAAGCACGAGACCATGCAATGCTTCTTTGTTGCTGCAATTCACCTATGGCTCTGGGAGTGAAATCTATGCGTATAATTATCATTATTGTTATATAAAGAACCCACAGTGTAGAGGCCCTTTCACTTTGCCGTGTCGGTAGGCCCTGTGGGTGTTTTTGACAGGCATTGGTGGTTCAATGGTAGAATTCTCGTCTGCCACGCGGGAGATCAGGGTCCGATTCCCGGCCAATGCAACAGCGCGGCTTTTACACCTTTGATCCAGAGGTCATGTTGGAAAAAGTACAAAGACCGTTGTTGTGACAAAGGCAGGACCTCTGGATTACATCCGAAACGTAGCAGCCTTGACTACCTTAGACGTGAGTATCAGCAAAATTCTGTCAAAAGTGGGATTCTAACCCACACTTTGTTATATACAGCAACCTCAATGAGATCCCGTCAACCGTCCGGCCTCATTCGCCTGACTACTGGGTTTTAAATGGTATTGCTACACGCTGCTGTTTGTTTCCAGGTGAGTCCGCATGAATCATGATGTCCTTGTGTAATGTCGGCGTCACAGTTGAAAGCATAGGCATGGCATTTGTAACAACACCAGACAAGAGTATAGATCAAGAAAGCAACCGATGCTGTGTTGTTGCTGCAACTGACCTGTGCTCCGAACGGTGAAATGTGTCAAATTGTCAAATTTAGGTCGTGCTTCCTCCTTGGAGTATGTTTTATCCTTCATTCTGCTCATCACTATTAGCCGTCCAGTTTTAGAATTCCCGCCTGCCACCCGGGAGACCAGGTCCGATTCCACACCCGTGCATCCAGTCTCTTTTAATACATTTCATCAGAACTCATGTTGAAAAGGACAAAAGACATTTTCATGAAAGAGGGGTCAACTTAGGTCACTGGTTCATATCCGTATCGAAGGACAAAACATTTGGTTATTAATTTATGTCTGTCAAAGAGTCACAACAGTGTCTTTTCCGAAGGGACGCCACTTCCGAGTCGATGGCGTTTGACTTGATTCCCTGTCACATCGTCTGAAATTGACAAAATCAAAGTTCACTGGACAACGTGCACCAGATTGTTTTTCTGGGTATGCGGTGTCCGCTCTTTGTGATGTACCAACCTTTGTCGCAAAGTGTTTGAAGTGTACGGCTATGTCGTGTTGGTTAAAAATCCATCTGAGTTTCTCAGATAAACCTGAGACGTACAAGATGACAATGTTAGTGCGTCTGCTACTCTTTTCTTCGTCATCGTCAAAGTTTTACAAATGACAAGCTGAGGTAAGCACAGGTTTTGAGGGGATCTGTCAGATGCTTATGCTCTTTCTCTTTGGCATGTGGGCTGGTGGGAAGATTATCAGCTCACATTGGGTTATTATGTTATGTCTGTCCATAAAGAATCACAGCAGTGTCTTGCTGGAATCAGTTTTGACCCATGACAATGTCACCTATGAATTAACTTGCAATATCTAAACTGAACATGATACTGTAGGTTAAAATGTGTCGTACTCTGCCACAAGGTACTCGATAAGCAACAGTCACGCGGTGGACATTTGTGCTTGTTCCTGTCTTTTTTGCCAGAGGCACAGCAGCAAGACCTTCGATAGCTCAGTTGGAAGAGCGGAGGACTGTAGTGGCGCAGGCTGGCATCCTTAGGTCGCCGGTTCAAGTCCGGCTCGAAGGACGAACCGTTTGCTTATGTTATGTCTGTCAGGAAAGAATAGCGGCAGTGTCATGTCCCAAAGAACTCCACTTACCAGTCGATGGAGTTTGACTTGATTCCGTGTCACGCATTCTGAAATAGGCAGCCTCAAAACTTCTGAGTGCAGGAGACTGGTGAAAGTGTGTCACGTCATAAAGTTCTTCTCATCATGCATAGGTAAGAATACTACAGACTGTACAAGACAATCTGACAAAAGAGCCCAAGTTGCCACGCACACGTCAAGATACTGCCCCTTGGTGGTCTCGAACCAACAACCTCTCGGTTAACAGATGAGCGTTGACGGGCCGACCAAAACAAGAGCAGAGATCAAGAAAGGAACCAGTGCTGCGTTGCTGCTGCAATTCACCCGTGCTTGTATGGTGTATATTCATCGAATTGTCCAAAGTTTCGTTTCACTTGCTCTTTGCACTTTTATCCTTCAGTCTGTTCATTGTGGGCATTAGTGGTTCACTTTTACAATTCTTGCCTGGGTCCAATTGCAGACCAATGCACTCTGTCTCTTTTAATAAATTTAATCAGAACTCATGTTGAAGAAGGACAAAGCCATTTTCGTGAGAAGCGCAAGACCCCTGATTCGTACCCAGAAAGTACTTTGCGCTCATCAAAACTAAAGCTGTTGTCGTGGACTGCAGTGTCTCGACTGTTATGCCAGAAAGCACAAGTCTCATCCAAAGTGGAGGGAATGCTGGTGGCGTGGCATGCGTTCGTATGACTTCGATTGAACAGAAGTAAACAGGACGTGCTGTGAGTCTCTGTGGCGCAATCGGTCAGCGCGCTCGGCTGTTAACCGGGAGGCTGGTGGTTCGAGACCACCCAGGGACGCTATCTTGCACTTTGTGTCTTGTACAGCACTTGTGTTCTTCCCAATTGGCAAACTGTTTGTCGAGGACAACTTGCGCCACGCTTGCAGAATTTCCGTCATCCCTTTTTGGCCTGACGCAAAGTACTCCTAACAAATGCTGTTGGCGCCACTTTGCCAAGTGAACAGGAAAAGGCAAGATGTTCAAGCTCCACTGCTTGAGATGGTCAAAGTGCCTGTCTTGCAAACAGGAGCTGCTGGGTTGAAATCCCAGCAGTCCCGTGCTGTTCTTTCTATGACTCTTTCACAGCTAGTTTTCGAACCACATATCTGCGAATCCGAAATGTTGCGTTGCAGAAAACCCTAATATTACACAGAATTGGATTGCCTGCAAAGGAAATGCCGTTTTCAATTTGGACACGACACTACCGGGATTCAGGAAACAGACCATTTCAAATGGGGTCCAAACACTTTCACAGCCAGTTGTCAAAAGCACACTGCAGCTTGCCTTGTTTTATGCATTCGATCAGAACTCATGTTGATCAAGTCACAGACTGCTGTTTGTTTGCTCGCAAGTCCGTGGAAATGATTACAGACTTGGGAAACACGGAAAGTGCGGTTGAAAGCATAAGCATTTACAACAGCACCAGCCAGGATTATAAGCACGAGACCATGCAATGCTTCTTTGTTGCTGCAATTCACCTATGGCTCTGGGAGTGAAATCTATGCGTATAATTATCATTATTGTTATATAAAGAACCCACAGTGTAGAGGCCCTTTCACTTTGCCGTGTCGGTAGGCCCTGTGGGTATTTTTGACAGGCATTGGTGGTTCAATGGTAGAATTCTCGCCTGCCACGCGGGAGATCCGGGTCCGATTCCCGGCCAATGCAACAGCGCGGCTTTTACACCTTTGATCCAGAGGTCATGTTGGAAAAAGTACAAAGACCTTTGTTGTGACAAAGGCAGGACCTCTGGATTACATCCGAAACGTAGCAGCCTTGACTACCTTAGACGTGAGTATCAGCAAAATTCTGTCAAAAGTGGGATTCTAACCCACACTTTGTTATATACAGCAACCTCAATGAGATCCCGTCAACCGTCCGGCCTCATTCGCCTGACTACTGGGTTTTAAATGGTATTGCTACACGCTGCTGTTTGTTTCCAGGTGAGTCCGCATGAATCATGATGTCCTTGTGTAATGTCGGCGTCACAGTTGAAAGCATAGGCATGGCATTTGTAACAACACCAGACAAGAGTATAGATCAAGAAAGCAACCGATGCTGTGTTGTTGCTGCAACTGACCTGTGCTCCGAACGGTGAAATGTGTCAAATTGTCAAATTTAGGTCGTGCTTCCTCCTTGGAGTATGTTTTATCCTTCATTCTGCTCATCACTATTAGCCGTCCAGTTTTAGAATTCCCGCCTGCCACCCGGGAGACCAGGTCCGATTCCACACCCGTGCATCCAGTCTCTTTTAATACATTTCATCAGAACTCATGTTGAAAAGGACAAAAGACATTTTCATGAGAGAGGGGTCAACTTAGGTCACTGGTTCATATCCGTATCGAAGGACAAAACATTTGGTTATTAATTTATGTCTGTCAAAGAGTCACAACAGTGTCTTTTCCGAAGGGACGCCACTTCCGAGTCGATGGAGTTTGACTTGATTCCCTGTCACATCGTCTGAAATTGACAAAATCAAAGTTCACTGGACAACGTGCACCAGATTGTTTTTCTGGGTATGCGGTGTCCGCTCTTTGTGATGTACCAACCTTTGTCGCAAAGTGTTTGAAGTGTACGGCTATGTCGTGTTGGTTAAAAATCCATCTGAGTTTCTCAGATAAACCTGAGACGTACAAGATGACAATGTTAGTGCGTCTGCTACTCTTTTCTTCGTCATCGTCAAAGTTTTACAAATGACAAGCTGAGGTAAGCACAGGTTTTGAGGGGATCTGTCAGATGCTTATGCTCTTTCTCTTTGGCATGTGGGCTGGTGGGAAGATTATCAGCTCACATTGGGTTATTATGTTTTGTCTGTCCATAAAGAATCACAGCAGTGTCTTGCTGGAATCAGTTTTGACCCATGACAATGTCACCTATGAATTAACTTGCAATATCTAAACTGAAAATGATACTGTAGGTTAAAATGTGTCGTACTCTGCCACAAGGTACTCGATAAGCAACAGTCACGCGGTGGACATTTGTGCTTGTTCCTGTCTTTTTTGCCAGAGGCACAGCAGCAAGACCTTCGATAGCTCAGTTGGAAGAGCGGAGGACTGTAGTGGCGCAGGCTGGCATCCTTAGGTCGCCGGTTCAAGTCCGGCTCGAAGGACGAACCGTTTGCTTATGTTATGTCTGTCAGGAAAGAATAGCGGCAGTGTCATGTCCCAAAGAACTCCACTTACCAGTCGATGGAGTTTGACTTGATTCCGTGTCACGCATTCTGAAATAGGCAGCCTCAAAACTTCTGAGTGCAGGAGACTGGTGAAAGTGTGTCACGTCATAAAGTTCTTCTCATCATGCATAGGTAAGAATACTACAGACTGTACAAGACAATCTGACAAAAGAGCCCAAGTTGCCACGCACACGTCAAGATACTGCCCCTTGGTGGTCTCGAACCAACAACCTCTCGGTTAACAGATGAGCGTTGACGGGCCGACCAAAACAAGAGCAGAGATCAAGAAAGGAACCAGTGCTGCGTTGCTGCTGCAATTCACCCGTGCTTGTATGGTGTATATTCATCGAATTGTCCAAAGTTTCGTTTCACTTGCTCTTTGCACTTTTATCCTTCAGTCTGTTCATTGTGGGCATTAGTGGTTCACTTTTACAATTCTTGCCTGGGTCCAATTGCAGACCAATGCACTCTGTCTCTTTTAATAAATTTAATCAGAACTCATGTTGAAGAAGGACAAAGCCATTTTCGTGAGAAGCGCAAGACCCCTGATTCGTACCCAGAAAGTACTTTGCGCTCATCAAAACTAAAGCTGTTGTCGTGGACTGCAGTGTCTCGACTGTTATGCCAGAAAGCACAAGTCTCATCCAAAGTGGAGGGAATGCTGGTGGCGTGGCATGCGTTCGTATGACTTCGATTGAACAGAAGTAAACAGGACGTGCTGTGAGTCTCTGTGGCGCAATCGGTCAGCGCGCTCGGCTGTTAACCGGGAGGCTGGTGGTTCGAGACCACCCAGGGACGCTATCTTGCACTTTGTGTCTTGTACAGCACTTGTGTTCTTCCCAATTGGCAAACTGTTTGTCGAGGACAACTTGCGCCACGCTTGCAGAATTTCCGTCATCCCTTTTTGGCCTGACGCAAAGTACTCCTAACAAATGCTGTTGGCGCCACTTTGCCAAGTGAACAGGAAAAGGCAAGATGTTCAAGCTCCACTGCTTGAGATGGTCAAAGTGCCTGTCTTGCAAACAGGAGCTGCTGGGTTGAAATCCCAGCAGTCCCGTGCTGTTCTTTCTATGACTCTTTCACAGCTAGTTTTCGAACCACATATCTGCGAATCCGAAATGTTGCGTTGCAGAAAACCCTAATATTACACAGAATTGGATTGCCTGCAAAGGAAATGCCGTTTTCAATTTGGACACGACACTACCGGGATTCAGGAAACAGACCATTTCAAATGGGGTCCAAACACTTTCACAGCCAGTTGTCAAAAGCACACTGCAGCTTGCCTTGTTTTATGCATTCGATCAGAACTCATGTTGATCAAGTCACAGACTGCTGTTTGTTTGCTCGCAAGTCCGTGGAAATGATTACAGACTTGGGAAACACGGAAAGTGCGGTTGAAAGCATAAGCATTTACAACAGCACCAGCCAGGATTATAAGCACGAGACCATGCAATGCTTCTTTGTTGCTGCAATTCACCTATGGCTCTGGGAGTGAAATCTATGCGTATAATTATCATTATTGTTATATAAAGAACCCACAGTGTAGAGGCCCTTTCACTTTGCCGTGTCGGTAGGCCCTGTGGGTATTTTTGACAGGCATTGGTGGTTCAATGGTAGAATTCTCGCCTGCCACGCGGGAGATCCGGGTCCGATTCCCGGCCAATGCAACAGCGCGGCTTTTACACCTTTGATCCAGAGGTCATGTTGGAAAAAGTACAAAGACCTTTGTTGTGACAAAGGCAGGACCTCTGGATTACATCCGAAACGTAGCAGCCTTGACTACCTTAGACGTGAGTATCAGCAAAATTCTGTCAAAAGTGGGATTCTAACCCACACTTTGTTATATACAGCAACCTCAATGAGATCCCGTCAACCGTCCGGCCTCATTCGCCTGACTACTGGGTTTTAAATGGTATTGCTACACGCTGCTGTTTGTTTCCAGGTGAGTCCGCATGAATCATGATGTCCTTGTGTAATGTCGGCGTCACAGTTGAAAGCATAGGCATGGCATTTGTAACAACACCAGACAAGAGTATAGATCAAGAAAGCAACCGATGCTGTGTTGTTGCTGCAACTGACCTGTGCTCCGAACGGTGAAATGTGTCAAATTGTCAAATTTAGGTCGTGCTTCCTCCTTGGAGTATGTTTTATCCTTCATTCTGCTCATCACTATTAGCCGTCCAGTTTTAGAATTCCCGCCTGCCACCCGGGAGACCAGGTCCGATTCCACACCCGTGCATCCAGTCTCTTTTAATACATTTCATCAGAACTCATGTTGAAAAGGACAAAAGACATTTTCACGAGAGAGGGGTCAACTTAGGTCACTGGTTCATATCCGTATCGAAGGACAAAACATTTGGTTATTAATTTATGTCTGTCAAAGAGTCACAACAGTGTCTTTTCCGAAGGGACGCCACTTCCGAGTCGATGGAGTTTGACTTGATTCCCTGTCACATCGTCTGAAATTGACAAAATCAAAGTTCACTGGACAACGTGCACCAGATTGTTTTTCTGGGTATGCGGTGTCCGCTCTTTGTGATGTACCAACCTTTGTCGCAAAGTGTTTGAAGTGTACGGCTATGTCGTGTTGGTTAAAAATCCATCTGAGTTTCTCAGATAAACCTGAGACGTACAAGATGACAATGTTAGTGCGTCTGCTACTCTTTTCTTCGTCATCGTCAAAGTTTTACAAATGACAAGCTGAGGTAAGCACAGGTTTTGAGGGGATCTGTCAGATGCTTATGCTCTTTCTCTTTGGCATGTGGGCTGGTGGGAAGATTATCAGCTCACATTGGGTTATTATGTTTTGTCTGTCCATAAAGAATCACAGCAGTGTCTTGCTGGAATCAGTTTTGACCCATGACAATGTCACCTATGAATTAACTTGCAATATCTAAACTGAAAATGATACTGTAGGTTAAAATGTGTCGTACTCTGCCACAAGGTACTCGATAAGCAACAGTCACGCGGTGGACATTTGTGCTTGTTCCTGTCTTTTTTGCCAGAGGCACAGCAGCAAGACCTTCGATAGCTCAGTTGGAAGAGCGGAGGACTGTAGTGGCGCAGGCTGGCATCCTTAGGTCGCCGGTTCAAGTCCGGCTCGAAGGACGAACCGTTTGCTTATGTTATGTCTGTCAGGAAAGAATAGCGGCAGTGTCATGTCCCAAAGAACTCCACTTACCAGTCGATGGAGTTTGACTTGATTCCGTGTCACGCATTCTGAAATAGGCAGCCTCAAAACTTCTGAGTGCAGGAGACTGGTGAAAGTGTGTCACGTCATAAAGTTCTTCTCATCATGCATAGGTAAGAATACTACAGACTGTACAAGACAATCTGACAAAAGAGCCCAAGTTGCCACGCACACGTCAAGATACTGCCCCTTGGTGGTCTCGAACCAACAACCTCTCGGTTAACAGATGAGCGTTGACGGGCCGACCAAAACAAGAGCAGAGATCAAGAAAGGAACCAGTGCTGCGTTGCTGCTGCAATTCACCCGTGCTTGTATGGTGTATATTCATCGAATTGTCCAAAGTTTCGTTTCACTTGCTCTTTGCACTTTTATCCTTCAGTCTGTTCATTGTGGGCATTAGTGGTTCACTTTTACAATTCTTGCCTGGGTCCAATTGCAGACCAATGCACTCTGTCTCTTTTAATAAATTTAATCAGAACTCATGTTGAAGAAGGACAAAGCCATTTTCATGAGAAGCGCAAGACCCCTGATTCGTACCCAGAAAGTACTTTGCGCTCATCAAAACTAAAGCTGTTGTCGTGGACTGCAGTGTCTCGACTGTTATGCCAGAAAGCACAAGTCTCATCCAAAGTGGAGGGAATGCTGGTGGCGTGGCATGCGTTCGTATGACTTCGATTGAACAGAAGTAAACAGGATGTGCTGTGAGTCTCTGTGGCGCAATCGGTCAGCGCGCTCGGCTGTTAACCGGGAGGCTGGTGGTTCGAGACCACCCAGGGACGCTATCTTGCACTTTGTGTCTTGTACAGCACTTGTGTTCTTCCCAATTGGCAAACTGTTTGTCGAGGACAACTTGCGCCACGCTTGCAGAATTTCCGTCATCCCTTTTTGGCCTGACGCAAAGTACTCCTAACAAATGCTGTTGGCGCCACTTTGCCAAGTGAACAGGAAAAGGCAAGATGTTCAAGCTCCACTGCTTGAGATGGTCAAAGTGCCTGTCTTGCAAACAGGAGCTGCTGGGTTGAAATCCCAGCAGTCCCGTGCTGTTCTTTCTATGACTCTTTCACAGCTAGTTTTCGAACCACATATCTGCGAATCCGAAATGTTGCGTTGCAGAAAACCCTAATATTACACAGAATTGGATTGCCTGCAAAGGAAATGCCGTTTTCAATTTGGACACGACACTACCGGGATTCAGGAAACAGACCATTTCAAATGGGGTCCAAACACTTTCACAGCCAGTTGTCAAAAGCACACTGCAGCTTGCCTTGTTTTATGCATTCGATCAGAACTCATGTTGATCAAGTCACAGACTGCTGTTTGTTTGCTCGCAAGTCCGTGGAAATGATTACAGACTTGGGAAACACGGAAAGTGCGGTTGAAAGCATAAGCATTTACAACAGCACCAGCCAGGATTATAAGCACGAGACCATGCAATGCTTCTTTGTTGCTGCAATTCACCTATGGCTCTGGGAGTGAAATCTATGCGTATAATTATCATTATTGTTATATAAAGAACCCACAGTGTAGAGGCCCTTTCACTTTGCCGTGTCGGTAGGCCCTGTGGGTATTTTTGACAGGCATTGGTGGTTCAATGGTAGAATTCTCGCCTGCCACGCGGGAGATCCGGGTCCGATTCCCGGCCAATGCAACAGCGCGGCTTTTACACCTTTGATCCAGAGGTCATGTTGGAAAAAGTACAAAGACCTTTGTTGTGACAAAGGCAGGACCTCTGGATTACATCCGAAACGTAGCAGCCTTGACTACCTTAGACGTGAGTATCAGCAAAATTCTGTCAAAAGTGGGATTCTAACCCACACTTTGTTATATACAGCAACCTCAATGAGATCCCGTCAACCGTCCGGCCTCATTCGCCTGACTACTGGGTTTTAAATGGTATTGCTACACGCTGCTGTTTGTTTCCAGGTGAGTCCGCATGAATCATGATGTCCTTGTGTAATGTCGGCGTCACAGTTGAAAGCATAGGCATGGCATTTGTAACAACACCAGACAAGAGTATAGATCAAGAAAGCAACCGATGCTGTGTTGTTGCTGCAACTGACCTGTGCTCCGAACGGTGAAATGTGTCAAATTGTCAAATTTAGGTCGTGCTTCCTCCTTGGAGTATGTTTTATCCTTCATTCTGCTCATCACTATTAGCCGTTCAGTTTTAGAATTCCCGCCTGCCACCCGGGAGACCAGGTCCGATTCCACACCCGTGCATCCAGTCTCTTTTAATACATTTCATCAGAACTCATGTTGAAAAGGACAAAAGACATTTTCACGAGAGAGGGGTCAACTTAGGTCACTGGTTCATATCCGTATCGAAGGACAAAACATTTGGTTATTAATTTATGTCTGTCAAAGAGTCACAACAGTGTCTTTTCCGAAGGGACGCCACTTCCGAGTCGATGGAGTTTGACTTGATTCCCTGTCACATCGTCTGAAATTGACAAAATCAAAGTTCACTGGACAACGTGCACCAGATTGTTTTTCTGGGTATGCGGTGTCCGCTCTTTGTGATGTACCAACCTTTGTCGCAAAGTGTTTGAAGTGTACGGCTATGTCGTGTTGGTTAAAAATCCATCTGAGTTTCTCAGATAAACCTGAGACGTACAAGATGACAATGTTAGTGCGTCTGCTACTCTTTTCTTCGTCATCGTCAAAGTTTTACAAATGACAAGCTGAGGTAAGCACAGGTTTTGAGGGGATCTGTCAGATGCTTATGCTCTTTCTCTTTGGCATGTGGGCTGGTGGGAAGATTATCAGCTCACATTGGGTTATTATGTTTTGTCTGTCCATAAAGAATCACAGCAGTGTCTTGCTGGAATCAGTTTTGACCCATGACAATGTCACCTATGAATTAACTTGCAATATCTAAACTGAAAATGATACTGTAGGTTAAAATGTGTCGTACTCTGCCACAAGGTACTCGATAAGCAACAGTCACGCGGTGGACATTTGTGCTTGTTCCTGTCTTTTTTGCCAGAGGCACAGCAGCAAGACCTTCGATAGCTCAGTTGGAAGAGCGGAGGACTGTAGTGGCGCAGGCTGGCATCCTTAGGTCGCCGGTTCAAGTCCGGCTCGAAGGACGAACCGTTTGCTTATGTTATGTCTGTCAGGAAAGAATAGCGGCAGTGTCATGTCCCAAAGAACTCCACTTACCAGTCGATGGAGTTTGACTTGATTCCGTGTCACGCATTCTGAAATAGGCAGCCTCAAAACTTCTGAGTGCAGGAGACTGGTGAAAGTGTGTCACGTCATAAAGTTCTTCTCATCATGCATAGGTAAGAATACTACAGACTGTACAAGACAATCTGACAAAAGAGCCCAAGTTGCCACGCACACGTCAAGATACTGCCCCTTGGTGGTCTCGAACCAACAACCTCTCGGTTAACAGATGAGCGTTGACGGGCCGACCAAAACAAGAGCAGAGATCAAGAAAGGAACCAGTGCTGCGTTGCTGCTGCAATTCACCCGTGCTTGTATGGTGTATATTCATCGAATTGTCCAAAGTTTCGTTTCACTTGCTCTTTGCACTTTTATCCTTCAGTCTGTTCATTGTGGGCATTAGTGGTTCACTTTTACAATTCTTGCCTGGGTCCAATTGCAGACCAATGCACTCTGTCTCTTTTAATAAATTTAATCAGAACTCATGTTGAAGAAGGACAAAGCCATTTTCATGAGAAGCGCAAGACCCCTGATTCGTACCCAGAAAGTACTTTGCGCTCATCAAAACTAAAGCTGTTGTCGTGGACTGCAGTGTCTCGACTGTTATGCCAGAAAGCACAAGTCTCATCCAAAGTGGAGGGAATGCTGGTGGCGTGGCATGCGTTCGTATGACTTCGATTGAACAGAAGTAAACAGGACGTGCTGTGAGTCTCTGTGGCGCAATCGGTCAGCGCGCTCGGCTGTTAACCGGGAGGCTGGTGGTTCGAGACCACCCAGGGACGCTATCTTGCACTTTGTGTCTTGTACAGCACTTGTGTTCTTCCCAATTGGCAAACTGTTTGTCGAGGACAACTTGCGCCACGCTTGCAGAATTTCCGTCATCCCTTTTTGGCCTGACGCAAAGTACTCCTAACAAATGCTGTTGGCGCCACTTTGCCAAGTGAACAGGAAAAGGCAAGATGTTCAAGCTCCACTGCTTGAGATGGTCAAAGTGCCTGTCTTGCAAACAGGAGCTGCTGGGTTGAAATCCCAGCAGTCCCGTGCTGTTCTTTCTATGACTCTTTCACAGCTAGTTTTCGAACCACATATCTGCGAATCCGAAATGTTGCGTTGCAGAAAACCCTAATATTACACAGAATTGGATTGCCTGCAAAGGAAATGCCGTTTTCAATTTGGACACGACACTACCGGGATTCAGGAAACAGACCATTTCAAATGGGGTCCAAACACTTTCACAGCCAGTTGTCAAAAGCACACTGCAGCTTGCCTTGTTTTATGCATTCGATCAGAACTCATGTTGATCAAGTCACAGACTGCTGTTTGTTTGCTCGCAAGTCCGTGGAAATGATTACAGACTTGGGAAACACGGAAAGTGCGGTTGAAAGCATAAGCATTTACAACAGCACCAGCCAGGATTATAAGCACGAGACCATGCAATGCTTCTTTGTTGCTGCAATTCACCTATGGCTCTGGGAGTGAAATCTATGCGTATAATTATCATTATTGTTATATAAAGAACCCACAGTGTAGAGGCCCTTTCACTTTGCCGTGTCGGTAGGCCCTGTGGGTATTTTTGACAGGCATTGGTGGTTCAATGGTAGAATTCTCGCCTGCCACGCGGGAGATCCGGGTCCGATTCCCGGCCAATGCAACAGCGCGGCTTTTACACCTTTGATCCAGAGGTCATGTTGGAAAAAGTACAAAGACCTTTGTTGTGACAAAGGCAGGACCTCTGGATTACATCCGAAACGTAGCAGCCTTGACTACCTTAGACGTGAGTATCAGCAAAATTCTGTCAAAAGTGGGATTCTAACCCACACTTTGTTATATACAGCAACCTCAATGAGATCCCGTCAACCGTCCGGCCTCATTCGCCTGACTACTGGGTTTTAAATGGTATTGCTACACGCTGCTGTTTGTTTCCAGGTGAGTCCGCATGAATCATGATGTCCTTGTGTAATGTCGGCGTCACAGTTGAAAGCATAGGCATGGCATTTGTAACAACACCAGACAAGAGTATAGATCAAGAAAGCAACCGATGCTGTGTTGTTGCTGCAACTGACCTGTGCTCCGAACGGTGAAATGTGTCAAATTGTCAAATTTAGGTCGTGCTTCCTCCTTGGAGTATGTTTTATCCTTCATTCTGCTCATCACTATTAGCCGTCCAGTTTTAGAATTCCCGCCTGCCACCCGGGAGACCAGGTCCGATTCCACACCCGTGCATCCAGTCTCTTTTAATACATTTCATCAGAACTCATGTTGAAAAGGACAAAAGACATTTTCACGAGAGAGGGGTCAACTTAGGTCACTGGTTCATATCCGTATCGAAGGACAAAACATTTGGTTATTAATTTATGTCTGTCAAAGAGTCACAACAGTGTCTTTTCCGAAGGGACGCCACTTCCGAGTCGATGGAGTTTGACTTGATTCCCTGTCACATCGTCTGAAATTGACAAAATCAAAGTTCACTGGACAACGTGCACCAGATTGTTTTTCTGGGTATGCGGTGTCCGCTCTTTGTGATGTACCAACCTTTGTCGCAAAGTGTTTGAAGTGTACGGCTATGTCGTGTTGGTTAAAAATCCATCTGAGTTTCTCAGATAAACCTGAGACGTACAAGATGACAATGTTAGTGCGTCTGCTACTCTTTTCTTCGTCATCGTCAAAGTTTTACAAATGACAAGCTGAGGTAAGCACAGGTTTTGAGGGGATCTGTCAGATGCTTATGCTCTTTCTCTTTGGCATGTGGGCTGGTGGGAAGATTATCAGCTCACATTGGGTTATTATGTTTTGTCTGTCCATAAAGAATCACAGCAGTGTCTTGCTGGAATCAGTTTTGACCCATGACAATGTCACCTATGAATTAACTTGCAATATCTAAACTGAAAATGATACTGTAGGTTAAAATGTGTCGTACTCTGCCACAAGGTACTCGATAAGCAACAGTCACGCGGTGGACATTTGTGCTTGTTCCTGTCTTTTTTGCCAGAGGCACAGCAGCAAGACCTTCGATAGCTCAGTTGGAAGAGCGGAGGACTGTAGTGGCGCAGGCTGGCATCCTTAGGTCGCCGGTTCAAGTCCGGCTCGAAGGACGAACCGTTTGCTTATGTTATGTCTGTCAGGAAAGAATAGCGGCAGTGTCATGTCCCAAAGAACTCCACTTACCAGTCGATGGAGTTTGACTTGATTCCGTGTCACGCATTCTGAAATAGGCAGCCTCAAAACTTCTGAGTGCAGGAGACTGGTGAAAGTGTGTCACGTCATAAAGTTCTTCTCATCATGCATAGGTAAGAATACTACAGACTGTACAAGACAATCTGACAAAAGAGCCCAAGTTGCCACGCACACGTCAAGATACTGCCCCTTGGTGGTCTCGAACCAACAACCTCTCGGTTAACAGATGAGCGTTGACGGGCCGACCAAAACAAGAGCAGAGATCAAGAAAGGAACCAGTGCTGCGTTGCTGCTGCAATTCACCCGTGCTTGTATGGTGTATATTCATCGAATTGTCCAAAGTTTCGTTTCACTTGCTCTTTGCACTTTTATCCTTCAGTCTGTTCATTGTGGGCATTAGTGGTTCACTTTTACAATTCTTGCCTGGGTCCAATTGCAGACCAATGCACTCTGTCTCTTTTAATAAATTTAATCAGAACTCATGTTGAAGAAGGACAAAGCCATTTTCATGAGAAGCGCAAGACCCCTGATTCGTACCCAGAAAGTACTTTGCGCTCATCAAAACTAAAGCTGTTGTCGTGGACTGCAGTGTCTCGACTGTTATGCCAGAAAGCACAAGTCTCATCCAAAGTGGAGGGAATGCTGGTGGCGTGGCATGCGTTCGTATGACTTCGATTGAACAGAAGTAAACAGGACGTGCTGTGAGTCTCTGTGGCGCAATCGGTCAGCGCGCTCGGCTGTTAACCGGGAGGCTGGTGGTTCGAGACCACCCAGGGACGCTATCTTGCACTTTGTGTCTTGTACAGCACTTGTGTTCTTCCCAATTGGCAAACTGTTTGTCGAGGACAACTTGCGCCACGCTTGCAGAATTTCCGTCATCCCTTTTTGGCCTGACGCAAAGTACTCCTAACAAATGCTGTTGGCGCCACTTTGCCAAGTGAACAGGAAAAGGCAAGATGTTCAAGCTCCACTGCTTGAGATGGTCAAAGTGCCTGTCTTGCAAACAGGAGCTGCTGGGTTGAAATCCCAGCAGTCCCGTGCTGTTCTTTCTATGACTCTTTCACAGCTAGTTTTCGAACCACATATCTGCGAATCCGAAATGTTGCGTTGCAGAAAACCCTAATATTACACAGAATTGGATTGCCTGCAAAGGAAATGCCGTTTTCAATTTGGACACGACACTACCGGGATTCAGGAAACAGACCATTTCAAATGGGGTCCAAACACTTTCACAGCCAGTTGTCAAAAGCACACTGCAGCTTGCCTTGTTTTATGCATTCGATCAGAACTCATGTTGATCAAGTCACAGACTGCTGTTTGTTTGCTCGCAAGTCCGTGGAAATGATTACAGACTTGGGAAACACGGAAAGTGCGGTTGAAAGCATAAGCATTTACAACAGCACCAGCCAGGATTATAAGCACGAGACCATGCAATGCTTCTTTGTTGCTGCAATTCACCTATGGCTCTGGGAGTGAAATCTATGCGTATAATTATCATTATTGTTATATAAAGAACCCACAGTGTAGAGGCCCTTTCACTTTGCCGTGTCGGTAGGCCCTGTGGGTATTTTTGACAGGCATTGGTGGTTCAATGGTAGAATTCTCGCCTGCCACGCGGGAGATCCGGGTCCGATTCCCGGCCAATGCAACAGCGCGGCTTTTACACCTTTGATCCAGAGGTCATGTTGGAAAAAGTACAAAGACCTTTGTTGTGACAAAGGCAGGACCTCTGGATTACATCCGAAACGTAGCAGCCTTGACTACCTTAGACGTGAGTATCAGCAAAATTCTGTCAAAAGTGGGATTCTAACCCACACTTTGTTATATACAGCAACCTCAATGAGATCCCGTCAACCGTCCGGCCTCATTCGCCTGACTACTGGGTTTTAAATGGTATTGCTACACGCTGCTGTTTGTTTCCAGGTGAGTCCGCATGAATCATGATGTCCTTGTGTAATGTCGGCGTCACAGTTGAAAGCATAGGCATGGCATTTGTAACAACACCAGACAAGAGTATAGATCAAGAAAGCAACCGATGCTGTGTTGTTGCTGCAACTGACCTGTGCTCCGAACGGTGAAATGTGTCAAATTGTCAAATTTAGGTCGTGCTTCCTCCTTGGAGTATGTTTTATCCTTCATTCTGCTCATCACTATTAGCCGTCCAGTTTTAGAATTCCCGCCTGCCACCCGGGAGACCAGGTCCGATTCCACACCCGTGCATCCAGTCTCTTTTAATACATTTCATCAGAACTCATGTTGAAAAGGACAAAAGACATTTTCACGAGAGAGGGGTCAACTTAGGTCACTGGTTCATATCCGTATCGAAGGACAAAACATTTGGTTATTAATTTATGTCTGTCAAAGAGTCACAACAGTGTCTTTTCCGAAGGGACGCCACTTCCGAGTCGATGGAGTTTGACTTGATTCCCTGTCACATCGTCTGAAATTGACAAAATCAAAGTTCACTGGACAACGTGCACCAGATTGTTTTTCTGGGTATGCGGTGTCCGCTCTTTGTGATGTACCAACCTTTGTCGCAAAGTGTTTGAAGTGTACGGCTATGTCGTGTTGGTTAAAAATCCATCTGAGTTTCTCAGATAAACCTGAGACGTACAAGATGACAATGTTAGTGCGTCTGCTACTCTTTTCTTCGTCATCGTCAAAGTTTTACAAATGACAAGCTGAGGTAAGCACAGGTTTTGAGGGGATCTGTCAGATGCTTATGCTCTTTCTCTTTGGCATGTGGGCTGGTGGGAAGATTATCAGCTCACATTGGGTTATTATGTTTTGTCTGTCCATAAAGAATCACAGCAGTGTCTTGCTGGAATCAGTTTTGACCCATGACAATGTCACCTATGAATTAACTTGCAATATCTAAACTGAAAATGATACTGTAGGTTAAAATGTGTCGTACTCTGCCACAAGGTACTCGATAAGCAACAGTCACGCGGTGGACATTTGTGCTTGTTCTTGTCTTTTTTGCCAGAGGCACAGCAGCAAGACCTTCGATAGCTCAGTTGGAAGAGCGGAGGACTGTAGTGGCGCAGGCTGGCATCCTTAGGTCGCCGGTTCAAGTCCGGCTCGAAGGACGAACCGTTTGCTTATGTTATGTCTGTCAGGAAAGAATAGCGGCAGTGTCATGTCCCAAAGAACTCCACTTACCAGTCGATGGAGTTTGACTTGATTCCGTGTCACGCATTCTGAAATAGGCAGCCTCAAAACTTCTGAGTGCAGGAGACTGGTGAAAGTGTGTCACGTCATAAAGTTCTTCTCATCATGCATAGGTAAGAATACTACAGACTGTACAAGACAATCTGACAAAAGAGCCCAAGTTGCCACGCACACGTCAAGATACTGCCCCTTGGTGGTCTCGAACCAACAACCTCTCGGTTAACAGATGAGCGTTGACGGGCCGACCAAAACAAGAGCAGAGATCAAGAAAGGAACCAGTGCTGCGTTGCTGCTGCAATTCACCCGTGCTTGTATGGTGTATATTCATCGAATTGTCCAAAGTTTCGTTTCACTTGCTCTTTGCACTTTTATCCTTCAGTCTGTTCATTGTGGGCATTAGTGGTTCACTTTTACAATTCTTGCCTGGGTCCAATTGCAGACCAATGCACTCTGTCTCTTTTAATAAATTTAATCAGAACTCATGTTGAAGAAGGACAAAGCCATTTTCATGAGAAGCGCAAGACCCCTGATTCGTACCCAGAAAGTACTTTGCGCTCATCAAAACTAAAGCTGTTGTCGTGGACTGCAGTGTCTCGACTGTTATGCCAGAAAGCACAAGTCTCATCCAAAGTGGAGGGAATGCTGGTGGCGTGGCATGCGTTCGTATGACTTCGATTGAACAGAAGTAAACAGGACGTGCTGTGAGTCTCTGTGGCGCAATCGGTCAGCGCGCTCGGCTGTTAACCGGGAGGCTGGTGGTTCGAGACCACCCAGGGACGCTATCTTGCACTTTGTGTCTTGTACAGCACTTGTGTTCTTCCCAATTGGCAAACTGTTTGTCGAGGACAACTTGCGCCACGCTTGCAGAATTTCCGTCATCCCTTTTTGGCCTGACGCAAAGTACTCCTAACAAATGCTGTTGGCGCCACTTTGCCAAGTGAACAGGAAAAGGCAAGATGTTCAAGCTCCACTGCTTGAGATGGTCAAAGTGCCTGTCTTGCAAACAGGAGCTGCTGGGTTGAAATCCCAGCAGTCCCGTGCTGTTCTTTCTATGACTCTTTCACAGCTAGTTTTCGAACCACATATCTGCGAATCCGAAATGTTGCGTTGCAGAAAACCCTAATATTACACAGAATTGGATTGCCTGCAAAGGAAATGCCGTTTTCAATTTGGACACGACACTACCGGGATTCAGGAAACAGACCATTTCAAATGGGGTCCAAACACTTTCACAGCCAGTTGTCAAAAGCACACTGCAGCTTGCCTTGTTTTATGCATTCGATCAGAACTCATGTTGATCAAGTCACAGACTGCTGTTTGTTTGCTCGCAAGTCCGTGGAAATGATTACAGACTTGGGAAACACGGAAAGTGCGGTTGAAAGCATAAGCATTTACAACAGCACCAGCCAGGATTATAAGCACGAGACCATGCAATGCTTCTTTGTTGCTGCAATTCACCTATGGCTCTGGGAGTGAAATCTATGCGTATAATTATCATTATTGTTATATAAAGAACCCACAGTGTAGAGGCCCTTTCACTTTGCCGTGTCGGTAGGCCCTGTGGGTATTTTTGACAGGCATTGGTGGTTCAATGGTAGAATTCTCGCCTGCCACGCGGGAGATCCGGGTCCGATTCCCGGCCAATGCAACAGCGCGGCTTTTACACCTTTGATCCAGAGGTCATGTTGGAAAAAGTACAAAGACCTTTGTTGTGACAAAGGCAGGACCTCTGGATTACATCCGAAACGTAGCAGCCTTGACTACCTTAGACGTGAGTATCAGCAAAATTCTGTCAAAAGTGGGATTCTAACCCACACTTTGTTATATACAGCAACCTCAATGAGATCCCGTCAACCGTCCGGCCTCATTCGCCTGACTACTGGGTTTTAAATGGTATTGCTACACGCTGCTGTTTGTTTCCAGGTGAGTCCGCATGAATCATGATGTCCTTGTGTAATGTCGGCGTCACAGTTGAAAGCATAGGCATGGCATTTGTAACAACACCAGACAAGAGTATAGATCAAGAAAGCAACCGATGCTGTGTTGTTGCTGCAACTGACCTGTGCTCCGAACGGTGAAATGTGTCAAATTGTCAAATTTAGGTCGTGCTTCCTCCTTGGAGTATGTTTTATCCTTCATTCTGCTCATCACTATTAGCCGTCCAGTTTTAGAATTCCCGCCTGCCACCCGGGAGACCAGGTCCGATTCCACACCCGTGCATCCAGTCTCTTTTAATACATTTCATCAGAACTCATGTTGAAAAGGACAAAAGACATTTTCACGAGAGAGGGGTCAACTTAGGTCACTGGTTCATATCCGTATCGAAGGACAAAACATTTGGTTATTAATTTATGTCTGTCAAAGAGTCACAACAGTGTCTTTTCCGAAGGGACGCCACTTCCGAGTCGATGGAGTTTGACTTGATTCCCTGTCACATCGTCTGAAATTGACAAAATCAAAGTTCACTGGACAACGTGCACCAGATTGTTTTTCTGGGTATGCGGTGTCCGCTCTTTGTGATGTACCAACCTTTGTCGCAAAGTGTTTGAAGTGTACGGCTATGTCGTGTTGGTTAAAAATCCATCTGAGTTTCTCAGATAAACCTGAGACGTACAAGATGACAATGTTAGTGCGTCTGCTACTCTTTTCTTCGTCATCGTCAAAGTTTTACAAATGACAAGCTGAGGTAAGCACAGGTTTTGAGGGGATCTGTCAGATGCTTATGCTCTTTCTCTTTGGCATGTGGGCTGGTGGGAAGATTATCAGCTCACATTGGGTTATTATGTTTTGTCTGTCCATAAAGAATCACAGCAGTGTCTTGCTGGAATCAGTTTTGACCCATGACAATGTCACCTATGAATTAACTTGCAATATCTAAACTGAAAATGATACTGTAGGTTAAAATGTGTCGTACTCTGCCACAAGGTACTCGATAAGCAACAGTCACGCGGTGGACATTTGTGCTTGTTCCTGTCTTTTTTGCCAGAGGCACAGCAGCAAGACCTTCGATAGCTCAGTTGGAAGAGCGGAGGACTGTAGTGGCGCAGGCTGGCATCCTTAGGTCGCCGGTTCAAGTCCGGCTCGAAGGACGAACCGTTTGCTTATGTTATGTCTGTCAGGAAAGAATAGCGGCAGTGTCATGTCCCAAAGAACTCCACTTACCAGTCGATGGAGTTTGACTTGATTCCGTGTCACGCATTCTGAAATAGGCAGCCTCAAAACTTCTGAGTGCAGGAGACTGGTGAAAGTGTGTCACGTCATAAAGTTCTTCTCATCATGCATAGGTAAGAATACTACAGACTGTACAAGACAATCTGACAAAAGAGCCCAAGTTGCCACGCACACGTCAAGATACTGCCCCTTGGTGGTCTCGAACCAACAACCTCTCGGTTAACAGATGAGCGTTGACGGGCCGACCAAAACAAGAGCAGAGATCAAGAAAGGAACCAGTGCTGCGTTGCTGCTGCAATTCACCCGTGCTTGTATGGTGTATATTCATCGAATTGTCCAAAGTTTCGTTTCACTTGCTCTTTGCACTTTTATCCTTCAGTCTGTTCATTGTGGGCATTAGTGGTTCACTTTTACAATTCTTGCCTGGGTCCAATTGCAGACCAATGCACTCTGTCTCTTTTAATAAATTTAATCAGAACTCATGTTGAAGAAGGACAAAGCCATTTTCATGAGAAGCGCAAGACCCCTGATTCGTACCCAGAAAGTACTTTGCGCTCATCAAAACTAAAGCTGTTGTCGTGGACTGCAGTGTCTCGACTGTTATGCCAGAAAGCACAAGTCTCATCCAAAGTGGAGGGAATGCTGGTGGCGTGGCATGCGTTCGTATGACTTCGATTGAACAGAAGTAAACAGGACGTGCTGTGAGTCTCTGTGGCGCAATCGGTCAGCGCGCTCGGCTGTTAACCGGGAGGCTGGTGGTTCGAGACCACCCAGGGACGCTATCTTGCACTTTGTGTCTTGTACAGCACTTGTGTTCTTCCCAATTGGCAAACTGTTTGTCGAGGACAACTTGCGCCACGCTTGCAGAATTTCCGTCATCCCTTTTTGGCCTGACGCAAAGTACTCCTAACAAATGCTGTTGGCGCCACTTTGCCAAGTGAACAGGAAAAGGCAAGATGTTCAAGCTCCACTGCTTGAGATGGTCAAAGTGCCTGTCTTGCAAACAGGAGCTGCTGGGTTGAAATCCCAGCAGTCCCGTGCTGTTCTTTCTATGACTCTTTCACAGCTAGTTTTCGAACCACATATCTGCGAATCCGAAATGTTGCGTTGCAGAAAACCCTAATATTACACAGAATTGGATTGCCTGCAAAGGAAATGCCGTTTTCAATTTGGACACGACACTACCGGGATTCAGGAAACAGACCATTTCAAATGGGGTCCAAACACTTTCACAGCCAGTTGTCAAAAGCACACTGCAGCTTGCCTTGTTTTATGCATTCGATCAGAACTCATGTTGATCAAGTCACAGACTGCTGTTTGTTTGCTCGCAAGTCCGTGGAAATGATTACAGACTTGGGAAACACGGAAAGTGCGGTTGAAAGCATAAGCATTTACAACAGCACCAGCCAGGATTATAAGCACGAGACCATGCAATGCTTCTTTGTTGCTGCAATTCACCTATGGCTCTGGGAGTGAAATCTATGCGTATAATTATCATTATTGTTATATAAAGAACCCACAGTGTAGAGGCCCTTTCACTTTGCCGTGTCGGTAGGCCCTGTGGGTATTTTTGACAGGCATTGGTGGTTCAATGGTAGAATTCTCGCCTGCCACGCGGGAGATCCGGGTCCGATTCCCGGCCAATGCAACAGCGCGGCTTTTACACCTTTGATCCAGAGGTCATGTTGGAAAAAGTACAAAGACCTTTGTTGTGACAAAGGCAGGACCTCTGGATTACATCCGAAACGTAGCAGCCTTGACTACCTTAGACGTGAGTATCAGCAAAATTCTGTCAAAAGTGGGATTCTAACCCACACTTTGTTATATACAGCAACCTCAATGAGATCCCGTCAACCGTCCGGCCTCATTCGCCTGACTACTGGGTTTTAAATGGTATTGCTACACGCTGCTGTTTGTTTCCAGGTGAGTCCGCATGAATCATGATGTCCTTGTGTAATGTCGGCGTCACAGTTGAAAGCATAGGCATGGCATTTGTAACAACACCAGACAAGAGTATAGATCAAGAAAGCAACCGATGCTGTGTTGTTGCTGCAACTGACCTGTGCTCCGAACGGTGAAATGTGTCAAATTGTCAAATTTAGGTCGTGCTTCCTCCTTGGAGTATGTTTTATCCTTCATTCTGCTCATCACTATTAGCCGTTCAGTTTTAGAATTCCCGCCTGCCACCCGGGAGACCAGGTCCGATTCCACACCCGTGCATCCAGTCTCTTTTAATACATTTCATCAGAACTCATGTTGAAAAGGACAAAAGACATTTTCACGAGAGAGGGGTCAACTTAGGTCACTGGTTCATATCCGTATCGAAGGACAAAACATTTGGTTATTAATTTATGTCTGTCAAAGAGTCACAACAGTGTCTTTTCCGAAGGGACGCCACTTCCGAGTCGATGGAGTTTGACTTGATTCCCTGTCACATCGTCTGAAATTGACAAAATCAAAGTTCACTGGACAACGTGCACCAGATTGTTTTTCTGGGTATGCGGTGTCCGCTCTTTGTGATGTACCAACCTTTGTCGCAAAGTGTTTGAAGTGTACGGCTATGTCGTGTTGGTTAAAAATCCATCTGAGTTTCTCAGATAAACCTGAGACGTACAAGATGACAATGTTAGTGCGTCTGCTACTCTTTTCTTCGTCATCGTCAAAGTTTTACAAATGACAAGCTGAGGTAAGCACAGGTTTTGAGGGGATCTGTCAGATGCTTATGCTCTTTCTCTTTGGCATGTGGGCTGGTGGGAAGATTATCAGCTCACATTGGGTTATTATGTTTTGTCTGTCCATAAAGAATCACAGCAGTGTCTTGCTGGAATCAGTTTTGACCCATGACAATGTCACCTATGAATTAACTTGCAATATCTAAACTGAAAATGATACTGTAGGTTAAAATGTGTCGTACTCTGCCACAAGGTACTCGATAAGCAACAGTCACGCGGTGGACATTTGTGCTTGTTCTTGTCTTTTTTGCCAGAGGCACAGCAGCAAGACCTTCGATAGCTCAGTTGGAAGAGCGGAGGACTGTAGTGGCGCAGGCTGGCATCCTTAGGTCGCCGGTTCAAGTCCGGCTCGAAGGACGAACCGTTTGCTTATGTTATGTCTGTCAGGAAAGAATAGCGGCAGTGTCATGTCCCAAAGAACTCCACTTACCAGTCGATGGAGTTTGACTTGATTCCGTGTCACGCATTCTGAAATAGGCAGCCTCAAAACTTCTGAGTGCAGGAGACTGGTGAAAGTGTGTCACGTCATAAAGTTCTTCTCATCATGCATAGGTAAGAATACTACAGACTGTACAAGACAATCTGACAAAAGAGCCCAAGTTGCCACGCACACGTCAAGATACTGCCCCTTGGTGGTCTCGAACCAACAACCTCTCGGTTAACAGATGAGCGTTGACGGGCCGACCAAAACAAGAGCAGAGATCAAGAAAGGAACCAGTGCTGCGTTGCTGCTGCAATTCACCCGTGCTTGTATGGTGTATATTCATCGAATTGTCCAAAGTTTCGTTTCACTTGCTCTTTGCACTTTTATCCTTCAGTCTGTTCATTGTGGGCATTAGTGGTTCACTTTTACAATTCTTGCCTGGGTCCAATTGCAGACCAATGCACTCTGTCTCTTTTAATAAATTTAATCAGAACTCATGTTGAAGAAGGACAAAGCCATTTTCATGAGAAGCGCAAGACCCCTGATTCGTACCCAGAAAGTACTTTGCGCTCATCAAAACTAAAGCTGTTGTCGTGGACTGCAGTGTCTCGACTGTTATGCCAGAAAGCACAAGTCTCATCCAAAGTGGAGGGAATGCTGGTGGCGTGGCATGCGTTCGTATGACTTCGATTGAACAGAAGTAAACAGGACGTGCTGTGAGTCTCTGTGGCGCAATCGGTCAGCGCGCTCGGCTGTTAACCGGGAGGCTGGTGGTTCGAGACCACCCAGGGACGCTATCTTGCACTTTGTGTCTTGTACAGCACTTGTGTTCTTCCCAATTGGCAAACTGTTTGTCGAGGACAACTTGCGCCACGCTTGCAGAATTTCCGTCATCCCTTTTTGGCCTGACGCAAAGTACTCCTAACAAATGCTGTTGGCGCCACTTTGCCAAGTGAACAGGAAAAGGCAAGATGTTCAAGCTCCACTGCTTGAGATGGTCAAAGTGCCTGTCTTGCAAACAGGAGCTGCTGGGTTGAAATCCCAGCAGTCCCGTGCTGTTCTTTCTATGACTCTTTCACAGCTAGTTTTCGAACCACATATCTGCGAATCCGAAATGTTGCGTTGCAGAAAACCCTAATATTACACAGAATTGGATTGCCTGCAAAGGAAATGCCGTTTTCAATTTGGACACGACACTACCGGGATTCAGGAAACAGACCATTTCAAATGGGGTCCAAACACTTTCACAGCCAGTTGTCAAAAGCACACTGCAGCTTGCCTTGTTTTATGCATTCGATCAGAACTCATGTTGATCAAGTCACAGACTGCTGTTTGTTTGCTCGCAAGTCCGTGGAAATGATTACAGACTTGGGAAACACGGAAAGTGCGGTTGAAAGCATAAGCATTTACAACAGCACCAGCCAGGATTATAAGCACGAGACCATGCAATGCTTCTTTGTTGCTGCAATTCACCTATGGCTCTGGGAGTGAAATCTATGCGTATAATTATCATTATTGTTATATAAAGAACCCACAGTGTAGAGGCCCTTTCACTTTGCCGTGTCGGTAGGCCCTGTGGGTATTTTTGACAGGCATTGGTGGTTCAATGGTAGAATTCTCGCCTGCCACGCGGGAGATCCGGGTCCGATTCCCGGCCAATGCAACAGCGCGGCTTTTACACCTTTGATCCAGAGGTCATGTTGGAAAAAGTACAAAGACCTTTGTTGTGACAAAGGCAGGACCTCTGGATTACATCCGAAACGTAGCAGCCTTGACTACCTTAGACGTGAGTATCAGCAAAATTCTGTCAAAAGTGGGATTCTAACCCACACTTTGTTATATACAGCAACCTCAATGAGATCCCGTCAACCGTCCGGCCTCATTCGCCTGACTACTGGGTTTTAAATGGTATTGCTACACGCTGCTGTTTGTTTCCAGGTGAGTCCGCATGAATCATGATGTCCTTGTGTAATGTCGGCGTCACAGTTGAAAGCATAGGCATGGCATTTGTAACAACACCAGACAAGAGTATAGATCAAGAAAGCAACCGATGCTGTGTTGTTGCTGCAACTGACCTGTGCTCCGAACGGTGAAATGTGTCAAATTGTCAAATTTAGGTCATGCTTCCTCCTTGGAGTATGTTTTATCCTTCATTCTGCTCATCACTATTAGCCGTTCAGTTTTAGAATTCCCGCCTGCCACCCGGGAGACCAGGTCCGATTCCACACCCGTGCATCCAGTCTCTTTTAATACATTTCATCAGAACTCATGTTGAAAAGGACAAAAGACATTTTCACGAGAGAGGGGTCAACTTAGGTCACTGGTTCATATCCGTATCGAAGGACAAAACATTTGGTTATTAATTTATGTCTGTCAAAGAGTCACAACAGTGTCTTTTCCGAAGGGACGCCACTTCCGAGTCGATGGAGTTTGACTTGATTCCCTGTCACATCGTCTGAAATTGACAAAATCAAAGTTCACTGGACAACGTGCACCAGATTGTTTTTCTGGGTATGCGGTGTCCGCTCTTTGTGATGTACCAACCTTTGTCGCAAAGTGTTTGAAGTGTACGGCTATGTCGTGTTGGTTAAAAATCCATCTGAGTTTCTCAGATAAACCTGAGACGTACAAGATGACAATGTTAGTGCGTCTGCTACTCTTTTCTTCGTCATCGTCAAAGTTTTACAAATGACAAGCTGAGGTAAGCACAGGTTTTGAGGGGATCTGTCAGATGCTTATGCTCTTTCTCTTTGGCATGTGGGCTGGTGGGAAGATTATCAGCTCACATTGGGTTATTATGTTTTGTCTGTCCATAAAGAATCACAGCAGTGTCTTGCTGGAATCAGTTTTGACCCATGACAATGTCACCTATGAATTAACTTGCAATATCTAAACTGAAAATGATACTGTAGGTTAAAATGTGTCGTACTCTGCCACAAGGTACTCGATAAGCAACAGTCACGCGGTGGACATTTGTGCTTGTTCCTGTCTTTTTTGCCAGAGGCACAGCAGCAAGACCTTCGATAGCTCAGTTGGAAGAGCGGAGGACTGTAGTGGCGCAGGCTGGCATCCTTAGGTCGCCGGTTCAAGTCCGGCTCGAAGGACGAACCGTTTGCTTATGTTATGTCTGTCAGGAAAGAATAGCGGCAGTGTCATGTCCCAAAGAACTCCACTTACCAGTCGATGGAGTTTGACTTGATTCCGTGTCACGCATTCTGAAATAGGCAGCCTCAAAACTTCTGAGTGCAGGAGACTGGTGAAAGTGTGTCACGTCATAAAGTTCTTCTCATCATGCATAGGTAAGAATACTACAGACTGTACAAGACAATCTGACAAAAGAGCCCAAGTTGCCACGCACACGTCAAGATACTGCCCCTTGGTGGTCTCGAACCAACAACCTCTCGGTTAACAGATGAGCGTTGACGGGCCGACCAAAACAAGAGCAGAGATCAAGAAAGGAACCAGTGCTGCGTTGCTGCTGCAATTCACCCGTGCTTGTATGGTGTATATTCATCGAATTGTTTAACCCATCTCGCCAGTGGCTTGTCTTGGTCAATGATTATCTCCCCTGTGTTCGATTTCAGTGGCACACACTTCTTTTTTGGTTTGCCTGTTGCTTCCTTGATGCCCTCATACATGCATCTGATGTTACCAGTGTCTGAAGCCTGTTGGATGTTCTCTGACAGTCTCTGTTCTCTGCAAGCCTTGGTTCCAAAGTTGACATTGCCGGGGGTGGTAGCGGGGATAAACTCCCACTATCTATAACATGCTCTCCCAGGGCTTGCGTCTCAAATAGCCTCTATTATGTATTTATATATATATATACACTGCTCAAAAAAATTAAAGGAACACTTAGAAAACACATCAGATCTAAACTGGGGGACAAATGCTCTTGAATATCTTTCCTGATAATAAGTGGGTGATGTATTAGTAACAAAATGATGCCACATCATTTGATAGAAATGAAAATGATCACCCTATAGAGGGGGGAAATCAAAGACACCCCAAAAATGAAAGTGAAAAAATGATGCAGCACACTGGTCCATTTTGCTAAAATGTCATTGTGGCAACTCAAATTGATTCTCAGTAGTTTGTGTGCAGCGCAGGTCCTTGTTTGGGTCTGTGTGTGTGTGTGTGTGTGTGTGTGTGAATTCTTTTCAAGGTTGCTCTCACATCTAAAATCATGCATCAAATTGGGTACACATTTAAGAAAAATCAAAAGTTGGCCTGATTGGGGATTCAAACATAGGCGTGTCCATGGTGTGGTTCTGAGGCCACTTGCAGACCACAGCTGATGGCCACAGAGCTCTCTAAAAATAAAAAAGGCAATAATTTGGTTCTTTTGGCATATTTTTGGTTCTTTAACAAAGTTTCTTGGCATATTGGATTGGGTTTTAGAATTTTGTACAAAATTTAAAAAAGACTCCCAATATCATAAAGGTGTCACTGAGAATAAATAGTCGAGGGTGCCGAAAATGTACAAAACCAAATTTTTTGCAAATTAATAATGAACTATGGGTTTGACTTCATGATAGAACTGTCAAGTTTGGTACAGTTTTGAGTAAAACGGTCTTCAAATAAAGAAAAGTTGAACAAATTCCAAATTGCTAAATATCATGTTGCCATAACAACTCCAAATTGTGAACAATGTAACGATTGGTGTCTTTTGTAAAACCATGTGTAAAACTGACTGACTCATGTACAGACAACATCAGCCTGCATTTGTGGAGGTCACTGACCTTTGTTATGTTGTTATTACACTAGAACTCAATGGCGTTCTAGCATGTCTCAATAATAGAATAATAGAAATGTTTTTTTGTCCTTTTGTTTGCATCTCGTCACCTTGGCTGAGTAATTACAAATATGTTCAACTGCCCTGAACGGTAGTAAAGTCGTTTAAAAAATTTGATTTGGGTCGAATGTCACGTCTAGTCTTTGGCATAGTGGCGATGACCCCAGTATGCAGAAAGCATGCACTAGTGGCAGGGAAAACTTGTTTTAATGATGGCTGCAGCGCAGCGGCAGGAACTCAAAAAGGACAAAGCTTTGCAGTAGCGTGTCAGGCTTACACAACACAGACACCAACACCGACACCGACACCAACAATGCAACAACAAAGAAAGATGCACGCACCTGAACTAAATAGAAGGACAACTCAAATTAGCAACAGGTGCAAGAGATAAAGAAAACAAAGCAGACGGACACAAACCAGGCAAAACAGGAAGTACTACCAAAATAAGAGCATAGAACAGGAACTAAGGCATAAAAGTGTAAACACACTAAACTGTCACGCGGGCTAACTCATAGATCGTGACATCGAATTTCCTAAGCATATTTACCGAACAGAAAATAAACAAAATATACAGTGTTAACACTAGCATCGGCGCTCACGTTACTGTACACAGTTGAGTGTGATGTTTGTGCAAACTTTGCCCAACAGTAAAATGATCAGGACAGGTTTATTTTAACATGTTACGATGACACGTAACCATGTGTCAAGGGGGGAGGGTGTGTTTAAGCGTAGTTTAAATCAGAAGTGAACTGAACAAAATAGCAAAGCTAGAGTAGTTGTCCGTACACTCAAGAAAGGCTGCTGTGGGGAAGTCTGACTACAAAGGGGGATGATGTCATATCTCAATGTCAGTGAAGAAACCACCTGATCCCAGTAAGTGCTATTGGTGTTTGGCAAAACAGACTAAAATTGTAGTTTGATTCAGCCAGTGAGAAGTCCCGTACAGGAGTGTGACATACACTCAAGATTTAAAATCATATTTCTAGACATGTTAGATAATTTGCCTAGCTTTAAGGGCTATTTACTCATTGACTTTATAGTATAACCTTAATTTTAGAATGAGTGATTACTTTTTGTCTAATTTAGTTCAGAAATGTTAAAATTGAACATATAACTCTCAAAATAAGTTATTTTGATTTTCCCAACAAATAAAATCTGGTTTAAAGAGTCCAAAAAATCCACGAGATGCTTAATTTAAGAACTGCTCAACAACATTTTAAAATTCAGTTTATTAAACAGAAAGGTAATGGCATACTGTAAACAATTTTTGATGACCAATACAGACGAATGACTAAATGACAAAATTACAGACTTTGTAGAGCAACTTGGTATACTGGTAAAAGAAAATAAATATTGATGTTATCAAATTAGCAGTCGCGATTTTTAATAGTATAGAGTTAATAATAATAGAGTTAATATATATTGGTGGAATAAGTAGATTTTTTTTGTAAAGACTTTTTGGCCTACTTGTAAGAGTAATTTGGGCTTATTTCAAGATCAGCAAGTTTCAGCATACAGCTGATTCCTTTTGCACTAATATGTCATTTCATTTTCACTTATTTTTATAACATTTCACTTTCACAAGTCTTAAATCTAGGATTTCGGTCCTGCTTATTTCTAGATATATAAATCTTAAGGATTTAGGATTTCTTACCAAGTAAAATTTATTTAGTGCTTTTTTCCTTCCAAATCTAGTCTTTTTATCTTATACTTGACCTTTTTTTGCAGTGTACTAATGCTTCTTATTGTTTCAAGATCCGTGCTGAGTGTCCTCCAGTTGCTCTTGGTAGACCTCCCATCTTCATTTCTGCTCCAGAAGATTACTCCTGTTTTACCAGGTATGATCCAACTGGTTACAGTATTAGTTGTTTGGCATAGTATAATTCATAATGTGACGACCTTGACGAGTTGTTCCGGGCAATATGACTCCACCTGATTTGTGATCCTGGACGTGGGTGACGTATGGTGGTAAGGTAGGAGGAACAGCCGACACCCACATTTACTGGCCGTATGGACTGGAACTTGTGCACTTGTGCATCTGATTGAACCTTCCTATTTCCCCAGGGAGGCGCAGCCCTGCAGGTGGCTAAGATGGGACCTGGGATTTCGGGCCTTTCCAGAGAGCGGAGCAGTTTTCCTTGGGTGGGCTCCAGTGTATTTTTTGGCAGGCTATTTTTGTGGCTAAAATGTAATCTGTTGATATATTGGTTGATGCGATTGCGAAGTATTTGAGTATTCGAGTACAGTCAAACCTGTCTTAGCGGCCACCTTTATAGAACAGCCACCTGCCTATAACAGTCACTGAAAAATCCCCCGCAGCAAATTTACATGTTATAGACCCTGTGTATAGCAGTCACCTGTCCAACGCGGCCAGCGGCCACCCATTTTGTCTCCCTTGGTCAATATCTGACCGCATATAGTGGCCAAATTACCGACTCAAGTAGAAGCTTCATGCACGAAAAAGTTTCGTTTTTCAATGAATGAAGCCGACGTGTGTAGACTTTAATTACTGAGTCCTAGCTCAGTCACAATCATTCACAAGATCCACACAAACTGTCAGTTGTTCCACATAAAAAAAACGTCTTCTTTTGAGCTTGCTATTTCCTGGTCAAACATGTAACTTTAAGAGCATTTGCACCAAAACATTACTGCAAAGTAGGCTGGGAACAGGACGTGCTCCCAGCGACACTACAATAAAAAAAATACGCTAGCATGCATGCGGCAGCGGGAGCAAAACTGAGTTCGGTTGTACTTAATTAAAGTATTTTCGAATGTACTCACGTTATTTTTGATCAATCCTCATCCACAAATCCATCAAAGTCCTCATCTTCTGTATTCGACACAAACAAAGCCATCTTCTTTTTCGTTCGCTACTAGTCTGTTAACTTGTCAGTGTTATTCAGCTCCAAAGCAAAGAAGGAAACTTCTCCTGTTGCTTCTGCCAACTTTATTTATTGAACGCGGCCACCAGACAGCAGCTCAGAACACACACACATCTCTCAGCATCGTCTCTTCTTCCTGCTTGCCCACAAGGCAAAGGTTAAACAAGCCCCACTACATAGCTGTCCAGGCAATGCCTGTAAGAAATGACACCGTTTATTTCCTGGTGTGCACTGGTCAATACTGTAATGCCGCTTGTTGTGGGGAAGGAGAGACTCACGTCGCAGATGAACTTTAATCGCTTTATTAACAGCGGAGAAAACTGCAGGACTTTACATCCACGCCAACATAAACACACTTCCCAACTCTCTCGAAACTCATAGCTAGCACTGAGCCTAACTCTCCTGCTCGGGACGCCCACCGTCACTTCCCGGCACTTCCTGATGAACTAAAGCTGTAATGACACTCTGCCGTATAAAAAGTAAAATATTAAAAACAAGCGTAAGACATTACTAGCACAGCTTTGTTCTGTCGGTCGTGGATATATTCTATCAGTTATTATTAAGCCTCTAGCTTCCTTTTAGTAAGTAAAAACCTTGGCTATGATTGCACTACATTGTCATGTAGACCTACAAAGTACACTTGGAAGAACAAGAGGTGAATAAATGTATTGCAACTGATGTGAAACTGATGAGGGGTAGGATTAAATAAGCTTTGCTTCTTCCTACTCCTTTTTGGACATGTAAAATTGTTAATTGTACTATGTGATGTGCTACTGTTTGACTCATATGCATGTTCAGGATGAATTAAAACCATGAACCATGAACCATGATAATAACAAGTCTAGTAGTGCTGTACAACTTTTATTCGCAGTCCGCAGTGCCCTCTACTGGTCAACATTATTGTTATTATTTTTTTCCGTTTTTTTTTTTTCCTCTACTGGTCAACATTCAAACTGGACGCCAACCTGTCTATAGAGGCCACCTCTCTATAGCGGCCACTTTTGCAGACTCCCTCTAGTGCCTTCGTCCGCCGCGGCTCTTACTCTTCCATCGTTCGAGAGCAAGCCGTCACCCAGACCGGGCCGCTCCAGCTGCCTTCCACTCCGTCGCCGCAGATCGGGCCGCTCCGGCCGTCTCCCATGCCGTCACCTCAGATCCGGCCGCTCCAGCCGCCTTCCACTCCGTCACCGCTCCCTTCATCTCTCACTGAGTTTCCTTGTCTCCCACGCTCGCCGGCTGTACCGTCGGGCGACCCAGCGTCGCCACCGGACACCTTCTCGCCAGCGGTGGGGAGGCCGGTCGTCCCGTGGTGGGGGGCGCGCAAGCCCGGCGACCCTCCGCCGACCCTCCCTCCACCCACGCTGTATTTCTTGAACTTTTGGAATGTCTGGTATCCGTTTTGTGTGTGTGGAGGGGATCACGTTCTGCAGGACAGGAGCGAGCGTCTCCTGTCCTGCGCTCTTATTTTGGCGGGCTGTGCCTTCTCTGGGGAGGAAGAGGCAGCCGCCTCACACCTGGTGGCCGCGCAGCTGCGGTCAATTAACATTTGTGGCATTAAAAAAACAGCGCCGTTGAATGTGCGGCGCTGGTTCATAGTTGATGTTGCCATTGTTCCTTGTCGCCGTATCGGTACTGTCACCTGAAAGGTACTTACCTGGACTACCTGAACCCTGTATTCACAGAGCCTTTTCCTCTGTTGCCTTTTGTTTATTCCTGCACCTGTGCAATTTGTGTTCGCACGCCACCGCCTCTCCTCTGCATACTGAGGGTCAAGCTTCCGACAGCCAAACCGGACCCGTGACATTTGGTTTATTATTGCAAAAAACTAGAAATGTACAGTAGCCAGCTACACACTATGCACAAGAGGATAGCCTTTTGCCAGCTGCATCTCAAAGACACTGACACCTTAAAACATGAGTAGGAATACCACACATTAGCGTAATAATAATAATTATTATCAAAACTATTATAAAAACATTCCCTCATCCCATCTCCATCCATATCCAAAATTTCTGAAAATTATGTGACATGACAAACACGCACATGTTTGATTGGTGAATGATTTGAAGATATGACATACAGAAAAAAAATATAGTAAATTAATTTCCACTCCTCTCTGCACAGAAAATGAATCAAATTTAAGGAGCTACATAAAATATGAGGGATAAACTTGATTACGCATGTTGACAAAGCATACATTCTCAAGTAAGCAGAGTCTAGAGATATGCTCTAAGAGGCTGAAAACAAATGAATTAAAATAGAGTAAAAATGGTAATCCAGAAAAGTGGTTCAACAGAGGTGCAGGTCATGGGACTGAAATAACACGAGATGGGAACTACAGCATTCATCATGGTGAGACAGGCATGAAACAGATGTTTTAATAACTGTTATAACCAGTGAAACTACAGTAGGTTGAACAAACGCATGGGGAAATTGTTCCCTATGTACATTGTGACATATTAGAATAATTAATCTGCTGAAAAGCTCTCATTTAAGAAAGCTGTAAAGAGAAATTAAATCATGGAGCAGACAGAGGTGGGGAAAGTGATGAAATGGGAGGGAATATCGGGTCAGTTCAAAAATGACTCAGTGGGTTCGGTCATCACGTGACCTTTTTACATCAAACACCTCAGCTGCCATCCAGGAATGGGGAGTTTATCATCTAAGAGTGCTATTTATCAACGAGTGCTACGAGTACTGTGATTTGTTTGGATGGAAAAAATTGAGTGTACCTTTCGCCAAGTCATTTGTAACAACAAAGATTGAGCACAGTAGGTGCAATTATTTGTCACGCCCTGGGTGTTTGTCTGTGTGACAGTTGACTTTTTTTCCATTTTTAAGCCTGTTTCCTGTTTTCCCTGTGCTTTGTTCTATATGCTTTATGTTCATCGTTACACACACCTGCCTGTAATTTTCCCTCTAAGTATTCAGTTCAGGTGCATGCTTCTCCCTTTGTCACAGCATTGCGATTGTTACAGTGTTTGAGTGTGAGTGTTTTTGCTCTGAGTAGTCAGATCCCTTTCCTGCACAAAATGTGTTATACAATGTTTTGGTAAGGGGGTAAACTTACAAAATCAGCAGGGGAGTAAATACAGGTGTACCTTGTTTTTTGTTATTCATTTGGTCCATATGATGATCCGAAAATTGAAACGTATTAAAACTGAAGCAGTTTTTCCAATGGGAAATCATGTAAATCCAGTTAATCCATTCCAGACACCCCAAAATATTAATGCAAAATACTTTTTTTTCGATAATTATAGTTTTACAGGCAAAACAAATTAGAAATAATTATAAATGACAGATGAAATTGATAAATTAATATTTGACATGACTTTTCCACTTTATTGAAGACTCTTTTTGGCAGTTGACACCTTTACCCCTTTCACAACATTAGCTTTCCTAATTCACATTGTCCACATCTTTATTAACACCACAAGATGCGATGTACCAAACGGTAAAATACAACCGTTTGTTACACACAATATTGTACGGTAACTGAGACAGGGTTTCTGCAAAATTTTTGTCGAAAACCAAATTATTTGAAAATTGGGCTGTTTGAAAACCGAGGTTTGACTCTAATTTGATTCTCCAGTAACCAAACATACAGTCTTTGGATTGTAGGTCCACCTGACCCACTTTGCTGCCTTCCAACAACGTTTTACACCAGACTTAAACGTCTATTATGTTTTCAAGCAACAAGGCCAGACCAGCTCACCACAATGTTTGTCAGGCAGGTTAAAGCATTTACCCCCAGAGTCATGCAACGTATCTAACAATGTGACCCTGGTCTGTTGGTCCTACAGTTTTCAGTACAGTCGATGTCACCTGTCAGGTAAATGGTGCACCTGCTAGGGCAGCATCTGCCTCTCTGACACACTCTCACACACACACCAGCACAATATCATTACTCAACAGCATAAATGTATATCTAATGGCTATTCTCCTTATTAGGGGACAGTTTCTAACGGGTACACAAACACCTACAACTCAAAATGTAGCAAAAAAACGGACCAACTTGGAATTACTTCACTGAGGTCATAACCTTGAAGAAAACTACTTTCACACATTCCTGAAAGGCATTATGTTCGATATGTAACAATGTGTGCGTGTTTGTGTGATTGTTTTAAGGAAGCAAGTCTACCAAAATAATGCATGTGAGAGCCATAAAAAAAACTATAAGAGTCAAAACCACCTGTAACGAAACATATTAATTGTGTTTCTGACCTTGTTGGGCTTTGGGGTGGATTTTTTCATCTCTAACGTCTTTCTTACATTAAAGATATCCTGTATGTTATTGCGCAGAAACTTTTATGGGTTTGCCTTGATTAGTGTCAGAAAAAAGTGCAATTCCATCAATATTAGAAATAGTAAATCCATAATGCAAACAAACCATGATGAGTTGATAAATAAATTTGTGTGTGTGTGTGTGTGTGTGTGTGTGTGTGTGAGTGTGAGTAAATTATCAACATCTATGTATTATAACCTTACAACCTGTATTATAACCTTTGCTTTTAATTTAGTTTCATGAGCACTATGGGGTGTACGCCCTTTTTCGTCCAGTTCAATACAGAAGATCAAATAAAACGATTAGACTCATTAGAAAGAAGACTAGCAATTAGACCTTGTCACCCTAATGTAACATTATTAAGTAGAGGCTCTTACAAGTCAGAAATTTGGACCTAATTTGGGCCTAATTTGGACCTTTGGGGGTGTGTGTGGGGGGGGGGGGGCATCATTTCTCTAAAATAAAATATATATCAGTCTTAATATTATATTCATTATATCGACGACCAAGAGTCTCAAACATGTTATTTCACTACTAAAATGTGAAATAAAAAAGGGCATTATTCAAGCCAGAACTGCCACTCTTAAGTTAAAAATGAGACTGAGGGGCTTTCCACAAGGAAGTCAAACCGGCAAAGTATTTCATCGTTTCAACCTTTCGTTCACACAGGAATGGCATTGTGGGTGACCTGAAATGGTATTTTCAGTGGGAAAATCTGAAAAAGCCAGCTTGTCGTTTTTTGTAAACAAGCAACCCACTTCTTTTTGAAAACTATGACGTCACCAACCCGTCCCCGTCAAGTGACCAGAAGTGAGCGCTGCCTACATGTCAAAATAATAGCTGAATATTTCGAGCATGACTCACCCCAAGCGAGATTCTCTTGATATTTTGTTGTCTTTTACTCCATAATGACTAGCAGAAATAATTCCACTTCTTGTAAGTCTAGATGACCCTTGGAAAGTGGTTGATGGAGTTATGTACATGTGTTCTTTCTTCTTCTATGGTTTGGTGTCTGGCATGTGTGCCAGGTGTTGTGGACCCCAGAGCAGAGATGAAGGCTAAAATTGAGAAAAAGGTATTTAATCATAACACAAGGCGCTCACAGAGGAGGACAATACAAAGTACAACATAAGACGAAGACAACAGAAGGTCACCAGGAAGCTAAAAGTACAAACAAAAAGCACAAAGTAGCAAATAAGGAAATACTAGATGGCTCAATTTACAGGGAAAAGTAGGCAGCAAGGAATACGAGTTCACAAGGTATACTAGCAAAAATGGCAAGAGCAAAAGAAACGTGTTTAGTTGCAGGTGTGCAGTCCAGGCAAGTGGAAAGGAGTCCTTTGCAGGACGACAAAGACACAGCAGAGGACAGCAGACCAAAACCGAGTGCAGATCATGATAGTACCCCCCCTTTTAAAAAATGCCTCCCGGTGGCTCACCTGGTTTACCTGGATGATGCGCATGAAACTCAGTGATGAGGAAGGTGTCGCAGATTCAGGAGTGCGAGACCCAGGAGCGTTCCTCTGGTCCATATCCCTCCCAGTCCACCAGGTATTGCACACCCCTACCCTTTTTCTAGAGTGTAAAACTGCCTTCACAGTACATACCTCTTGGCCATTGATCACCCGTGGAGGAGGAGGAGGCTCGACCGAAGGGGTGGGCTGACAGGTGGCGACTGGCTTAAGGCTGGAGAGGTGGAAGACTGGGTTGACCTTGAGGCTGGGAGGCAGCTAGAGTCTTACTGCTGCTGGGTTGATGATACCATTTATCTTGTAGGGACCCATTAACCTTGGTGCCAGCTTCCTGGAGACACCAGCAAATCTCACATCCTGTGCCGATCCGGCAGTTGTCTGCCTGGTCCGCCATGCGTCCTAGGGCAGCGTGGATGACCGCCAAACCTGGTGGGCTTATTGCAAGTGGTGATGAATGGATGGTACGAATATATCACAGTCTTGGGAAGGGAACAGAGGAGGCTGAAAAACATACGCAATCTTGAAGGGTGACATACTTGTGGCCGACCAGACAAGGGTGTTGTAGGCGTACTCAATCCAGGGGAGATGGGTGAACCAGGCAGAAGGGTGGAGGTGACACATGCAGCGGAGCATGGTCTCCAAATTTAGCCTTGATTGGCTCACTCCCTCTGGCCGTTGGCCTGAGGGTGATGACCAGAAGACAGGCTCGCTGATGCTCCCAATTCCTTGCAGAAAGCCTTCCAGACCTCGGATATGAAATGTGGCCCCCTGTCCAATACCAAGTCGGCGGGTATGCCATGAATGCAAAACATGTGTTTGATGAGTAGCTGAACAGTTTCCAGATATGAGGGAAGCTTGGGCAGAGCGATGCAGAGAGTCATTTTGGAAAAACCGTCCACCACCATCAGTACCACTGTGTTTCCTCTTGAGTGGGGGAGACGAGTAATGAAATCCAAGGCGATGTGTGCCCATGGCCAGGGTGGGATGGGTAGAGGTAGCAAGAGTCCTGAGGGGGTGGGGGGATGAGAGGCTTTACCGTGGGCACAGAGAGCGCAACAAATTCCTTAATGTCCGCATTCCAAGGAGGCCACCAGAATGTTTGGGCGATGATGAACTTGGTACGCCTTACGCCCGGATGACACGCAAAGTTTGACTCGAGCCCCCCATTGCAGCACCTCGGACCTGACTTCGGCCAGAATGAACGGCCTCTCGGGGGGACACCCCTCGGGTATGTTGCATCCAGCTGCATCTGCCACCTTTCTCTCCACCTCCCACTGGAGAGCTCTGACTACCCGGCTCACAGGAATGACAGGTTTGGGGGTGGACTCATCTGTGGCAGGACTGTATATTCTGGAGAGGCATCTGGTTTTGATGCTGCTGGAACTGGAACTGGAACTGGAACTGTCTGTAAGTAATGGTGAAGTTAAAACGAGTCAGGAACAGGGCCCACCGTGTTTGGCGGAAATTAAGTCTCTGTGCAGCAAGGATGTAGGCGAGGTTCTTATGGTCCGTGACAACCAAGAATGGGACAGCAGCGCCTTCCAGCCCGTGCCTCTACTTCTGCAGTGCGAGAACGACGGCCAGCAGTTCCCTATTACGCACAATCGTAGTTCCCCTCTGCAGGTGTGAGGCGACGCAAGAAGAATGCACATGGGTGTAGCTTCTGGTCGACTGGGGAGCGCTGGGATAGGATGGCTCCCACTCCTGAACTGGAGGCGTCTACCTCTACAAAAACAATTAAGAAAAGGGTCAGGATGCGTAAGAGTAAACGAAACAAAAATTATTCATCGTGTGCCGTAACACATCGTTAACGAGGCTTTGAAACACAGTAGGGGCATTGGTAAGGCCAAAAGGCATGACTAGATACTCAAATTGACCCATGGGGGTATTGAAGGCCGTCTTCCATTCGTGCCCCTCCTTGATCCTAATGAGATGGTACACATTACGCAGCTCAATCTTAGAAAAAACAGTGGCAGAATGAAGGGAGGCAAAGGCTGAATCCATAAGCTGAAGTGGATACTTGTTTTTAATGGTTATATCATTTAAGCCACGGTAGTGGATGCAAGGACGCAGTGTCTTGTCTTTTTTTTCGACGAAAAAGAAACCAGCTGTAACTGGTGAGGAAGAGGGACGAATAAGACCGGCCGCAAGAGAAGATGAGATGTAGTCCTTGAGTGCTCCGGAGAAGAAATATTGTATAGTTAGTATACAATATACTTGTAGTATAGGAATTGGGCAGTGCCGCGTCCGGCAACAATTTAATAGCACAGTCATATGGGTGATGGGAAAGAGACTGGGCCTTGTATTTACTAAATACAATCTTTAAATCATGATATTCCTCCAGCACCCCATTTAAATTTATCTCCTTGGGGAGCTACTAGTTACTGGAGAAGATGAGGCAGCAGAGCTCAAGTAGTGGGCATGGCAAAAAGTGCTCTAAATAAAAATAGCCAATTTGGACCAATTAATGAATGGGTTGCGAAGTCGCAACCATGAGAGACCTAAAACTACGGGTGCTGACTGTGAGGGCATGATAAAGAAACAAATATATTTGTTGTAATTACCGGACAGGTGCAAACTAAGGGATTTGGTCTGGTGAGTTACAATAGCTAGGAGGCGAGAGGATGAGGGGAGCACATTTAATCTTAAGGCATGAGCTTTAGCAAAACCAGAGTCCAAATAATAGTCATCGACCTCCGAGTCAATGACGGCAGACACTTTGAGGTTTAGTCCGCTGCCAGACAAATGCAACTGCAGTCTTTTCAGGCGGACAGGAGAAGAGTCAATAGCAGAGGGGTGCTGACAGAGCATAGGTTGACTGGACGAGGCCGAAGAGGAGCCCGATGACATTTGGCTGGGAGGTGAGTGAATACCTCTGGTAGGACAAGTTGGGCAGCAGGTGATGTGATGATTTGGCTCTCCACAGTAGAGGCAGAGGTGGAGCTTGATCCGGCGTGCCCGCTCACTGGATGCAAGCCAACGTCTGCCCAGCTGCATGGGGACCTCGGTCGGTGGAGTCAATGGGAGGGCTGGTGTAGAGCTGATGGGGGCAATCCCAGAGTCGACGCAGAGCCCCGATGATACCGTCCTGGGAGAACAGGGCATGTGGGTTCCAGCGGAGGCAACCTGCTCCCTGCAGTCCCTGAGCCGCTTCTCTATCCTCTCTGCCCGGGCAACAATGTCGTCAAGGACCTTAGGGCTCTCCAAAGGGATGAGGTGGGTCTTGATCTCCGTTGCGAAACCCAGGAAGAAGGGAGCAGGGATCAGAGTGACTGACCTCAGCTGCGACCACAGCACCAGTGGAGACTTTCCTGGAGTGTGTGGCAGGAGGGGAGACACCGCCTTGGAGGAAGTTTAGCAGGTTGCTTAGCTGGGTCTCCATAGCTTGCATGCGAGCGTCCCGGCACTGAAATATTCCTAGGATACTGGCGCCCTTTAAGCTAAGCTGTTCCGCAAACTTGTCTTGCTGTTGGGTCTGAGTGCAAAACGCTAGTTGGAATGAGCGTCCGTCTGCAGTGTAGCAGAGCAGAGACGAAGGCAAAAATGGTGAAGAAGGTATTCAACACATTTAACACAAGGCGCTCACAGAGGAGGAAAATACAAAGTACAACATAAGACGCCGATGACAGAAGGTCACTGGGAAGCTAAAAGTACAAACAGAAAGCACAAAGTAGCAAATAAGGAATACTACATAGCTCAGAAAAGTAGGCAGCAAGGAATACGAGTCCACAAGGTATACTAGCAAAAATGGTAGGAGCAATCAAGGTAACATGGCTTAAGAATGGCTGATTTGTTGCAGGTGTGCAGTCCATCCGAGCAGGGAGGAGTCCTCTGCGGGACGGCAAAGACACAGCAGAGGGCAACAGACCAAAACAGAGTGGATTAATTAAATGTACATTATTTCTTATGGGAAAAATGGATTCGGTTAGACCTTCCGGAACAAGTTAATGACGCTAATCATGTATGAATCTGAAATCAGTATTATAAAACTCAAACATGATGAATAAAAACACTGTGCATACTGTAACAGTACATATGAGGTATTTTACTTTCTTTCAAAATGTTGTAAAGTGAAAAATGGCAAAACTGCCTAAACTAAGCTAAACTAAATCCCACAGCATCAGCAGCAAAACAAGTTCAATGAAAGTGAAGGTCCAGTAGCAGCCCGTTACTCCTCCCCCCGTTTCTAGATTAAAGAGAAAGGAGGACCAATCACTCACTGTCAAATATGGTGACAGTCGGAGCCTCTCTTTTGTTACCCACTAGCTTTGGTGATGAATGAGTGATGGTTTGATTATAACTATAGCCAGAGTCACAGTACAGCTGGTTGAAGTATGTGTAGCTCCATTCATGTTCATGCCCTTGACAACAAGGCTTTGAACATAGCCTCACACATCCCTCTGCTGTAGTTCGAGGCAAAAAATATGTCCTGCCAAACTGAATATCAACCATACATGCATAACTACTACATTGTCACAGTGTTACAACCCTAAGCTGAGTCAGACATCTATTTCAAGAGCTTTATTTTGCTTCTTCAAAGATATGAAGAGTCCAGAATTGTTATGGTAGCTCTATTGTAATGTATGCTGGAGCCTATTTGAATGAGGGAAATAAGCATTTGATCCCAAAGCAAAAGGTGATTTAGTAGTTGGTGTAGAAAGTCTTGTTGGCAGGCACAGAGGTCGGACGTTTCTTTAGTTTGCTCACCAGGGTTTCACAGACCTCAGGAGGGATTCTGGTGTGAGAAACATCCCCAAAGTAGAATGTTTCCACCTCCATGTTTGACAGTAGGGATGCTGTTGTACATATTCAACGTTTTTCTGCTGGGCCCACTTGATACTGTACATGTAAAGAGCTCAATTTTGGTGTTATATGAGCACATCACATTTTCCCAAGATTTGTGTGATTAATTCAGGTGTTCATGTCAAACGTTCAGACAGGTCCCTATTTTCTTTTCTCTTCTTCTCTGTCCCCTCCTGCTTCGGTCCGGTTGCTCCAAATTTGCTTAATAACAAGCATCAAAGTCAAATAAATTCTGTATAACAGGGGAAGTGCATATCACACTTCTCCCTGTCAGAGTAAATCTGTTGAGCACTTGAGGGCATTTAGATCTACAATTCTATCTGCCTTAAAGGCTGGACAGGACAGGGGTAAAAAAAAACAAAAAACTAATGCTTTTCTTGCTGACTGTGCTCCCAACTCCCTTGACATCATCAAGTCCTCCCTTGTCATTCTGAGGTAGAGCGTAAAGGCTTGAAAAAAGGTAAAATATGTAAATACATATGCATCTTTTTTGACCGCTAATCTTGGTTTTAGATTAGTTTCTGTCATGGCATAGTCATTGCTGTTGAATGTTATTGCCACATCAGTAGGGTATTGGTGATGCAATGAATATGGCAGTGCATAGATAACTGGAGATAGATATGACAGACTTACAGCAAATATGGCCTTACAGCTACATATCACAGATTCAGAAATATCCTGCCTCACTTGGTTCTGTGTAAACTGCACAAGTGAAACAATGCTAGATGCGCCATTTTTTTTAATAGAAAAGTACAATGAAAAAATATAACTGGACACAAACTTTTTTTGTTTAACTAAGTCACAAAATAATGACTCCTTCCTGAGCCACCACCTTATCGTGGTGAAGGAGTTTGTGTGTCCCAATGATCATAGCACCTAAGTTGTTGGGGGCTTTTACGCCCTGGAAGGGTCAGCCATGACAAACAGGTCCGAGAGGAGGGACCAGACAGTGGCTCAACAAACCCCAATGAAGAGACATAACTTTGGACCAAAATTTCCCTCGCCTGGACTTCAACGCAGCGACAGTGAGAACTGAAGAGGTGTGATTGGGATGAACGGCCCCACGATCTGAACCCGAGCGATGTTTTGTTATTGGACTTCTGTGCTCGTCACAGATTGTCCATAATGAACACCATGCTCAAGCATAAGGGTGTTCGCATTTGCACATGGCACCAGGACACCCTGGGCTGCAGTTCGATGATAGATATTGTGTTCATGTCGTCTGACTTGCGGCCACATGTTTTGGGCACTCGGGTTAAGAGAGGGGCAGAGCTGTCAACCAATCACCTGGTGGTGAGTTGGCTCTGATGGTGGGGGAGGATGCAGATTAGACCTGGCAGGCCCAAACATATTGTGAGGGTCTGCTGGGAACGTCTGCCAGCGTCCCCTGTCAGAAGTAGTTTTAAGTCCCACCTCTGGGAGAGCTTTGACCATGTTCCGAGGGAGGCAGCGGACATTGAGTCCGAGTGGGCCAGGGTGGTGCCTCTGGATTGGCAGACCGGGGTGGTGGTGACCGGAGGGTGTGTTCCAACTATCGGGGGCTCACACTTCTTAACCTCCCTGGTAAGGTTTATTCAGGTGTTATGGGGGAGGATTCGCCGGATAGTTGAATCTCGGATTCAGGGGGAGCAGTGTGGCTTTCGTCCTGGTCGTGGAATTGTGGACCGGCTCTACACTCTCAGTACGGTATTGAAGGTGCATGGGCGTTTGCCCAGCCATGTGTTTTGTGGACTTGCAGAAGGCATTTGACCGTGTTCCTCGAGGAATTCTGTGGGGAGTACTCCGGGAATATGGGCTACCGGACCACTTAATTCAGGCGGTCCATTCCCTTTATAACGAGTGTCAGATTTTGGTTTGCATTGCCGACAATGAGTCGGACCCGTTTCCAGTAGGGGTAGGACTCCGCCAGGGTTGTCCTTTATCACTGATTCTGTTCATTACTTTTATGAAATTTCTAGGTGCAGCCAGAGGTTTGAGGGGTTCCGGTTTGGTGGCTGTAGGATTGGGTCTCTGGTTTTTGTAGATGATGTGGTTCTGCTGGCTTCATCGAGCCGTGACCTTCAACTCTCGGATCGGTTCGCAGCTGAGTGTGAAGTGGCCGGGATGAGAATCAGCACCTCCAAGTCCGACTCCATGGTTCTCGCTCGGGAAAGGCGGAGTGCTATCTAAGGGTTGGGGATGAGATCCTGCCCCAAGTGGAGGACTTTAAGTACCTCAGGGTCTTGTTCACGAGCAAGGGAAGGATGTAACGCGAGATCGACAGGCGGAATGGTGCGGCGTCTGCAGTGGTGCGGACTCTGCATTGGTCCATTGTGGTGAAGAGGGAGCCTATTCGAAAGGCAACGCTCTCAATTTACCGGTTCCTATCCTCACCTATGGTCATGAGCTTTGGGCAGCGATCGAAAGGACAAGATCATGGGTACAAGTGGCTGAAATGAATTTTATCAGTCGGGTGGATGGGCTCTCCCTTAGAGATATGGTGCAAAGCACAGTCATCCAGGAAGAAGTTCGGAGAGAGCAACCAGATGAGTTGGCTTGGGCATCTGGTCAGGATGCCCCCCGGACACCTCCCACCTGCACTAATAATATATCATAATAATGCAATATGTCATCCATTGGTGTTTGTCACATGTATTTTCTCACGGGCAATTTCTATTATCTGTCAAACATTCTTGAAATGCTGGCTTTACAATAGAGGTGTCAGCATTAATAGTTCCAGCTTATAGTTGAACAATGCCAACTCAATTTTTTTTTGTCTTATCTAGTTGTATTTGTCTATTTATGTCAGAGCTGTCCAGCTGTCCTTTGGTATTTGTAATTTTAAAAAACAAGACAAATATTTGTGTTGTCATTAGGGCTGTCAAATGATTTTTTTTAAATCAGATTAATCACAGTTTTCAAATTAATTAATCATCATTAATCACCATGTCACACTATGTTACCTTATATTACGTTATCATATTATCATTTTACCTTATCATTTTCCTATATATTTTAAACTAGCAAAGAGTACATTTGGAATACAAGAAGTGAACCAATGTATTGCAATTGGATGAGGGAAGGGTAGGATTAAATAAGATTTGCTTCTTCCTACTCCTTTTTGGACATGTAGAACAGTGAATTGTACTATGTACTATTATTCCAATGTAACTTGTATGCATGTTCAAAATAAATTAAACCATTACCATTATCATGTCGGAAATATGCCCATTTTTACTGTATTTTATTAATGACAGTGCAGGATTATATATATTGTGGCGCATGTTGGACATAATTCACCCTTAGGAACTTTATGTCAGTTGCAGTTTCACCTGGGCCCTTATGGTTGAGGGACCCTTGTCTTTGCTGTAGAGAGACATGTGCATTTCGCTCTGTCAGGTTGTAAGCTCGAGAGGAGCAGGGAAATAAATGTTGCCAGTCGCTGTTCCAATAACTCCGCCTACGACTCCTTCTTCCTGGCACCACATTGGTGACCCCGACAGTGGACCTGTAGTCTCCGGGACCACGGCGAACACAATGGCGGACAACGCCACACTTAAGTTGCCAGAGTACTGGGAGTCGGCACCTGAAGCGTGGTTCGCGCAGGCCGAGGCGCAGTTCGGTCTTCGCGGCATTGAAGACGACGAGAAGAAGTTCTGGCATGTCGTTACGGCGCTAAACAGCAGGACCGCGTCCCAGGTGGTCCGCTTCATCACCTCGCCACCGGCCCGGGATAAATTCGGCGCGCTGAAGGGACACCTACTCAGAGTGCACAGCCTGTCCCGGCGTGAGCGGGCCCGTCGGCTACTGGACATTAGCGGCCTTGGCGGACGCTCACCGACTCAACTAATGGACCATATGCTGAACCTCTTGGGCGACGAGGAGCCGGGTTCGCTCTTCAGAGAGCTGTTCCTGCGACAACTCCCCGTGCAAGTGCGCACCGCCCTCGGCAACTCCGACGTCTCGGACCCGCGCGCTCTCGCAGAGGAGGCAGAAGCCTATTTTACTGCGACCCCTCATACGGCGCACGAGCAAGTGGCGCCGGTGCAAGCACCTTCCGAGTACCTGGCCCCTGCGCGCGAGATGCGCGCATCAGCCGACCAGCGGGGGAGTCGACGGGAGCGCGACCATCGAGAAGGCTGGTGTTTTTACCACGCCCGCTTCGGGGCCAAGGCGAGGGCATGCCGGCCGCCATGCACTTACTCAGCGGCGGGAAACGCCGGTGCCCGCCCCCTGTAGTGGCCGGGGTGGCGGGCACTCCCAACCAGCTGCTTTTTGTGGTGGATTCTCTCTCCGGTCGCAAGTTTCTGTGCGACACCGGCGCGCAGAGGAGCGTGATACCGGCAGCACCTGGGGAGCAGGCTGATGCTTCACCCGGTCCAGCACTCCGTTCAGCGGATGATACGCCTATACGGACGTATGGATTAAAGACTTTGGATTTGCGTTTTGGCAGTCAACGGTTCGTGTGGGAGTTTGTCGTCGCGGACGTCGCCTTTCCCCTCCTTGGGGCGGACTTCCTTTGTGCGCACAACCTGCTGGTGGACGTTGTTAATGGACGCTTGGTGGACGCTCGGACATTCCTTTCCATTCCCGGGGTCAGGGGTGCGGCCAGACTTATTTGCCTTTCCAACTCGCTCGCGGAGGACAATGTGTTTTGCCGGTTGTTACGTGAGTACCCAGACCTCACCCGCCCTACCTTCTCCGCCGTCTCCGCTAAACACGGTGTCGTTCACCGCATTGTCACTTCTGGCGCACCAGTGCATGCCCGCGCGCGTCGCCTTGATCCGGCTAAACTGTCTGTGGCTCGGGCCGAGTTCGAGAACATGGAGCGGCTGGGGATTGTTAGACGCTCCAGCAGCCCCTGGTCGTCTCCGCTACACATTGTGCCCAAGCACGACGGAGGGTGGAGGCCGTGCGGGGATTATCGTCGTCTTAACGACGTCACCACGCCCGACCGATACCCTGTGCCTCACGTGCAGGACTTTTCGGCGCACCTCGCCGGTTGCGTCGTGTTCTCCAAGATCGACCTGGTGCGCGGCTATCATCAAGTGCCTGTTCACCCCACCGATGTTCCCAAAACGGCCGTCATTACGCCGTTCGGACTTTTTGAGTTTTTGAGGATGCCGTTCGGGTTGAAAAACGCTGCGCAGTCTTTCCAGCGGTTAATGGACTCAGTTCTACGGGACATGCCGTCCGTGTTCGTCTACCTGGACGACATTCTTGTTGCCAGCGAGGGCGTTCAGGAACACTTACAGCATCTGAGGGACTTGTTTGAGAGACTGAACGCCCACGGTCTTATCGTGAACCCCGCGAAGTGCGTTTTTGGGGTCGAGTCTGTACAGTTCCTCGGCCATCTCGTGGACAAAGACGGCGTGGTTCCACTCCCCTCCAAAGTAGAGGCCGTCACCGGTTTCGCACGTCCACGGTTGGCGCGGGGACTCAGGGAATTTTTGGGGATGGTGGCTTACTACCACCGTTTCATACGTCACGCGGCGCACGTCATGCGCCCACTGTACGAAGCGCTCAGAGGTACGTCTCCCAGCCAGGTCATTGAATGGTCGGCGGACAGGTTGGCGGCGTTCGAGGCTACCAAAGCTGCACTCGGACAGGCGGCGTTGCTGGCACATCCTCGGCCCGACGCACCCGTGGCCCTCACTGCCGACGCGTCTGATTACGCAGTGGGGGCGGTCCTTGAGCAGTGGGTTGACGGCGCCTGGCAGCCACTTGCCTTTTTTAGTCGCCAATTGGCGTCTCGTGAGCGCAAGTATAGCGCTTTCGATAGAGAGTTATTGGCCCTTTGGTTAGCGGTGCGTCATTTCCGTTTTCTTTTGGAGGGCCGTGACTTCACCGCGTACACGGATCACAAACCCCTCTCGTTCTCGATGTCGCGCACGGCGGAACCGTGGTCTGCGCAGCAACAGCGACAACTTTCGTATATTTCGGAGTTTACCACCGACATCAGACACGTCTCGGGGAAGGCCAACGTAGTGGCTGACTGTCTGTCCAGGGCGATCGCCAGCACGGTCCAGCTTGGTTTGGACTATGCCGCCATGGCACGGGATCAAGAGCATGATGACAGCGTGCGGGCTCTCCGTTCTGCAACCTCTGGCCTTCACGTGCAGCGCGTTCCAGTTGGCGACTCGGGTGCCGTTTTATGGTGCGACGTTTCTTCCGGTGTTGCTCGCCCTTTAGTCCCTGCACGCTGGCGGCGCAAGGTGTTCGATGCGGTACATGGTCTTTCCCACCCGGGTCGTAAACCGTCCGCAAGACTGGTGTCCCAAAAGTTCGTGTGGCGTGGTCTCAAGAAGGACGTGCTGGCGTGGTCCGATTCCTGCGTTGCTTGCCAACGAGCCAAGGTGCAGTGCCACATCAAGATGCCCCTCGAAACCTTTCAGGTACCTGAGCGCCGTTTCGACCACGTCAATATTGACTTGGTTGGGCCGCTGCCCGAGTCACAGGGGTTCACGCATCTGCTCACTATGGTTGATAGGACCACACGTTGGCCCGAGGCCGTTCCACTGTCGTCCACGTCCACGGCGGACGTAGCGCGGGCGTTTATTGGTACGTGGGTGGCACGTTTTGGAACACCTTCTGACCTTTCGTCAGACAGGGGCGTGCAGTTTACGTCCGAGCTTTGGGGCGCTGTTGCCGGCAGCTTGGGAGTTAAACTGCACCGCACCACTGCTTATCACCCGCAGGCGAATGGGCTGTGCGAACGTTTTCACCGTTCCATGAAAGCTTCACTTCGTGCGTCTTTATGTGACGGGGACTGGGTAGATCGGCTTCCATGGGTGCTGCTAGGTCTCAGGTGTGCACCCAAGGAAGATCTGCGGGCGTCTTCCGCAGAGTTGGTTTACGGCCAGGTGTTGCGTGTCCCCGCAGATTTCGTGTCTGAAGCGACCGTTCCATGGTCGGCCGCGAGTCAAAGGGCTGACCTGTTGGAGTTTGCAGGCAGGTTTGCCCCGGTCCCGACCTCGCGGCACTGCGTGCCCGATGTGTGCGTTCCGGCTTCCTTGCGTTCGGCGAAATTCGTTTTTCTCCGGCACGATGCGCATCGCGGGCCCTTGCGGCCACCTTACGACGGCCCGTATAGGATTCTGGAGCACAGGGACAAATGTTTAGTGTTGGACATTGGGGGCCGGAGGGAAACTGTCTCACTGGACAGAGTTAAACCTGCGTTTTCTGCCGTCGGAGGTTGCAGTACCTCCCCGCCGGGGTCGTCCCCCTGGTCGGCGTCGGGTGGAGTTAACGGATTCGTCGGTTCCTTCCCCCTCCGCCTTGGGGCCGCCGCGAGTCTCTTCCCCCCGACCTTCCGCACCTGCCGCCTCCCCACGGCGTACGCGTCGGGGTCGGGTGGTAGTGCCTCCTACCTATGCTGATTTTGCGTATGGGTGAATTCTGGGGGGGCTTGTGTGGCGCATGTTGGACATAATTCACCCTTAGGAACTTTATGTCAGTTGCAGTTTCACCTGGGCCCTTATGGTTGAGGGACCCTTGTCTTTGCTGTAGAGAGACATGTGCATTTCGCTCTGTCAGGTTGTAAGCTCGAGAGGAGCAGGGAAATAAATGTTGCCAGTCGCTGTTCCAATAACTCCGCCTACGACTCCTTCTTCCTGGCACCACAATATATTTGTAGGTATTAACACCGTCAAATTAACTTAAAATTGAAATCAATTTAAGAGATGGCATACATGTCTGAAAATCTATTTACCTAACACTGGTTTCTTTAATAGCAGAATTTGAATGAGACTTTTAACTGTGTAATTATGAGCAATGAGGAGTGGCGTTCAAAGACACTACGTCCGTTGAAATTTTTTGAATGAATTTTCTGGAATTTCCGAGCACACTTAAATGCAGCAAATTGTACTTCCGCAGTTAGAGTTACAAAGTGAGTGATAAGAATATCCACTTATTGATTTTTGTTGCATTTCTGTTGATTTAGACCACCCATAAAGACGTTGTTGTGATGTTTGGAGTGTCTGAACACATCTCGCGGTCTGTCCTGTGACAATGAGAAGTGTTGTTGAAATGAATGGATCAAAGACGTGCTTGTTTGGAGTCGGAGATACATATATGGTGTTGAATTGCACTGCTGTTGATGTGCTCAGGTAAGAATAAAGTTATGAAAAAGTGTCAGACAATATGTCATAATAGAACGCCGTGGCTTGCCATGATGTGTGTGCATTAATTACGCTAAAATTGTTTACATAATTAATGAAATATATTAGTTACCCCCGTTAACGCTCTATTTTTGACAGCACTAGTTTTTATTAGTTATTACTATCAACATTTTAGCTTTTTCAAGTTTAATTATGCCTTTTCCACTTCTGATGGGTTTTTGTTTATTTTATTTCTGCAATTAGCCACGTTCTACAGATGGCCCCTGCACCACACTTTGGACAGCCATGCATATTTCACCAGGAAAACAAGGTGCCGCCAGGCTACAGAGTATTGAGTGTCCAAGATCTGACTTCTTGGTTCTGTAGTTGGTCAGGGGTTGGGTTTCATTGTGGAAGGATTTATGCAGCTTTCAGTTGCATCGCACAGCTGTACGGAGGCAGCGTTGCACTCCCATTCGCCTGCGGATACTTCACCTTTGTTGACCGCTTGTATTTAATTAAATGCATGACGCAGGAAACACACCTGTCTTTGCTTTTAAATGTGCACCCATACTCGCTAAATATAGCGACCATGTTAATGTGTTGACAACATGGATCTCCTCAGCCAAAGCTGTTCAACTCCGATGAAAGGAAACAGTCACACATCACTCACTGACAATGACAATACCAGGTAGGTTGGATTGCAAGGTTTAAAGCGTGCGTAAAGCACCTTAAGTGCGATTCCAATCCTGCCTCGCGCACTGCCACTACCATATTATATTGTACTATCATTCATAGTAGTGATGCCATAGTTCAGTCTGATTGGCTTCTGGCTGCCCTGTTCTCTTTTCTTCACACAAGAAATCTAGTCATGTTTTAATCTCACGAGACCTTGTGACACTCCTATCTAGCTGTGATGGAGCATTATCTATCTTACTGAGGGAGATGTACAAGTACAGCTACACTGTGTATAAAACACAGTATACCTATACACCAAGTGTTAGGAAACAGTCTTGAGTTAACTTGCACATAAAAGTTAGGGCAGTTTGTTGGACCATAAGCGGCTCCATTGCGTTAAGACAGATTGCAACAAATGGTGCAGTTTTCTTCAGTTTAACTCAATGGCTCTGTCTGCAATGTGTTTACAAGAAAAATAATCTTCAAAACTTGTTTTGTATTGTGTTTGTTCATTAGTGAGGAGGGTTATGCAGAAACGTCCTCAATGTTTTCTCTGAAACTGTGTGGACGGGTGGGGCATATGCCAAAGAAGAACCTGATAGATATTATACAATAATAGCTCAGCGCATTGTCAGCCCAATAATGTCTCATAGGGGCCTTCAGGACACACTCACACACCTAGAACAAACAGAGTTGTGAAACACTTAGATATGACCCATGGAAAATTACTGAGAAACACACAATGGATGTGTTGTTCTCAATCATACCGGCTTGACTCTCACTTTCACTTTGTGTGCCTGGCTTTTGCTTTCCAGGCACACAATCTTAGCTTTCACTTTCTAGAGGTGTGGCAACTGCTAGACTCTCTATATCAGGGGTCTCAAACTCAATTTCACTGGGGGCCACTGGAGGTAGAGTCTGGGTGAGGCTGGGCCGCATCAAGTATTGGGAGTAGGGCTGGGAATCTTAGGGTACCTCAAGATACGATACAATTCACAATACATGGATCCATGTGAGTTCAGTGTTGGTGTTTACTTGCCCCTGTAAGTATGTAAGTAACACTGAGCTTGCCCAGATGGTGCGGGCTGCAGTTACACTACTCTTTGATGTCCAGTCGCGGGCCACAAGATACGATTTGGTGGGCCGCAAATGGCCCGCGGGCCGCGAGTTTGAGACCCCTGCTATATATATTGCTATTATTTTTTTTTAATACAAATTGAAACCATTTAAAGTGTGATCATGGACACTTCTCCAATGGCAACGTGGTCCAAAGAAGAAGGAACCAGTGGCTGGGGTGTTGAGTAAGATATTAATGAATTGATTTTTTTCGTTAAGATGATGTTGAATGAGATTTTTTGTTGTGCTTCTCCATCAATAACATCACCTGTCTTCCATGCTTCATTTTTTTTAACAGATAGGAATGCATACACCCACTGGAGTTTTTTTGTTGGCCCGTGACACATTCTAAAAACATCATTTAACAGGAAAACTACCCAAAAAAACCCCAACAAAAATCAGCAGTAATGAATAAAGTAAAAATATTATGAGAAAAAAGTTGTAATGAACGAGAAAAAGTAATAATTTTACGGAAATAACGTAATATTATGACGAAAAATAACATAATTTTAGTAGCATAAAGTTGAAATATTAAAGACTAATTTGTAATATTATGAGAAACAAAACAATTAATAAAGTTGTAATATTTGGAAAATTAGGTAACGTAGAAAGTTATAAAAGTATTATAGGAAGAAAGTAAGAATTATGAGAAGAAAGTGTACAAGAAGAAAGCTGAAATTATTTTAAATTTCAAATAAAACAAAAGCAGAAATATAACAAAAACAGTCAAAATATTAAGATAAAAAAGTTGTATTCTAACAAGGAAAAAAGTTGTTATTTTAATACAATAAACTAGGAAAAATAATGTAATTTTAGTCACATCGAGAAATATGCACTGCAATGAAGGAAGGGGGAATTTTTTAAAAGTTGTAATAAGTAACAAAGAAAAAAAAAAAGTAGAATTTTTTAGAAAATTAGGTTGTGGAAAGTTATATAATGGGAATAAAGTGAAAATATAATGGGAATAAAGTCATAGTATTACAAAAAGAAAATATTATTTAAAAAGAAAATATTTGGGGAGCAAAAATGGGGGGAAAAAAGACCAAAGTTCGTACTAATAATATGCTGTTTCGCCTATATCACAAAGCTGAGATGCAATTTTTTCTTGAAATATATATAACTTCATAGCATGAACCACATCAAAGTGGCCCTTGCATCCTTTAATTTTTCAGTATGTGGCCCTCGGTGGAAAAAGTTTAGACACCCCACCCCTGCTTTACAAGATACATGGTATAAAAAATACATATATACTAATGGAATTTGAATACTTCTGTATCGTTAAATGAAAGGGCATAATTGGGTTGGTTTATTCCATGCTATCATTTATTTTGTGTGTAGGGAGGGCATAATGAAACTAAAGGCTAAAGTCAATTTACCCTAGCACAATGGTAGATTATGATAAAGTAATGTATTTTTAACCTGCATCACTTAGCACTTTGTAGCTTTTCAGTGTGAAAGGCAAAACAATCGTGGGGCATTTGATGCAGTGCCTCATCTTGCTATTTCTATTTTTTTGCCTGCTTGAGATGGCATTCAACAGCAAAGCAAAAAAAGAATTAAATGCTCACGTCATTGTGATATTGGCATCGAGAACACTTCACATGCTGCGCAGCCCAAAATGATGCAGAGAACAGATACATTTGAAGAATTCTGTTCATCACTTTATGATTAAAAAAACCCAACTAATTAATTGAATATATTCCATAGGTAAACCAGAAGTTGTAAGTGCATCGGTACTGTCAAATGTAGAGTAAGTCACATCCGAACGGCCAAAGCTTTTAATTTGGCCTGCCAAACATCATCCACATAGTACCGTATAAAGCATTCAGTCTAACTAGAGAAGTGCTCTTTCATGCAGTACTTCCTCTGCTCTGCTGGGGGCAAAGGGTCAAGAGAGCTCACATTTAAAATATTGCGAAATCAACTCTAAAAACAAAAAGTAGACACTGAAAATTGGACTTTTATTAGTAACTGGACTACAATTTACAGTATATATTTACAGAAAATGCAGTGTGGAAGCCGATGTGTGTACTTTGTAGCGCAGTCAACATTTCGAAGGAATATAACCTTCACAGGCACTTTGTTATGAAACATCACAACTTTGACGCAGTCCATCCCCCAAAAGACACTTGACTTCAAAGGAAAGTACCTGTTTGCTTTGTCTAAAGATACATTCCTGTGTTTTAACTTCACCAGATGGCCTCAGTCTAATAGCTTTTCATAGAAGGCCTTCTTGACACACACTCATATAAGACGATCAGAGTTGTGCAACACTTAGATAGGAATAGAGTTGGGCATCGAGCATCAATTGGAACCGGGACTAACATAATGATTCCCCCGGAATCATTAATTTTTAAAGATTTTGTTCAGTGATCGACCAGGGACGATAAGAACTGTCCCTGGCAAGAAAATTCCAAGAAGCAAAAGAAAAACAACCAGCCATGGATAACAAAAAGACAAAAAAACGCCTGTAAGAAGAAAAATACATTATACAGGACATTCATCATTCAACAAACTAAAGAAGCAGAACAAAGGAAATAAAACTTACAAGAATAAGCTGACAACTATCTTGAGAGTGTGTAAGAGGGAATATTACAGTCACGTACTTGATAAGAACAAAAATAACATGAGAGCAACTTGGGGCATCTTAAATACTATTATAAAGAACAATATTAAAAAAGCAGACTACCCTCACTATTTCATGGTTGGAAACACTAACAGGAATGACATGAATGAGGCAGTTGAAATGTTCAACAATTATTTTGTGAATATTGGACCAAAACTGGAAGAAGAAATTCCAAAACAAGACACAATGGACGAATGGAATGATATTATTGATAGGAATCTCAATTCTATGTTTCTCACTGTTGTAACTAAAAAGGAAATCACTGACATTGTCAAAAACTTTAACTGATTGTTCAGTTCCTTCAACTGATTGTTATGGAATCGAAATGGAAACAATTAAAAGGGTCATCAATGAGATTGTAGACTTGTTAACATATATTAGTAACTTACCATTTCAGACTGGAACATTTCCCAGCAAAATGAAAATAGCCAAAGTGGTTCCAATTTTTTTAAAAAGGAGATAAACATCAGTTTACAAACTATCAACCAGTTTCCTTGCTATCTCAATTTTCTAAAATTATGGAGAAGCTATTTAATAATAGGTTGGATAAATTTATCAATGAGAATGAATTACAAGCAGGTAGTCAATATGGATACAGAGCTAACATTTCAACTTCTATGGCACTGATCGAAATCATGGAGGAAATTACTACTGCTATAGACAACAGAAGATTTGCAGCTGCAGTATTTATGGATCTGACAAAAGCCTTCGATACAATTAATCACAATATTTTAACAACAAAATTAGAAAAATATGGAATTAGAGGATTAGTTTTGAATTGGGTTAAAAGCTACCTAGCAAACAGGAAGCAATTTGTAAAGCTAGGAGAATATACATCTGGGAGTTTAAATATTATGTGTGGAGTACCCCAGGGGTCCATATTGGGACCAAAACTGTTTAATTTGTATATCAATGACATTTGTAAAGTGACAAAGGACTTAAAGTTGGTATTATTTGAGGATGATACCAGTTCCTTTTGCTCTGGGGAAAACACACAAGAACTAATTAAAAAGGTCAAGGATGAAATGGTCATTTTGAAGTCATGGTTTGACAGAAACAGATTATCCTTGAACCTAAGTAAAACTGAAATAATGCTATTTGGAAATAGCAGAAGGGATACGTACGATCAAATACAAATAAATGGAGTGGATATTGAAGAAGTGAAAGAATACAGATTCCTGGGGATCATAATAGATGAAAAAATGAGTTTCATATTAAATACATACAACAAAAGGTGGCGAGAAGTATTTCAATATTCTCCTCTTCTTATTTTCCTTTCGGCTTTTCCCTTCAGGGGTCGCCACAGCGAATCAATTGCTTCCATTTAACCCTGTCTTCTGCATCCTCTTCTCTCACACCAACTACCTTCATGTCCTCTTTCACTACATTCATAAACCTCCTCTTTGGTCTTACTCTTGACCTCCTGCCTGGCAGTGCAAAACTCAGCATCCTTCTACCTATATATTCCCCATCTCTCCTCTGGACATGTCCAAACCATCTAAGTCTGGCCTCTCTGACTTTATCTCCAAAACCTCTAACATGTGCTGTCCCTCTGATGTACTCATTCCTGATCCTATCCTTCCTGGTCACTCCCAGAGAGAACCTCAGCATCTTCATCTCTGCTACCTCCAGCTCAGTCTGCTGTCTTTTCCTCATTGACACTGTCTCTAGACCAAACAACATCGCTGGTCTCACCACAGTTGTGGCTGTGTACTTTTTCATAGAAAAATCACCCGGCGTTAAATGGATAGTTCGGACTTTTTGACATTAAGTTGTATGACATCCCCATAAGCAGTGTAATACAGCAACAGTGACTTACCGCCCCCAATTGGTCTAGTGAGTCCAGTTCTGGTCGGATATTTGTGACAAGGAACATAGTTCTGCCTAGTTGCTCGGTCCATTTAAGTAAAGGGTTTGGCCTCTCAAAACAATATGCGTTCAAAAGAGTAATACATTTGCATCACCAAAATGCCTCCTCAAAAAAATTAGACTTCACAAAACGCTCGGCATTATACTGTATATTTTTGCCGCCATATCCCTGCGCACTGTCGCCTGTGCATTCATGTATATGTGATGAAGACGCTTACGGTAATGCCACTGTTCTTCCGCGACAGAGCATTGCGGCCATCTTGTTTACGTATGTATTCGTATGTATTCGTATGTATGCAAGTATTTTCATCACATACACATGAATGTAGACGCGACAGTGCGCAGGGATACAGTAAGCAGAAAAATATAACGCAGAGCGTTTTGGGAGGTCAGAATTTTTTGAGGAGGCATTTTTGTGATGCAAATGTATTACTCTTTTGAACACATATTGCTTTGACAAGCCAAACGGTGTACTTAAATGGCCCCAGCAACTAAGTGGAACTACGTTCCCCGTCACGGATCTCTGACCAGAACTGGACTCACGGGACCAATTGGGGGGTCACTGTTGGTGTAGTACACGGCTGATGGGGATGTCATACAACTTCATGTAAAAAAATCCAAACTATCCCTTTAACATTAACTTTAGCAAGGGAGTTGACCAGACCCTGCGTTGTGTTACTCCATTCATCGTACTTGTTTAATATTCTGTGCGCAGGTTAGTAAAAACTCAGTAACATGATTAAGTTACACATTGTCTATTTTGCATCATAAGACACACTCCAGCACATAAACAACAGGATATGTATTTTTTCATGAGGTTTTCAGAAAAAAAAAATTGTGAACATGCACTCCTATGTTCTAGTTCAATGGTTTGATATTTACTGTATTTTAACAACCATAAAGTGCACCGTATTATAAGGTGCAGTCTCAGTTACAGGTGCTATTTTTTAAATTAACACATACACAAGGCGCACCATGTTATTGGGCGCAGGTATGCACGCCATGTCACTCATAAGTCAGTGAGGAAGCGACAATGCTTTATTTCTTCAGATAAATTAAGAGCAGAACTCTCATTCAGTTTATCAAACCCACTTCAAATCAGGATGGTCATCACTCAACACAACAGTCTCAGTCATGGTGCACAACCACAAACATCACACAGCAACACAAAAACAGACAAGACACTATCACTATTTTTGCAGAACAATAACTAACAACTATGTAGCTCAAACATGTAACTTTAAGAGCATTTGCACCAAAACACTACTGCAAAGCACGCTAGGGAACAGGAAGTGCTCCCAGCGATGGTACAATATGTTAGCATGCATGCTGTTGTATGTTTTTAAAAAGCCAGCGAGAGCAAAACTGAGTTGGGTTGTACTTTATTGAAGTATTTAACAATGTACTCACATTATTTTTGATCAATCCTCATCCACACATCCATCAAAGTCCTGATCTTTTATATCACAAATGAAGAGCGGGGCAAGTTCTCCATCAAACACGCCAGGTTCCCTGTCGTCACTGTCAGTCATTCTTGTTGCCGTGCGGTGCCTCAGAAATGATGCTGGCTTTTGTGAAAGCTCGCACAGTGCATCAGACACGTTAGCCCAAGCATCCACAATCCATTAGTGAAGCTGTGTTCGCTAGCTGTCATTCATCGCTCCCACACCGCTCGCAACTTAACTTTAAACGTTGTGTTTACATCCATTCACAAATTGTGGCAAAACTCGCACGGCGCTGCCTCCCAGTGTTAGTGAAGCTGTGTTCGCTAGCTGTCATCTATCGCTCCCACGCCGCTCGCAACTTCACTTTAAATGCTGTGTTTACACCGATGTCCAGCGGTTGGAGTTCATTCGTCAAGCCTCCTGGAATGATGTGAAGCTCCAAGTTCATTTGCTTCATTTGTGGTGACGCGTGTGAAAAAAACATCCGGTCTCTTTTCGTACACGTCACTCAGCCATTTTCTCATCGTCCTTCCAGCCCCTTTGGTCCGGTTGGAAACTTTTCTTTAGGCATTTTTTAAAAATCATGGAGACATTCAGACATTGCATCCAAGAACTTTGGTCGGCACCCTTATTTAACAAATGGCATGCAAACTTGACCCTACCTCTGAAAAGAATTGGAATCGAGAATTGTTAGGAACCAGAATAGAAATTAGCAATTGGAACCAGAACCGATCAAATTCAAACAATGCCCAACCCTAGATAGGACTGATGGAATAATACTGGGAGACACACAATAGATGCATTGTTCCCACTCACACAAGTTTAACGCTCACTTCTACACAAGCTTAACTTTCTCTTTCTATAGGGGCGCGGCATCTGCTATATGTAGGCTCTGTGTACTTTTATTCTGGGCTCTTTCTCGATCTTCTTCATGTCTCTCCTGGCTCTACATGGTAATGATTCTCTCATCTCCATGTCCTCTTTTCACTCAATCCCTCTGCCGCCCCACTCATCTTTTAATGCCACACTAAATCTGAGTTCTAACTCTGTGGCTCACCAATGGAGAGAATGATCTCTGTATTCCTCAAAGACAGTGTTTGATGTGAGAGCACTGCCTTAAGCGCGGTCTCGACAAGAAATAGCTTCCCTTTCTCCAAGGTAAAGTTAGCCATCAAATTCATCTCTGCTGACAAGAGTCCAATGCTACCTTGTGAGACTGCAAGTCCTCTCAAGGCTTTTAGCAAAGCATTTATCCTGCCCCGTACTGCTTACCTCTACATCATCTATAAAAGTTGGCCATTTCTCATACGGGAAGCTGCCCATTTCATGTCACATCTAGACTTATAATGTTCTTTGGGCGAGGCTGCCAACCTTACCATCATGCCTTCGCGTTCTCTGCTAATCTAATATTTAACCAATACTAAACTCTCTCACATAAATACCTTTTTAATACACATTTCACTTTTGCTTTTCATGACACTGCTGCTTAGGCTGTTAAGCTGTTGGTTTAACACGGTCAGTGTTTAAGTGGTAGAGTACATTCAAGAATACTGTATACTGTAATACTGCTAGTACAATAAAACAATAGCTGTCTGTGCCTGCATTATTATTATGTGGAAAATACTGTATATCTTAAAAAGGGTGAGAGGGGGACAAAAAAAAAAAGAGAGACAAGAGACAAGGACAACAGCAGCAACAACAACAATTGTGACAACAAGAACAGAACAACAGAAACATACAGAACGACATCAGCAAATAAATGTCTGTGACAACTATAAAGACGAACAAGGACTTACGGACAAAGGACAAAACAATATCAACAACCACAATGATAACGCTGTCAATGACAATCACATATAATAGTAGTCATGAAATGATGAATTATGATAGTGATCACAATGACAATACTGCATTGAAACAGTCACACATAATAGCAGTCATGAAATGATGAACTATGATAGTGATCACAACAAGTGGCCCAACAAAACTAAAATACAGTAGATCCTCACACTCCAGTGTTAAGCCCTAAATATGCTTCACACACTTATTAAACAAATTTAAACGTCTTCGTTTCATAATCTTGCTTAAGCTTCTTCACCTTTTCACCAATTTGTTTGGATGTGTATTCTACATTTAGATTCACTAGCTTGTTGGTTAATCTTCCACAGACTCAATTGCTTTGATTCAAACCTCAAAGTCCCAGCGCACTTGGTACCGGGGCCGTCAGTGGGGACTTGAGCAGCCATAATTTTTGTTGGCAGGCACTTTGAGTGCCAGTATTGTTAAAAGAAAATAATGATAATATACTGTATATTGTCGTTGCTGTTTATCCCGACAAAGGTTCAAAGTCCAGTCCCCTGTGCCAAGCGCCAACGTTGTTCCCCACTACACCAATCAGCCACAGGTAGTATACATAAGTTCCTTATTGGCTGAAGTGCAGCATTAATAGTTCCAGCTTGTACTCTAGATGAACAATGCCAGCTTACTGCTTTTGCCTTATGTATGCCTTTGTCTATTTACGTCAGGACTGACCAGGGGAGCCCATTTGATATTTATAGTTTTTTGAAAAAGGCTAAAAAAGCATTATATATATATACACTTCAAGACAAATCGTTGTCTTTTAAGTTATTAGTATCAACAAGTTTAGCTTTTTACTTTAAGCCTTTTTACTCTGTTGCTCCACTTATGCTGAGTTTTTGGTTTATTTTATTTCTGCAATTTGTAATAGACCTATGGGAGGTGAGCAACGGCCCACAGATGGCCCCTGGGCCACACTTTGACACCCCTAGTTTGCCTTTTTCTCGCTGGTTAGGGGTTGGATTGCACAGTGGAGATTTTACAGCTTTCAGACTGACATTGGCGTTGGAGCTCCACTCCAGCTCGCTTGCAGAACAGATGCTTTGCTTTTATTGATCGCTTGTATTTAATTACCAAATAAATGGATGATGCAAGAAACACTTCCTCTCTTTCCCTTTTTTATGCGTGCGCCTACTCACTAAATATAGCAAACATTTCACTAAATTGTCAACAAGGATCTCTTGAAGGATCACTATAGAACAGCTCTGTGATTAAAAGTGCAGATAACTACGACCCTCTACACCAGGGGTGTCCAAAGTGCGGCCTGGGGGCCATTTGTGTGTGAGCCGCAGCACAGTCTAAAAATGTAATTTAACAAGAAAACTACCAACAAAAAAAAAACAGCAGCAAAAATGAGAAAGTCAAAGTATTAATTTAAGAGAAGAGCTGTAATCTAGCATGAAGTTGAAATATTAAAGAAAAAAAGTTGTTGTTTTATTTAAAAAACATTTTTGGAAACTTAAGTTGGGGGAAAATTTATAACATGGGAATGAAGTCGAAATATTAGGAGAAGAAAATATACAAGAAGAAAGTCAACATTGTACAGGATGACATCAAGGCACTATTGAAGGATAATGCTGACTTTCACACCACCCTTGAGGAAGAGAAAAAAGCAAAGGAGAATATCAAGGAGCAAATTAAAAACTTCATTGACGAGGTGGATCAGATGGCATGAATGGTGTGGTCTTCACAGGGCTCCAAATCACACCCAAGTCAAGAAATGTTCCTTCAATAAAGCACCAGATTGCTAACTTTGTACAATCAAAGGAGGTGGATGTCGATGTCAACACCACACCTGTCATCATTAAGTTCACCAACAGGGAATTCAAAACTGCACTGCTGAAACAGGGAAAGAAGCTAAGAGGCACCAACGTCTACATGAATGAGCACCTGACAAAACGCAATTCCGACATTGCCAGGAAAGCACGAGACCTGAGGAAGCAAGGAAAGATTCAAAACACTTGGAGCACTAACGGGAAAATCTACATCAAACTAAAAGGAAGTCCAGGAGTCGCAAGAGTGCTCGTTGTCCAAGACATCAGTGATCTGGATACATATTAAAGATCATATGACTATGATAATAAGGATGATGGAGGAAACACCCTACAAGACAGACCAATGCAACAAGAAGGACTGCATTCCATAGCAATAACCTAATAACATAACATAATTAATAAAAGGAACCCTTGTATACAAACCCAGCGTCACTACAAGTGAAATACTAAAGAGGATTTGGTTATCAACAGAAGATAAAGGACAGGATTAATAGTAAGGGAAAAGGAAAGGAAAAAGAGGAAAACAAAAGTTGTTTTTTTTTAACACATTTGTGTACCTGTATACTGTATAAGTGTATATTATATATGAATATATGTGTGTACTTGTGTAGGTGCAGATGTATGTGTATATATATGTATGCGCTCGTTTGGATGTATACACATGTATGTATTAGCAACTGATGTGCTACGAAAAGGGGGTAGGATTAAATAAGCTCTGCTTCTTCCTACTCCTTTTCGGACATATGCATGTTCGAAATAAATTAAACCAAACCAAAGTTTAGATATTTGGGGGGAAAAAAATAAAAAATCAACAGCAGAAATGGAAAACAGCAAGAGAGTAAAGTCAAAATATTCAGAGAAAAAAATAGTTTTCTAATGAGAAAAAAGTTAAAATAATAAACTTCTAAAATGAGGAAAAATATCATTTTAGTAACAATGTTGAAGTAAAGAAAAAATGCATTTTTTTAAAAAAGATATAAAGTTATAAAGTTATAATTAAAAAATAACAATTACAAGAGGGAAGCTGAAATGAAATAGTTGGGGAATATGGAAAAAACAGATGGCATTTTACAGGAATAAAGTCAAAATATTAAGAAAAAAAGTCAAATCGAATGAAAAACAAAAGTCGCAATTTTACAAGAATAAACTCGTTATTATGGAAAAATATATTTCACCTACATTAAAAAAAAGCTGAAATGTAGTTTTTTCTTGGGCTACATATAGCTTCTTAGCATATTTCTCTATGTGTTGGTTTACACAATATCAAAGTGGCCCTTGCATCCATTCATTTTTCAGAATGTGGCCCTCGCTGGAAAATGTTTGGACACCTCTGCTCTACACTATGATATCATATGGTGCAGTTCAAAAATCAGTATTTGTCTAATAACATGACAATAACCTAAAACGTTTAAATAAAACACATCAACTCACCAGACATGTCAATTTCTCCTCCTCAATCTTAGCTTGTTGAACAATTTTGCTCTGAGCAACCAATCAGAGGGTGAAGATGTGCTGATATCACTGTGGGACGGCAAGCTGGCCCTATTGGCCCCATTGTTAATAGTGTTTGTGTGACATGGGCCAGCACTCCTGATTCTGAAGGACCTGGGCAGATGGTATTGATATGGCAACACATAGAAGCTGAAATCTGATTGGACAAAAACATTTAACATACACATACATTACTGAAAGCAGTGCAGCCATGAAACACATGACTAAAAGATAACAGACTGGTGGAATAAATTAATACGATTTCATGGAACAACTACAGTACTACAATTTCAGTAGAAACACTACAAGTGTGTTCATCCAATCAGCGTTCTCACAGCCCGCCCCTCATAGTTTCAGGAACTTCCAAAATGTACCTAGTGGCCAGGAGGAACTTTTTCGGCCACTCGAGGAACCGTTTGTTGGAAAGGCAGCGGGGTACTTCAAACTACTAGGATAAATAGTAAAGTTCCTGAAAAGGTTCCTGAAAAAGAGGCTGATGTCTCTTAGTCAGAGTCTGCTGTAGCTAAAGACATAGACAGCATCCTGATTGACTTTAAGGTGAAATCCAAAGCAGTAGCTATTACCGTAGACAATGCTGCCAACATGCACTTAGCTGTCAAGAAAATGTTCAACAGTGGTTTTCGTTTTGAAACTCTGCCATGCAGGCCGTTTTTGCCCAGTGTCTTGGTTGAGTCATGAACACCGACCTTAACTGAAGCAAGCGGTGCCGGAGCCAGAAATTTCATTGGCGTGGCCAAGGTGAGACCATTACTCACATAGAGGTGGCAATAAGTTAATACCTGAAATGTCTAGATGGTGGCCATGGCCACTTCTGGGCATCCCATAGCTCCGCCACTGGAGGCAAGTGAGCCCTGCAGTTCTTTGGATGTCGTTGTGGGGCCTTTTGTGACCTCTTGGGTGAAATTTTGACATTTTCTTGGGTCTACCACTTGACCTTTTTTTTCCATAAGCCTCAAGATCTTTGAAGAAGTTTAAGATGACTTACTGCATCCAACCAAATCACCAAATGCGTGTTGTGAGAGACCTTGCTTATGCAGCTCAACAATCCGACCGCGTTCAAAAAGAGAAAGCTTTTTTTGCTTTTGCCATCAAGAGATCATGACAGTGTGAATACCTGACAGAAAATTACATTGAATCTATATTTTTATATAGATATATCTGCATTTTGTGTTAAAGTGAACAAAACGTGGTGTGAAGCAACAATGTTGCTTCGGAATCGTTGCTTCACAGATGGTAGAATATAAGTTTTAAATGTGCAGTAGTTCAGTGCTGTTGTTAGAGGTTAGGCCAGCAGAGAAGGCTTTGCTGGACCTGACTGCACATCACTGATTATTCACAGTTTATTGTGACACTGGATTTATTGTGGGATATAAAATATAATTTTTCAAGTTATTCTGCTAGTATTATGTCTTACTGAACTTACTAAAACTGTGAATGACTGTGATTTATATAAATCGAATTCACAGGAATTCATCACTGAATTCAGTGCACATAACCTGTTCTTGAGCGACTCTCGTATTTGGGAACCAAAACGCCCGGGTTGTTGCGAGAGATTAGAGCTGAGGGCTGTTGGAGATGAAATTCTCCACAACCTCCTGAAGGTCAAAGGACCACTTTGGAAAATAAATTAAGCCAATTTCATCTCCCACTTGCGTGCTCTTTTATCTCCAGTTATGAGAAGGAAGAAAGACTATCACAACAAATTTGATTTTTTCAAACTGTATTGAAGAATAAGTCAGATATGAACACTGAAAAATAAGTCAGACAGAATATCTCGCAGTCTTACAGAGCCCTGGACACCGTTTCATTCACCTGTACCCATCTTCTGGCCGAATGAAAGAGAGTTCTCCCCGATCGTCCCATAGTCATTGTTATACTTGTTTGCTCAGACCATTGGTGCCAGTCCCTCCGAAGATAACTTTCTCCTGAATTCCTTGACGAAGCTAGTGACGTCAGCAGATGATAGCCGGCTCCTTCGCTGTCCCGATAAGACTTAAACAAACTTTGACATAAACAAACATTCTTTTCCTCAGCCTATGTCAAGGTAGTTTTGTCTCCATTCTGAACCATATCTGGCTGCTGGTGCCAGCTGTGGCCAACAGTATTTCTTTTTAACCTTTGACACACTAAAACAGATGTTCACCTACTCCACTAATTATTTAATAAGTTAAGGTTATATCTATACTGTACTTATTTTAAAACACTCAACAATAATTCAATCAATAGACATCACTGCAAACAGTTATTCTAAAATCTACTTGTAATAATTATTTACCCACTGAGTAGATTTTTTTCCTACAACTCCCCCTTTGTGGCCCACATTAGGCCACACAAAGTCACAAAGAGACATCTTAAAACACAGATACTATTGTAGTCCGTAATGTTTGGTGCCCCCGGCACATTGTCCAACGTGGATTTGTGGATGGGGGAAGGATGTGTGTGAATTATCAGAGGATTATTGTGCCCCTGTAAGACTGAACATAGTTTTATTCATTTGGCCAAGGTGATGAGATGCAAACAAAAAGACAAAAACATTTTTATTGCTTTGCCCTGATGAGGTCACCAGGGATTATTAAGACCCCTTAAAACACACATTTCCCCACATTTAGAAACATGCTGGAATGCCATAGAGTTCTGGTGGTAACACAAAGGTCAGTGACCTCCATGAATGCAGGCTAATGTTGTCTGTGCATAAATCAGACATACACATGATTTCACAAAAAGAGCCCAATCGTTACATTGTTCACAATTTGGAGTTGCGACGGCAACATGAGATTTAGCAATTTGGAATTTTGGTACAGATCCTCTTTAGATGAAGACAGATTTTCCCAAAACAGCACCAAACTTGACAAGTCTAGCATGCAGTCAAACCCATAAAACATTATTCATTTCTAAAAAATTGGTTTTGAACATTTTCGGTACCCTTGACTATTTATTCTCTTTGACACATATATACAGGGTATATCATTTTCAATTATGTACAAAATTGTAAAACCCAAACCAATATGCAAAGGAATGTTGCTAAAGAACCAAAAACATGCAAAAAAAAACCCAACAAAATAATGCCTTATTGATTTTTAGAGTGCTCTGGGCCAATAAAATCAGCTGTGGTCTGCAAGCGGCCCCTGAACCACACTTTGGACACGCCTAGTCTGAATCCCCAGTCAGTTCAACTTTTGACTTTCTTTAATGTGTACCCAATTTAATGCACCTTTTAACAGGTGTCATCTTCTTACAAACACGCATGATTTTGGATGCAAGAGCAACCTGAAGAGGACACACACACCAACCAGGACACGAGAGTTCACATTTTGAGCACTAAGCCATATAATATATATGTAACATAATATGGACTATTTAGTAATAAGTCAGATAAAATTTACTGACAAACATAAACAGAACTACCACACGCGCACACACACGCACATCCAAGGGCCCATCACCCAGCTCTACACACACATACACACACACATTTTGAGCGCTATAGACCATATGTACTGTATATGTATATAATGTAATATATACTATTTAGTAATAAGTCACATAATATTTTACTGACAAATATAAACAGAACTCACCCACACACACCACCAAGGGCACGTCTCACACACACACACACACACACACACAAGTCTGACTTCAGTACCAGGACAGAAAACCTGAACTGCTATGATATGAGCACCAGTGGGGTTATTCACACCTGGACTAGGACTAGTGCCTCAAAACAGCAGCAAATGTCCCATTAAAGATTCATGTCTCAGCAGGGCCTGACTAAACATATTAACACATGGACTCGCACAAGAACCAAATAAAATAAAATCAACTCAAAGCAAAAAATAAAATAAATACAAAGCACACAGTTCTGAACATTAGAACTAATTTCTTGACCTTCTCTTGTTTTTCCCCCCCCCCTTTTATCTGGATCTACATCCTGTATCTACATCTTGACTCACCTGCTCTTCACACACCCCTTTCACTTACTTGAACCCTCAGCCAATATGAAGAGTTTGAATAAACAGGTCTCTTCTTACCTTTATGTGGGCCAGCCCTGATATTCCAGACACCTTTCCGTCCACCCGAAAATGTCTTTTCCTCCTGTGGAGATCACGTCTCGGGTTCACCATTAATTGTTGGAGATTAAATTCTCAACAATCCCCTTCAAAGTCAAAGGACCCCTTTGGAAAATAAATCAAGCCAATTTCACCTCCCCCTTGCGTGCTCTTTAATCTCCAGTTATGAGAAAGAAGAAAGACTCTTACACCAAATTGGACTTTTTTCAAAATGTATTGAAGAATAAGTCAGACATGATAATTGAAAAATGTCAGACAAAATATCTCACAGTCTTACAGAACCCTGGACGCCGTTTCATTCACCTGTACCTATCTTCTGGCCGAATGAAAGAGACGCCAGTTGCCAGTTCCTCCAAAGATAACTTTCTCCTGAATTCCTTGACAAAGCTTGTGACTTCTGTACACCCTGGACTGGTGGCCAGCCAATCACAGGGCACATATAAACAAACAACCATTCACTATCACATTCTGTAACCAAATTTATTGCTTTATTTTTTAATACAATATAAAAACCTTTTAAATTGTGTGATCATTGGCTACTTCTCTGATAGCAACATGGTCCAAAGAACCAGGACGAAAGGCTAAAGAGAAGAAATAGCTGTTACAACACAACACTATACATAGTAAACCAAGGACCTCCTGCATAGTGTTAGTAAAGTGCATTTAGACTCTCTCATGAACACTGACATCCTACAAATGCAAATGTAAAAGGTTGTACTGAATGCTGTCATCATGTGTATTACCACCTCACACAAAAACACAACTCTGAAGGACATTCCATTCTTGGCCCATGATGAAATCTCGTGTTTTACAATGAGAAAAATTCTACAAGTAACTAGAGGTTACAGTTTTCCCTTTTTAGTTGTTATCTGCATCTCCACTTGAATCTGCACAGACATCACATGTAAACATTTAGCACGAAACAAACATTTAGGCTATGACATTGAATGTTGACATGTAAAGTCATACAAGGAAAGCTTATGTCCAGTGGTTAGACACCATCCATTCCAATTTAAAAGGGCTATTGTTGACTAAAAGGAAATGACCCTGTTGTTCACAACACATTGCCCTCAAGTGAAAGCTTTTAGGCCACTATCTGTACTTCTCATCACATACAGGAATGAATCTAATGGACAATGACCCTTTGAAATGACCAAAGTCGCTCTTCAATCCCTGGGGTGCTGTTATTTGTGGTGGATTTACATCAGTGCCGTTCAGTCTATTCAAGAAGTCCTGTGGCCTCCCAAAGTCAACTGCAATGCCACAAAGGAAATGCAGTTATCGCACTAAACATCAGATGGAAACATGAGTTGAACTGCACATGTCTTTAAATGTCAGGAAGAACACACACACAGTGAAATCTGTCAGTTTCAAAAGTACTATTTTAACATTATTTTTCCAAAATGCAAAGTATCCATATTGTCTGCCTGCTCTAGTACAAATTTGTACACATAACACACGTATTAGTAACAAAAATTGCCCTGTTAGACCTGATCACAACAGAATATCCTTATACCAATATTACTCTTGTTAATACAGCTGCTGTGTGCATTTTTCTCTTGCCTCCTCTATCCTTTTTGTGCACTTTCGTACTTACACTTAAGATATGATCTCCTAAAGGTTTGCATGTATAAAAATGTGCAGACTTGATTCTGTGATATCCTAATAGGGTGTCTGCTATATTAGCAAAATAGCAAGGTTGTTGTTTTTGCATCTTATTTTTAGCATGTTTTTTACCATGGAAAGCAGGTGCAAACTGGCCCAGCATTTAAGCACAGCCGCAGCCATTGTGTCGAGAAAGAGGTATATGGTATGTGTAATGATAGACTGTCAGAAAATAGAGTAGTAGAGAGACAATATTTCTCTCTACTACGCTCTACTACTTACCAATGCCGTTTTTGAGCTGGAAAGAGGCTCACAAAAAGAAGCCATGACATATCTTCTATGGAAAAACCTCTTGCAAACATTGTCTTCCATCTGGATCACTCCATAATGCTCCTTAGAGCATTATGAGGATTTTTGAATGGATTTCAACTGGATAGGCAGCTATCTAACTAATGTATAATGTAATGCCTTGTAATAACATCTACTGCAAACGAGTACCAAAAAATACAACTGAATATTCTTGAATGAATGGGTTGTCTGCATTTTGTTCCATAGCTGGTCTCAAACTTTCAGCTCTGTGGTCCTCATGACTGAGCCATTTAGGGTTGCCAAGTTTTGAAGTAAATAAGGGACATCTAAATGGCAAGACGGTGTCTGTGAAGGTGTTTAATAGGGATGAGTACACCACTATCTATCTGTATCGGAAATGGGCGTGGTTTGACCTGAAATGGGTGGGGTTTCAATCTGTACATTATTTTAAGTCTGGAATTGACATGGATTGATCAGAAGTTGCTATATTTATTGTTTATTATTCAGCTATATGTGTACTTTGTATGTGTGTAAGTGATCTGTAATTATTTATTCTTATTTTTTCATGATCTGCGTGAAGTTGTTGATTCATGCATACATCCAGTGATGGCAAACGGAAATAATCTGTCAGCCTTGTTCACTGTAGTTTTCTCAAAAGCACAGCGTTCAGTACTACAAGCAAAGTTTTCCAAATGACTTTACAGTATATCACAAGCCAAATTAGGAGCAAGCAGACAAAAAAAAAAAAAAAACGGCAGTGACCGACGCAACACGAGCCATTTGCAGCTCTGTCTTGTCAAATGAACTGCGTATGTAATGAAACAAGTTTACCAAGGAACTTTAGACACAAGCTTGCTGAGGAAAACCAAAAAAAACAAGCATCCGGTGTGGAGGCAGTGACCAACGCATCACAAGTTGTTTTCAACTCTGTCTTGTACTCGTCTCTCTGGCTGTAGGGAGTCTAGGGAGGGGCGGTCACTGTGTGTGACTGGCCAATCACAGAGCGTCACGCAGAATACATAAGTAGTTACCCAATGAGGATTTTCCTTCATCACGATTACGGATAATGATGAGCTGTACTCGTTTCATGCTCGTACTGTGCAAAAATGCATTATATGTAAAGGATACTCGTCTAAAACAAGTATTCGGCTCATCCCCAGTGTTTAAGTAGATTTTTTTATTGTGTGGACAGGAAAAAAAATGTTTTTTAAAATACTAGTGTGGTTATGGATATAGCCAACTACTAAACTTCCTAAAGCAGATGCCAAGTCATCAGTGTGTAAATATGCAAACCATTTTTAAAACATATTTACAGACAAAGGATGACACAAGGTCAGTGTTTTTTGCCCTCTGTACAATGGCTGAGCAGTGACCATTTTAAACCCACTTCACTGTCAAGAATTCACCTCAATCATCTCAGAGTGAATGACAACTAGTTATTGTGGTGCTCTTCGAAAATGCCACGACCCTCACAATGCAGTCCCCGCGGCTGTGCCAGAGGGATGACAGATGGCCTATTGAAAACAGAATGAAGTTAGATATTCATTTTAAGCATGAACATGTAGAGGTTATCTCCCAAGTACCATGTCAATACGAATGGATCATGTTTGTTTTTATAAATACAAGAGTGTGTTTGCAAGCAACTATTGTTAATGCAGCACAGCAGTGCCTCACCACAATTACATTCCCCATATCCATCTCAAGCTAATCTACACCATACATCTCTCCTACCCTCTGCAGCATTTCCTGTCAGCTTTCTGAAATGCAGGGGCATCTGTTACGGTTCTATGCGATCAGCTAAAATAAGATTTACTACAACTTATACGCGAGTAAATTTCACTCAATAGCTGTGTGTGTTAATGACTCCATAAGGTACACAAGATCAACAGCATGCACATAACAGTAGTAGGTTCCAGTAATAAAACTCAAATACAATTGTTGGCGTCAAGTTGACAGTCACTCTGCCCAGCCTCATTCAGTTGGATATACAGTATTTTTATTGTTGTTGACAATTTTTAGGTGTCAATGTAAACAACCCTTTCAATATTATAGGTAAGGCTGTGGTTACCAGGGAGCCAATGCGAAATGAGCTCCCACGAAGGGTGGCTGAGTTCTCATATAGAATTCCTTCATTCATCATTGTTCTGAAATATTGCCTTTTCTAAGTGCAAGCGTTCTTGTCAATTGGTTGCATCAACACAACGTCAACGTGTCATCCCAAAGTTTGTGAATGTCCTTCCTTCCGTCCGTTACATTTCATATTATATCTATATATATTCTATTTTTGCTTGTCCTCATTCAGGTTAGAGGTAGGTTAGAGCTAGAGTTTATCCCAGCTGCCTCTGGAGCCTGTCCCAAAGTACTTTGGGCAAGTGGGGTACATCTTGAACTGGATGCTAGTCAATTGCAGGTCATACACAGATAAACAACCATTTACACTCACATTCACACCAATGAACAATTTAGAATCTCTAATTAGCCTAACATGCATGCTTTTGTAATGTCAGGGGACGCTGGATAACCTGGAGAAAACCCACAGAAGCGCAGGGAAATCATGCAAATTCCACACAGAGATGTTCCAATGGAGATTGAAATCCAGGTTTCCTGTCTGTGAGGTAGACACACTAACCACTGCTTTATGATTTGTCCAAATAATTGTGAGCCATTCTTGATGTTATCCTGTCTACAATGACTGGCTAGGTTTTCCCATATTCTTTTTCGACACTCAGCTGGAAGAAGAGGTTTGAGTTAGACACAAATGCAACACCACGGCAAGACATTATTTTCTTCAAGAGAAAGTCATTATTCAGTTACAAACATGGATAGTAAATGACAAGTCCCAAAAACTCTTCATCATACTGGTAGAGGACAGATCTATGGTTAGTTAGTGTGTGGGCGTTAATAATTCCTGATTTTGTGCTGCAGCTGTAAGAACAGTTACAATACCAAACTCACAAAAATAAGTCCAACATTGTATCTGATTCACTTTTGTTGAATATTTTTTAATATTTTACCCCATTAAATCTGGAACCATGTCTTCTTGACTTGATTGTTGGAGAGTTTCCAACACTCCAATCAAAGATTTGCATGTCTGACCAAAAATGTTCACATTTTCATACTGGTAAAGTCATCCCTCCTTCCCTTCTTACGTTCTAGCTTTTTGCCCTGTGCATCTCAGGATTTTTTAAGATCCCAGTACTCAGAGGGTGATTTCATCCTTCAGTGGGCCATGAAAGCATTTATAAGTACATTGCCGCTGCCAGCGCATTAATCGTCTCGGACATATTGATTTGGCTGTTCTGTTGTGCAAGGCGGCATATGGACGAGGGGGGGCAGGAAGAGACAAGAGGACAGAGATACAAGGGAAGGGCAACGAGGTGTAGAAAGAAATAGATAGAGCAGTAGCATTTGGTAATTAGACTTCTATAAAGAGGTGGTCTGGATCTCACTGTGAGTGGATTCATGCATACCAGCTGGTCTCGGAAAAAAGCAGGTAGTATATAACATATATAAATTAATCAAGGAAAGTGCTTTTTTATGCAAGACTGCATCTAGGAGTTCAGTTCATGATTTGGACTGGAAACATTTATCACTGTCAGCTATGCAGAAAAACATGTGGTGAAAATGAAATGTGTTCTGACAAAATTTGTATTCACTGCGCAATTGCGCAAAACATGCACTGGTAATGCTATGGTACATGCACCTGCCTTTTTTTGCAGACGGTGTAAAGCCAATGTGCCCCCTAATTTTTGAAGTCTCTCAGCAAACACACAAACAACCTTTGCATTTCTTGGACCTCTGTGAGCGCCATCAGATGAGCACACTGTAGTAGTATCACACCCATCCAAAACCTTACCACTTGAGGTAGTTCAACTTACATTCTGTCGTATTGTGTATATGTGTGGGTTCAAACAAACGGCAAGGCATATTTCTTTATTGTCAAACTCAGACAAAACAAGCTATAGAACTACACTCCTGATCAAAATCTTAAGATCAGTTGAAAAATTGCTAGAATTTGCATTTTGCACCTTTGGATCTTAATGAGGTTTTAAGTAGCACTACAATATGCAAAAGCAAGAAGGGGGAGTGAGACAAAAAGCATTTTGAAAAAGTAATTTATTGAAAACAACAATTAAACTGAAATAGGCTGTTTATCAGCTGTTCAAAAGTTTCATTTTCTGTAACACATTCACATTGTCATGCCCTCCTGATGGCTAAAGCTAAGAAGCTTTCTCTTCTTGAATGTGGTCGGATTGTCGAGCTGCATAAGCAAGGCCTCTCGCAGTGTGCCATTGCTGCTGAGGTTGGGTGCAGTAAGAGTCATTCAAAATTTTGTTAAAGGTCATGATCATTTTGGAACAAAAAAGTCAAGTGGTAGACCCAAAAAAATCACACCTGCGCTGAGCCGGATGATCCGATTGGCTGTCCATCAAGACACAGGACGTCTTCAGCCCACATTTAGAAACTTACTGGTGCCAACTGTAGCGCAATAGCCATCAGACGGCATCTGCGTGTCATGAGTGAGTGTGCTGCTCTGCTGCCACCTAACGTCTATCTTTGTTACAGCACACTCAATCAGCAGAGGTGGAGCAGGCACACCTGTGTCCAATTAACACTGGACTATTTAGACCAGGGGTCACCAACGTTTTTCCTTCTGAGAGCTACTTTTATAAAATGAAAATGGCCAAGAGCTACTCATTTTTGTAACATTTATTTTCAGAGCTTATTTTAAACCCAAACAAAGCGAATATGCTTGTTTTACCAGAACATTAACAAAATGCTGGTGTCCACAACTCACATTTTGTATTTCAGAATGCATTTCTTTCTACTGTACTTTCATTATTAACTTAAAACCTGAATGAAAAGCAGGCTTGCGGGCACCTCATGTGGTCGTGGGGGGCTACCTGGTGCCCGCGGGCACCACGTCGGTGACCCCCGATTTAGACCATGCAGCAACTTCTCCTAGTTGCCAGAACATCTTCTCCTGCATACCTGATTCGCTTGCCTACCTGTTTGTTCTGTACCTTTTCCCTAGTTCTGGTCGTATCCCGTTCCTATATAGAAGCGTTCCTCAGGACCATATCCCTCCCAGTCAACCAGGTACTGCACCCCCCTACCCCTTCTTGTAGCGTCTAAAATAGCTCTCAATTTATAAGCGGGCAAGCCATCGATCATGTGCGGCGGAGGAGGAGCCTCGGCCGGAGGGCACAGCGGACTGGAGGAGACTGGCTTAATGCGGGAAGCATGAAACATGGGAGGGCAGAAGCTTAAGCTTGACAGATGACGGGTGGATGACAGAGTCAATAGTGTAAGGTCCCACAAATCTGGGTGCTAACTTCCTGCTGGTTCCTTCCAAAGGTAAGTCGCGGGAAGGGAGCCATACCTCCTGACCTGGCTGGTAGGCGTGAGCGGGGATCCGGTGACAGTCTGCTAGTTGGCGATTGCATGCTGCAGTTCTTGTAAGGGCTGCTCCCGTCTCCCTCCATACTCGACGAGCACGTCGTAGGTCCGTCTGGACTGCTGGTACCTTCACCTCTGCTTCCTGAGATGGGAATATAGGTGGTTGATAACCATATGCAGCTTTGAATGAGGACATACTTGTAACCGAGCTGGAGAGCGAATTGTGAGCGTAAGCAATCCAGGGGAGATAGGAACAATAATGATAATAATAATAATAAGAAGAAGAAGAAGAAGAATATGACAATAAAACTCTTGAATCTTGAAGCCCACAAGGAGGGGTGCCGATGGCAGACACAACGAAGGGCGGTCAAGTCCTGATTCACCCGCTCTGTCTGGCCATTGGATTGTGGATGGTAACCTAAAGAGAGACTGACTGAAGCTCCCAAAGCTTTACAGAATGCTTTCCAAACTCTTCAGGAAAACTGTGGTCCACGGTCTGACACCAAGTCCGTTGGAATCCCATTAATGCAGAACACGTGCTTCACCAGCAGTCGAGCCGTTTACAAGAACGACGGCAATTTGTTTAAGGCTATGAAGTGTGCCATTCTGGAGAATCTGTCCACCACTTTGAGGATAACAGTCTTTCCCTGTGAGGAGGGTAATTCAGTAATGAAATCCAAGGCGATGTGTGAGCACGGGCGGGAGGGAATGGGTAATGGATGCAGGAGACCGGCGGGCGGGCGATGAGACGGCTTGCGTCGGGCGCAGACAGAGCAGGCTGTAACGAATTCCTTGATGTCTGCCGCTATCGATGGCCACCAGAACCTCTGAGCCACCACAAATTGCGTACGTTGAACTCCCGGGTGGCAGGATATCTTAGCCGTATAGTCCCATTGTAACACCTCAGACCTAAGTTCTGGTGGCACAAACTTTGTTCTCCGGACAGCCCTCGGGACGCCCCATGCCTGACGCTGCCTTGGTCACCTTCTCTTCTATTTCCCATCGAAGACCCGGACTACAGGTATGGTAGTCTCTGGCGGTCCTTCTACACCCGGATCGAAGAGTCTGGATAGCGGATCAGGCTTAATGTTCCTGGAGTCTGTAAGTGATTGAAAAGTTCAACCTCGTGAGAAAAAGTGACCAGCGGGCTTGGCTTGGTGGGAGTTAAGTCTCTGAGCAGAGCGGATGTATGCTAGGTTTTTGTGGTCCGTGACAACAACGAAAGGCAGAGCCGCACCCTCCAGCTAATGCCTCCACTTCCGCAGCTCGAGAACGATGGCCAGGCATTCTCTCTTTGCCACATCATAGTTAACCTCTGCAGAGGTGAGGCGGCGCGAGAAGAATGCACATGGGTGGAGCTTCTGGTCGATCGTTGGGACAGAACAGCTCCCGATAATCGCTGAAAGGCCTAAGTGACTTGTCCTTCTTCTCAACAAAGAAAAATCCCACCCCTAGGGGTGATGTTAAAACCCTTGTTACTGGGTGGGACAAGACCAGTACTCCCCTGTGTAAAGAGCAGGCACACCTACCTTCCTGACTTCTCCACTTAAAGGGTTATAGTCTCCCATGTTAAAAAGGAGACTTCTAAATCAGGTGTGAAGGAAATTCACCCAGGTTTTCACAGCTATGCAGAGATGGCCTCGCTACCGCCAGACTAAGCCCAATAGAGTAACCAAATTTGTACTGCACTCTACTTTACTTTATGGTTGCTTTCCTTTATAATGGTTTGTTGCATTTGAAATAGACCTGGGAAATTTCTGTTTACAGAATTTCAGAAGGACCTGTTTACTTAAACTATTAACCGGAACAACCTAAAAGGAATTATCTCAGGCAAAAAGCATACTCTTATTTCTCACAAGACTCAAGAATCAACCATAAAGGTGAAGTAAAAGGAATTTAATAGTCAAGCAGGCAAGGGCAAAAAGCAGTAGGTGAAAACATACATTACTCTGTCTCAAAGATGTTAATGAGCTCCAGTTACATAGATGAACAAAAGATGTAATAATGTCCCAAACTGGAAAATGTCAGAAAGTGGTCCGAAAAAGATGAGCGGATCGCTACCACCCTCTCAGTTTCATCTCAAAATGTGCACTAAGGACGCCACAACAGCATCCAGAAAAAAAAGAAAAAAACAAAAGCAATCCGCTTTTAAATCCAATGCTTGGGGGAAAATCCTTACCCCAAAGATGGGAATCGTCGGTGATCGGTCGACAAATCCTCTTTGGTCTCCTACAAGGCTCTAGGTTTTACATGGAAAATAAATGTAAAAGGAGAAAAGGAGAAAAGTTGCATCTGTATGTGGCTATCTCCGATGTACTAGGACACTTCTCCTTTTCTCTCAACTGCGCCTTGTTGGTCTAACACTAAATTTGCAAAGTCTGTTTTTCTTCTTACAAGAAAGCAGGTTGCTCTTTTCGCTCTCAGAACAAAGTTACAGAATATGTCAATCCTTAGATGCAGCTACACGTAGTCCAGGGACTCGCAAGGAGAAAAAGCCCCGGTATTTATTGGGTGCGGTCTTTATACTTTTTCACCCTTGGTCGTCACAGCCCCTTCAAAACCTCTCCTTTTTTAGTAATGTTTCAGAACCTACTCAACCCCTTTTAAAACATCTTCGTGTTTGGGTATGTACTACCATACTCAAAAACAAAACAAGCAAAACAGAACTTCCTGTATTTGGGTGCATGTGTGTGCCTGTGTGTGTGAAAGTGTCCCTACCAATGCATTCAGCCTTACTAGGTAAAGGTTCAACTAACTTATGTTTAAAATGTAGTTACTTTATTTAAGCAATCAGAGCTTTTAATAATAGCTAGCGAGCCTAGCAAGCTTAAAATACAGTATATCCCTCCTGTGAGCATAACCATCTTTCAACAATTATTGCTTATACATATATGTACATATTACTATGTACATATCCTCCTTGTACAAGGCAAGTTCGACCTAACAACACCAAATTGCATAGCTATAAGCACAACCGTATTGTAAAGGGTCCCTCCTTTTCGCCATGCAACCCTCCATGTCTGCCCATTATAACCATACATGTCTTTTATATTTATCAGTGACATTGGTGTATTTATGGCGTCATATCAGCAGGTATACTTGTTGTATCATAGCAAATAGTTTCCTTTAACTCTTGTCCTCACCAGTTTTTCCTGGACGGGTACTCTCATCAGAATGAGCCAGAGAGCGATGATGATAAAGGGGTAGCTCCACTTTCCTCAAGTCACTTCAACAACGTCATGACTGTATGCCTTTTTTTTGTCATGCCCAGGACCAGATGCCTTTTGAGGTCATGCCCAGGACCAAGTCTTTCCTGCAAAGTCCCTTGTTATTGTAGGATACTTGACAGTGACGAAGAGGGACGGATGAACCCTGCTGCCAGTGACGTGGTAATGCAGTCCTTAAGAGACTGGCAACAGCTTTTACCCACAGGCCATCAGACTTCTCAACGAAGCATTCACACACGCCGCACGCAACACACGCACACACTCATAGCACTTTATTTATTTTATTTATTGATTTATTTATTAATGTCTCTTCTGTTGTTGTTGCTTAATTTATTGGTATTTATGTTTCTGATGTTCTTATTCATTTTCTTGTGTTTTTCTTTCTTTCTTTTTTGGGACAATGAACAGAAAAAGAATTTCATTGCATAGCAGAACCACCAGTTTTACTGTGCATATGACAATAAAACTCTTGAATCTTGAATCTTGAATGGTTGATTCTTCGGTCCTCCAGAGCTTTGACTACCGGACTCTCGGGTACAGCTGACCAAAGGAAATTGGCAATTACTTATGCTCATATTCCTCCAATCGATCGAGGGGTTAAGTAATTTTAACCACGTCAGTCCTAACACTACTGGGGCGGACTGAGAGGGAATAATAATAAATTGAATCAACTCATAATGGTTACCCGAGAGTCTCATAGTTAACGGTTCGGTCTGGAACGACAAAACATAGACACAACATAGACACAACAATAGCCAACCATCAAGAGAAAGCATCTCTTTAGGACTAACCAGTCTGATCTTAGCTAAATTATGTTTCTCTACAAAGTTGGAATCCAAAAAGCTGTCATCAGCCCCGGAGTCAATAAAAGCCGAGATCGGCACACTCCTACCCCCCACCCCCCAATAATAGTTCCAGCAACCTGAAGTCTTAGCTGTTTGGCTTGGATTACTTCCTTGTCTGTCCCCTTGTCAGCATACTCACACTTAGACTCAGAAGACCGATCCCTGGTGGGGGGTGATTGAGTGCGACGGGACGGTTTAGAGGAGCATGGGGTGATCTAGTGATCGGCGGCACCACAGTAGAGGCAAAGGCGTAGATGACAACGGCGTGCTCGTTCTGCCGAAGAAAGGTAACGTCCTCCCAGCTGCATGGGCTCCTTGGCGACGAGGGTGGAGGATTCCGTAGCAGGGCTCTCCATGAACTCCTCGGTGGTGTAGCCACTGTTCGGTGTCTAGTTGGTGTCGAGACTGAATCCTTCCTTCTCCGCATGCTCTCGGTCGCGGTCTCGCAGCCGGTTATCCAGGCGCATAGCAAGGTCAATTAGCTCGTCAAGTGTTGAGGTATTATCCCTGACCGCCAACTCATCTTTGACGCGAGTCTGGAGAGTTTTACGAAAAATACCACGAAGAACGGTATCATCATAGCTGCTCTCCGCCGCCAAAACCCGGAAGCCAATAGAAAAATCGGCCACAGAGCGGTTTCTTTGTCTTAAGTACAAAAGTACCCCGAATGGGGTGGTCAAAAACTTTAAGTTTCCCGCTCAAAAATAAGGGAAAAGAAGAGCAAATGGAGGGCTTGGCTTTGCTGACGGCCATAGCCCAAGCAGCCACTCTACTAAGCAGACTCATAATGAAAGCAATCTTGGCTGAGTCTGAAGCATAGGTCCCGGGCTGTTGGTCGAACACTAATGAACATTGTTGTAAAAATTGTTCACATGACCCTGATTCCTCCGAAAAACGTGGAGGGTGAGGAATGTTCGGCTCCCTGTGCATTTGGTGAGTGAGAGACTGTGGCTGGCTGACGGTCGCTCAAATAGGTGAAGCGACGGCTTCCTTATGCTGCTCACGACCAAAGGTTTGCTCAAGAAGCTGGGCGAGCGCAGTAACGTTGGAAGAAAACGCGTTGATAGCTTCCATGACATCCCTCAGGGATTTCTCATGGCTCCCCACCAATTGTCCCTGGTGTGCTAGTGCCGACTGGAAGTGGTCCAACTCCGCGGAATCAATTGTGGCCAGATTGTACTGTCACAAAATGGCGCGTGGCCGCTAATAGGATTCCAAATGCATAGGCGACACAAAACTTCCGTGGAACAGAATTTTAATCGCAGTTCACAAAGGCACAAAAATCTAAAATGAGAATGTCCATAGAGCAAAAGATGTAACATAACCACCGGGCCGAGCCACGGAGAAAAACTACAACACAAAAGGAACTAAGAGCGCTGCACACACGGAACAAGCAAGAAAGAAAAAAACACTATTACATAAGGTAATGGGAAAAAAGCAATGACAAAAGAAGCTGCTGAAAACGAAGCAGTATACAAAAAAAGTAGATACAACAAAAAATCACTGCAACTAATCGGCAGGCAGAAGACCACATACTACTCATGGTGATGCAAGAGGTTGACCAGAAGCTAGGGAACACGGTATACAAGGCAAAGCAAGAACGGGAATCAGGTGTGCGTAGGGAGACAATCTGGCAACAAGTAAGAGGCAATGCAGGGTCTAAATAGTCCATCGCTGATTGCCAACAGGTGTGCCTGAGCTCCTTCCCTGGTCAGTAGGTGTGCTGTAACAAATGACAGTTAGGTGGCAGCAGAGCAGCACCCCTAGCTCATGACACACCCCTTGTCTTTCCTGAAGGTTGGCATTCAAAAAGTGCCTCAGCTTTGAGGAGATGATCCTGTTTCTCCTTTCGATTATGATGTCTTTTTATCCAATCAAACAAAAAAACGATTTGCAAACAAAAAGCAGATTTGCAAGTGTAACCGAGCAGATGAAGATTTCCACTAATACTGTGGGAGTGCAGAGTGGATAAAAGCACAGGAGCCGGAGCTGCAGGAGGCACGTTTATTATTCGCCCGCTCGTCTCTCTCACCACTTCCATCAAGTCACCTCAACACACACTACAACACTTCCCGCCTTCAAAATAATAGCACATCCTGTGGGGGTGGTACCAAATAAGGGCGTCACAAAATATAGCTTACATGCCTCCACCCCAACAAAATCAAACGTCCTCGTTTACACAGTAATCTAAACTCAAATAGTGGCACATAGAACACAAACATCTGCAATTGACATATCCCACAGACATGCTGATCGATAAGGGTACGATTAAAACGCTCAACCATACCGTCGGATTTGGGATTATATGGTGTAGTGCGAGTCTAGAGTCTATCAGAATATTGAATTCTGTACCTTCAATGCTCCCTCGCACGTATGAGGAGCGTTGCTCAGTGGGCGGAGAACATGCACCAACGTGACTCTGAGAAGGTGGAGAGGTTACCTCCTTGGAAGGCCCCCAAAAAAGATTTGCAAACAAAAAGATTTGTAGGCAAAAAAAACATGTACAAGCAAAAACCTGATTTGCCAGCAAAAAAAAGCGCTTATCTAATCTTTTAATGACTTGTCCCTACAATGTAACACTTCTAATGTGTTGTAAATGCTTGCACTTTAAGAGAGAAAGATGTTTATTTTGTCACATGTACGTTATACAGAAAAATGTGTCTTCAAGTCATAGGTTATCATCTTGGTCAGTGAAGTGTAGCACTTGCATACACCGCTATACTAACAATACTACAGGACCAGATCCAGGTTCAGGAGTGGAATGAGAATGTCCAAATAGCCAAAGACCAGAAGTTGCAGTTTGGGCCGGCAGTTTACTAACAAGAAAAAAACCCCAAATCAATTTCAAAACGAATCACACTTCACCACAAAATTGCCAAAATTTTGAAGGATACACAGCATGATACACTTTTCGGACTTTTCTTACTCAGTTCAGAAGTGTATTTGACTTCCAATCAAATGTTGAAGTACAATCCAGATGAGGAAATCCAAAGCTTGGTTGAGATGAGGAAAGTAAAAAGAGTCAATGTTTCTACCGCACTGGCAGCAATGTTCATCAATGGGAAACGGGTCCACTTGTAATCACGACGAAGGTTCTAGAACTGTAGTCCATGGATTTGGCTCGCCACCTTGTCTCCACTGTAGAGGTGTCTCCCACACTCTTACAGGTGTTTCAAGCCAATGCAAAGGTACAAAACGGAAAAAAAACCTGACCTGCATGACAGTTTATGAAGATACATACTACATTCACTACAAATATTCAAGATTCAAGAGAGTTTTATTGTCATGTGCATGGTAAAACAGCAGTTATACCATGCAATGAAAATCTTATTCTGTTCATTCTCCCAAGAAAAGAAAGAAAACAAATGAAAGAATAAGAACATAAGAAACATAAACACATAAACATATATACCAATAAATTAAGCAACAACAACAGACGAGACATTAATACAAGTAAATAATACAAATAAATAAATAAATAAAGTGCTATGAGTGTGTGCGTGTGTTGCGTGCGGCGTGTGCGAGTGCTTCGTTGAGGAGCCTGATGGCCTGTGGGTAAAAACTGTTTGCCAGCCTTGTGGTCCTGGACTTCAAACTCCTGTAGCGTCTGCCTGACGGTAGGAGTGTGAATAGTGAGTGTTGTGGATGTGTGCTGTCCTTGATGAGGTTGTGTGTTCTTCGTAGGACTCTAGATTTATAAATGTCTGTGAATACTGTGCATTCATCACAAGTTCACATTTACTTATATCAGCACAGCTAAGACATTCACCCCAGCCTAAAATGGCGGCTAACGTTTTCATCGCGTTGGCTACGGACGGTTTTAACTGTCATTCTCAAACATATAGCAAAAAAAAAAGGTTTCACCTCACACCATATATATATATATTCGCACATATGCAGTATATTCACACATAACATTCTCAGGAGGGCAAAATATTAACTGTGTCTATTGTGCTAACTATTGTGCTTCGTAGCTCTCTGCACATACACACATTAGTCCTGCACTATAACTACACACAAGCAGAGGTTACCATCAAGCAAAAATCAAGCAAAGTTCCAATAAAACAAAACTCACCAAAAGTCAATTCTTGCTCACTAAGAGGTGGTTCTGGTGGATCATTGACCAGGTAAGTATCTTTTTAGTGATCCTTAACCACTTTACATTTCACTTTTCCTCTCGGCAGTTGGCTCTGTGCCTCTGCCCCTAAAACTATGCTAGCTGACTACCGTGATTCATTAAACCTGGTAGATATATGGAGAGAGAAAAATCCAGATGTAAAGCAATACTCTTGGTTCAAACCAGATGGCACATCTAAATCAGGACTACATTACTGGTTAATAGCTGATGCTCTACTCAATCGAATTTCAGTCTGTGAAATAATGCCCGCAACTCTAACTGATCACTGTTGTGTTGAGTTACTTGTTGCACCCCTAATACTGTCCTGCAGGAGAAAAGCGTACTGGAAATTTAATTCTTGTTTATTAAAATATGATGACTTTTGTCATGGTATATAAGATCTTATTAAAGAAGTTTTATATGATGAATCCCTTTTATCATACACTCAGAAATGGGAATTCCCAAAATATAAAATCCGCCAATACTCAATCATTTTTAGCAAACATATTAAAAATCAAAATACAGTCAAACTTGTCTATAGGGGCCACTAGAGGGAGTCTGCAAAAGTGGCCGCTATAGACAGGTGGCCTCTATAGACAGGTTGGCGTCCAGTTTGAATGTTGACCAGTAGAGGAAAAAAAAGAAAAAAAAGGGGGGAAAAAAATAATAATGTTGACCAGTAGAGGGCACTGCGGACTGCGGATAAAAGTTGTACAGCACTACTAGGCTTGTTATTATCATGGTCCATGGTTCATGGTTTTAATTCATCCTGAACATGCATATGAGTCAAACACTAGCACATCACATAGTACAATTCACAATTTTGCATGTCCAAAAAGGAGTAAGAAGAAGCAAAGCTTATTTAATCCTACCCCTCATCAGTTTCACATCAGTTTCAATACATTTATTCACCTCTTGTTCTTCCAAGTGTACTTTGTAGGTCTACATGACAATGTAGTGCAATCATAGCCAAGGTTTTTTACTTACTAAAAGGAAGCTAGAGGCTTAATAATAACTGATAGAATATATCCACGACCCACAGAACAAAGCTGTGCTAGTAAATGTCTTACGCTTGTTTTTAATATTTTACTTTTTATACGGCAGTGTCATTACAGCTTTAGTTCATCAGGAAGTGACTGGAAGTGACGGTGGGCGTCCCGAGCAGGAGAGCTAGGCTCAGTGCTAGCTGTGAGTTTTGAGACAGTTGGGAAGTGTGTTTATGTTGGCGTGGATGTAAAGTCCTGCAGTGTTCTCCGCTGTTAATAAAGCCATTAAAGTGCATCGGCGACGTGAGTCTCTCCTTCCCCACAACAAGCGGCATTACAGTATTGACCAGTGCACACCAGGAAATAAACGGTGTCATTTCTTACAGGCATTGGCTGGACAGCTATATAGTGGGGCTTGTTTAACCTTTGCCTTGTGGGCAAGCAGGAAGGAAAGACGATGCTGAGAGATGTGTGTGTGTTCAAGAAATAAAGTTGGCAGAAGCAACAGGAGAAGTTTCCTTCTTTGCTTCGGAGCTGAATAACACTGACAAGTTAACAGACTAGTAGCGAATGGAAAAGAAGACGGCTTTTTTTGTGTCGAATACAGAAGATGAGGACTTTGGTGGATTTGTGGATGAGGATTGTTTAAAAATAACGTGAGTACATTCTAAAATACTTCAATTAAGTACAACCGAACTCAGTTTTGCTCCCGCTGCCGCATGCATGCTAGCGTATGTTTTTTTTTTTTTTATTGTAGCGTCGCTGGGAGCACGTCCTGTTCCCAGCCTAATTTGCGGTAATGTTTTGGTGCAAATGCTCTTAAAGTTACATCTTTGACTAGGAAATAGCAAGCTCAAAAGAAGACGGCTTTTTTATGTGGAACAACTGATAGTTTGTGTGGATCTTGTGAATGATTGTGACTGAGCTAGGACTCAGTAATTAAAGTCTACACACGACGGCTTCATTGATTGAAAAACCAAACTTTTTTGTGCATGAAGCTTCTACTTGAGTCGGTAATTTGGCCGCTATATGCGGTCAGATATTGACCAAGGGAGACAAAATGGGTGGCCACTGGCCACGTTGGACAGGTGACAGCTATACACAGGGTCTATAACATGTAAATTTGCTGCGGGGGATTTTTCAGTGGCTGCTATAGGCAGGTGGCCGTTCTATAAAGGTGGCCGCTAAGACAGGTTTGACTGTAATATAAAATAGGAAAGTATTATAAACTATATACTCTCAATTACTACTCACTCACTATTGTCAGAGAATGATAATATAAGGCTTTTACAACTACAAACAAAGCTAGACCAAATCTATGAAGGGAAGGCTCGAGGGGGCATATGTCAGATCAAGAGCAAAGTGGATGGAAGAAGGCGAAAAAAACACAGCTTACTTCTGCAGGTTGGAAAAAAACATGACAAGAACGAAATATAATAAAATCCCTGATGATTAATGGCTCTGAATGCTCTGATCAGTCTGTTATTGCAAAAGAAATTATTTTTCCTGAACAAAATTGGAGAATCTATTCCCAAAATTGAATTTGAAGATAAATGCGAAAAAGATATAGAGCTGAATGAACTTGATAAAGCAGCTAGATAAAGCAGCTCAATAAATCCCTTGGCCCTGATGGGGTAACTGCTAACTTTTACAGACACTTTTGGAAGCTGCTTAGCACATTCCTCTTTCAGGTGTTTATTGAGACAGGAACTAATCTAAATCTACCCACAACCATGAAACAAGGCATTAAAACGCTAATACCAAAACCTGGCAAAGATAATAGGAGGTGGAAAATTACCGCCCAATTTTGCTTCTAAACAATGATGATAAACTTTTAACATACATCTATACCAATAGATTAAAAAAGGGACTAGGTCAAATAATTAATAAAACACAGTCCGGATTTGTAAACAAAAGATCAATACATAACAACATAAGATTAGTACAAGACATCTTGGCTTTCACAAAGCTTTTGATAAGCTTGGACATCAGTTCCTTTTTAAAGTCTTGCATTTATATGGGTTTGGTCCAAAATGTTGCAATATTATAGAATCATTTTATGATGGTACAACCAGCACGGGAGCACTCCCAACTGGTACTACTCCTCGTTTCTCCTGAGGAGTTAGGCGTTAAACAAGGCTGTAATATATCTCCGTTTTTATTTATCATGGCAGCGGGAATGTTAGCAATCCTTATGAAAAACTCAGAAATTGATACATTAAATATTTTTAATGAGCAATTAATAATAAGCCAGTTCGCTGATGACACCACTATTTTTCTGAAAAACCTACAACAAATCCCTGAAGTGTTTAAATGTATTGATCTTTTTTCTGAAGCATCTGGTATGACACTCAATCGTAGTAAATGTGAACTTATGGCTACACATGATTGCAACCTTATAATATTCCTATTAAAGCTTGCGTTAAATATCCAGGAATTCACCTAACCAAAGACAGTACCACAAGGGAAACACTAAATATTGATGATCAAATTATTCAATGTAAAACAACATTAAATTCATGGTTACAAAGAGATCTAACAGTATTTGGAAGAGCATACTTAACCAAAATGGAATCATTAGCAACATGCATTTACCCAGCTTATTCTATGGTTATACCAGATACAACTATCAAAACAATCAACTAAACTTTAATTACATTTGGAAAATCCAGTTCAAAAAATATGAAATTATTAAAGAATATAAAGAAGGTGGCTTACGAGCAAACGATTTTGAATGTCTAAATGCTGTTTTAAAAATAAAATTGTTAAAATCGTTTGTGCTAGATAGAAATCCTATTTGGTTTTGTCTCTCCACAGGTTTATTTGAAAAAATTGGAGGTATAGAGTTTGTCCTTAAATGCGACTATAATATAGAAAAACTACCCATAAAGTTGTCGTCGTTTCACAAGCAGGTTCTGTTATGCTGGAAACTTATGTACAATCATAATTTTACGCAACACCAAACACCGATCTGGAATAATAGATACGTTATAATAGATACGAAAATCTCTTTTTGCAACACTGGATGGATAAAGGTATTTGGTCAATATCTCATCTTATGGATAACCAGGGCACCTGGCTACTGAACCTATGTTCAGTTCATAGTATTAATTGTAGAAAATCTGAATTTAATAAAGTATTCAAAGCAATTCCTACACCAGTCAATTCCTACACCAGTCAAACAACTTGTACAAAACATTGATTCAGAGAGTCTGCCCCCTCCTAATTTACCAGTACTCTACATCAATGAACAAGACTTCCATCCATCCATCCATCCATTTTCTATACCGCTTAATCCTCATTAGGGTCGCGGGGGCATGCTGGAGCCTATCCCAGCTGACTTCGGGCGACAGGCAGGACTGGTCGCCAGCCAATCGCAGGGCAAATATAGACAAACAACCATTCACACTCATACCTATGGACAATTTAGAGTCGCCAATTAACCTCACCTGCATGTTTTTGGGAATGTGGGAGGAAGCCGGAGAAGCCCGGAGAAAACCCACGCGCACACGGGGAGAACATGCAAACTGCCCAGGGGGAATCGAACCCAGGTCTTCCCGATCTCCAGGTTGTTCCTGTATTGGCCAACGTGCTAACCACTAGACCACCGTGCGGCCTGAACAAGACTTTCTTAACAGAAAGTAAAGCCTCTTTTCACAGTATTCAAAAAACATCTTGTAGGAAATTATCTAACTGTATGAAAGGTGAAAAAGCAATGTCACTCTTAAATGCATTTGAAAATTGGAAAATATTCGAAGACCTTTAGTGTTTATCATACAATTGTGTGAATGTATGTTAGTGAGTTTTTGTTTTGTTTTACCTTGTGCCTTGAAGTTGATTAAAAAATAGGTTGCCGCTCTTTGTCTGTGTTGCACAGTTGGAAAGAGGAATCGTTTGCTATGTAACAAACCTTCGCTTGAGAGTTATGCCCATAACATGCCCCTACCCATAACAGGCACTGAGCGCTGTATATTCACATGTGCATGCATATGGAGAGATTTGTGAGGCATATCCATAAGTGAGTTTGCATCCAAAGAGAGAGATAGTTGCAAACAAAACTGTTACGATGGTGTTTGTTGCTCTGCTGCCGCCTGTTGTGTTTTTACTTTCAGTGCAACCTCAGCCGGTGTGGGTGGAGTTCCCAGCACACACCTGCAGGCAATCTCATCATGCGCCCTTTATATACCCGGCGGCAGCACTGGACCTTTGCCAGATTGTACTCCTTGCCAACCATTGCTACCTGTACCGCTTCGTCCAGCTCCTTACCTGTTAGAAGTCCCACGGGCAAAATACAAACAGTGGGGCGAACGCTGTTTCTCCGTCGCTGCTCCCAGATTGTGGAACAAACTGCCCACTGACATTCGCACCACTACTGAAGTCGGCCTTTTTAAATCGAAATTGAAAACTCATTTTTTTAGACAGGCGTTCAACACCGACTAGGGCGGTCTTGTATTTTATGCATTTTTAGTTCTTGTTGACTCCCATTTGATGTACTTTTAAAGGCTTTTAGCACTCTGCAGCACTGAAGCATTTTCTTATAGAGTTTTTATTCTGTGTTTACTTTGTGTTCATGTTTTATGCTGTGTTCTTATGTTTTGTCTTATTGTAAAGCACTTTGGGAGCTCGTGGGCTATTGTAAAGCGCTATATAAATAAACTTTGATTGATTGATTGATTGATTACCGTGCTTTCTGGCTCACCTTTGCTACGAGGCTGCCACAGCTGCAGTGACTACTGCTAATCCTACCTCATTGTCGACACTTGTTTCGAACCCAGGTCGGGAGCGAAATATCCCCCACCCTCCTTGTTTTGCGGGTGTGTCCCAGTCTTGTGAACAATTCTTACACCATTGCTCGCTTGTGTTCAATTAGCAGCCAACCACTTATGGCTCGGACCAAGCGCGAATCGTATTTATCATGAGTTTACTTACTGGCAGAGCCGCTACGTGGGCTATGGCCATTGGCAGGTCGATACCAGCTACACGCACCTCCATGCCAACATTTTTGACCGAGATGAGGAGAGTCTTCCATCACCCTGTTCATGGAAGGGAGGCCGGGGGCCGGCTATTAGAACTTAGACAGCGGGGACGCACCGTGGCGGACTTTGCCATCGACGTCCGTGTCATGGCAGTTGAGAGCGGTTACACAGATACCGCCGTCCTCCGGGACATCTTCCGTAAGGCTCTCAATCCCCGTATTAAAGACGAGTTAGTATCTAAGGACGATTCAGCGACACTCAACGACCTTATTGACTTGGCCATAAGATTGGATAATCGCATCGTGGCAATCTGGATCACCGGCTCCGACAATGTCCTGCCAGGCCGATAGGCAGACAGGAATCGACTTTTGGATCGGTCGAAAGCCTATCCTCTGTATCAGGGATCGATCAAACCATGGCCGGGGATCGCTCTGTGCCCAGGAAGTGTGAGTATACTACCAATGGTATCCCTTCACAGATTGACACGCCTCCTCAGAGACTACAAGTCCGTGGAACTATAATGGGAGGGGGGAATAACATTCAGATTACAGCACTCATTGACTCTGGTTCAGATGATTGTTTTTTGGATCCTGCATTCGCGAAAGCATGTAACATCAAGGTAGTGGAACTCTTCTCCCCTAAGGAGGTGCACTCCTTGGATGGGCGTCCCTTGGCGGCAGTGTCACACCAGACTGAACCTTTGTCACTCCGGTTGTTGGGTAACCATTTTGAAACCATTCGTTTTTATGTATTTCCTTCTCGTTTCACCCTGGTAGTACAAGGCATTACTTGGCTTAAAGTACACAACCCATCTATCGATTGGAATAAGATGTGTATTAATAATTGGAGTTTGTTCTGTCACGCTTCCTGTTTACGCTCCGCCATAGCCGACACCCCCGTTACTCCCGTCAGGGAGGAGAATATAGATTTAATGGAGGTACCCGCGGTTTACCATGACCTCAAACAGGTTTTCAGCAAGGACCGCACCCAAACCCTACCCCCGCACTGCCCTTGTGATTGTGCCATCAAGCTGTTACCGGATGCTACCTTACCCAATGCTAAGCTACATAATGTTTCTGCTCCAGAGCAACAAGCTCTTAAAGATTATATTTCTTCTTCTCTCGCAGCAGGACTTATCCGCCCATCTTCATCTCCTTTGGGGGCGGGATTTTTTTTTGTTTCCAAGAAGGATAAGTCATTAAGACCTTGCATTGATTATAGGGGGCTGAACAGTATTACCGTCGGCAACCGATATTCCCTTCCGCTCATGGACTCCGCTTTCTCCTCTTTGCATTTGGTCCAAGTATTTTCTAAATTGGACCTCCGTAACGCATATCATCTGGTATGCATAAAGAGGGGAGACGAGTGGAAGACAGCTTTCAACACCCCGATGGGGCATTTTGCATATCTGGTAATGCCGTTTGGGCTTACTAACGCCCCGCCGGTTTTCCAAAACCTTATCAATGATGTGCTTAGAGATATGATTAATAGATTTTTTTTTGTGTATCTTGATGACATCCTCATCTTTTCTAGGAACGTACAGGAACATACCCTCAACTTGTGACAAAAACTTCCCGATTTCCAAACAAAACTTCAGGATTTGCAAAAAATAGCACTCACTAATGGAGGCACTCGCCTCATTATCCACCGGCCTGTAAACCCTGGTCCGCCGGCCAACCAGAGAGCACCACCCCCAGTCCAGTTTTGGATACCTCCGGGCAGGCACTACCCGCTGACTTTCCCCGCGAGCCTAGCACCACAGCCCCTACAAGGTTCTCTGGAGAGACAGGTTCGTGCGAGCAGTTTTTGCACCAGTTCACCCTGGTCTTTGACCAGCAGCCTCACACTTACGCCACTGACAATTCCAGAGTAGCTTTTGTAATGAGCCTATTAAGTGATAAGGCCGCCACATGGGCCATGGCCGTAAGCCAATCCACGCCAGCAGTGCGCTCCTCTTTTCCCCTCTTTGTGGAAGAGATGCGCAAAGTTTTTGACGACACCATCAGAAGTCGGGAAGCGGGGAGCCGTCTTCTCGACCTCAGACAGCGTGGTAGGTCCGTAGCAGAGTTCTCAGTGGACTACCGCGTCCTAGCCGCCGAAACTGGTTACGACGGAGCCGCACTACGCGGCATTTTCCGTAAGGCCCTACACCTCAAAGATGAGCTGGCGGTAAAGGATGACACCGCTACTCTCGACCAGTTCATCGACCTCGCCTAAAAGGTGAAACCTTTTAGGCTCCAGCTTTCCGGGACTCTCACGGGGGGAGGGGGGCAGATTCCCATCGTGGCCCTTATTGATTCCAGGGCGGACGATTCATTCTTAGACTCTGAATTCGTTAAGACACATAACATTCCTAGTATAAAGTTACCTAAATCTAAGGAGGTTCGTTCCCTTGATGGGAGGTTACTAGCCACAGTTACACAGCAAACCGACTCTCTGTCGCTTCTGCTATCCGGCAACCATCACGAAGTTATACGGTTCTACATCATACAATCCCAATCCGCCCCGGTCGTCCTGGGCATTCCCTGGCTCCGCCTACATAACCCCGTCTTTAACTGGGAACAGGGAAAGGTCGTCACGTGGGGTGGGAGATGTTACGCGTGGTGTTTGCGCTCGGCCATTCATCCGGGGGACACACATTAGACTCATACCACTCACATAGATCTCTCCGGGGTACCCAAGGCCTATGATGACCTGCGAGAGGTATTTAATAAGGACTCCGCCCATAGCCTACCTCCGCACTGCCCCTATGACTGCGCCATCAAATTACTTTCTGACACGCCACTGCCCTGCGCTAAATTATGTAATATTTCCGGGCCGGAACAAAAGGCACTGTGTGAGTACATATCCTCGGCTCTCGCAGCTGGCCATATTTGCCCTTCGTTATCCCCACTAGGTGCAGGTTTCTTTTTTGTGGCCAAGAAAGAAGGCTCACTCTGCCCCTGCATCGATTTTAGGGGCTTAAATGACATCACTCAAAAGAACAAATACCCTCTACCACTAATGGACTCGGCTTTCTCCTCCTTACACACTGCAAAAATATTTACCAAACTTGACCCACAAAACGCCTACCACTTGGTGCGCATAAGGGAGGGGGACGAGTGGAAAATTACGTTTAATACCCCGCTGGGACATCATGAATATACCGTCATGCCTTTCAGACTTACCAATGCACCCGCAGTATTCCAGTGCCTCATCAATGACATCCTCAGAGATATGATTGGCCAATATTGTTTTGTCTATTTAGATGATATACTAATTTTCTCCAATACCTTGCAGGAGCACGAGCAGCATGTTCGCCAGGTCGTCCAACGCCTCCTTGAAAACTGGCTTTTTGTCAAGGCCGAAAAATGTGAATTTCACTCCGCCTTCGTCACATATTTAGGGTTCATAGTGGAGAAGGGCCAACTGCGAGCCGATTCCGCCAAGATCCAGGTGGCGCTCGATTGGCCTTCTCCCACAACAAAGAAGCACCTACAGAGGTTCCTGGGGTTCGCAAATTTCTAGCGTAAGTTTATCCGCGACTTCGCATTAAGGCGGAACCTCTGACCAGGCTCACATCAGTTAATGTTCCGTTTGCCTGGACCCCGGAGGCGGAGAAAGCATTGAATAAACTCAAATAACTATTTATCTCAGCACCCATACTCACGCACCCTGACTCTTCCTTACAGTTCATTGTTGAGGTTGATGCGTCTGATACGGTCCACCAGAGGCTGCACCCATGTACGTTCTTCTCGCGTCGCCTCACGCCGGCCGAAAGAAACTACGATGTGGGGAACCGAGAGCTGCTGGTATTGTGCTTGCGCTGAGGGAGTGGGGACACTGGCTAGAGGGCGCTGCTAAGCCGGTTGTGGTAATCACAGATCACAAGAACTTGTCCTATATCAAGCAGTTGATGTTTGCTAACTATAAGGCAAAAGAGTCTTGAACTTGCTTTATTATGCTTGTCTTTATTTTATTTATTTATTATTATATTGATTATTATATTTATTGTTCTGTCATGGTTGTTTTTATTTTTTTATTATTTATTTATTATTACACTGATTATTATATGGAATAATATTACATGGAATACAGGAAGTGAATAATATGTACTGCACAAGATGTGGAATGGATGGGGGGTAGGATTAAATAAGCTTTGCTTCCTCTTACTCCTTTTGGACATGTGGAACTGTGAAATGATTCATGGGATGTATTGTAACCTGCATGCATGTTCAAATAAACTTAAACCAAACCAAACTAAACCAGATCGGCATCGCTGATACCAGCCTGAATTTGACTTGGTATTGGATGAGAAAGGAAATCAGTGGGGTCGCACATACGGTAATTTTATTTATTGGGAGGATCCCAAGAAAATGTCAACGCTGTGAACATTCTTTTATAGATATGAAAAAAAAAACTACATTAAGTACATTAGAGTATTATAATAGGAGGGAGGGGTTCAGAGAAGGAGGAATTTTTGTTTGGGAGGGGTAGAGAAAATCCATCCCATAGTAACATGAATGCCATGTGTATTTGCATTTCCACATGCAGTTCTGAACCAAGGCAGACAACTAGGAATATGTGGATATGTGGATCAAAACTTAAATATCAGTGTGTCAGATACTAGATGTTAAGGCTCTAACATAGATTCCTAATATCAAAATATTTACAGTATATTTTGATACTCGTCATTTGAGGTGAGTGCACTCACTGTGCTTGATTTGAAAGACACTACTAGAGGCATGAGATGTATTTTCACAAAGTATCATTATTGGCATTGACAATACCATCCTGGATTACTTTGCACCAAAAGCAAAATGGGGATCCTAGTTTCAATATTAATGTTTTAGTGAATGGCACAGATAGGCTTGTATTTCTGACCAGGCTTGGACTAACTTGACAAAATATATAGCAAAACACAATACTGGGTAATACGAACCTTCCTATCAAGAAAAGCAAAAATAAACCCAAAACAAAACAAAAAAAAAAGAACCATGACTCTAAATAGTACGCTGAGGTTTACCCATGATGCTGAAAGGTAGTGATAATACCCTTGTATGTGGCGGCGCTATATTGTGAATCGACACAATGGCTTAGTGGGAAAGGCTTCTTGAGACGTCATCTGTACTTCTGTGAAGAAGGTGTTTCGCTCCTCATCCGAAGAGCTTCGTCAGCGAACTAATAAGTGCTGGTAGCCTAGACCTTAAGTACAGTAAGAGTGGGCGGAATTGGTGTGCCAACACCCTCCTCCTATTGGTTCCTTACACTAAGCCTGGGCGGAGTAGTGGTCTAATCCTCTCCTCCCTGAGTTGGGTATGAACGACTCTGATACTGGCTCGTTAGCATCTATTGTTCTGGCTCGGCCCTGGCTTCACCTCATTTGCAAGACTAAGAGCTGTGGGTTTTGGTCTCAGTAACCTGCTGAACACAGGGTCCAAATTAAACCTCAAACCACCATTCCGATTCAATGATGGGTTCTGTTGTTTGACAAAAATAGCTTCCTTTACTCCTCTTTCAAACCATCTGTTTTCTTTGGCCAAAATCTTTACATCGCTGTCCTGAAAAGAGTGATTGGTTGCTTTAAGGTGTAGATGTACTGCTGATTGAGGACCACTCGAATTGTCCCTGCGATGTTGATAAAGCCTTTTTTGGAGCATTTGCTTAGTTTCCCCAATGTAGTGCTCTTTGCATTCCTCATCTTTACAGTGGATGGAATAGACCACATTGCACTGTTTTTGGTTTGGAGCCTTGTCTTTAGGATGCACTAATTTTTGTCTCAGGGTATTTACTGGTTTGAAATAGGTAGGAATTTTGTGTTGCCATAAGATCCTCTGGAGTTTTTCGGAGACCTCCGCTACATAAGGGAGTACCACTCCTCTCCTTTTTGCTTCTGTGGGCTTTTGGGTTTCTTTCCCTACGCTCTTCTTTTGACATTTGTTAAAAGCCCACCACGGGTACCCACAGGTTGAGAGCGCTCTCTGGACTCGATGGACAACTCCTGAGACACAACGGCTTAGTGTTCTGCAGCCTGCGAACCTTCGGCACGTTGGAGACTAAAAACAAAAAACTGGTAAGTAATGTTTATGTTGTAGCGACGGGTATATTGTGTTGCTCCCAGCTGCTGTTTTGTGTGTGAGGCAGTCGGGTTCAGCATGTTGGTTGGAGCAAGCGTTTGGAGGAAAAGGTGTCGATTAAGAGGAGAAGGAAGTGTTGCTGCTTAGTACACATGTGTAGCTAATAATAAGATAAATAAAAATAAATGACCAACTGAATAGAGCCATCCTCACGTGCAGTTATTCAGCCGCCATTACACTGGTGTCAGAAGCGACTTTGAACGTGAGCCTACTGCCGTGTTTTGTCCGTGTCATCGGCAACGTAGCGTATGAGCTGAAGAAGAGGCGTGTGACACAGGAGGCGGAGAGCTACAGCGAAGTGGGCGCTGCCAGGTGGGGAGAGAGAGAGTGCCGAGAGAGAGTGAGAGCTTTTCGGGAGGCGTGGAGGAGGTTGAGAGAGGCTGTCGACCACGGCCATGAGTGGTGGCCGTGCAGCATGCATAGAGAGCAACACGGGGGGCGGCTCAACGCGTGCAGTTGTGGCCATGTGTTTGAAATTGCCCAAATATTCTGGCAAAGCTGACTGGGAGGCTTTTCACAGCCAATTTGAGCTGATTGCAAATGTCCAACAGTGGTCCAATAAAGACAAAGCTCTGCAGCTGACATTGTGTCTCACAGAAGATGCCTTATCCTGCCTTTTGCTCCTCGACCCAGAGATCCGCCATGATTCTGAAGCTTTAGTGGGGGCGCTAAAGAGGTGTTTTGGACAGTACACACAGCCAGGGCTCCTGAGAAATGAACTGAGTTACAGATGCCACGCAGCAGGCGAACCGCTGCGACCCTGGCATATGCCATTGAAAGTTTGTCAAGGCAGGCATATTCCCACATGTCACCAGATGTACAAAGTGAACTGGCACGTGATCAATTTGTCAGAGCTCCATCTGATGCACCCCCGCACCCTGCAAGAAGCCTTGGAATTGTCTGTGGAGAGGGAGTGTGGAGTACTCCAGTGCGGCGGAGGAGAGGGTCCTTCCCCCCACAGCGAGGTCAGCAGCAGGGAGTCATGAGGCTGACTATAAACCCCCTTGGGTGGCCGAAATCACAGAACTGATTAGGTCCGTGTCTCTACAGTCGCCACAACCCCACACCCTGGGGTGAGGTTCTGCTGGGGGTGTGGCCAGCCCGGCCACTTGGTCAGAGAGTGCCCTTGCTTGCGGCGGTTATGGGGAAACGACTACAGGCCCGCATAGAGGGGGATGTGCGGACCCAAGAAGCCAACCCCCCACAAGCTGCTTTGTCTACAACCTCCAGGGGGTCTCAAGTGGTACTATTTGCACCAAAATAGTACCGCAAAGCACGCTGGGGAACAAGAAGTGCTCCCAGCGACGCTACAATACACTAGCATGCATGCTATTGTATGTTTTTAAAAAGCCAGTGGGAGCAAAACTCAGTTCAGTTGTACTTTATTGAAGTATTTAACAATGTACTCATGTTATTTTTGATCGATCGTCATCCACAAATCCATCAAAGACCTCATCTTCTGTATCCTAAATGAACAGCGGGGCGAGTTCTCCATCAAACACGCCAGGTTCCCTGTCGTCATTGTCAGAGTCAGTCTTGTTGTCGTGCGGCGCCTCAGAAATGATGCTGGCAACAGTGCAACACATTAGCCCAAGCATCCACAATCCATTCACAAATTGTGGCGTAATTCGCACGGCACTGCCTCCCAGTCTTCGTGAAGCTGTGTTCGCTAGCTGTCATCCATTGCTCCCACGCCGCTCGCAACTTCACTTTAAATACTGTGTTTTCACTGATGTCCAGCGGTTGGAGTTCCTTCGTCAAGTTTCCCGAAATGATGGCAAGCTCCGAGTTCATTTGCTGCACTTGGTTTTTCACAGCGGCCCTTCTCTACAGTGTGGTTCACTGGGATGTCGAAAGTGAGCGGCACTTCGCCCATGTTGGTGATGTAGTCGGGCTGAATCGTGTTTGTCTGCAATGTTTTAACTGCAGTAGGAGGCGGAAGATGGCCAGCTTTCCTTGTAATCCGCTGGATGTTGCTGGGCCACGGTAGTTGTTGCCCGGATGGATAGATGGCGCCGTTTCATAAAACATACCTATATTTCTACTGGGGGCTGGCCTTTAGCGTCCTCTTTCACGTCAGCATGCTGTCCTCAGTCACGTCCACCTTTCCTCTATATAAGCAGCGGGTCAGCAGGAGACGCTCACAGTCAGTCAAGCGGCGCGCTCATCAAAGTCACACAGCAACAATTACAGATTTTGGAACTCGGTACACACATAAGACATAACCCCGTCCATTTTGGACAAATTTAAGACTTTTAAGTGCGCCTTATGGTCGTGAAAATACGGTACATTTAGCGTATTCCTCTTCTGTATAAATACAAAATTGTTATTTTACAAAATACTTTAATAAATAACTAAAGACACACATTCCAAAGGAAAAACAATAAAATAATAAATTATTCCTAAAACAAAATGACACCGGAACCTGAGGTCAAAAGCTGGTTAAGTTTTGGAATAGAACCAATATCTTTGGGGAAAATGTGCCCTCTAAAGTCACAGGAACTTGGGAATTTGAACCGCCATTGTGCATGACGTCCCCAGCAGGCGTAAGAGGATTCACTCTGTGCTTATAGTTTGCTTTTTTTTTTGGCTTTTTGTCAACACTGATTTCAAAAAGTAAAACTGTCAAACCCAGGCCCACAGGCCAAAACTGTTTGGAAAATAGCATTGAGTTGGACAGCATCATGGACCTCAACAAACAAAGTGCTTGCAACAATCTGCGTAATCAAGTAATTCTTCTGATATACTCCTCAGATATTGCAAGTGTCAAAGAGTCCACAGTGTTATATTATGCACAACTGTTCTTACTAAGAACAGCAGATTCAGAACAAAAGTAACAATACTTTAACTGTACACGACTACAAATGACACCCTGCATAAGACAGCAAAACGTGATCATTTTAACTACAGCAAAGAATGCTGGGAAACGCCTAATCCGCCCATTCCACAGCTGCAAACTTTTCCAGGTTCCACATCCCGTGGATTGTGATGTGTTCATATAGCTATACAATACCTTAGCTTTTGCGAGACGCTGAGAGGATGAAGAGAATATGGTTGATCAACAATCACTTTATTGAAACAAACGCCCACGCCAAAACAACCCACAACTGTCTCCATCTCCATCTCCCCTTTCCTGGCTCATCCAATCAGCAGTCACAGATTCACATTTACAGATTCAGAGACTTTCGGAAAGTAGAAATGAACGGACACAAACATTTAAAAAAATGCACATTTCCCCCAATCCAATGTAAAAAAACAAAAACAAAAAAGTCCATCTTCACGAGTGAAGTTTAAAAAATGTCTGTCCACATAAAAACATTCACCAGCTGCCATGCGCATTTTGTCCCTGCCTGAAAACACAACAGTCGCACGGGCTATTATATTGATATGGAGGGTATGATTATTGGGGCATGTCTTGTCATGTTTGCAACATCAATGTGTGCGCACTGATATGCAGAAATGGGGGTGGGTGTGCATATCCTGGGAAAAGGATGTTTTGGTCACTCTACGTCTAATTCACCAGTGGCCTGTCACCTCTCTAAGTGAACGTTCACATGACTGGTGGTATCACTAAAATTCAAGGACACACACACTTTGAAGTCAATCAAACACCTGTCTAGTCAACAGAAGATCAGGTTTCAAAATACTAATAACAGGCCCGCGACACTTTCTTTACAGTCATTGGTTTAGAGTACAACTACTGCACTTTTGAACACTCAAAGCATATACAAGAAGTTGTGCCCCACATACAGTAAAAGGTCAATATGACCACTCTGTCATTGTGTCCAACTCTTGATGTTCCCCTCCTTAAATCAGCTAATCTGCTGCAGCCCCAAATAACTTGAAACAGCAAAAATTGTTTAGAAAACAGATGGGAGAGATGGCCCAAGTTGTCAAATAAAACATCACGCTTTAAGACATGCATTCATTAGCCTTAAATAGCTTGAAGGTTTGCGTAACTCTGTGGAAAAGGAAATGGTCAAACAGATTGATTCAAATGATGAAAATCTTCCAGCATATTTGAAAGAGTTGCAGCAGTGAGGAAAGGAGAGTTCACATACTCGTTCACCACAAATCCTCCTGACAAAAGGTGCCTAGCTTTCAAATGCAGTATTGTTAATCTGCCAAGTGAATTCAACAGGAGAGTCTGAAAATCAATATGTCATATAGCAGAAAGCCTGGAAAGTGTGAGTCAGAGCTTTATCTCAGTGACATTAAAAACCTATATCTCTGAAGAGAAAATTTAAATGAATGCGCGTTTTAAAATTTGACATTCTCTTTTGCTGTTACATACGGACTGCTCCACAGTCTCTGTAACCAGAGGGAAGAATGTGGACCATCAACATTCAATTAAGGCATAATCAAAATGGAGAAGCCAAACAATACTGTAAATTGCTTCACATGCAAAAGAGAATTTCAGAGATAAATGCATGCGCCATGCATCGATGTGATGTGAGCTATCAGGATGGAGGCCATAAGTCCAGAAGGGGCATATTTAATATATTTATCCCAAGTCCTCCAGGACAGTCTTCAGTTCTCAGTGAACACAATCTCAAAGACCACTGCACTGCTGCCAGTGAAATTCAATAATGTCACATCAATTCAGCATCAGCAAATCTATACAATCCCACAACATCAGTTATATCTGACATCGTGGTGCATGGCTAGGCCGGTGGCTCCACGTGTCAGAGAAAGAAAACTCGGGCATTGCACAGATGACTTCATAGCAGAGAAGTCAGGACGGAAACACTGAAATAGGTCCTTAGTTTTTTTGTTATTAATTCGTTGCAAATGGTCAGTTGAAAACTGAATACATTTATACATTTCTAAGAAATAATGTAAATACAAATAATCCGTTCCAGACACCAAAAAATATGAACACAAAACACACTTTATAGAATATTTATAGTTCTACATGCAGAAAACAATGCAAAATCATTATAGATTGTTTTTCTCCAGATATAACTATAGGTAAAGAAATAATTTGGGATGCAACTGAATTTTTTGTGATACGTATATCTGAACGTTATGAAATTATGAAGATCAGTTATGTTGCCAGATAGAAAGCCCCCCAAAAGGCAGTATGTAAGGCAGGCCGTTCAAAGTGCGGCCCTGGGGCTATTTGCGGTCCACAGATGTTTTTTAATTGGCCCGCAGCACATTCTAAAAATATAATTTCACAAGAATACGAAAAAAAAAAACGACAACAGCAAAAATGGAAAAATCAGCAGTGATTTTACAAGAAGAAAATCAAAATATTAAGAGAAAAAAAAAAAGTTAACAAATCACAAAAATGACCAAAATCTATGACAAAAAATGCACAATTTTAAAAGAATAAACAAAAAATATTATGAGGAAAAATAATGTTATTTGTGTAGCATAGAGGTGAAATATTTAATATACTTTTTTTTTAAGTTGTAATATTTCAAGAAACAAAACAAAATTAAATTGTCATTTTTAGAAAATTACTTTGGGGAAAAAGTTAGAATATTATGGAAATAGAGTAAAACTATTTAAAAAAGAAAACGTACAAAGATTATTTTAAAAGAAAGTTAAAATATTGGGAAAACTAACAAAACAGTAAAATGGGGAAAAAAGAACAAAGTCCAAAGTTCACACTAATAATAGGCTTTTTCACCTACATCACAAAGCTAAGATGCAATTTTTTTTACAATATGTATAACTTCTAGAGTACCTTCCTGTACAAAATATCAACGTGGCCCCTGCATTCTTTAGTTTTTCAGTGTGGCCCTTGCTGCAAAAAGTTTGGACACCCCTGATGTAAGGGAAGCGATGAGGCCTTTTTTCGTATCTCAGACAGCTAGCCAGCTCCCCATGAAGACACGCTTCATTTTCAAAGACATACAACGTTCGACTCAGCAAAAGCACACATTTGGGTTTTTACTACAGAGTTTTTAGGTAAGACAAATTAGCTGTGTGAGCATTTTTTTAAATTTTCACATCATTCAATTACACTTAGAGACGATGCCCCACACCCCATCATACAGCTGACCCTCCCCAACGTTGTCCCCTTTTTTCATTTAATCAATTTTATATTTTCCATGTTATTTTTCCACTTTTAGATGTTTCTTTTTTACATTTACTTTTAGTCTAACTGTTTTTCTATTTCACCGCATTGTGTGGTTTTGCATAGTTACACTGCCCTTGCTAATTAACACCTGTGCTAAACTTTTTGTGAATAATTCAAAAGTACTTTTGTGGACATTCACACTTTTTCTGACAAGTTCTTGATGACGGTAAAACAGAATTGCGCGTAACCACTGTTTTAAGAGACTTTTTGGGTTTTCTGACCCACAAACCTTCACACCAAACACCTGCTAACTCCTACATGTCTATACCAATACGACGACATATCACATCACTAACTGAGCAAAGCGATCAGAAAAAAATGATATCAGTAACAAATCAACACATTAACACAAAGTTAGAAAATGAAACAAAACAATTCCTGCTCAGCCGCCTTAACAATGAACGTTCATTTTGTGATACTGAAGTTACCATGATGTTGATGTTCCCCCACACAACAGAGTGGGAGCGGTAAAAACATGTGTGATGTAATACTATTATGTTGTATTATTATTATTATTATTATTATGGATTATTATTATTCATTATGTATGACTAATTATGTATGCATTCATTATGTATTCATTATGTACAATGAGAAACACCTGAGAACCCAAACCCAAAACAAACAGAGACCAATAAGTAGCTCACCTGCAGCATCCAAGTGGTGTCACTGCAAAGCGTGACAGTATTCCCCCCTCCCAATCTATCTATCTATCTATCTATCTATCTATCTATCTATCTATCTATCTATCTATCGTGCTCTTTGCTTGATGTATTTACGGCCAAATAGTCCAGTTTCGTTCGTGGTGATAATCATTCAGTGCTCGGTGCTGTGCTCCATATGCATCCGTATACTTTAAAAATGGTGACTTATTTCAACTTCTAGAACGTGAGTGTGCCCCCCCATCCCCTCCGGCTTCGTTTTCTTCTGTTCCGAATGAAGTTGTTAATGCCGCTGCACATGCGACGAAAGCCAGCTCCGATGAGCCATTGAGGCAAGTTCATACATGCAAGAGGAATCTGGCTTCAAATCGGATAGTCTGCGTGTGTCAAACATTTAAAAAGTCAATCACAATCAGATTAAGGTGTTTAAATGCATTTAAAAACATTCTTTTTATCTAATTCATGTTTTTGTGTTGTTGTTGTGGTCGCCCACTCACTGTTACGTTAGTTAAAAGATTATTCAGTGCTTGACGATCCTGAAGATTTCAAAGATATTCTGTAGTTCATTAACAGCTAAATTATATGACAGATGATTGATTACACAGAAAACCCAGAGCAACTCCAAATTTTGTTAAGATCGTCAAGTTCAGAGTCGTATTCGGTCAAAAACGTGAAGCAAACGGTGTGCTTTTTAGCTTCCCAAATGAAGACCTTTATCACCTCCTTATCCTGTCTTGGGAATATAAAAGACAAAAATAACCAATTAACAACATGTAGCCCAGCAAACAAAAACAAGCTACAAAACCTAAAGTTCTTGATATTCCTTAATGTCCTTTTGTGGTAAGAAATGAACATGTCATTTGAGTCTGAAATGTCTGAAATGAGGCATACTGTGCAGGCAGGAGTCTGTGGTACAATTTTATATAAACCAGTTAAATAGAAACAATTGTTTCGAGAGGAAAGATGACATTTTAAACACTTTCTTTTCAAGAACAAAACAACCTGTCAGGATTTGCCGTGGAACACGGCGACTGGTTAGGATCCCAAAGCAGACAAAAGAGAGTGGTGCAAAATACAAAAAGGAAAAATTTTATATACAAAAAGAGTCCAACAATACAAAGTAGTGATGAGCCCTACTGTGCCGAGGCGCCGATGCGTGTGTGAGTACGCTTGATTACGCTTGTGGCCACGCCCGAAGCCTCGCGAGACGAGCTTCCTACGTCATCGCCAACACATAGTTTCGCGGGTGATTCGAAATAAAATGGCGCACCGAGATGACAATGAGCTGACAGCTGACACTGACACACCCAACTCGCATCTTCAAACCTCAATTCAATCGGATTCGTTTTGCAATAGACGCACCGTCCACAACGACAAAGAAGAGAACATCTCCTGTCTGGGATCATTTTGAGCAGATCTCTCCTAAAAAGGTACAAATTATAATAACCAGTGTGAATATATATTGTAAATTATTGTGACAACACAAGTGTATCCCTCGTTTTAATGTCTTTCTTCTACTTGCTGATATTTCAAAAGAAAACACTGAGCTGTCTGAGATCTGTCTTCAGTGTAGGAGGATAGTTGGCTACTTCAAAAGCAATTCCTTTATTACACAGCAGTATTCAAATTAATGCTGAATGACTTGAATAACGTTTTGTTTCCTATTTTATTTTTTATAGACAAGGCTGACACAGGTGCAGGAGCAAATGAAGCTTACAGAGGCTGTGCTGAAGCTCATTCAAGAGGTAAGTTGACATCCATAACTGCTTCCACTCCCCTTTCAAACAATAATGACCTTTTATTTTCAGGTGGAGACACGCTGGAACAGCACCTTCCACATGCTGCAACGCATGTACAACCTCAGGGAAGCCGTAGGAGCAGCCCTGGCAGGCCTACACACTGACATTACCCCACTCACATCTCACCAGTTGAGGCTCATTTCTGAGAGTCTGCAGGTGCTGTCCCCATTTAATGATGCCACCGTAGAGCTCTCAGAGGAGAGGAGAGCGTCTGGGTCCAAGGTCATACCACTTTTGGCCATGCTGCACCACACCTCGGAGGATGACATGGGAACCATACAAATGGAGGAGAGCAAAGCAATGGCTGAGGGTCTTAAAAAACAACTGAGGGACAAGCTCTACAACCTCCAAGCCATGAGCATCATGTCACTGGCAACACTGCTGGATCCCAGGTTTGTATCAGTTGTCTGTTTTTCTCATCTGTCTACTCGTACCAACAAATGAGCAACTGCCTCTTGTTGAACAGTGCAATGAGTCTCATTGTCATTTGCAGGTTTAAGAAGATTAGGCTTCTTTAGCTCCAAAAAAGCACAAGAGGCTGAGAGGAGGCTCACAGCTGAATGTGTCCGGCACAGGGCATCTTCCTCCTCCTCCACCCCATCATCTTCATCAACACAACCGGACACATCAGAAGCTTCCCAGCCTGTGGAGCAAGGTAATATTCGATACATTCTAATGGTGTTAATTAAGCAACAGGAAATGTGGGATAAGGCATTCTTTTGCTCCCATCTCTACGATGGGCAGCCAGAACTGCCTGTTGGCTGTTAGTCTGTTTGTTGTGTCTTAGGTGACAAACTGTGGCGGCGATTGGACCACACAGTCATGCGGAGGAGGACCCAGAGGAGGACCCAGAGTGAGACCGCAGATGCGACTGTGGAGGTCCACACTTACCTGGGGGAACCCAACATAAGCAGGATGTCAAACCCCCTGGACTACTGGGAGCTGCACAAACATGTCTACCCAAACCTCTACAAACTAGCAATAACCTTTCTCTGTACGCCGGCCTCATCCGTCCCTTGCGAAAGACTATTTTCAAAAGCAGGAGAAATCCTATCTAAAAAAAGAAACCGTTTAAAGCCAAAAGCTTTGGAAATGCTAGTTTTCCTCAATAAAAAATGAATGAAAGGTGTGTCTTGTTCTTTGTTTATATGTCAATGTCTAAAATAAAGCAATCATTCTTTCAAGTAACACACGCACATTCATTCACATCACAACTCCCTGCCCTTTTGACCCCATCAAATCCATGGTATCATTTTAATCACTCTGTCTGTCATGACATTTATTTTCCACATGAAGGCGCAATAGAACAAATGAAGCCTCATGATGCTTCGGCCCAGGAGTGAACCAGTTGGATGGAAAGCCTCATTGCTTCATGATGCTTCAGTTTACCATCACTAATACAAAGTACAAACAAGGAAAATCCAGTAATGGTAAGTAGTAACAAAAAACACCAACAGCAAAAGGCTGTTAGGGAAAAAAACTATAATACAGCAAAAAAAACACTGAAGGCAAACCTTACAGGAGCAGATCACAATACTAAGCAGGCAGGTACAGGTAAGCAGGTAGGTACAGGTAAGAAGGGAGCCAGAGAGCACGGTAAGGAGCAGGGAACCGGACAAAGCGGTAGCAGGAAGCAGGTGGTCAGGGAGTACAATAGAAGCGCTAATGGAGATCAGGTGTGTTCAATCAACTCCTCTCAGGTGCTCAGGAGGTGCGCTGCAACAGATGGCATACAGAGGGCAGCAGAGCAACACACAGAACATGACACAACCCCCATGAGAGAAGTGACAAAGTTCCACATTTTGAACTTCATGGTCAGAACAGTATAATTGAGTTACGAATTTTCAAAGACATGTCACGGAGCCTTAATGACAAGTGGACACCATTCATGGTGTCTTGGGTCAAAATCGATAAAAACTCTTATTTTCTCCCTGGGGAAGCTGTCTGTGGCAAATCACACGTCATGAAGTGTATGTATCATGAGGCTACCAACATCCTGAGGCAACGTCCTCATAATTGTTACGAGGCCAATAGGCCTCAAGCCACAGTGCATCTGATTGCATTTAATGCCACTGCAGCTTTCAATATAAACGGGAAAAAACAAACACTTTTAAAACTACTGTAAAAGTTTTCTTTTCTTTAGCTTTTCTTCTCTGTCCTTGGGACCGCGTTGCTATCAGAGAAATAGTCAATTATCAGACATCAGACAAACTGTATTAAAAAGTATGAACAAAATACTGTATTTGGTTGGTGTACATTGACAAGGAAGATGGACAAAGACAGCCCAGAATGAAAGTACACACAGTGCACATATAGCAGTTGCCGTGTCCATGTCGAAAGTGAAAGGCGAGTTTTTGTAGAGCAGTGGTACCCAAACTTTACAGTCGCATGCCCCTTCAGACATTTGACCTGAAGCCAAGTCCCCCTACTCCTGGACACTTAAAAAACATAAGCATTTTTATCTCCATTAACTTGAAATATTGAACATAATTAATTGGTTATTAGAGGTTAAAAATGTGCATTTTGCATGGTCTCATTTTGATAAGTATCACATGAGTACTGATAAATAGATAAGTAGTCATCCTGCATGTTTTATTCCAGTTTGATGTTGACATCCTTCCGTTTGAATGGGTTGAATTTCAGCTTCACTTTTTTTGTCCACTCACGATGGCTATATTAGTCATATTAATTTAATACCGACAGGGGAATGTTTAACAATCATGATGAAGCAGTATCCGAAGTACAAAAATACATACAACTAACAATACAGCCTCTTTTTAGGGGGAATCCTCACTCACATTGACAGGTTTTCACCGCTGCGGATTGGAACACCAATATACGGACATGAAATCTTCAAGATGAAACACTCTTAATGCACAAAATAATCAGCAAACTTACTTATTTGTTCTTATAATGCACACAGAGCAATGAACAACTGTGAATGAACAACTCTGTCCCCTTTCTGCTCATTTCTCCTCGCTCCATGAGGCATTCAGGCGCACTCGTAATTGTGAGTGTTGCGTGTTAATTGCTTTTCATTTTTATTCACGTACCCCTGGCGGTACGCTTACCCCACTTTGGGAACATAGGGCTTAAACCCACTGAGTGTCTTTAGGTGTTTGTTTGAAAACTGGGCTGATATACCCAAACTTCAGTGTATTTCCTGAAACAGTTCCTGTGGTAATGTAAGGTAATTGTATGCTAATGTAGGCAAAGGTGTCTGGAGGGTAAATGAGTACACAGGAGAAGTGTCAGGAGGTGAGTTTCGAAATCAACTCCCATCTGTTGCAGCACTTCAGGCCACGGACTTTACTACTGTGGACAAGAAAGGACAGGTGCTGGAGGTTAGAGAGGGGTACACTGCAATAGTTTTAGTGTAGAAAAGATGTGTGTGTGTGTGTGTGCATTTTGTCAGAGAGCCAGATGCTGGCCTAGCAGGTGCACCATCCCCTGACAGGCAGCACTTTTAACTGCTTTGAAAACCTTATGGCCAACAGACCGGGGTCACATTGTTAGTTAAGTACTTTGTGATTCTTCGGGGGCACTCACTTTCACCTGCCTGACATAGGAACACAGTTAATTGGGTTCTTTAGAAAATGTCAAAAGCACTTACACAAGGTCTGTGAGGAACACACTCACTTTTAGGCTTAAAAGCAGAAAATGCAGGGCTGCATTGATTCATAAACCTGCTCTTTAAACATTTCAAATGTGGAGACATTGCCTAAAAGTAATTCAAGATAAATTCATGTTTTTCTTTTTTTTTTTTTACTTTTAAATACAATATTCAAATTCTCTCCAGGCGGTCCTCAGTTTATGGTGTTAGGATGTTTCATGGTCACGAACATGCTCCCATAAATGAATAAAAAAATAAAACTTTGGTCCATAAACACGTAACTCGCTCAGGAACTACATGAAGGGTAACATCGCTTATTAGTTTACTTTTTATACTTCATTATGTCTCCCATGCATCAGGGCGCCAAAGAAAAAGAAAAGAAAAGCAACAAAAAGTCAAAAGGAGTGGAAGTGAAAATAAACATGTTTATAGCATTTCCAGAATATTATACTGTACATGCTGCATATATTTAAGAGCTGACATAATTTAAATCCAAGATCCCACTTATGCTCTATCATCATTTTATTAAAATTGACTGCCTAAGGATTTCCCATAATGAATGCAGGAAGATCATCCCTCTTTTTTTTCTACCATGCATACATATTCCAATATCCTCATGTAGGGTGTTTCGTTACTGTAGATGTTTAATCTTATTTTAAGATTTATCACTTCATTTTTCATGTGATTATTCTCCAGAAGATTAGGATCTATTCCACAAAATGCAACATACTGTCTCTAGATCAGGGGTGCACATTGCATCGATGGCGACCTACCTATGTGGGTCTATGGCGTACTTTGTAGATGTCATATGGCATCAGGCAGCTGACATTAACTTCCCCTCCTGTTTCGCTCTTCCTCTACCGGCATTGGAAGCTACACATGGAGACTTTCAATTTTATTATTCTTATTACGGATGAACTAACTCAGCGGTAAGATGCTTATATCTATAACAAATGTTATATGTTCACTTGTAGCGGCTAGTTATATAGAAAAAAAAGTGTATTGTTTGATGGCTTTGCTTCACGTCATGAACTCCACTACAGAAATCTGTGTTTTCCCACACGTCGGCTCTTAAACTATTATTTCATGATGAAATGGAAAATGTGCCCATTGCTGAAACCTTTTTAATATGTTGCCTTGACTTCGGCTGCATTGTCTTTTGCATAATCATTTTCAATTCTTGTATATCGGTAATGTTTGATAGCAAATGTTAACTAGATGTAATACATGAACTGTGTCTCCTAATGAACGTTACGTAGCTATTTTGACTGACATATTACCAGGACTCAGGTTATGTACACAACTATTGAGGAGTTATGTGTAATTATCTTTATTGCCATATTGAATATAATCATGATGTCAAATACTTTGATTACCTGTAAACTTTGAAAATGTGAATGTGAAATACTAATCATTAATATTTACAATAACATTTCAAAGTTCACCGGTTAGATATGACATTTTGTATGTTTTATAGAAAGAGGTAGATCATTTTGACTTGTAACTTGCAAGCTGAAAAAGTGCATGCACCTCTGATATACATGCATAACGTATATCCATATGTACTCATATTTTCTTTTATAAATACAGTAAATATATATATTTTCTCTATTTATAATGGGAGATAGACCTTTGGGACATCATTTTAAAAGTATCTTACAGGCTGAAAAAGTGTGAGCACAGCTGGTCTAGATCTTACTTTGGGTTCTATGAGTGGGAAAAAACAATCATCCGTTACACATCTTGCCAGTGCACTTGAGAGGTCTTTTCAAATACAGTTGATTTCTTAGTGCATATAGGTCAGTTTTTATTACTGTATTTTCTGGACTATAAGTTGTCCCGGTGTATGAGTCGCACCAGCCAAAAATGCACAATGAAGAGGAAAAAAAACATATATAAGTCTCACACAGGACAAAAAGTAGCATTTTTGGGGGGAAAGACATTTTATCTTGAAAGAAAGTTAAAGTAATAACAATAAAATGGACAACAACAAGCTAAATAGGTGTAGGTTGACGTAACGTGAATAGTTGGTATGTTAACGTAACATATTACCAGTTTAAACAACCCGCAAATTCATCTATATTCATCTATATTTCACTACTTGCAGCTTGTAATCTGCAGAATATGATTTTCTTTTTGGGGGCATTTGTGTTCCGTCTTTCTCAGTTGTTTTTAGATGCGTCATGTGTCGCTGTGTACAGGCACGCAGATGGAACCACATGACACGACAAACCATAGAAGGAGAAAGAATGAATTTGCATAAGTCCGTCATCTTCGCTTTTGAGAAGTGGAATTACTTTTGTGAGTCATTATGGAGTATAAGACAAAAAAAATATCAGGTGAATGCCTTATAATTTCAATACGTTTGTTAAGTATGTTTTTTTGTATGGATAGAAAATTGTTATATTACAAAATACTACCTGTAACCAAACACACAAATTCATACGTTACGCAACATGTTATTACTATGCTTAAAATAAATAGCTCTTTGATATTTTTCAATGGTGCAAAAATACCACTAAAATCTCTGGAAACAATAGAAATAATGTCTCTTCTGTGTCATACTGTGTAAACCAGCTTGTAAGTAAATAATAACTCTCTATTCAAGTCTTACTGAACAAATAAATAACTACATGAATTAATATTATCTTTGCTATTTTAGCAAATCCAGCAGCCTCTCAGGGATTACGTCACATGCAGCAAAGTTCCCTAATGCCGGTTAATGCTCGCCCCCCAAAAAAGTATGCAAAACATTTGGCTTTTTCATCACTAAAAAAACAAAAACAGGACAGCCAGGATAGGACAAGAAAACAGGACATGTCCTGTAACATATTGAAAATATTCCACTTATAAATAAGGAATCCTACTTCACGGAAATTCACTTATCATGGTCGGGTCTGGAAACGATAACCGTGATAAAGGAGGGATTACTGTATGTTTTCTTGTTGGGAAAACAGGTAATAGTACAAACATGAATCCATCTTTTAATTTGTTTTTTAAGTAAAGCAAAGCCACCATGACACTTGCATGGATTTTGTCCCTGCAGTGGTATGTAACTGTGCGTGCCAATGCGTACATTGGTGGTAAACAGGTGTGCAGTGTGTGTACACTCTGCGGGGCTGTGTGCAAAGAATATGTTGAAATATCCAAAATTTCTGACACGCATAATCTTCATGCCACTGGCATGAATTAGTTGTGAATGAACCACCTCTTGGAACAAGTCTGGCGGCATTCTCAAGTATTTTCTGTAGCCTCCTGGATCTTCCTTATGAACTTCTGTTAATAACTGATCATAATGCCCAAACTGTTGTCTTCTAGTCAGCCATTCCATCACCCACACTGCCCATGCTGTCTTTTTGCTAGGGTTATACCTTCTTCCTGTTCTTTCTGCATTGTCTCTCAGCAGCTGGGAGATAATATAGACAACTTTTCTTTTCTGCAATGAGAGCTTCCTCTCTTGAGTTAAACATCTTGCAGGTCCCTTGTAAAATAGAGGAATTAATTAAGCTGGGGTGATGCCTGCTATAGCGTGGTGTCACGGATGCAGGAAGTGGCGCTGACATGAGGGAGCGTGGCATTTTGTGCCAACACACACCATTTTAGGTCAGGAATTTCGTGTCAACGCAAACTGTGCGCCAGTCTTTATGCTTTTCAGGCGTACCCTCAAAATGACACGCATCGCGACAGCAAATGGCGGGACAATGCAGAAGCAAAATCTGTGCAAGTGTCAAGGTGTAATAATTTATAGACTAGTCGTAGTTGTCATTTGATTAATACTGCAGGTATGTTTTTTTTTACCTGAATTTGTAATTCTCAAGTGTGGTAAGTATATTGAAATGTCCACTTGTTTTCATAATTTCATTGCAAAAATGGTCTTGAAATATTGCAGCTTTTTGAAAATGGTGCCGCAACATTTTGCATTTCAGTGCACAATATTAACAAAAATAACAAACAAAATCCTGCTGGGACTCATAAATTAACATATAGATTTTGTTATTAATCTAAATGTTGATCAGATCTTCAATGGCAGAACCTGATGACAAGTGTACTGTCCACTTCCTGCAGTCACTGGATTTTCGTCTTTTTGACCTAAGCAATAAATGGAACTTATTTATTGCCTTGAAAGTAAAGTGATGGTAATGTGACAGTTTTTTTTTTTTTTCAACTCTCATCAGCAGAGGACTAAACAGTAAAAAAGGGGTTTGGCACAAAAAGTGGCTGACACAGCTACTTTGAATAATGCTTGCAATGAAGAGTAATATTCAGACAAAATGACTTCCAATCAAAAGTGTAAAATAGCAAACTAGATATCAGAGCATTTTTCAAAGTTTGCTTTTAACAGAAATAAATTGTGTGGGAACTCATTTCACAGATGGATGAGCAAGACCCTGCCATTTATTGGCTTGTAATCATTTCATTTGGTGCAAATGAAAAACATATAGAATAATTCCTTACCTTATTTCTTATTACAGTCTTTTCACAATTCCAATAAACACAATCATATAGTTTCAGATTGAACAACAGCATGCTTATATTTGAGCTAGAGCAGGGGACGGGAACCTTTTTGGCTAAGAGAGCCATGATAGCCACACACTGTATTTTAAAATGTATTTCCGTGAGAGCTATAGACTATTTTGTAACAATGAATACAACACAATGTGTGTATTTTTAAGTACGAGCAACCATTTTAAAATATTATGTCTCTTAATAACGTTGTTATGCCGAAGTTAAACAGTGATAAATGAATTACTTCTTACCATTAATGCGACTTCTGGTGCTGCATGGCTTTGCACCATACTCTGTATCTTTCTTTCTTTTCACATCTTCTTTGTCAAAAGGTTTGGCTCCGCAGAATTAGCTACGGTGGTGTGAAAAAAGTGTTTTGGTCCTTCCTGATTTCTTTTTTTTTTTTGCATGTTTGTCACACTTAATTGTTTCAGATCATAAAGCAAATTAAAATCTTAGTCAGTGACAACACAACTGAATGCAAAATGCGGTTTTTAAATTAAGCTTTTTATTACTGAGGGAGGAAAAAAAATCAAACCTACGTGGCCCTGTGTGAAAAAGTGGTTCTCCCCTGTTAAAACATAACTTAACTGTGGTTTATCACACCTGAGTTCAATTTTTGCAGCCACACCCAGGCCTGATTATTGCCACACCTGTTCTCAATCAAGAAATCACTTAAATAGGACATTCCTGACAAAGTGAAGTAGACCAAAAGAGCTTCAAAAGCTAAACATTATGCCGAGAAGAAATTCAATAACAAATGACAAAGAAAGTAATCGAGATCCATCAGTCTGGAAAAGGTTTAAAAAGCCATTTCTAAAGCTTTGGGACTCCGGCGAACCACAGTGAGTGCTATTATCCACAAATGACAAAAACATGGACCAGTGGTGAACCTTCCCAGCAGTGGCCAGCCAACCAAAATCATTCCAAGAGCACAGTGACGACTCATTCAAGAGGTCACAAAAGACCCCAAAACAACACCCAAAGTACTGCAGGCATCACTTGCCTCAGTTAAGGTCAGTGTTCATTGACTAATATGTAAATATGTTTTTAAATATGGCAAGCAGGCAAAAAACGAAATAAGAAATTTTGGTTGATTTCCAACAGTGTCAATACATTTGTTAATGCGATGAGTTTTTTTGTAAGCAGTTGATAGGTGAAGTAAAACCAAGTTCTAGGCTTGTGTTTAGCACATGTTAGTCATTGTGCAAAGGTGGCACTGTCTCTACTCCCCTTTGCAATGTCACATTGAACCCACCCCCCGCCTTTCACACATTGGTTATCTTAATAAAAAGCTGCACGCAGTGACAGAGATAGTAGCTCAGCTTGGCTAGCTTAGATAAGGTGGAAGATGCCCACTGGTCTCCATTTCCCCTGATCCTCCACTGCAGCATCTGCAGCATTCATTCATTTTCTGATGGTTATCCTGCTCAACGTCGCGGGTGAGCTAGAGCCAGCTGACTTGGGCGTGAGGTGGTCATCAGTCAATCACATATATATGGACACAAGCATTTCGCTTAACGTTGAAAATTTTGCCCCAAATTTTGGCTTGGTTTGTGTACTTTCCCGGTTAGCGTACATTGTGGCATGCGTCTTGTCGGGTTATTAGTACACTGTGTGAGTCCAACTGTGTTCTTATAGTATTTTTATCACAAAACATCCTCCTTAGCTTCTTATTAGCTTGCTAATACATGGAAAGTCAGCTCCGTCGCCTGTTTATGATGTCATCAGCGATTGACTCAGTAGTTCTTTGCCAACTAACCCATTTATGCAACAAGCTTCAAAAATGTAAACACAAAACACAGTTTTATAGCTTTACAATTATAGTTCTACATGAATAAAACAATTCTAAATGCATATAAATGATGAATGAAAGGGATAAATGAACAATTAAAGATACTTTTACCTTCAATAAAATGTGATTGTTGCCAAAGACACAATGTGGCAGCGAGAGCAACATCATCTTGGTGTTTTGCTGTGAGTTATTTCTTGAATTCAATAGTTTTGCCCACCTTCTTTCTCAAAATGCTGGCACTTGCAACTTTCTTTGGCTCCATTTTGGCTTATTTTGCAGCCAACAAAAGAACAAAAGAAAAAAAGTGACAGGAGGTGAGAAATTGTGTTGATCCCGCCAGAAGTCAGGGCTGCCGTCAAGCTGAAGAAGGAGTCCGATCGACCATGGATGGCTTGTGGGACTCGTGAAACAGTTGACCCGTACCAGCAGGCCAACCGGCATGAGGCAAAACTAGGGTATGGGGGGAGTTGGGTGAGGCCATGGAGCAAGACTTTCAGTCGGCCTCGAAGAGGCTCTGGCAAACCGTCTGACGCCTCAGAAAGGGGAAGCAGTGCCCGATCCACACTGTTTACAGTCGGGATGGACGCCTTCTGACCTCGACTGAGTATATAGTCGGACGGTGGAAGGAATACTTTGAGGCCCTTCTCAATCCCACTGACATACCTTCCACAGAGGAAGTAGAGTCCGAGGACACAAACACGTACAGTTCCAACACTATGGTATAAGGCGGTATAAGAGGTAGTCAAAACACTCCCCAGTGGCAAAGCTCTGGGGGTGGACAAGTTTCGCCCTGAATTCCTCAAGGCTCTGGATGTTGATCGACTGTCTTGGCTGACATGTGCGTGGAAGTCAGGACCAGTACCTTTGGATTGGTTGACTCGGGTGGTGGTCCCCCTTTTCAAGAAGGGTGACCAGAGGATGTGCTTCAACTATAGGGGGATCACACTCCTCAGCTTCCCAGAGAAAGTCTATTCCAGGGTGCTGGAGAGAAGGGTACGACCGTCAGTCGAAACTCGGCTACAGGAGGTGCAATGTGGTTTTCTTTTCGGTCGCGGAACACTGGACCAGCTCTACACCCTTGCAAGGGTACTCGAGGGTACTTGGGAGTTTGCCCAACCGGTCTACATGTGCTTTGTGTACTTGGAAAAGGCATTGAACCGTGTCTCTCGCGGTGTCATGTGGGGTGGTGCTCCAAGAGGGATTGGTGGCGCACTGCTATGCGCCATTCGGTCATTGTACAACCGGAGCAGCAGCCTAGTTCACATTGCCAGCAGTAAGTCGAGCCTGTTTCCGGTGAATGTTGGCCTCTGCCAAGGCTGCCCTTTGTCACCAATTCTGTTAATAATTTTCATGGACAGAATTTCCTGCCGCAGTCAAGGCGTTGACAGAGTCCAGTTCAGGGGCCTTAGGATCTCATCTCTGCTATTTGTAGACAATGTGTTCCTGATGGCCTCATTAGGCTGTGACCTTCAGCATTTACTGGGACAGCTGAGTGTGAAGCTTCCCGGGCGAGCTTCTGAGGTGAGCACATCCAAATGCCAAATGCGGTCGCTGTAACGGACCGTCGTGCTGAACAAAGAGCTGAGCCGGAAGGCAAAGCTCTCAATTTACCGGTTGATCTATGTCCCCACCCTCACCTATGGTCCTGAACTTTGGGTTGTGACAGAAAGAACGAGATTGCAGATACAAGCATCTGAAATTAGTTTCCACCGTAGGGTGGCTGGACTCACCCTAAGAGAAAGGGTGAGCGGCTCTGTCATCTGGGGGGGGGGGCTCAGAGAAGAGTCACTGCCCTTCACACTGAGAGGAACCAGTTGAGGTTCTGGTTTTATTTCTTTTAAACATGCATACAAGTTACATTATAATGCGCCATATGTCACATTTCACAATTCCACATAATGAAAAGGAGTAGGAAGAAGCAAAGCTTATTCAACCGTACCCCATCCATTTCATATCAATTGCACTACATTAATTCGCAGTACATTAATTCACCCCTTTTAAATATACTCTTTGCCAAAATGAGGAAAAGGCTTCTTGAGACGTCATCTGTACTTCTGTGAAGAAGGTGTCGGACGTTTCGCTCCTCATCCAAAGAGCTTCGTCAGCAAACTAATAAGTGCTGGTAGCCTGGGCCTTAAATACAGTAAGAGTGGGCGGAATTGGTGTGCCAACACCCTCCTCCTATTGGTTCCTTACACTAAGCCTGGGCGGAGTAGTGGTCTAATCCTCTCCTGACATTAGCACCTCCGATAAAAGGGAAGTGTCGCTCCCTGAGTTGGGTATGAACAACTCTGATACTGGCTCGTTAGCATCTATTGTTCTGGCTCGGCCCTGGCTCCACCTCATTTGCAAGACTAAGAGCTGTGGGTTTTGGTCTCAGTAACCTGCTGAACACAGGGTCCAAATTAAACCTCAAACCACCATTCCGATTCAATGATGGGTTCTGTTGTTTGACAAAAATAGCTTCCTTTACTCCTCTTTCAAACCATCTGTTTTCTTTGGCCAAAATCTTTACTTCGCTGTCCTCAAAAGAGTGATTGGTAGCTTTAAGGTGTAGATGTACTGCTGATTGAGGCCCACTAGAATTGTCCCTGCGGTGTTGATAAAGCCTTTTTTGGAGCATTTGCTTAGTTTCCCCAATGTAGTGCTCTTTGCATTCCTCATCTTTACAGTGGATGGAATAGACCACATTGCTCTGTTTTTGGTTTGGAGCCTTGTCTTTAGGATGCACAAATTTTTGTCTCAGGGTATTTACTGGTTTGAAATAGGTAGGAATTTTGTGTTGCCATAAGATCCTCTGGAGTTTTTCGGAGACCCCCGCTACATAAGGGACTACCACTCCTCTCCTTTTTGCTTCTGTGGGCTTTTGGGTTTCTTTCCCTACTCTCTTCTTTTGACATTTGTTAAAAGCCCACCGCGGGTACCCACAGGTTGAGAGCGCTCTCTGGACATGTTGTGTCTCCTTTTTCCTTCCCTCAGCACTAGTTGGTATTTGTTCTGCTCTATGTTGGAGGGTCCTAATAACCCCTAATTTATGTTGTATTTGTTATTTGCTTAGTTTCCCCAATGTACTGCTCTTTGCATTCCTCATCTTGATGAGGATGAGTTGAGGGTGAGTTGCTTAGTTTCCCCAATGTAGTGTTCTTTGCATTCCTCATCTTGATGATGAGGCGCAACCAGAGGACACAGCGAGTTGGAAGGTACTGGCTTAAGTCACTTAGCCTTGACTGCGGTGGGGCTGATGACAGACTCGATGGAGTAAGGACCCACGAAACTGGGCGCCAGCTTCCGGTTGGTGCCTGCTAACGGTCCTTGGAGGAAAGCCAGACTTCTGACCTGGCTGGTAGGTGGTCGTGAGGATCCTGTGACGGTCAGCCAAACGACGGTTGCGGGTTGCCGCGTGAGTCAGCGCTGCACGAGTTATACGTGACAAAGCAAATTTGTGTAATATCTAATAATAATGTCATTAACAGATTTTATGTTTAGAATAAACTGCGGGTGAATAAGCAGTGGACCAAAATGGCCCCTGTACCTCTTGTTTACAGCGTTTCTTTTTAGGAAAGCGTAACAGTAACAGTCAGAATGTGAAGAGTGATCACTACTAAACAATGGCAGAACACTGCTTTCTTTTTATGCACTCATCTTTGTCCGTTCACGTATTTCACCCGGAGGCGAAGTGTTCAAAAACAGATGCACTGCACCTCGATACCGGGGCCAAGAGGCGGACCCGGCGGGCATTGTATCAAAGTAGATCTCTGGAAGGGCTTGGCGCGTGACCCAAGGGGGGCACACGGCCCACTTTGTGAACCACTGGCCCAATGTACGGTGTCCTTTGGCTATTCTCCACAGTTTTTTTTATTCCATTTTAGTGATTTTGGTGAGGAGCACCAATACATATGATATGCAGGGATGTGGCCAGGTATAACAGTTGTGAAGTTTTTCAGGATTTTTAAAAGAGGGATTACTCAGCTCCTGTATTGCCAGATGGGAAATGACAAATTTTCTTACTAGAAGCGCTAAATTCATCGTACTATGAGGAAAAATGTCATACATACCCTATTTGACCATCTTCTACAGTAAAACACAACCACAAACTGTATAGTATGAGCTTATAATGGAGTTTTAAGACAATATAAAAAACAATATATTATATAATTTATTTACAGTGACTGCAAACTTTGACTCCTATTTGACTACATTGTTGTACTGCCTTACCATTTTCTTATGTATTTTGGCAAAGAGTATATTTAAAAGGGGTGAATAAAGTACTGTGAATTAATGTAGTGTAATTGATGTGAAATGGATGGGGTAGGGTTGAATAACCTTTGCTTCTTCCAACTCCGTTTGAACATGTGGAATTGTGAATCTTTAAGACAAAGTAAGGCAATGCACAGCATCAGGCACTGTGCAGGTTTGTGTTTTCCTAAAATTGGTTTTCTTGAGCTTTTAACTGAAGAAGCAACCCAACTGCCCATAGTGCCAGGGTCAAGCAGTTTTAAAAAGTTAATAAAATAAAAAAGTGTACACAAACCAATACCAATTAGGTTGGAGGTGAGGCTTCGTTACTTAGAAGAGAAGTTCACGACCATAGAAACGAAGTCTTTAGCTACCACCAGCAGTGCAGAACATTCCCTTGGCGGATCTTGAGCAGCTGGGAAACCAAGGAAACTGCGTAACTTATGAGGGCACAGCTTGAAGCAGATGCCCACTGTTCACTGTGAGCGTGATTGCACTGTGTCTAACAACTTTGCACCACTCAACAACTTGCCCACTGAGAAACCATGTTGTGGTATTTAAGCTCATCCCGGGAGGCCAGTAGATGTTGCATCTTAGATTAAGCCACTCGTGGGGGGGGGAAAAAACTACTAATATGTAATCTATGTGTGCATTTGCTATGACCATTTTTTGGGGATCACCTTCCCAACCTGAATAACCATTATATGTTCACAGCAGCATATTACTCATTCATTAATCCATCCATTCTCTTTACCGCCTAACCTCATAAAGGTCAAGAGTGATTTGGAACCCGTCACAGCTGACTTTGGGTAAAAAGCGGGGTGCACCCTGGACTGATCACCAGTCAATGTCTGAGCACATACAGACAAACATCCATTCACACCTATGGACAGTTTAAAGCAGTTGTCAGCAACACGTAGCCCTGGAACTGCATGCAGCTCTTCAGCCTCCTTGTTGTGGCTCCTTTTGCAAAGTTTAAATATTCTTTTAACACAGTGGGGAAAAATATAAAATTTTCTGTAAGGCTGTGAATGCATCATGGTTCAGTTCTCTCTGGTTATTGGATGAGCGTGAGGAAGGAAGCCTACTGGCATTCTTTGAGACATGACGGAGAAGTCTTTTCTCCCCCCGGTAACCTAACAATGACCATATGTCTTCAACAAAGAACCATCTCAGAAGAAAATAGTTTTTAATTCTTCTCGGCCAACAACGCTGGTTTACCTGTATGCTTGATATGTACAGAGAAATTAGCAAACAACAATCAATACTGAAATACACTTTCAAAACAAGCACTCAACATTTTCTGAAAAGTAGTTATTTATTTCAAAGTACCTACACATGTAACAGTGGTCGTACCTGCAGTCCAATCATGCACACGCTGGGCTCAAACCAGCAAAGACCTAAGTCCACAAGCAAAATGGAAGAAGCTGTGAATTCACCGTGCTGCTTTTTGTTCCATCATTTTTTGGCATTGGCTTCTACAATTTAATCTTCTAACTCTTCTCCGACTTTATTATATCCAATCTCTACTCATCTGCTTGAATAAGCTCACTGCAACAGGTCTTGATGTACAGGCTATGTAGCACAGACATTTTAAATGACTGCAATCAAACCTCTTCTTGAAAAAGAAGATGTCTCAGCCAATCACTGACCAACCGACAACATCTGTCTACGATTCTTGGCAGTTGGCAAAAACTTTGACTAAACAAGGATTTATTTGAGAACTTTCACTACGGACACAGAACTCATTTTACTCATAAGATAACTTTAGTGAGAGTTGCTAATGACTTCCTTGTTTAACAGTTATTTGTTTGGCCTGGACCCCAGCTGCCAAGATAGGTGTACTTAAAGAGTCCTTATTTGCAGCAATTTCCAAACAAAAAGGTGAAAACTAAAAGCACCGTAAAAGAGCTAGTAAATAGAAGACAACAAAAATACAAATGAACAGGAAAGTGCTACTGGAGCAGGAAGGAAGATGCATGAAATGAAAATACAAAGTTGTTACCATACCGTGGAAGGTAGGAGCAAAATTACAAATGGCGAATTACCAAAAGAGAACAAAAGCTTGGCTAGTGATAAACAGGAACTGGAGGTTGACGAGACAAGAACCAACTCTGTCAGCTCTGTAGGAAGCAGAGTAATCGGAAATCAGGACATCTGGGGATGAAACACAAGGAAAAACGAGTGGGAGGTAAAAACCAGGAACAGAAACATGGAACACACATCTTGTTGCTTCAGACAAAAACCTCATCTCCTCCTGGTCTTCAATGACCTTCATTCAGGTTTTTGCAATTCACCTTTCGCTAAGCCACATCACAAGAACACAAACTGGCCAATCACAGAACAGGCTCCACAGGTCACAAATTTGTGTTGGACCTGCACAGGTAAGACGCGATAACCAGAGAGGTTGGATGTCTTTTTTTTTTTGCATAAATGAAGGCTCCAAAGTAAGCATCAATTTTCTATACCACTTGTCATTAGGGTCATTAGGGTCACAAGTGAGCAGGAGCCTATCCCAGTTGACTTTGGTTCAGAAGTAGTAATAGAGATCAAATTTATGACTCTTTGAAGGCAGACAGATCTCGAGGAGCCATTCCTTTCAAAGAGCTGTTTGAAGGACTAGGTTGTTGTTATATATCTTAATTTTTTAGAAGTAACTGGTTTTTTTCAAGGAAGTAGCAGTTCTAAGATAACACCTTGATAACAAATAAGCTGCAACTAGCAATCGCTTCTCATCATTAAACTAAAAGAAATGAAAGACATTCACGAACGTGACATTTCCACGAAGTACACCTTGGACTGGACAGGGGGACAGAACACAAAGACAAACAACCATTCTCACTCACATTCACACCAATGGACAATTTAGAGTCTCAAAATAACCTTGCATACAGTGCTGTGGAAATGTGTTTGTCCCCTACCTCATATATTATTTTTTGCATGTTTGTCACACGTACATGTTTCAGATCATCAAAAAAAATCTAATGTTAGTCAATAACATAACTGAACACAAAATGCAGTTTTAAATGAAACTTTTTCTGATTAAGGGAGAAAAAAAATCTAAACCTACATGGCCCTGTGTGAAAAAGTGATTGCCCCCCCCCCCCCGATAAAAAACATAACTGAGATTAATTGAGATATATCAGTCTGGAAAAGGTTATAAATAAATTTCTAAAGCTTTGGGACTCCAGCAAACCACAGTGAGAGCCATTATCCACAAATGACGAAAACATGGAACAATGATGAACCTTCCCAGGAGTTGCCGGCCAACCAAAATTACCCCAAGAGCGCAGCAACGACTCATCCAAGAGGTCACAAAAGACCCCACAACAACATCCAAAGAACTGCAGGCCTCACTTGCCTCAGTTAAAGTCAGTGTTCATGACTCTACCATAAGAAAGACACTGGGGAAAAAAACGGCCTGCTTGGCAGAGTTCCAAGACAAAAACCACTGCTGAATAAAAAGAACATTAAGGCTTGTCTCAATTTTTCCAGAAAACATCTTGATGATCCCCAAAACCTTTGGGAAAATACTTTATGGCCTGGCGAGACAAAAGTTGAACTTTTTGGAAGGTGTGTGTCCCATTACATCTAGCGTAAAAGTAACGCAGCATTTCAGAAAAAGAACATCGTACCAACAGTAAAATATGGTGGTGGTAGTGTGATGGTCTGGGGCTGTTTTGCTGCTTCAGGACCTGGAAGACTTGCTGTGATAAACGGAACCATGAATTCTGCTGTCTACCAAAAAATCCTGAAGGAGAATGTCCAACCATCTGTCCGTGACCTCAAGCTGAAACAAACTTGGGTTCTGCAGCAAGACAATGATCCAAAACACAGCAGCAAGTCCACCTCCGAATGGCTGAAGAAAAACAAAATTAAGATTTTGGAGTGGCCAAGTCAAAGTCCTGACCTGAATCCTATTGTTATGCTGTGGCACCTTAAAAAGGTGGTTCATGCTCAAAAACCCTCCAATGTGGCTGAATTACAACAATTCTGCAACAATGAGTGGGCCAAAATTCCTCCACAGACGCATTGCAAGTTATCACAAATGCTTGATTGCAGTTGTTGCTGCTCAGGGTGGCCCAACCAGTTATCAGGTTAAGGGGCAATCACTTTTTCACACAGGGCCGTGTAGGTTTGAATTTTCTTCTCCCTTTCATTTAAAAACTGCATTTTGTGTTCAGTTGTGTTGTCATTGACTAACATTTAAATTTATTTCATGATCTGAAAGACTTAAGTGTGACAAACATGCAAACAAATAAGAAATCAAGAAGCGGGCACACACTTTTTCACACCACTGTACATGCTTTTGGAATGTGCGAAGAAGCCGGGAGTACCGGGATAAAACCCACTGTTACGCGGGAAGAGCACGCAGACTGAGAAAGCAGTGTCCGAGGGAGCAGCTGTCAGCTGAATTATGACCATGTCAAAATCATACACAATACCTTGAAAATGTATTGGCTGTACATACAGTAATCCAACTACCATGAACAACCAATGTGTATGATTAATGTGCCAGTGAACACAGATCTTAAAATTAAATTAGGAAAACAAATATTTGTGATGAAGAAAATAGCTTTGAGGCTCATCACCTGAGATCAGTCATTTCGGTACACTAACAAATAACAGTGAAAATAGAAACAGTATTGCATAAAAACACGTCTACATTTTCGTTCAGTGACTGGTTTCGATTGAACAAGATTGACGCTTCAGATATGTGAGTGATATTCCCGCTGACTGTCATAGTTCATGTTGAGAATGCTTTCTTCACTCACAAACGCAGCGCCCGACCATCAGCCTTTGTTGGGCAAAGAGCGATGCCTCAAAGAGAAGCAATGTTAAAGCAAATCTGTTTTTGACAGCAGAGGCAGAGGCGCCACACTTGAATTGAGAGCTTGGATATTAGTGATTTGCAAAGTAGGATGGTTGCATGATATATTACACGTGCATTTATCCACAATATTAAAAAAAGAACGATTTTTAAAATCATGCTTGTGTTTTTTCTGATTGCAGGCACACCAAAACTCAAAGCACCAGCAAAACCAACACATTGTGAAGGGAGGCGTGTGTTTCTATTTAGAAACAATTGTTGATCTATTTTCTGTATTGCTTATCCTGTTCAGGATCACAGAGAAGCTGGGGCCTATTCCAGCAAGCTTAGGGCTAGCAGGCGGGCACTTGAGACCAGGTGTGGACGATTTTTTTCTCTCTGAAAATTGGGTCTGGTCCACACGGGAATTCTCCTGAGTTTTTTTGGTGAGTTGCAAAAAAATAGTGTCCACACAATGTCTTGCTCGGTAAATAGTCAAGTCCACACGGGAACGGATCACTGGGTGAAAACGATGTAAGACATAAGTCACACCTACATGTGGAGCTGCAAACAGACATACAGACAGAACCACGTGACACACCAAAACTATAGAAGAACAAAGAACGCATGCACTTGTCCATCTTGTCGGTACTGACACCAAAGTCGAACTACCTCTGAAAGTCACATTGGAGTATAAAAAATATTCAAGAATTCTTGTTGTCATTATTGTCATACCAATAACACACGCATGCACATGATGAGGTACGGAATTAAGCCAAGAAATTTCAGTATAAAAATATAAAAACAAATATATGCAGAGAACACTGTCCACTGCACATCTGTAGAATGAGATCAGGAATGAGCTGCCAAGTCCGGCATGCCTCTACTTCTGGTGGGGTTCCTGACGAGACGAGAAGAGAAGTGTTGATGCTCCATTTGAGGTCGTTGGTTTGATGTACGCCCAGATACCTGACACTGGAAACCATCTCCACAGCCGTTCCTCTGATATGCAGGGGAGAGGGGATGTGTCTGGCTCTCCTGAAATCTACAACCATCTCTTGAGTTTTCTTCACATTGATACAGAGGTTGTTATCTCTGCACCAATCCTGCAGGAGGATATCAGTCCAAGTGTGTGTAGTTTTGTCACCAGCATCTGTGGTATTGTGTTGACTGCAGATGTGAAGTCCACGAAGAGCAGTCGTTTTTTTTTTTTTTTTCAAAATGGCGCCGCTTGAGTGGCTGCCAGTTACAGCAGCTCTGTACTTTTCTTCCACCTTTTAGGGTTTTTATAGTATTTTAGTTTTCTTTTTACTCTTCTTTTGGTCGCATTTGGTCAAGTGTGCAGCTATGGAGGTTAATATTGTTACTTTTGTAATCTGCGCCTTGATGCTCTTTGAACTTTTCAGTTCAACTGTGGGAAACCTCTTCAGCCACAGCACCCCATTCAACCAAGGCTCCATTGTTTACACCCGGGATCAGCTGTTAGCCCTGTGCCACACACCCCCTCTCTGCGTGGAGAGGCCGGAGATCCCCAAGGAGCTGCAGAGGAGGAGAAGAGGATGCAGGTCGGGAGTGAAGTGTAAGAAGCGGAAAAGACGGTACAAGCCATGTCTACCGTCTGTCATCATGGGGAACGTAAGATCTCTCCCCAACAAGATGGAAGAGCTAACGGCGCTGACCCGACTGCAGAGGGAGTACCGGGAATGCAGCCTCATGTGCTTCACGGAGACGTGGCTGAATGAGCTTTCTGCGGATTCACATGTCACACTGGACGGATTCCAGTTGGTACGAGCGGACAGGAATGCAACGGAGAGCGGTAAGAAGAAGGGAGGGGGAATCGCTGTGTTTGTGAATGATAGATGGTGCCACCCGGGACACATCTGTGTGAAGGAGCAACTGTGCACCAGAGATGTGGAACTGTTAGCGGTTAGCATGCGGCCGTAGCAGCTCAACACCAGCAAGACAAAGGAGATGATCATTAACTTCCAGAGGAAAACAACCCACTTCACACCGGTGAACATCCAGGGAGCGGACATAGAGTTGGTAGACAGCAACAAATTCCTGGGTGTTCACCTTAACAACAAGCTGGACTGGTCCGTCAACACCCACGCCCTCTACAAGAAGGGCCAGAGTCGCCTCCACCTGCTGAGGAGACTGAGGTCCTTTGGTGTGTGCAGGAATCTTTTACGGACCTTTTATGACTCTGTGGTGGCCTCAGCCATCTTCTATGCTGTGGGCTGCTGGAGAGGGGGCAGCACGGACAGGGACAGGAGCAGGATCAATAGGCTGATCAGGAGAGCGAGCTCTGTCCTGGACGGTCCTCTGGACTCCGTGGAGGAAGTGGGGGAGAGAAGGATGTTGGCTAAGCTGACATCCATCATGGACAACACCTCTCACCCGCTACATGACACTGTGGGTTACCTTAGCAGCTCCTTCAGCACCAGACTGTTACACCCACGGTGTAAGAAGGAGAGGTTCCGCAGGTCCTTCATACCGACCGCTGTCAGGCTCTACAACACCTGCACCACCTGAACCATGTTGTAGTCACGATGCTTTACTTTACTGTTCTCTTTACTTGTCTTGCTTGCTTGCTGCTGTAACAAGTAAATTTCCCCGCTGTGGGATCAATAAAGTACATACAATACAATACAAGTAAATACAAATCTTTGCTCTCCAGGTGGGTGAGGGCAGTGTGCATGGATACTTATGGATGTATGGGAACGAAGCAAACGCTAATTTCGGTGTATGGGATGTTGCCGTTCATTTCACTGAAGGCTTCTATGATGAACCACCTTTACAAATACAGTATGAACACATTTTGGGTTCTAAGAAGCTAGCAACAGGACTAAAGGAGGACAAAGGCGTCAACATTGCCACAGAACACAGTACGTCATATTCACAGTAAGTCATAGTCTTATTCACATATACGTGTATATTATTATATAGTATTGTATACACTATGCCACCATAGTGACAATCATTCAAAGCATTATACATGTTATGAAACTATCTTTTCACAGCGCTATGTATGTTTATGTTGTTAACATAAATCAGGCTGTAAAGACTTATTTACTCTCATTTAAAAGCCGATTTAAAGCAATAATTGAAGGGTAAGCAACTCCAAGGTAATTTACACTTACCATTTTGTGTTTGAAGCCGACCAAGTTTCATCTACACATCTTTGTCACCTCAGCATCAGACATATAGTCCCATCGTCTGTGTTTTGAATAAATACGGCTTAATTCCATGTTCTGCAGGTTCTCCAGTTCATCTCTACATGTTTCTTCCTCCTCGAAAACTAATGACGCATCGCTCAAATCTTTGCTATAATCACTGTAAACACCTTCTATCTCGTCCATTCTCTAATGTTTTACTCAGCCTAAGATAAGAGCTCTGCCTTCACTGACATCACTTGGGAACGCCCTCTGTTTGAGACGTTCGACCAAAAATGGCCGCTGGCACATACAAAAATTTAAATTTTACTAATTCAACAGTTTTCAAAAAATGTACAGTGTAGATCACAAATACAAACAATATAAAACATATTTAAGCAAAGTTGAAAAACCATGTCAGTAACTCTTTGAAGTATTCCACAGCTCTATGCTGAAGTACGCAGAGAAGAGGAGGCACTTCACATACGTCACCATGATACAGGACGTCATGGAGATTACCATCTTACAGTGCACGCACTCCAAAAATAAAACTTTCACCAAAATAGAGCTGTATCCTATCATTTTAACTCATTTATTGACCTAGATTACCTCTAAGCTGAACTCAAACTGTCACGGTGAAAGTCATAACACATATTTTACTAGTTTTAATACAGTTAGCATATGTACATACGTATTATACACCTTGTGTCACACCATGCTTTCACTGGATAAATCAATACTTTTCAACCCTTAGGAGTTGTGAGTCCCCAGAGAAAACAAATTTGAATTCACTTCCACTGTCCAACCACTGGACATTATTTATAATTTCAGGCATAAATTGTATGACACTTTCATATTTATGTCTTTTATCTCACTGACTTTCACTGACTCTCAGTATTTACTCATTTCAGATTTGTGATATTTTTCACATAGGTTCGACCTCTTCTGTTGGAAGTATGATATGAAGATTTCTGCAATTTATCTTACCCCGCCTCTTGACCAAAGTCAAGCTGGCATAGGCTCCAGCACACCCCCGCGACCGAAGTGAAGACAAGCAGCACAGAAAATGGCTGGCAGGATAAAGCTGCTGAGGTTGATTTCTAGAAATATGTGCAGGCAAGCTAACAAAAGGTCTTTCTCACTGCTGCTGTTTATTATATCATTTTATGAGTAATGATATCAACAAATAAGGTGTCCTGGCAAACATACTTTTATTGAACAGGACTGAAACAAATTAAACCTACGTTTGTGGTGTATTTCTTTTTGTGTGTTTTTTTTAAATACAAAATATTGTTTAAGACATAGTTTTTAGTAAAATTAGTCATTATATCACAAATGTCCAATAAAGTATTTCTGTTTGAAACAGAATAGGTAAGGTTATAAATGTCCGACTTTTGTGGGCCCGTTCTCAGACTCTTTTAATACCTCCCACCAACACCAAGGTGGAGGGAACTGAGCAGTCCTTGACAGGTAAAGAGAATAAAGAGGGTTGGTGACCAAACACCACATGATGCGGACACATGCCGGTGGATGAGGAAGGCAGGTTATTGTGGGCCAAATCCACCCACAAGAAGACTGATTTTGAGAGACGAGGCACTGCAACTTGGTCTCCAGCACTTGGTTGAGCCTCTCTGCTTTTCCATTAGACTGGGGGTGAAATCCAGAAGAGAGGCTGACAGTGGACCCCAGCAAGCCACAAAATTCCTTCCAAATAAGGAGACAAATTGATGACCAGGATCGGACACTTTGTCCTGAGGGAAACCAAAAACACAAAACACATTCTTGAGCAGAGTCGCGTTTCTTTGGCTGAGGGAATTTTAACAAAAGGAATAAACCGTGACATCTTAGAAAATCTGTCAACAACTGTGAGTACCGCTGTCTTCTCCTCAGAAGAAGGCAGTCCACAAACAAAATCCAGTGAGATGTTGGATCAGTGCTGGTGTAGATAAGGGCCTGAGTTCCCTCACGGGTCTCTGTGAAAATGATTTGTCAGCCGCCAGAGACATAGTCAGATAGATAATTCACCATTTTGGGCCACCCAAAGCGTTGCTGAATTAACTTGGCCATTTGGCCATTTTCTCGCTAAATCTGGAGACTTTCCTAACCCTCTTGGTGATTTATTTTCCCAAAAGTGACAGGCGACAAATGTAGGGACTGGCATTTGGAGACGTAAAAGTGAAAAAATATATTGTTCTGCCCCGCCTCACAGCAGTCACAGGCGGGGGGACACCGTCAGCTCCCGCAGCACACTATCCGCCTCTCCCGGAGTCACCACCTCGGCGATTACCGGGTCACGGACTCCGAACACATAGCTACAGCATGCTTATCATGATAAAACATATTGCTATGCTCTCGTAAATTTTATAGTTTTATTTTACTGTGCAGTAACTTGCTTCAGACTCAACTCCAAACTCAGTCAACTTTTTTCTCTCCAATGAGACTCACCGCATACACTAGCCTACCTCCCCTTCGATTGCTCATCCAATCAGCAGTCAGAATGCAGTCTAGATGTATTCACGGACTTGCAGTGAGTCGAATATTTGAATTTTTTTTCAAAAATTCACTTTCCCCTACTTCAGTGTTAAAGAAAATCACCAAGCTAAGCGAAGGGAGCCGCAACAAGAAGGCTGAAGTGTCGCATGTGCCTCCGGGGCCGCGGGTTGCCAAGCCTTGGTCTGTAATATCATCAGCGGTCGATTCGGTAGTTCTTTGCTAACTAACACAGTTATGCCATAAGTCTCTCCTTTTCCTTTGATCGCATCTGCAAAATAACCCACAATGGAGCCAAAGAAAGTTGCAAGTGCCAGCATTTTAATAAAAAAGATGAGAAACACTATTGGAGAAGTACCTCATAGTAAATTTTGAATTGTTTTCTGCATGTAAAACTATAATAGTAACACCATAAAAAAAGTGTTTTGGGTTAACATTTTTGCCTTTCTGCAACGGAGTCATTAGATTTACATTATTTCTTATGAGAAAAATTGATTTATTTAGAGTATGTTTTGGTTAGAGTAATGTTACAATTAGAGTAGTGTTAAAGCACAATGACACTAACCAAGGTTCCACTGTAATTCTTTACTGGACTGTATCTTTAAGCCATACACGTCTAAATGAAGTTCATTATATCTGTCAATATTTTGGTCTTTTTCTGACAATCAGTTGAAATTTGAAAAACAAATCAATGTTGTGAAGACTAGTTTTTATCAGTTACGTTAAGCTAAGGCCTCGACATGTATTTAATTTGTTTGAGGATAGTGTATTGCAAGACATTTTATATTGGGATCCTCCACCGTTCAGTCGTGTTCAGCTTGCTTCTCGTCTTAACTAACAAATCCAGATGAGAACGCATCCATCCTCTTTTCCATTTCAGTCAGTTTCAGAATTGGTTTCAACGACTAAATGTTTATCTTTAAAGCTCTTGCCCATTCTTATTTATCAGAAATGTTAACACTCTGCTGGATGTGATTCAAACACCCTGGAATACGCTAAACCCCTGACCTACGTGTTATCTCTGACCTGGTCCCTTTTAAATCTAAACTTTTATAAATGAGGTTTGTGGAATGTCTTTGTTTTTTTTTTCTTAAATCTCTGCTCTCAAGGCTCTCAGCGTGTTGCCCAGGCTAAACTGTCTGACATCTGTGGTGTGCATGTAGAGGCCATATGTGAATGTAAGTACTGTAAATTCCGGTGTATAAGCCGCATGTGTCCATGTCATAAAATGATATATTGTGGCATGCACGAGTGAGGACAGTCCGTGAGGACCAGGCAGCTCTTTATTTGACAGGAGCCAATCATGAGCTATGAAAAATCTCACGATGAGATTGTCAACCCATTGTAAATAGCAGGAGGTCATTACTCAGTATAACAGTCTGACTCACGGTGTCATCAACATTAAACTTATCACACAGCAACTTAAAACTGAAAAGGCACATAGGAAAAAAAAAATAACAAGTGCCAATGCGAGTTTAAAATAAGAGCAGCCATTTTAACATCTACCCATAATGCATTATTGCCAGAAAAGCAGTTCATTGGAGGACAAGCAACATAGAAAATGGTGGATGGCGCTGCAATGTGGGCTCTATTCACCAGAGGGAGCCAGAGGACCAGGAGCCCGGAGGGAGGCTGACGTCATTGCAGCGCCCCAATGAATGCGTTGCTCAGACGCAATGGATTATGGGAAAACTTGCCCATAATTAGTAGCATTTTTTAAGTAAAGGGGATGTCACAAGAGTAAAATTTAGCCCTAGATTAGCCGCTGTAAGTTTTTAAAAAAAAGTAGCGGCTTAAACATCTGAATGTACGGTACGTGTTACCGCAATATCTTATTGTCTCACTCACTCACTCACTCACTCACTCACTCACTCACTCACCAAGCAGCTGTCAAATTCAGATTCACCGTTTTACATTTATTTTAGAGTGTGATTGATTAAAGCAAAAGATACAATTTCAGGCGGCTGTGTTGATAAGAGAGACATCCCAACTGCTCAGGGTTCCTCTGGAAATGTCTATCTTCTATTGTTTCCATCAACAGCTGTAGTTGTGGTCCCCCTTAGCGTGGGGGTCAGGGGGGTCCCCTTTAACTCCCTTCTGACCTGGTTCCCATGGCAATGCTCTGGTTCCGGTCCTTGCCCTTGGGATTCTGGAATTTTCTCGTTAAAACGCTTCCTGACTCCCCCAATCTTATTTTAGGACTAATACACTAACTTTACGTTCATTGTGCCTGCCTCATATGACCTTTGAGTTAACTATTTCACAAGTAGCCCAGCAGGCACATGACACTGAAACAACGTTGATAACTTGTTGAATTAGGTCATGACGTTGAGCAACACAAACACAACGTTGAAACAACATACATTGCTGATGTTTATTCATTGTCGGGTTCTAGCGTTGATTTAAACAACAACAAAAATTGAAATAGGCTGTTTATCAGCTGATCAAAAGTTTAAGACCATCGCTCAAAAAATAACAAAAAATTCTCCAAACCAGAACAAAAAATGTTCTAAGTAAAATGGACTCAGTAATGAGTAGCTCCACCATTCTTGTTAATCACGTCAAAAATTGGTTTGGGCATGCTTGATGCGAGTGTTTCCAGGAGGCTAGTGGGAACATTGCTCCAAGTGGTGAAGATGGCTTCACGAAGGGCATCAACTGTCTGGAACTGATGGCCATTTTTATAAACTTCCCTTGCTATCCATCCCCAAATGTTCTCTATGGGATTTAAATGAGGGGAACATGCAGGATGGTCCAAAAGAGTGATGTTATTCTCTCTGAAGAAGTCCTTGGTCAAGCGAGCATTGTGAACTGCAGCGTTGTCCTGTTAAAAAACCCAGCTGTTAACAAACAGACGAGGGCCATCAGTCATGAGGGATGCCCGCTGCAACATCTGCACGTAACCAGGCGCTGTTTGACGACCCTGCACCACCTGAAGCTCCAGTGTTCCACTGAATAAAAAAGCACCCCAGATCATGATGGACCCCCTCCACTGTGCCGGGTAGAAAACATCTTAGTTGGGATCTCCTTGTCATGCCAGTAACGTTGGAAGTCATCTGGACCGTCAAGGTTACATTTTTTTCTCATCAGAGAATAAAACTTTTTTCCACCTTTCAATGTCCCATGTTTGATGCTCCCTGGCAAAGTCTAAACGAGCAGTTTTGTGGCGTTGAAGGAGATGAGGTCTTTGAATTTGTCTTTTGTTTTTTAAAACCTTTTCCCGCAGATGTCGTCTGATGGCTATTGAGCTGCAGTTGGCACCAGTAAGGGCCTTAATGTGGGTCGAAAACTGCCCTGTGTCTTGATGGACAGCCAATCGGATCCTCCGGCTCAGCACAGGTGTGATTTTTTTGGGTCTACCACTTGACTTTTTTTCCCATAATGCTCAGGATTTTTCCAAAAATGTAGAATGACAGTCTTACTGCACCCAACCTCAGCAGCAATGGCACGCTGCGAGAGGCCTTGCTTATGCAGCTCGACAATCCAACCATGTTCAAAAAGAGCAAAAAAAGCTACTTAGCTTTAGCCATCAGGAGGGCATGACAATGTGAATGCCTGACAGAAAATTACAATTTTGAACAGATTTTGGCTTTTATAGCCTGTGGTCTTAAACATTTGAACAGCTGATAAACAGCCTATTTCAGTTTTATTGTTGTTTTCAATAAATTACTTTTTCTAAATGCTTTTTGTCTCACTCCCCCTTCTTGTTTTTGCATATTGTAGCTCTACTTAAAACCTCATTAAGATCCAAATGTGCAAAATGCAAATTCTAGCAATTTTTCAACTGGTCTTAAGATTTTGATCAGGAGTGTATTTGCTGATGTTTATTCTTTGTCAGGTTGTGACATTGATTTGACCATCAAATTTTGGTCACTTCTCAACTAATGTTCCAAATTTGAACTTTTTTTCCAAATTTTGAACTTTTTTTTTACATTTGGACGCTCTACATTTGGATAAGTTAAATTATTGCACAAAACCCAAGATAAACAAAAAAATTCTATAAAGTTGTTGTTTTTTTAAAATCACTCAAGCCGTGAAATCACCATTGCACCTCATATCCCATCATGCTTAGCCAGTGATGTCGGAAGAAAAAGAGGAAGCGAGGGAAACTTCAATCCAGTGGTAAAATGTCATAATCTACATGGTAAATTTGCGAATTACATTTTTATGTGAGGCCGCACGGTGGTCTAGTGGTTAGCACGTTGGCCAGTACAGTTTGCATGTTCTCCCCGTGTGCGCGTGGGTTTACTCCGGCTTCCTCCCACATTCCCAAAAACATGCATGTTAGGTTAATTGGCGACTCTAAATTGTCCATAGGTATGAATGTGAGTGTGAATGGTTGTCCATATGTGCCCTGCGATTGGTTGGCGACCAGTCCAGGGTGTACCCCGCCTGTTGCCCGAAGTCAGCTGGGATAGGCTCCAGCATGCCCCCGCGACCCTAATGAGGATGAAGCGGTTTAGAAAATGGATGGATGGATTTTTATGTGACTCTATAAAGAGGTTCACTATGTGCATTTTCCAGGCTTCAGTTAGCTGCTTCAGTCACGCGTTGAGCATGTTTGGGATGGCCTGAATCGCTGTGTACTGTATTTGAGGCAAATGGTGGTCACAGCAGATACTGACTGGTTTTCAGACCCCTCCGGACCACCACCAATAAACATTTTGTAATGGCCTTTTATTGTAACCAACCTACGACACACCGGTGCAATAATCATGCTATGAGGTGGATTAAATGCTCACAAACAGATGCAGATTTTGACAGACTTGTGAACATTATTTGAGAGAGAGAGGGCTTTTGTGTAAATAGAAAATCTTTGAGTTCAGCTCATGAAAAACGGGAGAATTATTATTGGCCTAAATTAAGCATTTTCCATCATAACAATGGCTATGTGAACTAACTAAATTAACTAAAATAGAAACACAAAGCAGAAGAAGCCTTGTGAATGAATGAAGTGAATGTAGTATTCACAAGGTGGCCACAACGTGGCGGTGTTCCTTAAGAAAATTACCATAAGTGATTGCAGGTTTAAATTATCTCACAACAGACACAATAATAATAACATTATAATCATAACAATAACACAAGCTGTTCTTGGGGCCATAACCCACGACAAGCTAAAACTCAATTCTGAACCTCCGACGTCACTTACTGTCCGCCCGCCACTAAGGTCCGCTAGGGAACACATTTACTGTGACACGTACACAAGAGCAGGAGCAGGCCGTTTTATTGACGTCTTAAATGGCTTATCTTTTTCTTATGTCTGCTATATTGGATAATATGAGTGTAAAGCCATTTAGAGCCACCATTGCAATTGAAGAGACAATAGCCATCGCAGGAAATACACTGTCCAGAAAAAAACAACGAGGAACTGCAAACATATGGATCTATGTTATCTGAATTATATGTAATAAGTCTGATTTTCTCTCATTGTGCCTAAAATACTGGGTAATACAAATGTAAAGATGACTGTGGGGGTGTTATTTCGGTAGGGCTCTAATAATGTTACAAACTGTATTTAAGAAAATATTCCATTTATTAATATTCACTCATACTTTGCGGAAATTCAGTTATTGCGGTTGAGTCTGGAACCAATTAACCACGATAAATAAGGGATGACTTTACATTTAATAATTGAATTCAGAAATACTGATTTATATGAGTCACATTAACGATAGTTAATTTTACATTCACAGATTGTGTCTGTATCCACAAAAGATGTGGTAACAACAGTCAAGAGTTGCCTGAAATATGCCCTGGACAGACTGCGCGGTGGTGGGAGACCGAAAAGTGTGATTAATAAGTGTGCTAAATGAAACGTATTTTCATGATTATGCTGTGGTTTGTTCTAAAAAAAAAAAAACATTGTTTTAACGTTGCAGGACAACATTGTCTCAATTTACAAATACAACTATTTCGCAATGTTGTTTCAACTTCAAATGTTCTTCGTCATGAATGTTTATTCAACGTTGTGTGCCTGCTGGGAGGCAAACAAGCACCTCAGTTTCCGACTATACTATTATGTCCTATGTGACTGACAAAATAGTTAACATGCAAGACATTGATTTTATTGCAGATGTGTGCAAGAGCCTTTGCTTGGCAAAGAAATGTGTCTTGGAGGAGTAGTGTGAATGTTTGCCATGAGCCAACCGCAAAACAGGGCTATTTTCCCCAAATTTCTAACTCTAACAAAATAAATAAATGTGCCCTGAAGAGAACAAAGATGCATATGTTGGCTCCCAGGAAGATACAATGAAAATGTTTACATATGACTTACATCATATTTATCATATCTATGTACATACACACCACACGGTTGCTTAACCACAACATGGACACCATGATGGGAAGCAGAATCCAGAAACATTGCATTGTGAAGATCTACTCGGCACACTGTTCCGCCATTAATAGACTAATAGTCCAAAAGCCCAGATTTCTCATTGTTTAGGTTTTCCAAAGACAAAGACTGGTATATGTGATAAAAACGTACATTTATAACACTGTTAGTAGTTGTAAATAAACAGGACAGTGGACACAATATAGCTGAAAGCTACTTTGTTTCTCTCAGTTATTAGTTTAATTCATGACAAGTCAGTGATGATGATGGTTTAGGCCAGGGGTGCTCACACTTTTTTAGCCTGCGAGCTACTTTTAAAATGACCAAGTCCCAACAATCTACCTTCTAATATAAATATAGAAAGTATATGTATGTATATTTATTAAAAAAATATGAGTACATATTTATGTACGTTATACATGTATATCAGGAGTGCACGCACTTTCTCAGCATGCAAGTACAAGTCAAAATGATCTACCTCTTTCTATAAAACATATAACATATACAAAATGTAACCAGTAAACTCTGAAATTCTATTGTAAATATTAATGATTAGTATTTCACATTCACATTTTCAAAGTTTACAGGTAATAGTTGCGTTCATAATTCACTTCAATATGGAAATAAAGATAATTACACATAACTCCTCAATAGTTGTGTACATAACCTGAGTACTGGTAATATGTCAGTCAAATTAGCCATTTAACGTCCATTAGGGTACAAAGTTCATGTATTACATCAATTTAGCATTTGCTATCAAACATTAGCGATATACAAGAATTTAAACCATAACCATAACAGTCGGTTTCTGGAACCAAATAACCACAATAAACAAAGGAATATGGTAAACTGTGAGTATTGTGCGTGAGTATATTAGTACCCTAGTATGTTTACCATTGTAAACAACACCCATAGCAATGCTTTGCAATACAGTTTAACAAACCATTGCATTGTTACATTCAAATCTCAGCAAAAGTGAGCATTGTATTATCGTTATTTTTGACACAGCCGTTACATTAGCTACTAGTAGATGCAAGTGGTATTCTGCCAGAATGAACATAAAACATGTAAGATTAAAAAATTTGAACCTCATTGTTTAGTTTAACGTTTTAGTGGTAGATGTACACACATGCAGTATTATAACAGTACTGGTGAGATACAACTCGAAAATGTATAGAAATTCATTTGTAGTTGTAGCACACATTGAGAGCTTTCACTGTTAAAAGTTTTGTTCTCTTTGTCTGACAGCTGGACGGTTAATGTGTCAATGTCTGATGGCCTGCCAGACCTGATGCAGGAATCCCCGCTGGAGATGGCAGAGTCCGGAAGAGCGAGATGGACAGTGATATTTAACTGTGAAAACTTGAATCTGTCCATTTTCAGATGTAAAAAAAAAAAAATTAATTGGCTGTTACATTTAAAAATTCTGTGAGGAGGAGGGGGAGCAAAGCACATCCCTGCTCATGGATGCAGCATGTCTGAAAAGAAATCACATTTTGTACAGCACAAATACAGCGTAATAGTACAGTAGGAGAGTGTGAAAATAGTGCTGTGACGGTGGCCGCATCGTTTGCAATGAGCAAAAAAACTTTTCACGTTTATTTTCAATAATATAAACATGAGTGTGGACATAAGGCAAAAATGTGTAGTAACAGGTTAACTTACGGGTGTCCAAAGTGCAGCCTGGGGGCCATTTGTGGCCCTCAGCTGTTTTTTATGGGCCTGCGGCACATTTTAAAAATATAATTTAACAATGAAACTGTCATGGGCAGCGTGTAGCCGATAATTAGGATCCCAAGATGCAGAGAGACAAGTGTCCGTGTAAGAAAAATGTTTTAAGTTCACAAAAAGTATAACAAGAACAAAAATGCCAACAGGTAAAAAGTACAACATAAACTCCGGGTCTAGCCGCCGGAAAAATATACAACAAAAAGAAATAACCAAAGACGCCGCGTATACGGAAATAGCAGGAGCAAAAAATACAAGGCTAACAAAAAACACTGCTGAAAAACTAGCAGGAAAAAATGACAGGAACAGAAATAGCTACTGAAAACCAAGCAATATCAAAAATGCCAAGTGCAACAAAAAAAAACACTGCCACAACACCGCAAGCAGGGAAATACAGGTACTTACTAATACAAAAAAGGGAAGACCAGAGAGCTAGGGTACAAAGGAATAACAAGGCAATGAGAGCAGGAATCAGGAGTGCAGCCAAAGCAAAGCAAAGCAGGGTCTAAAGAGTCCAGGAGATAATTACAATCAGGTGTGCATGAGCTCCTCCCACGGGTCGGCGGGTGAGCTGCAACAACCAGAGGGCAGCAAAGCAGCACCACAGCTCATGACAAAATCTAAAAACAACAACAAAAGCATAAATGGTAAAATTGGCAGTAATTTTGCAAGAATAAAGTAAAAATATTAAAAGAAAAAAGTTCTGATGTAACGAAAGAAAGTTTACAAGAATAACGTAATATTGTAACTCCAGATGACTCGCTCTTTTGTGAACGGCAACTGGACTTATAAGGGCTACGTGACTTAGGGTCGTCAACGTGACCTGACTTACACAAAATGTTCTCCAGATGTTACCCGGTTCCAAAATGTCCTGCCAAAAATAACTGCATGCAGTCCGAAAACCTTTCCAAATAAGGACAGAGTTCTGGTAATCCACATCATTGTTAATGTTCACTGGGTCTATTTAAGGACGAACTCAATGGACGAGGTGGCCCTTGTCCCTAAACTGCAGATGTGTCTTGTTGTGCTTCTCAATATTCCACAACAGTAATATTATAAGGAAAAACAAAATAGTATGAAGTTGAAATATTAACAGATGTGATTTTTTTAATTGTAATATTATGGAAAACAAAACAATGAATAAAGTTGTATTTTCTGGAAAATTTGATTGCAGAAAAAGTTATCTTATGAAAATAAAGCATCCTTTAATTTTTCAGAATGTGGCCTTTGCTGGAAAAACTGTGGACACCCCTTGTTTATCAAGTTGTCATAAGTTTGTGATTACTGTTATACCTACCATATACTTATCTTATATCTAACATGCACTAAGTGTGCACACGCATGGACTTCAGCCGAAAGTGACACGTTAGCTATTGAATATTAATAATATGCAAATGAAACAGACTTTTAATAACATTCCAAAAGGACCTTGTGGCTGCGATGCAAGTTATTTTTGACATTTGATGAGACGACTGTCAAGATCCGGCATTTACCAGCTAAAAGGAAGTGGAGTTGTTAGCTTGTTTACAGACTGATGACTTGGGAGCAAATGGGGGTCCTTGCTGAGGACACCTGAGCCAGGCAACCCCAATTAAGTAGCAGCAAGTTCATTTGATTGATTGCTCATGAGTAAATGTGATCATCTTTGTAAAACTAATAAAGTGTAGCAGATTGCTGGTCTTCCAAGAGTTTGTTAACACCGCTTCACTGGGCCAAACAGGAAACACAACAGAATGTTTTCAAGACAGTTGCCACTCTTCACAGATGGGACAATAATTCCAGTGATAAAAGGCTTCGAGAACCCCAATAGCTACAACACATACCTAAATTTAACTGTTAAAAAGTCCACAGTACAATTGGCGGGGGGGGGGGAGCTCCACGAGTATAGCTTGTTTAAAAGGTTTGCAAGTGAAAGTCATGGCCGAATCACTTGTTTTTGATTTAGCATGCTTTGCAACTCCAGGGCCAACACACCTTGCAGTCCTTGACTGACATTATTATTGAGTATGATGGAATTAGGTTTGAAGGATTAGGTTTCAAAACTCCTCATGTTCTAATGTTGATGATCTGTTGAGCTGCTATACATCAAGTGTTATAAATGTTTTGGACACTGTTGCCCCTGTCAAAGCTAGACTTGTTAAAAGTTGGCAAAAGGCACCATGGAGAAAAGAAGAGTCACAGTACAGAAAAGGGAATGGCGCAAGCCAAAGCTACATGCTTTCAACCAAACCTTGAGTAGAACGAGAGTTATTTTTCTGAAATCATTACCAACTGTAGTAACACTACTGTTTGCTACAATTAACAGATTAACAAACCCTCCAGTTTCACTGCCCTTACAACTCCTTTGTACATCTAAGTGCAGTGGGCTTGCAATATTCTTTCTTGGAAAAGTTCAAGGTATAAAAAATTGAAACATTTTCACAACATAAATAATTATTCTACAGCCAGCTCGATAGCTCAAGCTGACGCATTTCACACCTGTCATTGACAAAACGGTCGAAGAAATCATCTGCAGTCTGAGTCCATCAACGTAGTGCCTTGATGAGTTACCCACAAGATTTCCAAAGTCTATACTGATCAGTTTGCTACCACAACTCACTTATCTAGTTAACATCTCACTTCAGACTGAAACATTTCCAAAGGCCTTAAGAACTGCTGTCATTAAGCCTCTTCTGAAGAAGAACAGTCTTGATGCAACAACTATCGGCCCATATCAAACCGGCCATTCTTGGGAAAAGTCTTACAGTAGAAAAGGTTATATACCAACAGCTTACTAACGATCTCCTCTCTAACAATGTGTTTGATACTTTCCAATCAGGCTTTAGACAGCTCTGAGACAGCTCTGATTAAGGAGAAAAATGATATCCGTCTGTACACAGATGCAGGCAAAGTCTCACTTTTAGTTCTGCTAGACCTGAGCGCTGCCTTTGACACAGTTGACCATTTGATCTTATTACAGAGGCTAGAAAACGGTCGGAATCTCTGGTGCTGCTCTAAACTGGTTCAAGTCCTATTTGGAGGACAGTCAGTACTTTGTTGGAATTGATAAATGTGTCTCAGACCAAAAGGCTATAACCTGTGGGGTTCTCCAGGGGTCAAACCTGGGACCCCTATTGTTCAATCTGTTCATGCTGCCTTTAGGCCAGCTAATACGCAACTGCAATGTGTCCTGCCACAACTACTGTATGCAGACGACACTCACCTCTACGTGTCACTGACGGCAGGTGAACATGGTCCTGTAGATTTACTTTGTCACTGCATCGTAAAAATCCGTGTGTGAATGCAAAACAACTTTCTACAGCTAAACTTAGACAAAACTGAAGTCATTGTCTTCAATGAGAAAGTGTTATTAGCCACCTTGAGAGTCTTTCTCTAAAACCTAATCAGCAGGTTAGAAATGCAGGGATGATAATGGACTCAGATGTGAACTTAAACAGTCACAGTAAATCAATAACATCATCGGCTTTTTTACCACCTAAAAAACATCACCAAGATCAAGGGAATAGTGTCTAAGCCAGATTTAGAGAGACTAATCCATGCCTTTGTGACCAGCAGGCTATTCTACTGTAACGGCCTTCTCACCGGGCTCTCTAAATGAGCTGCAAAACTGCTGCAGCACATCCAAAACGCTGCTGCCCGAGTCCTGACTAGAACCAGGAAATATGACCATATTAGTCCAGTACTGGGCAGCACGGTGGCTGAGTGGTTAGCATGTTGGCCACACAGTCAGGAGATTGGGAAGACCTGGGTTCGAATCTCCGTTGGGCAGTCCAAGGGGCCCCCTGCCTCTCGCCCGAAGTCAGCTGAGATAGGCTCCAGCATACCTGTGACCCTCATTAGGATAAGCAGCATAGAAAATGGAGGGATTGATGGATAGTCCAGGTCTCTGCACTGGCTTTCTGTCAACTTTAGACTTTAAAACAGCTCTGCTTGTGTTTTACATGTTCTTGCGTCAAAGTTCATGTCTGACATGTTCGAGCCATATAAACCATCTCGGGCTCTGAGAAGCTCAGGCAGTGGTCTCCTGCAAGTGCCCAGAGTCAGGACTAAACATGGTGAGACTGCGTTTTGGTTTTATGCTGCCAAAATCCTCCAGAAGATGTGCGGCAATCCTCAACTTGCAATGTTCAAATCCAGGCTGAAAACACCTCTATTCAACTGTGCATATGACAACTGAAAGTTTTTAATCTGCACTCTTCATTTAAATTTTTTTGGTTTTATGAAATAAATTATGGAATTGTATATAATGATTTTAGAATGATTTTAAGTTTTACTGAATTATTTCATGAAGTATATTTACCCTTCTTTTCTGTAAAGCACTTTGAATTAACTTGAATGGTCATGTAATGGTCTAATCATGAGTGACATTGACATGGCCTTGTCTTTTAGATATATATATACATATATATTTTTTTATTTTAGTGCAGAGGTGTCCATAGTGCAACTTGGGGGCCATTTGTGGCCCACAGTTTTTTTTATTGGCCTGCGGCACATTCTAAAAATATGCGTAAAGATGAAAACTAAAAAAAAAAAAAAAAAAAAACAGAAATGGAAAAATCAGCAGGAATTTCACAACAAAGTCAAAATTGTAAGAGAAAAACGTAATCTAACGAGAAAAGTCATACATTTCTGAGGATAACATTTTCATCTTATGAGGACAAATAATGTCATTTTAGTAGCATGAAGTTGAAATATTAAAAAGAGGTTATTTTTTTCAATTTTGGGAAAATTAGGTTGCAGTAAAAGTTACAATGTTATGGGAATAAAGTCAAAATATTTTGGAAAAAACATTATAATTACGAGAAGAAAATTTACAAGAAAGTTGAAATACCGTATTTTCACGACCATAAGGCGCATTTAAAAGTCTTACATTTTCTCCAAAATGGACAGGGCACCTTATAATGCGGAGCGCCTTATGTGTGCACCGAATTCCAAAATCTGTTAATGTTGTTGTGTGACTTTGATGAGCGCTCCGCTTGACTGACTGGAAGCATTTCCTGCCGACATGCTGCTTATATAGAGGAAAGGCGGACCTGACTGAGGACAGCAGAGCAAAGGCGGACGTGACTGAGGATGTTATGTGGACATGCATGTGGACGTTAGAGTAGGAAGGGTGGGCGTGAAAGAGGACGCTAAAGGCACGCCCTAGGTAGGTAGTATATAGTGCCAGTATGTGCATTGTGCAAAACAACATCGGTTTGGCTTAGGACCATCGAAAATGGCACCTACAAAGAAACAGGCTTATAAAGCACAGTTTAAACTGAAAACTATCAGTTACGAGGAGGAACATGGGAATGGAGCAGTCGCAAGATTCAAGATCAACAAAACGGCGCCATCTACCCATCCGGGCAAGGACTACCATGGCGCAGCAGCTTCTGGCGGATTACAAGGAAAAGCTGACAACCTTCTGCTTCTACTGCAATAAAAAAAATTGCCGACAAACACATCCAGCCCAACCACATCACGAACATGGATGATGTGCCGCTCACTTTCGACATCCCGGTGAACCACACTGTAGAGTAGAAGGGGACCAGTACGGTAGCGATACACACAACGGGCCACGAGAAGTCAGGTTTTACTGTTGTGCTTGGTTGCCATAGTAATGGACAGAAACTGTCACTTATGATTTTAAGAGGAAGACGCTGCCTAAAGAAAAGTTTCCAGCCGGAGTCATCACTAGGGCAAATCAAAAGGGCTGGATGGACGAGGAGAAAACGTCTGAGTGGCTGAGTGAGGTGTACGGAAAGAGACCGGATGTTTTTTTTTTTCCATGCGTCACTGTCCCGGTTGATCTGTGACTCCATGCGCTCCCATCTCACAGCCGCTGTGAAAAACCAAGTGCAGCAAATGAACTCGGAGCTTGCCATCATTCCGGGAGGCTTGATGAAGGAACTCCAACCGCTGGACATCGGTGTAAACAGGGCGTTTAAAGTGAAGTTGCGAGTGGTGTGGGTGCGATGGATGACAGATGGCAAACACAGCTTTACTAAGACTGGGAGGCAGCGCCGTGCGAGTTACGCCACAATTTGTGAATGGATTGTGGATGCTTGGGCTAACGTGTCTGCTTGCACTGTTGTTCGAGCTTTCGCAAAAGCCGGCATCATTTCTGAGGAGCCGCACGGCAACAAGACTGACTCTGACAATGACGAGAGGGAACCTGGCGTGTTTGATGGAGAACTTGCCCAGCTGTTCATTTGTGATACAGAAGATGAGGACTTTGATGGATTTGTGGATGTCAAAAATAACGTGAGTACATTGTTAAATACTCCAATGAAGTACAACGGAACTCCTGCTGCCTTTTTAAAAACATAGCATGCATGCTAGCGTGTTTTAGCGTGCATGCATGCTAACATTGTAGCGTCGCTGGGATCACGTCCTGTTCCCCAGCGTGTTACATGTTTGAGCTACATAGCTGTTAGTTATTGTTCTGCACAAATTGCGGTAGTGTCTTGCCTGTTTTTGTCTATCTGCTGAATTGCTGTGTGATGTTTTTAGTTGTGCACCTGTTGTGCAGACTGTTGTGCTGGGTGATGACCTTCCACGATTTCCAGTTGGTTTAATAAGCTCAATGAGAGCTCTGTTTTTAATCTGCCCAAAGAAATAAAGCACACTCGCTTCCTCACTGACTCTTGAGCACCCGTATGTTTGACCATGCCAGCCCCCAATAATACGGTGTGCCTTGTGTATGTGTTAAATACAGAATATAGCACCCGTAACTGAGACTACGCCTTTTAATACGGTGCGCCTTATGGTCGAGTTGCAATTTTATGGGAATAAAATAAAGTAATATTATGAGGAAAAATAATCATTTTAGTTGAAATATTAAAATTAAATGTGTTATTTTGTCAATTTGTAATATTATGAGAACAAACTAATGTTTTAATTTTTTGAAAATTACATGGGGGTAAGTTATAATATTATGGAAATAAAATCATAATATTAAAAGAAAATTTATGAAGAGTATTTAAGACGAAAGTTGAGTTAATTAAAATGATGGGGAAAAAAACAGCAAAGACTGAAGTTCATAATAATTATACGCTTTTTCATGTACAGTATATCACAAAGCTGAGATGCAATTTTTTCTTGAACTATATGCAACTTCTTAGCATAGCTACATGTGTTGCTTTACAAAATACTGCATCAAAGCGGCTCTTCCTTTTATGTTTTTTAATATGTGGCCCTGGGTGGAAAAAGGTTTGACACCGTATTTTAGTGTGTGATTCATGACTAGCAGGATGTTGATGACAGCAGTGTTTCATGTGACTTGCAGTATCGCAAGCCTATACCAAGTCAGTGAACAATGTTTGGCCCTGGCAACACCATTCATCGCCACCACAGTGAGAATTACCTATGCACGTGGTTACCTGCTGGAGCTGAGCAGCACCTACCTGGAGCCATAACCGACACTACCCAGCCACATAGATCACATTCCTCCAGAGCTTCTTTGCAAGTGGAAAACAAATATCAGAGAAAGGAAGTGGTATTTCAAATGTCCGATCGCTCAAGGGCATGGCGGACCAGCTTTCTACATTTGTCAGGTGGGATTATTGGCAAATCAGTTCTATTTTACAGAAAGATGGCTTTCTGAGGACATAGTCTATGATCTGGATGGGTTTAATATAATATGTTTTGATCGGGATGCAGCCAAAACAAGGAAGTCCATTGGTGTGGGCTCTGCATGACCGTAAACAAGAAATGGGCTTAGGACTGAGAGCAACAAGCACTACGAACTGATGGTCGTGTCATTCAGACCATATTACCTTTCTCACAAATTGTCCTAAATCACTGCAATTTTAGTTTATGTTCCGAAATTCACTGGCGTATAGCAGACTGGGCGCAACAGAGTTGCCAATAGGACTGGTGACCAACCAGTATTTTTGTTTGGGGATTTTAACAGATGTGACAATCTAAAGCAATATTTTACAGTCCCAACAGGGATGCAAAATATACTGGACCTGTGTAATGGTAATATACCAAATGCATATCTATCAAAATCTAGCCTTTATTTGGTAGATCACATCATAATGATTTTGTTATTCTGTTAAGTGCAGATCTCAACTCAAAACTGATGCACTTGTTTCAAAAACAATCAGGGCCACTGAGAGACTGAGGAGGTGTTTTAGGCTGACCGACTGGGACTTGTGCTTTCTGGATGGAGATGACTCTGCATTGACTGATGTAACGACATCCTACTGTACATCTTGTTATGTAAGGATACACGCATTCCCACCAAGTAAATAACCCTGTATTTCAACAATAAACAATGGGCCACTAAATAAGTGAAAATGGGCCTGAACCCCACACACCCCCTGCACCAATCATTCCAACTGCTACCATCAGGTCACCATTTTAAAGTCCCACTTGTCGAAAGAACATATCCTAAACATCTTTCATCTCCTCTACCATCACCACTTAAAAAACTGAAATTAACAAATGCAGTAATCCTTCGTTTATTGTGGTTAATTGGTTCCAGACTCGATCGTGAAAAGTGAATTTCCGTTTAGCTCGTGATGGGAATTATGTTTCGATCCAATATGTGTATTTTTAGAGTGTGTCAAAGATTAATTTCTGTTCTGTGACAGACAATAAAAGGTTATCTATCTATCTATGCATCCAACAACTAAAGCTTGGCATCATTTATGAGGTGCAGTTTTCAAGGAACACCAGCAAATATATAACAGAAGTAATTGCTTGGTTATGCCATTGCCAGGCATATTCCAGGGCTCAACCCTGTGGCATTCATTTATGCAGACATACATAGTACTGCCTAAATTGGTTGAGTGTCCATGGACGTGGTCCTTCATGCAGGCTTACTTGCTAAATTAATAATGTCATTCACCATATCTAAATAATTTTAGTTTTTTTCTTAATCCCAAAACATTGTAATGATCATTTAAATATGAATTGTAATATAATGCAGTGATATGTACCTCTCTTATTATTGCTATAGTTTAGCTTTTAACCAAACTCAAGGTTTCTCCCACTTTCCCATACAATCATCTTTCCTATGTACTTATTTTTTCCCTGTGTACCTCACTGTGCAAGAATAATGTTGTATAAGGTAAGCAATGATAGATGCCCAATACCTTGCATACAACTCCAGGGCCTATGAGGCCTCTCAATGTGAAAGAAGATTAGTTTTACTCGATTAGCATTTTACTGCAATTATCATGTTAACCTTCATCCCAGAATTACTGGCGTTTCATGAACAAAGGCTAATTATAAACTAATCTACCTTTTTTAAAAGAAACAACCTTTGAACACTAACAGAGTTTTTGCACATTAAAATTAATGATTCATTGTCGAACTGGGGACAAAAATATGTCAAAGTGAACATTCATAATTACATAACAAAGGTTATCAAGTCAAAAAAAAAAGACTTTATAATAAGCGTTATATGTAAAAGTTGAGAACAAATTTGTTATGAATGGATTCAATTAGCTTGCAAGTCTGGCTTTTATTGGGACTTGGGGGTGGGAGTTTATGACGAAAGCGTCTCCACAAACCCAGGCTTTGTGCTCAAGATGCAACTCGACAAAACCTAACATCCGCAATCAGACTTTATTTGTCCTGCAACGACGGTTATCAACTTACTTTGTCAAGTTTTTGCCTTCGTGCTAAGTACGCATTCACATGAAAGGGGGCGTTTGACGTCATATTATTCTACTTCCACTGAAAAGTAAAGCGATCCCAGCCAGTGTATTTTACAAACAACGAGTACGTAATTATTATGGAGCGGTATGAGGAGTTCCCAGAGGATTATGACTGCGAAAAGCAACACTGTCGCCGCCAATACAGCGAGGGAGGACCGCTGGCATGCCAGCATGCAGCCTGTGAATGCGCAAGTTAACACTGATTATTATAAAAACTATACCCTACTAGTCTTTTCATTTATCAACGTTCAACATTGCACAACTTTGACATATTAACACTTATCCATTTTAAAAATAAATACATTGGAGCAACAAAATTTCGTTTTTGATGTCATAAATTCATTAAATATTTTAATCTATTTTATCTCGTTGTCACCACTAGATGGCAGTGTTTTGTGTGTTATGTGTTTTGTGGCGACTTTTAACATTTTTTTTTCCCGTTTTAGAATAAAACAAGTGTTTTAATGCAGTTGATTGATGCCTCAGAGTGTTTGTTCCTCCAGCAAATATAGTAATATAAGAAGACTAACAGGCTTAGTACTCACGCAAGGACTCCTGTGACATGAATGATTAATATTTCAAAACAAAACCTCGTCCCGACCAGGCTATGAGTTTAGCCTAAGTTACCGTAGCGATACAGGTGCTTTAAAAGAGAGATACCTTCGCTGCACACACAAGTCCGGCTTTCCACTCAACCCAGCTTCCTAACCCACTAAACTCACTTCGCAGAATACCCCCTTGGTCTGTGAGGTTCAGATAAGTTATCCATGGAAATGTCCTGCCATTAGAAGGAAAACAAAATTAAATGCCAATTTGGTTTTCACACTGCATAAATTACTATTTTTGAAGAAATAATAACAATTGTGCAACGTCTGCATTCAAAATTTTTTTAAAGAAATAACCCCTCGCCACTTTACGTTTTGAATTCCGTGGCTTCACTTGATCACATTTTTCAAAATAATTAGTAAGTTATGCCGTTTTGTGGTTGACTCTGACCTATTGTTAGTCAAAATATATGCTTATAAATGTTACTTTTTTGCCTAAATTAAGCATTTTCAAACCTAAAATGGCAAAATCGAGTAAAATACACAAATAAGGCATTCAGAAGACACATTCAAAGACGTGATATGTAGTATTGTACACTGGTCACCAGGTGTCAGTAATGTTACTGTAATATTCGGTGAGGCAATAAATAAAAACAATCATCTCGTCATTTTTACCAGGCGTCATATTGCAGCAATCTAGAGTTGCACAGGAACTTACTCAAGGAAGTTTACTTTTTTTTATTCTGAAACAAGAAATAGCCAACAGAGCTCAGCAAGCCTGCCAACACAGCGTACATGGAAGTGGCAAAGGTAAAAAAAAAAAAGGCCGACAGTCTTACTTACAGTGCGACAAAAAACAAGAAACACATCCACAGCAAGTTAACACGTAACTTAATGACACTTAAATCGCTAAGCGCTAACAACGAACAAACTTTAATGACTACAGTATGTGCAGAGTGCCCACAAGACATGTTGGGTAATCCAGCAGCCACTCCCTCCAATGCTACAATATTAAGATTTGTACTTAAACACAGGAGTTATATATTTTTTTAACTCCAACAAGAAAGTTATTTGGCCCACATATTTGTCAGATTGCCCACTACTATTCATATATTGATGATATCTCACAATATTTAGATATACAATCATCCTTTGTTTGGCGGTTAATTGGTGCCAGACCCGACGGTGAAGTATTTATGTGAAGTAGGATTCCTTATTTATAAATGTACGTATATTATGCATAAATATGTATTATAGCAATACAAATATTTTAGTAGTTAAGCATAGAAAACCTGTATATTAGGGATGAGTGAGTACACCACTATCTGCATCTGTATCTGTTCACCCATCTCAATTATTTGTATTTGTATCTATACTCTGAGTGGGCGGGGTATAAACCGGAAGTGGCTGTGGTTTAACTTGGGTGGGGCGGGTCGGGCCTAAATCTGTACACTATTTCAGTATGTGATGAAGACGCTCGCATCTTACTTAAATGACCCAGAAACTAAGCAGAACTACGTTCCTCATCATGGAAATCCGACCAGAACTGGACTCGCAGAACCGGAGGGGTGGGGATAAGTCACTGTTGATATAGTCCACCGCTGATATGGATGTCATACAACTTTATGTAAACAAAAAACAAACTATCCCTTTAAGTCTGAAACGGATATTCGTTTAAAACCAGTATCCGGCTCTCTTTGAGAATGACACTGTTGACTGGACTAGTACACTTGGAGGAAAGGCAGGTGAGAGAACATGTTCTGTAATGAGGATGCTGTCCCCAATGCATCTTGGCAGACAGCTCAGTCCTGGGCAGAATGATGAGAGGATCAGGTCCAGTTCACTTGTCGCCGGCCACCGATGTAGTCTGTAAGCAACTTACCTCTTGTACTTGAACTTTAGCACAGGTAACATTCTTCCCTCCCTTGTAGTTGGAGTACAGGGGTTGGATTCAGTGGACGTTTGTGCTGATCAGGAGAGGGATTGTTCCGGAATGAGGGTGAGGACAGGTGTGGATGTGACTTTACTTGACCTTGACTTTTTATGCACCTCCAAGTCAATTTGGATATAGCCTTTATATGGGTAGTAACTGCTCTCGGATGCGTTCAAGCCCCAGGTGGCTACACCGGTCACAGAGTTCAAAAGGATGTGTGACAAATGTTCCGTATACCAGTTGTCAAAAATGATCCTCACTTGAGAGCCACTAGCCATCAGTGGGATGCACGGGTTGCCTACATCAATTGTGATGCTGAAGAAGACGACTTTAGTGGTTTTAGTTCCCCGGGGGAGAACGGCGATGAATGACTTCTCTGGTAGGCTACAGTTTAATTGGTCATGTTACATGCACTGTTCGGCGCTGTTTGGAAAAAAAAGGCATTCATTTAATCAAAATATATCTGTGTAACATCTTTCTGAGTACTAAATATCGCATGTTACAATTGGGACACCTGCGGCTTACAGACAGGTGTGGCCTACATATGTAAACATCGTTTTTTGTCTTTAAATTTAGTTGGTGTTGGCTTACATACCAGTACGCTTTATTGTCTGGAAATTATGGTATCCTTTCCCCTTAAGATGATCATCTGTTATCTTCAGTCTGAGGTCCAGACTGATTTCTTTGTATTTTTGGCATGATGATATCACTTTTTAACAAGATTTAGGAGCAACTCTAGAGCATCGAGAAAATTGATTTTATATTTAAATGTGTACCAAAATGGGGCCATATCAGTAATGAATGCTTTACTATATAAAATGTTTTGAATATTGCAAACTGAGCAGTATTATAGAGAAATGTTCAGAAGTTCCTTAGGGGCTAATCATTTTGACCGTATATTTGCACTGCATCTGCTTTTTGCTGGGCTAAAGCAGTGGTTCTCAATTATTTCTGTCATGCCCTCCCTTGGAGATAGAAATGTTTTCAGCCCCCCCATTGACAAACTGATAATATCTATTTATTGTTCTGTACTGTACAGACTGAACTCAAAACTGAAACCAGGAAAATGCAAAAAAAATGGAGAGCTGTGAAGCATACAAGCGTATTCAAGAGTCTAATCGCATGTTGAGTTCTGATGCATTTGTACATGTTGGCAGATCTGCACTAACACTGAAAGTCCTTCCTGTCTCTTAGCCCTCGACCCCTTGTGGAGCTTTTATTTTTTGTTGCCTTTGCTGCCTCTTCCCAGATCATGTTTTCAACCGTTGTGAAAATGGCACCACTTTTCAGTCTTTCTTTTCTTCCAACAGATCCATGGTGCTTTCATGAACTGAGCTAGGACAGATTATTGTACTCATCAGAGGTCAGTCTAAAAATGTTCAAAGCCGCTTCCATTAACTTTTTCAGTAGCGCTTGTAGGATAAAATTGTTTTATTAACTTGTTAGCTGAGTGAGTAAATTTTTATTACAAGTAGATTTTAGAGTAACTGTTTGCATTGAATTATTAACTGAGCGCCTTAACATAAGTACGGAATAAATGTAACTGTTTTACCGATTAATCTATTAATTGAGTGAGTGATTACAAGTAGTTTATAGAAATAATGCTTTAATAAACTGTTTAAGTAGCTGAAAGGGGAGAAGGAACACAAAGATAACAATGTATAACTTGTACCAGCCAGCACTAGCAGCCAGATATGGGTACCAAAACATAGTCCAAGTTAGACCTTGAGAAAGACGGGGAGAAGTATGTGTTATTTGTGCAAGAAAAGTGTCAACGAGTCAGCAAAAGTTCCGACGATCACCTGCTGGCATCACACAACCTTTGTCAAAGAATCCGCATAGAGTTATCGATGATCTGAGGAAAACAATTATAAAAAGGCAGAGGGGACTAGTGATCGAGGTCTCCTTCTGCTCAGGAAGCCACAGGAGGACGTTAGGAGAGACAGCGAGCACGGACATCCGAAGAATGTGAAATTATTCTGTCTGACTTATTTTTCAGTACATTTTGTAAATCCAATACCAGTGTGTGAGATTTATTCTTTTTCATAATTGGAGATGAAAGAACACATAAGGGGAGGTGAAATTGGCTTAATTAATTTTCTAAAGTGGTCTTTTTGACCTTTAGTAGGCTGCGGAGAATTTCATCTCCAACATGCTGCTTTTGAAATAACCCAACAGCCTCCTTGCCTTTTCACATTTGGAGGACTGACAATGCTGGACTCAGTCCAGGAGCCTTTTTAACAGGTTTAGAGAATGAGCCATGGAAACGAAGGCCTGGTGCAGCTTCAGCTCCCTGTCACAGGCATGTCGGGTGCTCTATCAGTCACCAGATGTGATGTTGGATTTGTATTCTGTATTGATCGATGAGGGGGGTTTTCAGACGGGCGGAATTTCACTACACCAAGTAGTGTAGACCGCTCATATTTTCATCTGGACAAAACAAAAAGGCAAAACGCGTTCAACTTGTTTTAAGTCAAACTCACTGCAGGAACCTTCTGCACCTCAGCTTTGGCCTTGCCTTTCTCTTTGTAGTGTTTGTCCTCAATCACAGCTTTTATACTACTATTTTTTTCCAACGGTACTCATATTATCCATTTCACCACATGCACCTTTCTTGTTGGTAAAACGTACATTGGAGCAATTTTGTGACAAAGTCCCAGAATCCTTGACACCAAGGCCTCATCCAGCTCCTCCTTTGTAGTCACTGGGAAAAATAGTTTTGTTTTTTTTATATAAAGGTATTTGTTTTTATCACTTTCATGAATTGATATCATGGTTGGGTCATAAATGTAAAAAGGGAAACGCATGTCTCTGTAGTATGATATTTTTAAATGGCATGGGTTCAGCTCAATCTTGGCACAAAACAAACACTTTACCTAGCAATGAAAAGAAGACAGCAGACAACCTCTAAACACAAGCCTCGATACGTAAAGAAGGGTAAATGACGCGGATTGCATCATGACGTTTTCCGTGCGTCGAGATGTTGTCTGTGGGTTTTTTTTCCAAGTCACGCATGTAAACCGGTTATTCCGAATGTTTCAGAAACTGAAATATTGACCTTAACCCGAATATTGACTGAATGTAAACTTAGTGAGAAACATTACCAGTAGTTGTGAATTGTACCTTCCAAACATATATGTGCTTTACTGAGCTTCTTCGCTTGTAAAAGTTGAATCCCAAATCCTATCCCTTCCCCTCCGTCTTACCCCTTAAAATGGGAGGCCACTTCATTCTCGTTGCATAATCACCCACAGCTTTCTGGCTGTGATGTTGGGAAATGACACAATTAAATTGTTAAAGTAAGGTGCATACTTTTCTACATTATTTCACTCTTATAAAGCCTAGCCCCAAACACATATAAACATTGTTACTAACATTTATTGTGACATTTGACATTTATTGTAACATTTATGTGACATTTATTGCCAAACAACAAAAACTAATAAAGAAGAGCTTTACAACCAGCACTGTAAAAACATTTATTAAAATAGAAAATGTATAAAGTATGCATATGAAATAGAAATAACACTACACAACATTAACAAATGTAGAAACCTTACCAACCATTATTTCAAGGTTTTAAAACCTCCCTGTTTTGGCCTCTGTCTTCTGTCCTTGATGTTCTCGCTCAGATTATTTTGTAAGAAAGTCCAGAATGGCATTTTTTAAAAGTCTTCTTCATCATACTGGGATTCCAGCTTAATATAATGTGACGCTGCAATGGTCTGAAGTGCTGTGTGGTGTTGCAGAGGTTTGTGGCAATGTGCTCTTCTGGTGTGCAGCATCTCCTGCAGGAATGACACATACTATGGAGCCTACTTCTGGTCATGTGATGGTGACGAGGCAGTGATGGGTCGGTGACGTCATCATTCTCGTATTGCCTGTATACACACCCACTCACACTGTTTCCGTGTGGATAGCCCCTCAGTTGTCTTGAAGTTGATGTTTTCATTGTAAATTTTCAGTGGTACAGGAGTGATAGGAGTAACAGATACTCGCCGTGATATTTTTATATATCAACTAAAAAGACAGGAACTTATCTCTTGTTTGGGTGGCTTTATTTCAGAGCGGGCAGCAACATCTTGTCTCATACGCCACAGATGCCTAACATATTAGTCAGATTTAGGGGCATTGAAGTGTAACATGACACATACACTAAAAACATATATACTGTAAGTTGCTCCAGAGTACAAGTTGCAGGACCAGCCAAACCACGAAAAAAAGTGTGACTTATCCTCCGGAAAATACGGTAAATAAACTTTGGCAATCTGGTGTGCTGTCCACATATGGCCATGTTGTTTAGATGTTTTACTGAGCTCAGTGACAATTCCGGATCAATACTATATACTGAATACCATAAAAATATAATTGTTGGTGGACTACGGTGGCTATAATTCACAGCAAACAGACTTTACTACGATGTACTGCATTACATGATTGATTATGAGCGCCACACACGGGAGGCGACAAACAACTGCGATTGGCAAAACTTATCGCCATAGTGTAGCAAACCCTGCACATGGGAGGCGACAAGCGGCTGTGACCAGCGATGTTCTCACATCCAGAGCGAATTACCAGTCTCCCACGGTTTTGATTGGCTGTCAGATGTGGAAGGAATTTGGGGGTACCAATGTAGTTCAGAGGAGGAAAAGCGGCTGGTGGTCATCGAGTACTCTTGCTGGTATTGAAGATAAACTTACATAAATGTCCATGTAAATTAATGTAAACTTAACTGCCAACGAGTTCCCATGCCACTGCTTTTTTTTGTAATATCTCTATATTCTTTTTTAGAAAAGGCAAATAGCTCCGGAAAATCTGACATGGCAGATTTAAATTTTTTCCTCCATGTTTACCTGCCAGAGTGTACTGATTTGCATCCTGTCTGCTCATTGGTCGATCAATGAAGCTCCCGCTGATTGGTCCTCGTCTGGGTGACAGCGATGAAAAGTTGAAAATTTTTCAACTTTCTGGGATCGCGTCGCAAGCCAGTGTGTGCACGATGACATGCACGAGCACGAAATTTAACACGCACGAATTTTGCTCGTCGCTTGGCTGGACGGTGACTTGGATAATCGCCCTGGTGTGCAGGGTCCGCTAAAAATGAATGGTCTATAGGCGACGTCGCCTCCCGTGTGTGGTGCCCATTAGACAGTTAATATAAAACACAAACTTCACAGTACAGCTCAATAAAATTGTTTCTACAAGAGCCCCGTGACCTAGTTAGAGATTTTAATATCCAACTTACAATAAACAGGCTAATGTAGTAACTATCTAATCATTACTAATCATCGAGGAAAAGGCTTCTTGAGACGTCATCTGTACTTCTGTGTAGAAGGTGTCGGACGTTTCGCTCCTCATCCGAAGAGCTTCGTCAGCAAACTAATAAGTGCTGGTAGCTTAGGCCTTAAATACAGTAAGAGTGGGCGGAATTGGTGTGCCAACACCCTCCTCCTATTGGTTCGTTACACTAAGCCTGGGCGGAGCAGTGGTATAATCCTATCCTGTTATTCACACCTACGATAAAAGGGAAGTGTCGCTCCCTGAATTGGGTATGAACGACTCTGATACTGGCTACCCAATTCAGGGAGCGACACTTCCCTTTTATCGTAGGTGTGAATAACAGGATAGGATTATACCACTGCTCCGCCCAGGCTTAGTGTAACGAACCAATAGGAGGAGGGTGTTGGCACACCAATTCCGCCCACTCTTACTGTATTTAAGGCCTAAGCTACCAGCACTTATTAGTTTGCTGACGAAGCTCTTCGGATGAGGAGCGAAACGTCCGACACCTTCTACACAGAAGTACAGATGACGTCTCAAGAAGCCTTTTCCTCGATGGACAACTCCTGTACGACTGAGAGCCTACACAGACGCATTACTAATCATCACTAATCATTTTGAAATGCAGTAGATTACAGTGAAGTTAGATATTAGCTGGCCAGTCCTAACTAGCGACAACCAACAATTTAAAACATGGCGAATATTTACTTAGCTAATAGCTAATAAAACATGACTGGCATCACTATGAATAAATAAATCAATAATTATCCAAAATTACTTACATTTATATGCTTCTTTCTGTCTCTGCTCTGCCGTCTTGTCAGCAGGAGTGATGCATCCGAGGAAACTTCTCATACCATTGATCTTTTAAAATAATTTACAACAAATGCCGATATGTGTCAAAATGCCAAATGTCATAGTTGATAATCGACCCAGCCGATTATTGACCCGTCAATCACAACAGTTGGATATTGTTTTCATATATTTGTTAAAGTTTAAATATCGAGAGATATATATCTTACATTGACAAAAAATATTAAAATAGTAAATTAACATTTATGGCCACATAAAGACACAAAAATGTTGAAAATTGGTATGGCTGACTGGTACTGTATTGGTTCAAATGTGAAACATACCCGCCCCTAGTAACACGAGTGTAAAAGTGACTAGGGTGTTATTTCATGTATAGAGGACTCTAATAATGTTATGCGTATTTAGAAAGGTGTAAACAGCTTTTCTATGCCATAACTATGAAAATATTCCATTTACAGTATGCAGTAGGAATCCTACTTCATGGAAATGTATTTGTCACGGTCAGGTCTGGAACCAGGCCGCACGGTGGCCGTGTGGTTAGCATGATGGCCACACAGTCAGGCGATCAGGAAGTTCGAATCGGAGTTTGCATATTCTCCCTGTGCGTGTGTGGGTTTTCTCCAGGTACTCCGGTTCCAAAAACATGCATGTTAGGTTAATTGGAGAATTTAAATTGTCCGTAGGTATGAATGTGAGTGTGCATGCTTATTTGTCTATTTGTGCCCTATGATTGGCTCGGGACCAGTCCAGGGTCCAGGGTGGACCCCGCCCCGGCTCCGGCATACGCGATCCTAATGAGGAAAAGCAGCATAGAGAATGAATGAAAAAAGTCTGGAACCAATTAATGAGGAATTAATTAATTATTCATTAATGAGGGATTACATGCATCCTATCCTTCCCCAGGAAAAGATCTGTTACTTTGTATAACTCTGACCACCTTCTGTTTTGTTTGAAAGTCCAGTTTGGATAGGTTTTTGAGTTTAGGTATCTAATCCTCCAATTTGGCAGTCAGATTCATTCATTCAGCAGATAATAAAAATATCTTGAATGCATTTGACATCTTGCTGAGTGCTGATCCTTGTTGACACATTGATGCTGGGCGGATGTTTGTGTATTTCAATAAATACACAGAAAAAACTTTTCTGTGTATTTCCTGGTTCAACTCAAATACAAAATATGCTGAACTTTGAAAATAAAGATGCTGACCTTTATAGAAGTTTGAAGAGACCCTGTAATTGTAGTGTTGCATGGAAGATGGAGTCTTTTGACTTACTGGACTGTTCTGGTGTGTCTGTTATGCTCCAGCCTCAGGAGTACCCCATTAAAGATCGTTCCTACCATAAATAATGATTCAAATATGGAGAGATGTTGGAGAGGAAGTGCAGAAGGGACAACAAGAAAGATGAGTGGAGTGCTTGGCTTAATCCTTCTGCAGCGGCTTTCCACTTCAAACACAGACCAACAGCACACTCATGTGTCCAAACTTGGCAAGGAACATTTTTCTTTTCACACAATGTTGTCTGAGAGATGTTGAAGTTATATGGCACCGTTTTAATGAGGCAAATGGGACAGGGCACATAACTCCGCTCAGCATTAATTTTCTCCAATTGTAAAGTTCAGTACATTATGAAGCTTGGCTTATGCTATTTATAATCAAAAGGCTAATGATATTCTATAACAACAAAGACATTTAAAATTGAGTATGTCAAATATGAGTCATGAACAGGAAAACAATAATGATATTGTTGTATTTTGAGCACAACTCAAAAATAAATGCTGAGTTTTTTTTTTTTTTATGTAAGCAAGTAACTCAATACATAATGCAACACAGTGATCCTTGTTTGTTGCAGTTAATTGATGCAAGACCTGACTCTGATAAGTACATTTCTGTGAAGTAGAGTTCCTTATTTATAAATTGAATATTTTCATAGTTACGGCATAGAAACCTTCTAAATATGTTTTTTTTTTAGCATTATTAGAGGCCTCTAGACATGAACCAATAGCCTATCATCATCTTTACAGTTGTATTCCCCAATATAGTAGACATAAGAGAAAATAAGACTCGTTCTCATGTGTGTTACTGTAGGGGAGCTGAGTTGGGAAAAGGAGGTGTTCAGAATTGAGTTTTAGCTTGCATTGAGTTACGGGCGTTGTGCCTGTTGTGAGATCATTGAAATCTGCAATAAAGGCCTGTTGTTCTAGTGGTCAAGTCTAGTGCTTGTGTGTCTCACTGAACATTACAGTAACATTACTGACACCTTGTGACCAGAGTATAATACTACATATCACGTCTTTGAATGTGTCTTCTGAATATATTAAATTTTTGTTTTACTTAATTTAGCCATTTTTATGCTTGAGAATGCTTAATTTAGGCAAAACAAATATTAACATTTGCTTAAATATGTATAAGTTTAAAATAATAATAGTATAGAGTGATGCGCAAAATTGCAAGGGATTTTTATTCATTCAACTAGTTGGGAATGACTTCAGACCGGCCCACGAGCTCAGTTTATTTTAGCAGCAGATTCCTAAAAACACCAAAGCGCTGTCATTTCAAGCAGGGTTGTCCAAAATGTTGTTTTTTACTGGTCCAGTAGCACATTTTAAAAATACAATTGAACAAGACAACAGCTAAAAGTAGGGAAAAATCTAGCAAAAATGATGACTGTAACATAAAAAAAATGTTATTATATAAAATTTTAAATTGAGGAAATGCTGATATGAATAAAACTACTACTACTCATTTCTGGACGTAATGTCATTGGGGTATCACCACTCCACTAAAGTTGAACGCTTCTCAAGGTAGATCGTCGACTTGGTTCAGGACATTTTTCATTAAAATAGTAGTCATACCAAAATGTTTCATTGCTGCTGGATGTTCATAGTATCCGAGTGATACTTTAAGTTTGTATTCTTTTCCAAAAGACAAAGGTTTAAGACAATGGACGACACAAGTACAGAGAATGAGAGAGAAATGGACTTCTGTCCTTTGCAGTGATCATTTCACTGATGATTACTTCGAAGGAACATCTTCTTTACAATAGGTTTTTGGCTTTAAAATACAGCATGAACACAAAAAAAAAAGGATGCTATTCCAACTATTAAGGAAAGAAACAGTCAAAGCAGAACATACCAACACACAGGCATCAAAACAAGAAAGAATTACCACTGTTTCCAAGTTGGTACAGAAGAGCGTACATTATGTCTTGTTTACATAATGTCTTTTAAAAATATTTTATGAATTAATCCGCCCACAAACTGTCCCCACGTTTCTCAACCTGGTTAATTTTACAAGGGAAAGTTTTAGCCCATAAATACTGTGATGTCATCAACTCTTGAAGATAAAGTCAAGGAAAAAATTATTAGATCACCCTTGTTTCTTCAGTTTACTGATCCATTTTAATGCCTGGTACTACTAAAGGTACATTTGTTTGGACAAATATGATGATGATAACAAATACAATTAATTTAAGAGCTGATATCAACTTCCATGGTTTTCTTGACAATAACCAAAATCGCTTAAGTTCTTACATGAATAGCTAAAGCATTGTACTGCCAAAAATCTAACTGTTATGAGCCATTTTTGTTGTCATTGTTATATTTGTCCAAACAAAGGTATCATTAGTTGTATCAGGCATTGAACTGAACAAGAAACAGAAGAAACAAGGGTGATCTAATAATTTTGTCCATGACTGTATAACACAATCGAAAATCCAAGTGCTTTTAATTGCAAATGGATCAAAATGCAAAGCTAAAATGCTGGTGGTGAAATTAGATAGGTGGTTAGATAGGTGGTGTATTTATGTAAGAACAGCATGTAAAACGTAAAAATATTATAATCCATACAAATATTATTATTAGGGATGAGCGAGTACTACACTCTGTATCTGTTCACCCATCTAAATGATCCGTATCCGTAGCTGTACGCAGAGTGGGCGGGGCATACACCGGAAGTGGGCGTGGTTTAACTGGAAATGGGGGAGGCTTAAACCTGTGCATTATTTTACATCTGAAATTGACATGGATTGATCAGAAGTTGCTGTATTTATTGTTTATTATTCAGCTATATGTGTACTGTGTATGTGTGTAAGTGATCTGTAAAACTTCATTATTTGATTATTTTTTAATGATCTGTGTGAAGTTGGTGATCCATGCAAACATCCAGGGATGGCAAACAGGGAAATAATCTGTCAGCCTTGTTCACTATATTTTTCTCAAAAGCACCGCGTTCAGTACTACAAGCAAAGTTTTCCAACTGACTTTATATCACCAGGCAAATTATAAGTAAGCAGACGAAAAAAAAAAATGTCAGTATACGCACGAGCTGTATACAGCTGTCTTGTGAAATGCACCGCGTACATTACGAAACAAGCTTAAAATTGCAATGTGCATACTGCAACGTATTGAGAGGAGTGTAATATTTTACCACGCTTATGTATATAATATAGTATGATAGCCATACAGGCAGAATGTTTGATGCAACGCTTGTACAGGTGTACCTAATGTTGTGGCCTGCCAATGGAGGTTACTGTTAGCACTGTCTGTGTACTGCCAAATGAAAATTAACAAAATGTTTATATTGTAGGTGGCACGCCTGTTTTATAATGACTTCATGGAATACAACAAAAATACATTTCAAGGAAAAAAGCGGTCATGCTACCCCAATTGAGTTGCGTAACTGACTGACGCAACACAAGCCTGCACAGCACTGTTTTGTCAAATGCACCGCGTACTTACCAAGTAACTTTACATACAAACCGAAATAGAGGCGAGCTGAGGAAAACCTAATAAAGTGGGGGCAGTAGGCAATGCCACATGAGCCGTTTTGAACTTGCCAATTGCACTGTGTACGTGAATGAGGGACCAATCAACTCCTCTGTGGCTGCAGCCAGTCTCGTCAGGGGCGGTCGCTGTGTGTGACTGGCCAATCACAGAATAATGACGAGATGTTTCATGCTCGTACTCTGCAAAAATGCATTATCCGTAACGGATACTCGTTTATTATTTACTGAAAATGGTTTATGGAAAATGGTTTAAAAACCAAAAACAAATTCAAAGTTCTCGTCTCCTTCAACGCCACAAAACTGCCTGTTTATACTTTGCCAGGGAGCATCAAATATGGGACATTGAAAGATAAAAAAAGTTTTATTCTTTGATTAGAAAATGTTTGCCTTGACGGTCCAGATGGCTTCCAACGTTACTGGCATGGCAAGGAGATGCCACCTGAGATGTTTTCTACCCGGCACAGCGGAGGGGGATCCATGATCTAGGGTGCTTTTTCATTCAGTGGAACACTGGAGCTGCAGGTGGTGCAGGGTCATCAAACGACGTCGGCTTACGTGTAGATGTTGCAGCGGGCATCCCTCATGACTGAGGGCCCTCGTCTGTGTGGTAAACGCTGGGATTTTCAACAGGACAACGCTGCAGTTCACAATGCTCGCTTGACCAAGGACTTCTTCAGGGAGAATAACATCACTCTTTTGGACCATCCTGCATGTTCCCCTGATTTAAATCCCATAGAGAACATTTGGGGATGGATGGCAAGGGAAGTTTATAAAAAATGGCCATCAGTTCCAGACAGTTGATGCCCTTCGTGAAGGCATCTTCACCATTTGGAGCAATGTTCCCACTAGCCTCCTGGAAACAATTTCATCAAGCGTGCACAATTTTTTTTAATTTTGAAGTGATTAACAAGAACGGTGGAGCTACTCATTACTGAGTCCTACTGAGAACATTTTTTGTTCTGGTTTGGTCAGTTTTTTGTTCTTTTTTGAGCGATGGTCTTAAACTTTTGATCAGCTGATAAACAGCCTATTTCAGTTGATTTGTTGTTTTCAAAAAATTACTTTTTCAAAGTGCTTTTTGTCTCACTCCCCCTTCTTGCTTTTGCATAATGTAGCTCTACTTAAAACCTCCAAATGTAAGATCCAAATGTGCAAAATGCAAATTCTAGCAATTTTCCAACTGGTCTTAAGATTTTGATCAGGTCTGTACCATGCTAGAAGTCCAAGCAAATGCCATTATTGACACACAACTTGTTCAGGTACATTTGTGGAAATAGTTTTATTTAATTTTTTTGTCAATAACCATGATGAAGAAACTCTAGACTATTCTGCAAGCGTATCTGATAAATGTCATGTCTTTTTTTTTTTTTCCCCAGAGTAATGAAGTTGGTGGTGTGACTCACATGGAGAAGGAAGGCCTGATACGATCAATTCATTTTCTGGAGGACCAAGGCTTGGATATACTGAATATAGTAACAGACCGTCGTACAGATTAGAAAATGGCTGAGGGAGAGTATGCCTCGAATAACTCATCAGTTTGGCATATGGCACATAGCTAAAGGTAAGCAAAAATATGTTTATTTTTCAATTTTTGTGGTTCTCTGGTATTTTCTTGCAAAGTTAACATTAGATTTTATTATTATGACACATTTCTTCAAAAAGTATTTTTTTTTTTCTCAGTTTGGAAAAGAGAATCTCGTTTCTAAAGAGAAGGATTGCAATCAGCTGTCAGACTGAATGAACACCACCTTTACTGGTCAGTGGTCTCAACACCACCTGGTCAACCAGATGTTATTGCAAAGTCTTTGCAGTCTTTGATCTCTTCCTTGGTTGTTTACACAAACGTCTTACTTGATAAGGCATCAAATATTCTGCTTATAAATTAAATTATCATCATATGTGACATAATTTCATTTTTTTTTCCAGGTACAAATTTGAAAAGTACTTCCTCTTTTTCAGAACAATCATGGCCATCCTTCATTCCACTAAAAATGCAGAGAGAGCACAAAAAAACAACAGTGGGAGGCCAAGCAAGATTTGGTTTATATTTTCCCAAATGGAAAAAAGATGGCTACACAGCCAGAAAACGTCTTCAAAACCCTACTTTTGGTAAATTGTTTAAAGTATTTTTTGTGGAAAGTTTTGGTTTTATAATATTGTGTCCTTTTGTTTGCAAAATGAATCTTGAAGATTTAGTTTTCAAGTGTTTTTTTTATTCAATACACAGAGTAATAATAAAAATAATACTCTTTTTATAAACAAGTATTTCAACAAAAGATTTGAATTTGTAAACTGTTTCAATAACCTCTTCTGAAAGAGTACTACATTTCACCTATTATTCACCATGAAAACTTCCTTTTTGTTAGTAATATATCCAAAGAGTTACTTGAGCATTGCAAAACACAACCCGAGGATCAGCCAGGCTTTGATCCAGAAGAACACCCTCCGCTGAGCAGTGGTTTTCAGCGCCCAGACAAGGAGACTATCACTAGAAACTGTCAAGATATTAATCTGGTTTGTCATTCCAGAGGAGGTAGATGGAATGCAACATATTCAGCTGATGGAAAGGTGTTGCTGATCACATTTACAGCGAATGATGGTAGAGGCACATTGCGATGTCTTCCCAAGTGTCCCCAACACATCCTCACAAATTGCCTGTATGCTATGTATCTGTATTTCCTGAAAAGAAATGGACGAAACCATTTCTGTTTTGGTGCAGATTAATGATGCATAGTTTCTGTTTTCTTTGATATTACATTTTATAATTATATACCATTAACATTTGATGTTTTTATTATTTATAAGCAAAGTGTGCAATTCTCAGTACATCTGCATCGAGACGCCACGCCTTGAAGCTTGACAGTTCTGTGACACACCTCCTCACATCTTAGTGAATTTCCTCAGTTTCTTGGCAATGACTTGTGGTATAGTCTGGCAGTTGTTACACATGCACCTGAAATAAATAACGGTATTTTCATGACAAAATATTTACAACAGAGGTGTCAAACTCGTGCCATGGAGTGCCGAAACACTCCAGGTTTTCTTTCCAGCCAGTCACTAAAACAGGTGATTTTAATGATCAACACCTTCAGTTTGAGGGAAGGAGCTCATCAATTAAACCACCTGCTGAAGAAACTGGTGGGAGAGAAAAGCTGCAGCTTCTCGGCCCTCCAGGGCACGAGTTTGACACATGTGATTTACAAAATCAGTAATCCTTTATTTTACATGTCTAGATAGCTATTGCATTTTCATGTTGCCAGTGAAACAACATAACCAACATGAAGATAAAAGTAGAGTTTATACATATAATTTGAAAAGTAATAAGACTAAGTTTACGGACACGGCCCTGACACAAATAAAGGCTGTGGTAAGTAAATGTTGCTATTAATCTTATTTTTTGATAAACTGTCGAAAGAAAAGAGAGAAACTGAGCGCCGAGGACATATTAGCTCTGTCTTGTAAACTTAAACCCTATAAACCCTTAAAATTAATATTAATCTAACGTATAATATTACCATGAATAAAAAAAAAAAATATTAAATATTCAGCTGCTGCTTTGTGTTTTTCATGTAGCTTCTAGTCTGGATAGTACAATGGTGCGTAATGGTGTTTATCATAAATGACAAATGATATCCATCAGTATCATATTAAGTAGCAACACTTTCCACAAATATGTTTAAGTCAACAGCAGCATGATGTTTTCATGCAGTGATGGATAAATCTATATTGGCTCCATTACATGTTTATTTTTAACATATGAGTTCATTTCACCACTTAAAATGTTTAATATTATAAAATTAATGGCCCTTATTTTTTATGGATTATAATAAATTTACATATTACATGCCGTCCTTACATAAATACACCACCTATCTAATTTCACCACTAACATTTTTATGCTCTGCGTTGTGATCCATTAACAATTAAAAGTGCTTGAATTATAGATTGTGTTATCTTCAAGATGTCTGTAAAGAGTTAGAGGTTTTTTTGGTTGCTGTTCTTTTTTTTTTTTTTAAATCACACTACATGTAAACTGGAAATGACAATACACTAAAAAAAACACAAATTGTACAAATGACTGGGCACTACTAAAACATTCTCTTTTGTTCCTTTATGTTAACATGAGATTAAATGTAGCTCCCATTTAAGACGCAAGATGGTTTGTATCTAAAGTTAATTGGCAAACGTGTTTCATTACATACGCGGTGCATTTGGCAAGACAGAGCTGTAAATGGCTCGTGCTGCATCGGTTTCTGCAGGTTTTTTTTTTGTCCCCCGTCTGCTTGCTTCTAATTTGACTGGTGATATAAAGTCATTTGGCAAACTTTGCTTGTGGTACTGAACGCGGTGCTTTCGAGACAAATATAGTGAACAAGGCAGAGAGATTGAGATTTTTTTTTTAGCCATTACGGCAGATGGTATTGTTGATCTAAATGCCCTTACATTCTCAACAGATTTGCTCAGCCAGGAAAAAGTGTAAAATACTGAAATTGATAATGGATAGTATATAGATTTAATTTGACGTTTTGTTGTTATAAAAATTTGGACCGGCCGGACCTGAGCAGGAGAGGATAGAAAAGAAGACAAAATAAAACAGAGAGGGATATACAGAGAGACAAGAACAGCAGAAACAACAACAACAACTGCAATGACAATAACAAAACAACACAAACAGGACTACATCAGCAAATAAAGACTATGATAGAGAGAACTAAATAATCAACAGCCAGAGTGATAATATTGAATTGAAACTGAAATTGTTGTATATATCAGTGGTAATAGTAGTACTGAACATAGTAACCATAGTAGTGAACAGAATGCCAATAACTGTAATGCACACAATTGTAATAACTATAATCATATTGCCGCCATCACCATCACTGTAATAAAAACCTAAAATGTACTGTGAGTATGTGTATATGTATGCGTGTACAGGTATCTCTGTGTATGTGCGCATGTCTTCATGTATATAAACGTGTATAAATGTGCGCGTACGTGTAATTGTCACTGAGAATGTATGAAAGGAGAGGGGATACCTCCCACCACCCAGCAAGCCCCATGGGGACGGGCAGAGTAAAAACCAGTCGCCCAAGAGCCAACCCGCAGATACGGGAGGACAGCTAACCCCCAAGACCAACAAGAGATCACAGGGCAGACAGGCACAGGGGACCACACACCAGCGGGCCCAGACGGGAACGCCACTCCCCACCCCCAGGGAGTGGAGCCCGTCCCGCCCCAGTCTACTCCATGCCTGACCCCCAACACAGGACCTCCTCGCCAGGTACGGAGGCGGTATCGCCCCCCCACCCTATGGAGGCCCGGGTGGCAGAGATTGAACACACCATGAAGCAAACCCCCGTGAAGCCCCATAACAAAAAAAACCACCAAAAAACTGGGTAATAAATAAATACAAATAAATAAATGCAGTCACATACACACACACACTGCGCAGGGCACCCAAGGTGCAGCGAAGTAGGGGATCCTGATGTCCCAGACCCACAACACAGATCCCGAGCTACCAAGGTGCATGCTCCCCACCCCCCGCCTGCCATCCAGGCCCACGGTCCCCGCAAGCGAGACCAAGCCGCACCCCATCACACAGCCCGGCCCCCTCAGCAGCCACCACCACGCAGCAACGCCAAGCCACCACTGCGGCATGCAGCCGACCAGTAGCAAGGTCCCCGCTCCCGGGAACCGCTCCCTCCACGCAAGCCTCAGCATCAACTGGCCCCAACAGGTCGTCCCGGGAAGGGCAGTCAAAACTGATGAAAAAAAATGCCTCACAAGCCAGGTCAACCCAAGTGATCCCCCAGGACACCATCTCATTACTCTCATTAGGAGCATGCCCCGACGTTGTGTGGCATGCGTACAAGCACGTGGGGGCCACACAAACTACTAAGAATCATTTTGAGTTGCTACAATGACATTTTGGGAAAATGGACCAGTCTGCTGCATCATTTTTTCACTTTCATTTTTGGGGTGTCTTTGATTTCCCCCCTCTATAGGGTGATCATTTTCATTTCTATCAAATTATGTGGCATCATTTTGTTACTAATACATCACCCACAAAATATTCAAGATCATTTTTCCCCCAGTTTAGATCTGATGTGTTTTCGATGTGTTCCTCTAATTTTTTTGAGCAGTATATATAAAATTGGGGACAGCTGATGTATGGTCACCTTCCCAGGACCCCCAAACCCTCAGTGTATATTGTGCAGTTAAAATTGAGGGGCGACTGAGTCAGAGGCATGCCAGGGTAAAAGGAGCCACCGCAAGGAAACCCCACGCTCCCGCCACGCCCGACCATGGACCCACCCCCCAAAGTCCTATACGTATGTGAACTGGTGCAGTGGAGCAGGAAGGACGAGGGCCAGGAAGGGACAGAAAAGCAAGCACCACACGAGAGGAGCGATATTCCGCCGGACGCCAAAGCACGTGCCCCTGCCAGCACTGCCTCCCGCCACGCCGCAGACCCCCGCCATCACCCAGCCACCAGTCGGAAAACGGAGGAAACCAGTCAGACACTAGCAAAGCCTGGGGACCGCCCGCCAAGCATCCCCGCACCCCGGCACCACACATCCCCCACCCCAAGCCCAAACTGTACATCCGAGACCCCCACGCACCACGGGTATTCCACCACGTACTCACCAAGCCGGCCCCCAGAGCAACCGACGATGCCAAACAACTGCCAGTCACTGGGGGGGAACAGCAACAGCAACGCACACAGTCCCCACACGTCACACATGTCTTACATAAATAAATAGATAAAATACAATAAAATTAGTAAATTAAAAGAAAAAAGAAAATTATTTAAAACCAACCTCCCTCAACCTACTAACCTCCCACCCAAGGGAGTTTAACCTGGTGAACGAGAGGGTAGTTTCCCTTCGCCTTCGGGTGGGAGCACGGGTCCTGACTGTTGTTTGTACTTATGCGCCAAACAGCAGTTCAGAATACCCGCCCTTTTTGTAGTCCTTAGAAGGAGTACCGAAGAGTGCTCCCTCTGGGGGTTCCTTTGTTCTGCTGGGGGACGTCAACGCTCACGTTAGCAGCGACAGTGAGACTTGGAGAGGTGCGATTGGGATGAACGGCCCCCCTGATCTGAACCCGAGCGGTGTTTTACTATTGGACTTCTGTGCTCGTCACAGATTGTCCAGAACAAACACCATGTTGAAGCATAAGGATGTTCATATACTGTATGCACCTGGCACCAGAACACCCTGGGCCGTAGTTCGATGATCGACTTTGTGGTCATGTCATCAGACCTGCGGCCACATGTTTTGGACACTCGAGTGATGAGAGGGGTTGTGAGCTGGCTCCGATGGTGGGGGAGGATGCTGGTCAGACCTGGCAGGCCCACACATATTGTGAGGGTCTTCTGGGAACGTATGGTAGAGTCCCCTGTCAAAAGGAGTTTCAACTAACACCTCCGAGAGAGCTTTGACCATGTTCCAAAGGAGGCGGCGGACATTGAGTCCGAGCAGGCCATGTTCCATGCCTCCATTGTCGAGGCGGCTGATCAAAGCTGTGGTCGCAAGTCATGGTGGTAATCCCAGAACCCATTGGTGGGCACCAGTGGTGAGAGATTCTCTCGAGCTGAAGAAGGTGTCCTATCGGGCCTTTTTGGCCCATGGTACTCCGGAGGCAGCTGACGTGTACCGGCAGGCCAAGAGGTCTGTGGCTCTGGCAGTCGCTGTGGCAAAAACTCGGACATGGGAGGAGTTCGGAGAAGTCATGGAGAACGACTCCCAGACGGCTTTGAAGAGATTCTGGACCACCATCCGCCGTCTCAGGAGGGTGAAGAGTGCATGGTCAACACAGTGTATGGTGGTGATGGTGTGCTGCTAATGTCGACTCGAGATGCTGTGGACTGGTGGAAGGAATACTGAAGACCTCCTCAATCTCACCGACACGTCTTACAGTGAGGAAGCAGTGCCTGGGGATTCTGCGGTAGGCTCTCCTATCTCTGGGGCTGTGGTTTCCAAGGTGGTTTATAAAACCCCTCGGTGGCAGGGCCCAGGGGTGGATGAGGTCCGCCCGGAGTTCCTTAAGGCCCTGGATGCTTTGGGCGTGTCTTGGTTGACACGACTCTGCAGTGTCGCATGGACATCGGGGACGGTGCCTCTGGATCTGCAGACCAGTGTGGTGGACCCCCTTTTTAAGAAGGGGGACCGGAGCATGTGTTTCAATTATCTTGCGATCACAATTCTCAGCTTTCCTGGTAAGGTTTATTCAGGGGTTCTGGAGAGGAGGCTCCGCTAGGATAGTTGAATCCCAGATTCAGGAGGAGCAGTGTGGTTTTCGTCCTGGTGGTGGAACTGTGGACCAGCTCTACACTCTTGGCAGGGTCCTTGAGAGTGCATGGGAGTTTGCCCAACCGGTCTACATGTGTTTTGTGGACTTGGAGAAGGCATTCGACCATGTTCCTCAAGGAATTCTGTGGGGAGTACTCCGGAAATATGGGGTACCGGACCACCTAATTTCGGCAGTTTGTTCCCAGTATGACCATTTTGGTTCCTATTGCAGACAATAAGTCAGACCCATTTCCAGTGAGGATTGGACTCCGCCAGGACTGTCCTTTGTCACCGATCCTGTTCATCACTTTTATGGACAGAATTTCTAGGCGTTGAGGGGTTCCGGTTTGGTGGCTGCGGGATTGGGTCTCTGCTTTTTACAGATGATGTGATCCTGCTGCCTTCATCGAGCCTTGACCTTCAACTCTCACTGGATTCATTCGCAGCTGAGTGTGAAGCGGCTGGGATGAGAATCAGCACCTCCACCTCAGAGTCCATGCTTCTCGCTCGGAAAAGGGTGGGGTGCCATCTTCGGTTTAAGGATAAGATCCTGCCCCAAGTGGAGGAGTTTAAGTACCTCGGGGTGTTCACGAGTGAGGAAAGGATGGAACGCTAGATCGACAGGCAGATTGGTGCGGCGTCTGCAGTGATGCGGACTCTGCATCGGTCCGTTGTGGTGAAGAGGGAGCTCTAGCCGAAAGGCAAAGCTCTCAATTTACCGGTCAATCTACGTTCCTACCACCTATGGTCATGAGCTTTGAGTATTGACCGAAAGGACAAAATCGCAGGTACAAGCAGCCGAAAGGAGTTTTCTCCGTAGGGTGGCTGGGCTCTCCCTTAGAGATAAGGTGAGAAGCATGTCATCCGGAAGAAGCTCGGAGTAGAACCGTTGCTCCTCTGCATCTAGAAAAGTTAAATGAGGTGGCTTACGCATCTGGTCAGGATGCCTCCCGGACGCCTCCCAGGGGAGGTGTTCAGGGCACGTCCAACCGGTAGAAGGCCTCGGGGAAGACCTAGGACATGTTGGAAAGACTATGTATCTCAACTGGCTTGGGAACGCCTCCAGATCCGCCGGGAGGAGCTGGACAAAGTACCTGGGGAGAGGGAAGTCTGGGCTTCCCTGCCTAGGCTGCTGCCCCCGCGACCCAACCTCGGATAAGCGGAAGAAGGTGGATGGATGAACATATTAAATATCAGTTACTCTTAGGTTGTACAGGACAAGGACAATGTAACTCACCCAATATGGTCTCCTTGTCACCTTTGTGTTGTGGGGTGAAGATTGTAGTCAAAATGTAATTTACTGAGTGATTTTATTCAGTAACATATACAAGCAGTTTTTAGAATAACTGTTTGTATTGACGTTTATTGATTGAATTATTAGTGAGTGCCTTAATATAAGTACAGAATAAATATAACTCTTATGATTAAGTGAATGAGTGATTACAAGTACTTTATAGAAATAATGCCTTATTAAATAATTAGCTGGGTAGATGAGCAAGTGTCTCAAAGGTTAACTTGTAATAGTAGTAGGGTGCACACACAGTATACAATAAACTGAAGGCCACCCAGTGTCAGCAGCCAGATATGGTCACAGAATGTAGCCTAAACAACTCAGACTATCAACTGCTGGTGTCACAACTTCGTCCAAGAATCCGGGAGGAAGTTATCTATGGAGAGACTGCCGCCAATTGTCCGAGCAAAACAATTATAAAGAGGCAGAAGGGACCATTGATTGGGACCTGTTTCTCTCCCTTCGGAGAGGAGGCGGAAGACGTCCATGAGAAGAGAATCAGTCCGGAGCTCCGGAGCTGCGCAATTATTCTGTCTGACTTATTTTCAATACTTTTTTTAGATCTAATCTGGAGTGTGAGTCTTCTTTCCTTCTCATAACTGGAGATTAACAAACATGTAAAGGGGAGGTGAAATTGACTTAATTTTCTAAAGTGGTCCTTTGACCTTTAGTAGGCTGTGGACAATTTAAATTTTGTCTCCAACAAGAGACACTGGAGAACAAAGGAAGTCTGTGATTAGGCGAGAAACATGGCATGCAAGCTGGCATAGTATAGAAGACGTTTACAATTCAATACAACTCAAAAATAAAAATGTTATCTTACCCAGTTTGTGCATCATATTTGTTGATAGGGTCATCTTGGACATTGTGTAGTTTCCTCACTACTTCCTGTAAGAAGAAATAAAAAATGTAAAGAAATTCATTTAGAACATGAAATAAAGTTGCATAGATAATATAAGATTTACAATAGCAACACTTACTGAAATGTTACAGTTTATTCCTCATTTCTCCCTTTTTTGCCAACTGCAACTGTTTCCTTCATTCATGAAATGACTCCTATTTGGTCCAACCACTGCTCTTGCATCTCCACCACCCCCTTTTACGTCCGAGTATGAATTAACCAAGTCATTGAGCCATTTGCTGACAAAGTTCACTCATCTGTTACTGTCCTATACTGAGTCACAAGCCGACAGTCAGAAGATGGATGGAAATCATTTTCAGTCGATCAAAGTGATAATCTATGGCAAGAAATATATACTTACTTTTGTAATACAATAATATTTGTATACGGCATGTGGACATTAAAGGCCTAATTCAGGGCCAGCTCAACATCATTGAATAAGGAGATTCTGCTCCATTTGAACGTGGCCAGGTCATGCAAAAGAGCTTGCACACAAAAGTTTTTATAATCCCTTTTCAGGAGAATATGTGGCTTAGATTTGGGGATTTTAGTATTTCTTGTTGCTGCGACGGCACAGTGATCACTGAGATCATTTGCAAATACACCTATACGTGTGTACTTTTGGGGGTGTTTGTTAAAATCAGTTAGATTAAAAATGATTTCAATGGGTTTTTGGTGTTTGGGCGGGTTGAAGAATTTACAAGTTGAGTCAGATTTAAAGAATCACAGACCGATTTAAGGTTGTCTGATAAAGTTAACCAGTCGAGGTTTAAATCTCCGACCAAAAGCAGCTCACTGACGTTTAACCCAGCTACAAATGATTTGAGTGAGGATAGAGCGTCAGGAGATGCAGAGGGCGGTCTATAGCACCCTATGATAGTAAGAGTTTGACGATGTGCAAAATTCAACCTTAGGGCAAGGTAAAGACTTCAAATTGTTTAGTTATGGAGAGGGAGGATAGCAGGGTAACGTTATATTTATTTTTAATATAAATTGCTACCCCACCACCTTTCCTTGGGCGATCGCATCGAAAGACATTATACCCACTAATTGCAATATCTTTATCCATATTTGCTTAAGTGAGCCAAGACTCTGACAAAAAAGGATGACTTTATTCAAGATAAAACATTTTTTCTTAGTGACACATGATGGGTGTCGGGTGTCGGCCACTGCGTGTCTGCGCGTGTGTGTGCGTGCGCGTCGGTGCGTAGGAGTGTGTATGTGCGTGCGCGTGGGTGCGTAGGAGTGTGTATGTGCGCATGTACGTGTGTGTGTGTACTTTTATTTATTTATTTTAGTTATTTATTTTTGGGGGCGGGAGGAGGGCATACAGGGGTTTGCTCCGTGGGGTCGGCTGCTGGGTGATACATCTCTGCCGCCCGTGCCTCCGCCGGGTGGGTGGAGGGTGTGCCTCCTGCATCCCTGGGCGGGGGGGGCCCTGTGTCGGGGGTCAGGCGGGGGTTGGCCCGGGGCGGGCTGGGCTTCGCTCCCTGGGGGTGGGGGTGGCGGGGGATTGGCGCTTCCGGCGTGGGCGTCTCTTTCATGACTACAATTATGTGTGACTGTTTCAATGCAGTATTGTCATTGTGATTACTATCATAGTTCATCATTTCATGACTGCTATTATGTGTGATTGTCATTGACAGCATTGTCATTGTGGTTGCTGCTGTTGTCCTTGTCTCTCTTTTTTGTCCCCCTCACATCCCCGCACCCCCCCTGTTTTTTTTTTCTCTTCTTCTCTGTCCCCTCCTGCTCCGGTCAGGTCGCTCCAAATTTGCTTAATAACAAGCATCAAAGTCAAATAAATTATGTATAACAGGGGAATTGTATATCACACTTCTCCCTGGCAGAGTAAATCTGTTGAGCACTTGACGGCATTTAGATGTACAATTCTATTCTTCTATTATTCAATTCTACAAGCGTAGACCCAAAGCTGCTGCCTCCTGTCCAAGTTAAGCAAGAGAGCATGGGAAAACAGCCAGCTGACCTTGACCACCAAACTGGAGCAAGATATAGCATGCGTGCATCCTCCTACACTGCTGTGTTGCAGCAAGTCCTGGCCGACCTACGCCAGACAGAAGAACTGCCGTGAAAGTTTCCATCTGCGCTGCCTGTGACACAACATGGGTATCGCGTGACAGGACAAACGCCCCTGTGATGGAGAAAGCAGGTTCTCTCAGCATGCATTTCATGCTTTGAAAGTGTCGACTGGGTTGGCTTGGACGGCCGCATTCCTCCTGTACGGTAAGCTGGCTACAGGACGCTGCCCAGTAGGTCGCTTGGCATTGCGCTTCAAGGATGTCTGCAAGCGTGACTCACAGGCATCAAATAAGAGACAACTGGGACTGACTGTTAGCACTGGGTACCTGGGGTCTCATCTATAAAAATGCGCGTGGAAATCTGGACTAAGTCTCTGTATGCCAGAAAACCAAAATGTGCGTACGGACAAAAATATTCAGACCTAAAAAAAGCGGTGTACGCACACAGTTCACACAGATCTCACCTGCTGTCTAACGCCCTGTCCACCTGAGAACGTTCTTGGGATTTTTTTATTTGGCGGGTTGAAAAAAAAACACGTTCACACTGTGCCGGATTAGTCAATAGTTGCATCCAGACAAGAACGGATAACTGAGTGAAAACAAGGGTCATCTACATGTGGCACTGTGAACAGCTACACGGACAGAACCACGTGACACAACAAACCATGGAAGAAGATAGAACATAATGCACATACGTCCGTTGTCTTCAGCTTTTCAAGGCTCGTAGAGACGTACGACAGAGTGGAATCACAGTGCGTCATTTTGGGAGTCCAAGCTAAGTAAATACCGGGAGAACGTTGACTGCGGTGAGTCATGACACTCAAAATATTCATATGTTGGCTTGTCGTCAAAGCTCACTTCTGGTCACATGACGGTGAAGGGGCTGTGACATAATTGTTTTTAAAAATTGTAGCAGATTTGCTTGTCCATACGGAAACGGTGAGCTGGCATTTTTAGATTTTCAAAAAAATACAGTTTGAAAGGCATCCAGAACACCATTCAGGTGTGAAGGCTGAAACTATCAAATACTTTGCCTTTTTGACCTGAAAACGTTTCCGTACACAACTCCACTCCATGTCACGCCCTCTTCACGCCTCCAATTCGTCATAAATGGTCAATGCAATACAGTCAAACTTGTCTATAGCGGCCACTAGAGGGTTGCTATAGACAGGTTGGCGTCCAGTCTGAATGTTGACCAGTAGAGGAAAAAAAAAGAAAAAAAAGGGGGAAAAAATAATAATGTTGACCAGTAAAGGGCACCGTGGGACTGCGGATAAAAGTTGTACAGGACTACTAGGCTTGTTATTATCCACGACCCACAGAACAAAGCTGTGCTAGCAATGTCTTACGCTTGTTTTTAATATTTTACTTTATACGTCAGAGTGTCATTACAGCTTTAGTTCATCAGGAAGTGACGGGAAGTGACGGTGGGCGTCCCGAGCAGGAGAGCTAGGCTCAGTGCTAGCTGTGAGTTTCAAGAGAGTTGGGAAGTGTGTTTATGTTGGCGTGGATGTAAAGTCCTGCAGTGTTCTCCGCTGTTAATAAAAGCGATTAAAGTGTATCGACGACGTGAGTCTCTCCTTCCCCACAACAAGCGGCATTACAGTATTGACCAGTGCACATTGTCTCACACCAGGAAACAAACGGTGTCATTGCCTGGACAGCTATGTAGTGGGGCTTGTTTAAACTTTGCCTTGTGGGCAAGCAGGAAGGAGAGACGATGCTGAGAGATGTGTGTGTTTTGAACTGCTCTCTGGAAGCCGCGTTCAATAAATAAAGTTGGCAGAAGCAACAGGAGAAGTTTCCTTCTTTGCTTCGGAGCTGGATAACACTGACAAGTTAAACTAGTAGCAAACGGAAAAGATGATGGCTTTTTTTTGTGTCGAATACAGAAGATGAGGACTTTGATGGATTTGTGGATGAGAACTGATCAAAAATAACGTGAGTACATTCTAAAATACTTCAATTAAGTACTACCGAACTTTTTTTATTGTAGTGTCGCTGGGAGCACGTCCTGTTCCCAGCCTACTTTGCGGTAATGTTTTGGTGCAAATGCTCTTAAAGTTACATGTTTGACCAGGAAATAGCAAGCTCAAAAGAAGATCTTGTGAATGATTGTGACTGAGCTAGGACTCAGTAATTAAAGTCTACACACGACGGCTTCATTGATTGAAAAACGAAACTTTTTCGTGCATGAAGCTTCTACTGGAGTCGGTAATTTGGCCACTATATGCGGTCAGATATTGACCAAGGGAGACAAAATGGGTGGCCGCTGGCCGCGTTGGACAGGTGACTGATATACACAGGGTCTATAACATGTAAATTTGCTGCGGGGGATTTTTCAGTGGCCGCTGTAGGCAGGTGGCCACTAAGACAGGTTTGACTGTATTTAATGGCCCTTGACTGCATTTCACTCGGTTATTCTGAATCATGGCTGCTGAGAAGCCAAAGACAAAGAAGGGGAACTTCAAGACTGAGGTGGAAACCTTAGTTGGAGAGCTAGAGGCCCGCAAAAAAATATTTGGAGGACACAATAGTGGCATTACAAACAAGAGGAAGATGAGCGAGTGGCAGCAAGTAGCATCCACTGTCAGAGTCAGTGGAACGGGGGCGCACTGTGGCAGAACTTAAAAAAAAAAGTGGTTGAATCTAAAAGTACACATTTTTATTTATAGTAAGCATGTTTTATTATATAATTCATGCCACATTTCAGATTTAAAACAGCATAGTAAAATAAGGTTAATTGAAAAGGTGGATACCAAGAGGCGGCTGTCCTCCACCATCAGAGTGTGGTAGCAACAGGTTGGGGGCCCAGTGAATGTTACCTTACGCCCAGTGACGCCAAAATAGCCTCCATTATTGGACTAGCGTGTGGCATTGTGTGTGTATAAGGAGACAGGTTATAAGTTTGTCTTTAGGCTGCAAGTTTGTGTATAGGGGCTTGGTCACATGGGCACATGTAGGTGTGCGTGCTTATGCACACAGAAGCAATAAATGGCGCACACTTGCATGAGCAGCAGAAAGAAAGACTGGGAAAGGCTGGGAAGCCGGAATTAGGGTCCTATTAAATCCGAAATCTGTTTTATTTTTCCCCAAATTCCATTTTAAATTTGTTGACTGTTTTGTTATGCATTTACAGTATATTGTCACGTTTCTTTACACAGCTGCAGCCATCAATTTAATATGCAAAATATCTGTTTGCCATCCTGGTTTGGTCTGATCAGTATCAAAGCTGATTTTTATAAACCTGCACCACGCCAAAGCCTATTCAGCATCTCTGTACAAGAATGTCATCAAGACGGAGGACCCATTCCGACCCTCTGAGCGGCTAAAAAGGTACAAGGAGACTGCAAAATTGTGTCAACAAAAAAAGCCATTTAAAGAACACACACCGCGCACAAGCCGCCAAACTGGGCATCGCGCCAGGAGCACGCCAGAGAAGCAAGGAGCCACGTCAGCTAAGCCACACCACTGCCATGCACTCTCTTGGAAACAGGTAGGCCACCTGTTTCGTTCTTGTCCGTGGATTACGGAATCCGCATCGAGACGCATGCACCGTATTTCAAAGGAGAACAGTGTAAATTGAGTGCACATATGCTGGTTTATTGAAGCATTGTGGCGCAACATTTACCTGCTTTAAGTATTCACTGGTGTGCAGGCCGCAGCGCTGATGAATTAATATTGCTTGTTTGTTTGATTATTTTGATGTGCATTGCAAATGTATTTGATGAGCAATGTTAAACATGGAAACAGAAAAAAGGGAAATTAAGTTGACAGCTAAAGCCTTGGAAAATACTGAACAGCTTCAGCGAGAACGCAAAAATGCTTTCAACAAGATCAAAGCACTCATTCCCACAAATAAAAGTGCACATGAAATAAAACGAAAATACTACAAAAATATCTTCAGTGTTGGATTACCTCATTTCATTGTGTAAAAATGCCACTGACCTGCACAATGAATTGATACCTCTACTCCCTGATTATGAAGTGGAAAAGCAAATCGAATGGTTCACAAGCATTATGTACTACAGTGTTACATTCAAGGAACAAGTCAAGGCGTGGATAAATGAGCATTCAGACCAACCACATGCTGTAATTTAGATCATCCTCCAGTGCCGTTCCCATCCCATGCACTGGACCTAGAGGATAACGTGCAACCGCAGGACAGCATTTCAGATCCTGGCAGCAGGAGAACAGAATCAAGTTATTCCTCCAGTACATCACATTATCTGCTCGAAAGACAGCTGCTGAGAATTTGGCAGTTCTGGCGGCATAACAAGTTCTTAAAGTAAAAGCATGCATTGGAGGAGGAATGGCAAAAGCTGCGCAGGAGGTGAGAACAATTTACACTGGAGAGTGAAATTGCTTAAATGGCAAAAAACATTGCTATAGATGCACAAAGCAGCATTTGTAGGAAATCTAGGTCAAAAGTCTCAGATGGAATGAACTCATACATGGCAAACAACTAAAACAACTCGATGCCAACACCGGTGCCATCACTGCCTATTGAACAAAAAATAAAAACGTGAAACCACACAAATAATTACAAACCCTGCAATGTCACTAACGCACCTGGTGTGACGCAGCAGATCCAAGACCCCTGAGTTCCAAGTGTAACCAGTCTCTTCTTGAAACACTCAGACCATGTTCACAGAAAATGCAGGACCACAAAATAACAGTTTATTGGACATTATGAGGAAGCAAAATGAAGTTAGAACACCCCTCATACAACAGCAATCCTTATCTGCTCTTCCTAAACGCAAAACCCCAATACTTGATGTCAACTAGGGAGGAGCGAGTACACCACTGTGTGTATATGCTCACCCATCTAAATGAACTGTATCCATATCTGTACTCTGCGTAGGCCGGGTATAAACCGGAAATGGTTGTGGTTTAACCGGAAGTGGGCGGGGCTTAAATCAGTACATGATTTAAAGTCTGAAATTGACAGATTGATCTGTAGTTGCTATATTTATTGTTTATTATTTAGCTATGTCTTTAAGTGATCTGTAAGACTTTAATTATTTTTTTATTTAATGATCTGTGTGAAGTTGGTGATTCATGTGAACATCCAGTAATGGCAAACTGGGAAATAATCTGTCAGCCTTGTTCACTGTAGTTCTCAAATGCACCGCGTTCAGTACTACGAGCAAAGTTTTCCGGCTGACGTTATATCAGCCAAATTAGAAGCAAGCAGACGAGAAAAAAACAACACCAGCAGTGACCGACGCAACACAAGCCATTTACAGCTCTGCCTCTCAAATGCACCGCATACGTAACGATCACAGTCAGCCTGGTCTGTGAGAGGTGCCAGGGCGCAGACTCAATACCAAATGACATTAAACACGTAAAGCTTTCACTAAACATTTAAAACAACGGCTTGTCAATACCTACACTTGTTAGCATTAAAGGGCTGCACTTGATGTGCTGTATACCCCATTTTGTTTTTGTATTTCTATATTTCTTTTATTACTATTTTATTGTTATACTTTTCTTTTTCTAAATGATCTTAACATTTCTCGAGAGACTGAACAAAAATACATTCACTTGATTATATAACAAAACACTGCACGTATAGAAAACAAAAAAAATACATGTCAATAGTAGCATGATAGATAAACCCAAAGAGAAATACAAGCACAGCAAAATTAAAACAAAAAGTAACACCTTAACATCCAAAATTATGCAAAACAAGAAAAAGCAATCAAAAAATTGCACCAAATCAAGCTAACGCACCAGATTGGTAATCTGTATTAGGAAGAGCTAAACCTAATGAATCCTTGCTTTATCCCACCAGTAGGAGGAGGCCATGCTCCGTTTAGGAGTGCCCCTGCACGCACCACATCGAATGCCATGGTGCTACTGTGCGACTCCACCGCGTGCTCAAGGATGGAAAGGTTTGGTTGTGAGGACAAAACAGATCAATATCGGACAAAGCAACAGCACCTCAGTACAACAGCAACAGTGCCTAAAAAGAGGACTTAATGCATTTAAGTGTTAATTGCCAGTGACAGGATGCACTTGTGGACAAGGGGTGTGGGGGAGAGTCAGAAGACAACAACAAATCAGGATGTTTTAAAGCAAGGAGTTTGTGTCAGCAAAAGTTCGTGGCTGCCGATATGATTCAAAGACGATATTGTTTCATTTAGAACGATACGATTCAGTAACTTTAAATCGATTCACTAACTTTTTAGCCAAACATACAACCAGTGTAACTGAAATAAATACCTGGATGCTGGACAATGGTCAAGTTTCCCAGTGTCACGGGCGGCGTGTAGCCATTAACAGGATCCCAAGATGCAGAGATGAGACTGTTTCAGTGTAACAAAAATGTTATACAAGTCGACACAATAAAAATACTAAACATAAACAGGACAACAAAACACTTCCGGGCCTAGCCTTTGGGAAAAATACAACATCAAAACAATAACTAACAAATGACGCTGCTAAGACGGAAGTAGCAGGAGAGAAAAAAAGCTAAGCTAACAAAAAAAACACTGCTGAAAACCGAGCAGGTAAAAAGACTAACAAGAACGAAAGACACTGCTGAAAATCAAGCAGGAACAAACACACAAAGTATAACCAAAAATTACTACTGCAGAAAAACTAGCATGGCAATATACGTACTTACAAGGAGCAGGGTAGGGACGAACAGAGTGCTAAGCAACAGGAAGGTAACAACACTAGGAGTGAGCATGACAAAACAATACGGCAACAGGTAAGAGAAACTGCACGGTCTAAATAGTCCAGGTGAGTAATTGCTTGCAGGTGTGTCATGAGCTCCTACCCCATGAGCAGGAAGTGTGCTGCAACAGACAACAAGTAGAGGGCAGCAGAGCAGCACCACAACTCATGACACCTAGATTTCCTGTTTTTTGTAAGGCAATCAGGTGTAAATTAATTATGGATACAAACAAACAATTAAACAACATTTAATGGCAAATGCATTCACATTTCATTTGAATAAAACGATCCAACACTTCAGGTTGAACTAACATGAGGTTAACCTTTTCTGCTCTCATTTTCAATATTCAATAAATTTTCAATGAAAGTATAGTAAGTTCAGTAAGACCTGAGGTTACCCTGCACTGCTGCTGCAGCGGGAACGCTGAAAAGGTGGCCGGATGGTCAGCGTTGTGTGAAATCCCATGGCGTCTTAGTAGGTGGTCGGAGAGATTTGTTGTGTTGCTGTGGTATTTTACTTGACCTTTACATATCTACAAACATCAAGCGACGTATTTAGAACATCTTCCTCTTTGCAAAAGCCAAAGTGTTTCCACATGCTGGACCGCAATGGTGGCTCACCGACATGTCCTCTGCCATTCGCCGTGTTACGTTTTGTTGTCACAGACAGGCAGACTGAATCAAGTAACGTTTAACGTCTTTATCATTAAAAGTGCTTAAAAAAAAGAGAGAGACGTGTTTGTTTGGAGTTGGAGCGACATATGTGGTGTTGGTATTGCATTGCTGTTGTGTTCAGGTCAGAAAAAAGTTATAAAAGAGCGGTAGACTCTGTGTGACTCTGTGGGGAGCTACACCGTGCCGCCGTCTGCATGTAAAATAATTGCAGATTTTTCCATTTTTGCTGCTGTTGTTGATTTGTTTTTTTCTTTCGTTTTTAGAATGCACCACAATGGCCGTCGGGCTGTACTTCAGACACCCAGGGTTTATGATAATTATCTGTTTATTTGCCAAAGTAATCCCTGGTATTTTGTGTTGTGTGTTTCTGTTCTCATTGTTGTCTCCTGTTTACACTCTTATTTTGTCCCTCTGTTTCCTGTTGGGGGCTTTTAAGATATTCCTACTTTACACTCCGGCTGGACAGAGCTGAGGGCCTCATCTGTGTCTAGTTAGTAATTGGTAGTCTGTATGCATCTGGTTCAACAGTTCATTATGTTCAACCAAAAAATTAAGGACACCACCACCCGCTAGCATACAGAATGTTACCAACAGTGGTTTAAGAACAGACAAAAAAACATTACGAAAAATGTCTATATTTTTCACAATTACAAATTCAATTTCACAAAAATTGCTGGAAATTGGGCCACACGGTGGTCAAGTGGTTAGCATGTTGGCCAACACAGGAACAAGAACAGGAACTGGGTTCGATTCTCCCTTGGGCATTTCTGTGTGGGGTTTGCATGTTCTCCCCGTGTGCGCGTGGGTTTACTCCGGGTACTCCAGCTTCCTCCCACATTCCAAAAACATGCAGGTGAGGTTAATTGACGACTCTAAATTGGTATGAATGTGAGTGTGAATGGTTGTTTGTCTATATATGCCCTGCGATTGGCTGGCGACCAGTCCAGGGTGTACCCCGCCTGTCGCCCAAAGTCAGCTGGGATAGGCTCCAGCATGCCCCCGCGACCCTAATGAGGATAAAGCAGGATAGAAAATGGATGGATCGATGCTGGAAATTGTTCCCCCGGGCCGAATAAAATGAATGGTCACTCACTGCTGGCTGATATTCAAGTAGATTTCCGTAGCGCGTCCACACACACAAAAGCAATCTTAGGGAGACGATCAACAATTTACATTCATATTGTTGTTATGATGGCCTCTACATTCAGTGATGGCCGACGTTAATAGCTAGACTTAAACAAATCGCTATGATTAGCTGATAAACATAATGGTGCGTGCATGCGTGTTAATGCAGGTCAGCCGTAGTTTATGTTCTCAAAGTAGGAAGAGGGTGTGGTATCATGTCAGTTAGATTGAAATGCTTCCTGTTACAATTCACAATTCCAAATGACGGAAATGGAGTAGGAAGAAGCAAATCTTATTTAATCCTATGAATTGGAAATATGATCCTATGAAAATAAGATACATTTGAATATATTTGGTTACAACACCGGAGTAGGAAACTGGACAAACACATCCCAGAATGAAAGTACAAAGAGTCAAAACACTAGGTCCCCAACTTACGAACACAATTGGTTCCAGACGACCGTTCGCAAGTCGATTTGTTCGTAAGTCCAACAAAAGGTAATTGACCAACGATATAGGTACTACATGTACGTGTATACATATATGCGTATGTATGTAAATATGAATTTGGATGTAGTAGTAATATTAAACGAGAATAATGAATGAAAAAAAACAATAATAATAAAAATGATATAATAATACGTAATGATAAATGTTATTTACCTTTGAAGAGGAGTGGCCAAGCATACGTCGTTGGTGGTAGTGGTGAAGGTGGAGGAGGAGTTATTGAAAAGGACAAATTGTCGTCGTCGTTAGACTCTTCTAAAAGAGGTAGTGCTCTGTAGGTGGTGTAGAATTAAGCAGGCCTATTAACTCTTCATAAACTTTAATCACACGCTCTGTCCGGGTTGCATCGTACAGCTACAATTTAGCTTTCCATTTCTCCTTTACACTCTCTCCCAACCGTCTTCCTCTACCTGTTGGTCCCATTAGCAGTGTCACAGTACCCTCTACTGGTCAAGCATGTAGCAGTATAAATAAGGAGTTACTAAAATACATGAAAATATATACCAGTCAGCTTGCGTTCGTATCTCCGAATGTTCGCAAGTTGGATGTTCGTAAGTTGGGGACCTAGTGTGTAGCAGTTGCCGTGTATTTCAAGAAAGTTAAAGTCAAGTTTACGTACAAGTGACAGTTAAGCTTGTGTGAGTGAGAACAATCCATCTATTGTGTGTCTGCCTCTTCTAGTATTTTTCGATCACTGAGCAACTCTGATAGTGTGTCAAGAAGGCCTTTTATGAGAAGCTATTAGACTGAAAATACACTGAGATAGTAGACTGACTCTAAAGGTGTAATAAACCTTATCTAATCCTTTCAATGGTGCAAAAATAACTTTAAAATCTGTGGAATAAAATAATGACAGAAGTAATGTGTCTGGTGTATTAAAAATGGCCTATGAGAAAATGATAGTGGACAGCTCTCTTTACACCCATGACTAATGTAGATTATACAGTATATATATATACAGTCAAACTTGTCTATAGCGGCCACTAGGGGGAGTCTGCAAAAGTGGCCTCTATAGACAAGTGGCCTCCATAGACAGGTTGGCGTCCAGTTTGAATGTTGACCAGTAGAGGAAAAAAAAGAAAAAAAAGGGAAAATAATAATAATAATAATGACCAGTAGAGGGCACTGCGGATAAAAGTTGTACAGCACAACTAGGCTTGTTATTATCATGGTTCATGGTTTTAATTAATCCTGAACATGCATATGAGTCAAACAGTAGCACATCACATAGTACAATTCACAATTTTGCATGTCCAAAAGGGAGTAGGAAGAAGCAAAGCTTATTTAATCCTACCCCTCATCAGTTTCACATCAGTTTCAATACATTTATTCACCTCTTGTTCTTCCAAGTGTACTTTGTAGGTCTACATGACAATGTAGTGCAATCATAGCCAAGGTTTTTACTTACTAAAAGGAAGCTAGAGGCTTAATAATAACTGATAGAATATATCCACGACCCACAGAACAAAGCTGTGCTAGCAATGTCTTATGCTTGTTTTTAATATTTTACTTTTTATACGGCAGAGTTGTCATTACAGCTTTAGTTCATCAGGAAGTGACGGGAAGTGACGGTGGGCGTCCCGAGCAGGAGAGCTAGGCTCAGTGCTAGCTGTGAATTTCAAGAGAGTTGGGAAGTGTGTTTATGTTGGCGTGGATGTAAAGTCCTGCAGTGTTCTCCGCTGTTAATAAAGCCATTAAAGTGCATCGGCGACGTGAGTCTCTCCTTCCCCACAACAAGCGGCATTACAGTATTGACCAGTGCACACCAGGAAATAAACGGTGTAATTTCTTACAGGCATTGGCTGGACAGCTATGTAGTGGGGCTTGTTTAACCTTTGCCTTGTGGGCAAGCAGGAAGGAGAGACGATGCTGAGAGATGTGTGTGTGTTCTGAGCTGCTGTCTGGTGGCCGCGTTCAATAAATAAAGTTGGCAGAAGAAACAGAAGTTTCCTTCTTTGCTTCAGAGCTGAATAACACTGACAAGTTAACAGACTTGTAGCGAACGGAAAAGAAGACGGCTTTGTTTGTGTCGAATACAGAAGATAAGGACTTTGATGGATTTGTGGATGAGGATTGATCAAAAATAACGTGAGTACATTCTAAAATACTTCAATTAAGTACAACCGAACTCAGTTTTGCTCCCGCTGCCGCATGCATGCTAGCGTATGTTTTTTTTTTTTTTTTTTTTTTTTTTTTTTTATTGTAGCGTCGCTGGGAGCACGTCCTGTTCCCAGCCTACTTTGCGGTAATGTTTTGGTGCAAATGCTCTTAAAGTTACATGTTTGACCAGGAAATAGCAAGCTCAAAAGAAGATCTTGTGAATGATTGTGACTGAGCTAGGACTCAGTAATTAAAGTCTACACACGACAGCTTCATTGATTGAAAAACAAAACTTTTTCGTGCATGAAGCTTCTACTGGAGTCGGTAATTTGGCCGCTATATGCAGTCAGATATTGACCAAGGGAGACAAAATGGGTGGCCGCTGGCCGCGTTGGACAGGTGACTGCTATACACAGCGTCTATAACATGTAAATTTGCTGCGGGGGATTTTTCAGTGGCCGCTGTAGGCAGGTGGCCTTTCTATAAAGGTGGCCGCTAAGACAGGTTTGACTGTATTTAATGGCCCTTGATTGCATTTCACTTGGTTATTCTGAATCATGGCTGCTGAGAAGCCAAAGACAAAGAAGGGGAACTTCAAGACTGAGGTGGAAACCTTAGTTGGAGAGCTGGAGGCCCGCAAAAAACGGTGGCCGCTAAGACAGGTTTGAGTGTGTGTGTGTGTATATATATATATATATGTGTGTATATATAAAATGAATTATATATTTCATCACTTCAAAGAAAAGACATGAAAACAGGACATGTCCTGGGAAAACGGGACGTTTGGTCACCCAATCCCAAACGTTAATGAGGTTTTAAGTAGAGCTACAATATGCAAAAGCAAGAAGGGGGAATGAGACAAAAAGCACTTTGAAAAAGTAATTTATTGAAAACAACAATTAAACTGAAATAGGCTGTTTATCAGCTGATCAAAAGTTTAAGACCATCGCTCAAAAAATAACAAAAAACTCTCCAAACCAGGACAAAAATGCTCTCAATAGGACTCAGTAATGAGTAGCTCCACCGTTCTTGGGAATCACTTCAAAAATTGCTTTGGGCATGCTTGATGCGAGTGTTTCCAGGAGGTTAGTGGGAACATTGCTCCAAGTGGTGAAGATGGCTTCACGAAGAGCATCAACTGTCTGGAACTGATGGCTATTTTTATAAACTTCCCTTGCCATCCACCCCCAAATGTTCTCTATGGGATTTAAATGAGGGGAACATGGAGGATGGTCCAAAAGAGTGATATTATTCTCCCTGAAGAAGTCCTTGGTCAAGCGAGCATTGTGAACTGCAGCGTTGGCCTGTTGAAAAACCCAGCTGTTACCACACAAATGAGGGCCCTCAGTCATGAGAGATGCCCGCTGCAACATGTGCATGTAAGCATCCACTGCTTGACGACCCTGCACCACCTGAAGCTCCAGTGTTCCACTGAATGAAACAGCACCTTAGACCATGATGGACCCTCCTCCACTGTGCCCGGGTAGAAAACATCTCAGTTGGGATCTCCTTGTCATGCCAGTAATGTCGGAAGCCATCTGGACCGTCAAGGTTACATTTTTCTCATGAAAGAATAAAGTTTTTTTCCACCTTTCAATGTCCCATGTTTGATGCTCCCTGGCAAAGTCTAAACGGGCAGTTTTGTGGCATTGAAGGAGACAAAGTCTTTGAATTTGTTTTTTGTTTTTTTTAACCCCCGCAGATGCCATCTGATGGTTATTGCGCTGCAGTCGGCACCAGTAAGGGCCTTAATTTGGGTGGAAGACCGCCCCGTGTCTTGATGGACAGCCAATCGGATCGTCCGGCTCAGCGCAGGTGTGATTTTTTTGGGTCTACCACTTGACTTTTTTGTTCTATCATGCTCTTTAAAAAAATTTAGAATGTGTTTCTTACTGCTCCCAACCTCAGCAGCAATGGCACACTGCGGGAGGCATTGCTTATGCAGCTCGAGAATCCGACCACGTTAAAAAAGAGAAAGCTTCTTAGCTAGCTATAAGAATTTTGGCTTTTATAGCCTGTGGTGTTAAACTTTTGATCAGGTGATAAACAACCTATTTCAGTTTGTTTTTGTTGTTTAAATTACAAGTTCCAAATGTTTTTTTCTCTCACTCCCCCTTCTTGCTTTTGCATACAAGTATTGTAGCGCTACTTAAAACCTTATTACGATCCAAATGTGCAAAATGAAAATTCTAGCAATTTTTCCAACTGGTCTTAAGATTTTGATCAGGAGTGTATATGTATATTATATAAAAAAAAGATGTATTCATTTTTCATCACTTCAAAGAAATGACAGAACATGAAAACAGGACATGTCCTGGGAAAACCCAACCCCACTGTATTCTGCTACACTGCTTTTCGGGTTTCAGCATCTCTGTGCTCTGGTGATGCACTTGTCTCCTTTTTTCCTTGGCGGCATGACGTGATGTGATTTGGCAACGCATCAATGGTGAGTGACGTTTCAACAGGCTTCCTGGGTATCAGCACTTCTTTTCAGCACCTCTGCACTGTCCACGGCGGCAGCCGCTGGTGGAGTTAACTTGGCTCCTTGTTTTGTTGGCGTCTGAAATTATGTGAATATGGTGACACTTCATATTGACATTTCAGCGGCAGCTGGCTGCGTTTTTTTTTTGTTGTTTTTTTTTTTATGAATGCAATCAGATTGTTTAAAATGCTGTTGGAATACTGGAAGAATATTTGAAATGGAGTCAGAGTGAAGTTAGAATACCTTTCGAATGCTGTTCAGCTCTCTTTCACCTTTCTTCCCTCAGCTCTCAATGAAGGCGGTCACATCTTTCCCATCTCCTCTCCCTTATCTTCCCTGCTTTGCTTCTTACGTCTCGTTTAGTTCTATCTCATACTTTTAAGAGCCTCTCTCTGCACCGCTCTCTAAATCTAAATCATGAAATTGATCAACTGGTCAATTGACAAGATCTTCTTGAAGAGAAGCTCAGGTTCGGGGGAACCTGTCTGCTCTGACAGAACGTTCACGGCCAGATACGTGATTGATAGTTGGGGGAAGTGGAAGGTCATGTGCCTGCCGATTGTTTCCGTGGAGGACATCAAAGACGTCTACCTATTTGGAACTATGTTTAAAGGTCTGCTGCTGACTGGATTATGCACTGCCCCAGAATTCGTAAGGCAGAAGCAACGGATCAACGCGCCCCACAGCTGCCCGTCTGTGACTGCGAATCAAAACAAGGAAAACATATTGGTGCTCTTGGAGAAGTTTTCGGCTTTGCAAAGGCAGATGGATCGACAGAGAGAGCAGAATGGACCAACAGAGTAGCCGGGTCTATTGGAATGTAGCTACTCACACTAAACTAAATGTAACCCCCGCTGAATGCACTGTAGCTCTGGGTGGTGTAGGTCTCCTGAGCTCTGCGTTGTGTTTAATGGTGGTAATGAACAGGAGACTTGGAGCTTCTTGCAGACAGTGACACCGTTTATTCCTGGTGTGAGACAATGTGCACTGATCACTACCGTGAGGGTTGTTACAGACTCGGGTCACAGGGCTGATGAACTAAAATAAACATGAACAATGTATAATATGGATTACATAAACAATAATAAACACGTACCTGGTGTGAGACAATGTGCACTGATCACTACCGTGAGGGTTGTTACAGACTACAATGACAATGAGTTACATTAGCATCACAGCTAACAATACAATGGCATAGAGGAGCGCTCCTCTACTCACCTCGGGTCACAAGGCTGATGAACTAAAGCTGCAATTACACTCTGCCCTATATATATAGCCCACGAGTGAGAGAGGGCGCTATTGAGCCATTACTCCAACCACTGTTAGAACAAGTGGGATCACAAAAACCAAAGTAAACCTGTTACATACCCCCCTGCTGAATACCATTTGTTATTAAAACACATAAAAAAAAATACACATGAAAAAGAAGGGGAAAAAAATACCGACCAATACACAGTCTCCACAACATCCAAAGAACATTCCAGGCACCATACAAACACAAACAATGTCCATATACACAACATCTCCTTTCTTGTGCAACCGATGAGATCACATTTTTAGAAAATTACAGTCATAATACCCAGTCAATAGCACCATTCCAAAGGAAAGAATTAGTGTAGGAAAAAGTTGGCTTGTCACTACACACAGGGAACCCAAATGTGCCCATTACATATTACCCACATAACTGCAAAATCCACCCCAATACAGAAATTAATAAAGAGACTACTACTAAGAGAGAGACTACGAAGCGAAGACCCAACCTTCGCCTGCCTAATATATGGAATGAAAAGAGAGGGAAAAAAATGAATCACTGAAATTCCTACTGTAAGTACCAAATAAAGGCAACACCTAAGTCACCACTCCTGTACGCTGATGCGTGAACTCTATTAATCTGGTAACGGGTTTCAACAGTCTCCCTGCTCTGGACCTTACATTGCTTCTAACCCCCAAGTCAGACAGTCTAACTGAAGCACTGCAGTCGTCAAGAGCGGCAACTCTCAGAGTCAGATTATCTGGACATGGATGTAATATACATTGTCCACTATCAACTGCGACGGTGCTGATAGGTCGAGCACATTCCTCTTTTGCCACAGGGCAATCAAGGTCTGACTATTCATCCCTGGCACCGACGTATCAACCAAGAGGGCATGAGCTGAGTCACATTTCTGACCAATTTCCATGTCAGAGAGCTCCAGATCCCTTTCACGAGAGGACTCAGAAGGTAAGGTAGACACCCATGCCCTCGTCCTGTACTCAACAGAAGCAACCACCTTACTACATTCATCATGATCGACAGAGCTCAACATAGAGGACTTTCTCTCTGCTAGTGGAAACATGCTGGATCCTAAAGGTGTGGCTCTCTTCATTCACTCCAACCACAACATAGATTGTACTCTCCCAGCGGTCTGCTAACTTCCTCTTCCCGCGTTCCTCTTTATTGGCCAGCAACACTCGATCTCCAACAGTCACCGGTGCTCCTCGCACTCTCCGGTTATACAATTCAGTGTGCCGCTGTAACTGCTTGGACGCCACCGTCTGGGCGATGTTCATGGCTTCCAACAAATCGTTCTGGGCCATCTGACTCGGAAGGACAGAGCCAAATATGATGTCAACAGGGAGTCTCGGAACTCTTCCAAACATGAGCAGGAACGGAGCAAAGCCCGTTGTCTCATGGACCGTGCAGTTGTAGGCGAACGTGAGGGACTTCAAAGCTTCCGGCCATCTCTGCTTCACTCTGGAAGGAAGAGCTCGAATCATGTTTCCTAGAGTCCTGTTCATCCTTTCACAAGAACCATTTCCCATTGGATGGTAAGGCGTGGTATGGGTACACCAGCCACACTCAACAATTCAGCAATCAAAGCGCTCTCAAAATTGGCCCCTTGGTCAGAATGTAAACGTTTCGGGAAGCCATAGATGCCAAAGTAGTTGTTCCACAGTTGGTGTGCTACTGCCTTCGCAGACTGGTTAGGACACAAGAAAGCTTGTGCCATCTTCGTGAAATGGTCAGTGACAACAAGCACATCCAACGACCGATTAGCCGAGTCTTCAGCTGACCAGAAATCGATGCACACCAACGATGTTTTCTAGAGGTGCTCTTGCTTCCGGTTCTGGTGCTTTGCTCACCACACAGCGTCTGCAGTGCCTCACATACTCCACCACATCCTTGTGCAAGCCAAGCCAGTGGAATCTCTGCTTTGCAATATACCATGTGCGCTGTTGCCCTTGGTGCCCTGCTTCATCATGAACGCCTTGCAATACTCTGGAGCGCAGTGATGGTGGGACAATGTACAGGTAGCTCTTCCTTTTCATGACAGTGTTCTTTGCCACACGGTACAGGACACCGTTCCGCACTACCAATTTCCCCAAACTCTTCAACAGTCTGACCACTCCAGTTTGTTCTTTGGCCCGCTCCCTTCTTGAAGGTCTTCGACCGCGCTCCACGAAGAAGATCACTCTGCTGAGGATGCTGTCAGACCTCTGTTTCTCCCTCAGCAAGTCTTACTCTGCACCTTACTCTTCTCTGGTGTCTGCACAGTCTGAGGGAAATGGGGCAGCAAGAGAGCATGATGGCACACCTTTGCATCTGGCTGTGCGTGTGCATGCATGACCGCTGCAACTTCCTGAGATGTCATGGAACTGGAAACAACAGACTGATCACCGTCAATGTCTTTATCTGCTGGATGGGCTAAGTAACGGAAGGCTTCCTGTACCTCACGAATGCCCACTGCCGCTGCTTCAGCTAGCAAGTCCTCATATGGCACTCTGTTCAGACGATGGAGTGCACTGGATTGCACAAACGGCTCCCTGCTCAAAGCGTCAGCAACCACATTTCTGGGACCAGGGATGTACTTGATGTGAAACTGGAACGGTGCCAGCTTTGCAATCCAACTCTATTCACACGCATCCAGTCTGGGCTTGGACAAAATATACGTTAGCGGATTATTATCCGTCCACACAGTAAAGACATGGCCCCTCAACCAATGCTGGAACTTGTCACACACTGCCCACTTTAAGGCGAAAAACTCTAGCCTGTGTGCTGGATACCTGGACTGTGCATAACTGAGGGACTTACTGGCGAATGCGATGGGCCGTGCTGTCGACCCACCAGCCGGGACTTGTGACAGAACAGCACCTAGTCCATTACAAGAAGCATCGACTGACAGCAAGAATGGCTCATTGAAATTGGGGTAGGCCAAAGGGACCTGGTCCAACAGTGCCTGTTTCAAACATTCGAAGGCCCGGCCACACTCCTCGGTCCAGTCCTCATCACTTAACCTTCTCGGCAACTGTTGGCGCTTCCTTCCACTTCTACGAGGACCCTTGTTGCCGGTCGTCAGGCTGAATAGCGGCTTGGCAATCGCAGAACAATTCTCGATAAACTGCTGGTAGAACACCACCATTCCCAGGAATGTTCTGACTTTTTTTCGTGAGGGAACCATGGTACCTGGCTCCATGAGGTCGGACTCAGTTAGGGATGTTATGGCTGCCACTTTGTCCGGATCAGCACGAACTCCGTTAGCATCAACAATATGTCCTAAGAATCTCACAGATTTTTGCAGAAAATGGCACTTTCTTGGGGCAAGTTTGAGGTTGTGAGCCTTGAGCCGTCAAAACACCATCTCCAGCCTCTCAAGCGCCATATCTTCAGTAGGGGCGAACACCAAAACATCATCCAAATAACACAGCACACTAAGGAAGTTCTGATCTCCAAATATCTCTAGCATCATCCTCATAAACGTTGCAGGGCTATTGCACAGACCCTGAGGCATTCGATTGTACTCGTACAATCCGAAAGGTGACGTGAATGCGGTGTACTTTTTGTCATCTGGATGCATTTCAACGTTGTAGTACCCTGAAGTAAGGTCCATCGTTGAGAAATAGGCGTTACCACCTAGAGCAGCAAGTGCGTCAGCTGGGTGAGGGACGGGATGAGCGTCTTTTACTGTGTGAGTGTTGAGCCAGCGGAAATCGTTACAGACACATCACCAGACTTCTTCCAAACTAAAACCAAAGGTGATGCAAACTCACTGCTAGACTTCCTGATGATTTCCCGCTCCTCCATATCATTCAAGGCTTGCCTCACTTTCTCATACTGCGTTGGTGGTATACGTTGACATGGTAGTCGAAAGGGAGTCTTATCTACAACACGAATTCGATGGAGAAAGCCCACAGCCTTGCCACAATCAATCTTGTCTTTAGATAAGATGGCCTCATACTCGGCTATGAGGTCAACAAGTTGGTCTTTACAAGTCCGTGACACTTCACAAGCCTCAACGTCAATGTCAGAGAGTCCAATATTGTGTAAAACAGAATGTGGTGCATTTGTCGGATGTGGCTGTTCTAACCCCGGGGAGTCAGGCAAACTAGAGGCCCCTGTGGTCAGGCTATGCACGCCATGGTCAGTGAACATGTCGGCTACTGGTAACTGTACGTTCTGCTGTACAGTACACTGGAATGAAGAGGCCTGACACTTTCAGGAATATCAAAGCTCTCAATGGCCACACATGAATGTGCATCAGCCAGTTTAGCATTCCGCCTCAAAGTCACAGGCTTTTTTGGGATTAATTACTTTCAACGGCAGCCATCCCTCATCAGCAATCAATGCCACTGACCTCCCCACCATCACTGATCTTGGTTTCGACCTTGCGATAGTGGGACCCAACATGACTACGCTGCCAACAGGCAACTCACTCACTTGCTGTAGCTTGGCCCAGACCAAATGTTCAGTCCTTGGCTGCAAAGTGATAGCTCTCTTTAACTTCACAACACCAACCTTTTCTGAGACGCCTTTTCTGAGACGCTTTTCTGGACACTCCACTACATCAGCAACCAAACTCAACAGTACCCTCTGAGGGTCATTGTCGCATCCAGTTGGAGTGGAGCTGCAGACATTAAAACCCCTCTCCAACCTCAGATGGTGTACCAGGAACCTCAGTAGATTGCTGCCAATGATGAGACTATCAACCTGGCCCTCGGTCCAATCGGTCCAATCACCTTGCATCCATAAGCTTCCACTTCCAAGTCGCACACACCCATCGGTACAGTTTTCGAGCCTCCACATCCTATTAAGACAACATCAGTGGGTTCAAGGGCTGCGTCCTTAATCAAGTGTTATTCCACCAACTGAGGAAGGACAGTCACACTCAGTGTACAAGCCATCGAGCCCCTGTCAAGCATTGCTTTAACTGACACTTTCCCACCCAAAGTCACATTTCCATAAAACAGGTCGTCATGTGGTCGTAGTCGCTGAACATACCGAAGGACTGGTGTGCGTCCTTGTTGTTTTTCCTCACATACACTCTGGTAAATGGACTTTAAATCATCAACATTATCATCATTACCCTCTGGGGGATCACGATCAGGCCTAGCACTTGCCCCCTCCACATGCAGGCCGACTAGTTTTCCTCTTGCTTTGCTGCAGGTTCAGGAAACCTGTTGTCAACTTTTTGGGCTCCAGGACACTCGGCTCGTGTGTGATTAGGTGCAAAACATCCGAAACATAGCCGATTGGCTCTGCAGTGAGAATGAGTGTCGTGTCCAACATTCCCACAAATTAAACAAATGACAGGCGGCCTTACTACAGCTGCCTGACTCCGTCGGGTTTGCAAGGCTGGCCCGTCAACCCTCCTGGTCTGTTGTGGCCGCTGTGTCAGCACCTGCTCCAGCATGGCTATGATGCGATCAAGCCGATCAGCGGACCCCTCAACCTGTGGGTCTTTAGCTAGAGCACCGCCAGGCATGGAAGGTGATGTAATCTTATACTCGGGCGTCACATGATGCACTCGAGGACTCACTTCCTGCAGCTTAGATGTTATAGTTGTGACCCGCTTTGGCTGTACTGACAGTCTCTGGTTCCTACTGTGCTCTACAAGCTTTTCATGAACCTCACAAGCCGTCCACTGCTGCAATGGTTTACACTTAAATATCAAGGACAGTTCCGGGTTTGGACAGTGACGTATAAACATGGCGGTCAAGTCACGTGTCAAATTGTCAAACGTCTTGTTTTGCCTCCTTAAACAGTCCTCAGTCACTTCCATGGCTCTGTTCAACCTCAGCCAGTAGTCAAAGGAGTGTTCGCCAGCGTTGGGTAATGTGGCATAAAAGTCAGCTAGGGGCATACCGGTGCAGACTGTGTCACTAAAATGCTCCTTCAGTATTTCAAAGATGGGGTCTGGGCCTGCTGACAAGAGAACGGAGGGCTTACTGCGCACACCCACCCTAACCACTTCATGTGCCCTCCCCACCAACTTACTTAGCACTTCCTCAGCCTGTTTTGCCACTGGGAGCCCTTTCTTTCTCATGTAAGACATCATTATAGCCTCCCACTCCCAAACTGTGAGTGTGTCACTACCATCCCCTTTAAAACTGACTGGCTCCTTAATCTCAGATCTGACAACAACATTCACAAGTGAAGCATCGGGTGCTGCATTACTTGATGACCCCTGCACACTAGCACCCACTACACAGTTCAAGCGTGACTCAATGCAGGAAGCGATACTTTCACCAATGGAGAGGCCGATCTTAGACGCCATTCCAGCCAAAAACTCCTCAGACCCGTGGCTGTCGTCTAATTTTGATGCATGTGCAACATCCACACAAGTCACGCCACAGGAGCCATCTGTCGACAATGCAGGGTCCGGCCCAGGAGTAGATGAATCTGGGATAAACAAAAACCCACCCCTGCCCCTACCAGGTGCTGCTATTGGGGTGCATGGCATCATACCTCTTCCCCTCCCAAAAACATTATCACCTGCCATTTTAACACATACAAAAAGAAAAAAAAATGCACAGCAATAATTAGACTTTGACAGATTCTTTGACTCCACTACAAGAAGAAGAAAAAAAAACAAAAAAAAAAAACTAGCAAGTACCTCAAACAAAAGAAGCCGTAAGAACGAAAAACTGGTCACAGAAAAGGCATGAAATATGTCACTACTCACATACAAATGACTGATAGTGAATACAATCCACCATGTTCCATGAGCAACACCCCCATCTAGTGGCTAAACGACAGACTGTCACACTGTGGTCACCGTGACGAATGACGTAGATAGCGCAGCCTCGTGCAGCAATGGCGGCCCCCAGGAAGAAAACGTGTTTCGCTGCTTCGCCAGTGTAGAGAACGGGTCACGGCACCAATGTAACCCCCGCTGAATGCACTGTAGCTCTGGGTGGTGTAGGTCTCCTGAGCTCTGCGTTGTGTTTAATGGTGGTAATGAACAGGAGACTTGGAGCTTCTTGCAGACAGTGACACCGTTTATTCCTGGTGTGAGACAATGTGCACTGATCGTGCCTTGCTCGTGGATGTCTCCATAGCAACTGCAGTGTTATTGCGATGACACTCTGCGAACTGAGGCTCCAAGATTGGGCACATGTCAGGGGAGCTTCTTCGGGCCTACACACTCATGCATGCAAGGACTCTCACATGCGCATTCGCACACACATCCCTTCCCTTAGCCAACGCTGATCCTGGGATCACCTCCACTCCCTTCCCCCTCTCCCCCGGTGCAAGTCTTGTGTTCATGTTGTAAAAGGGTGCTTTTTTGTGCCTACGTAATGTATGCTGAGGTTTTTTGACAGTCCCACACTGTACTCCCCCATAGGAGTTTAGTTTGCTTTTGAGAATTTGCTGTTTTCTCGCCTTTTAGTCATTTTTAGACTTTTAGAGTAGCACTTGAGTACTTGTACTTTGAGTTTTGGACTTTATCGCCTGGCATTATTGTTAAATAAAGATTTAATTGAGCACGCCTGCTGCCATGTCTCTTAATCAGACAACAGCAAATCATGACAACCATAATTCATGAGTTATTTAACACTGGTTGAATGTAACTCATTTAGTTTTCCCTTCCAGTTGCTGAAGGTCAAAGGTGCTGGTGCTGGTGTCCGGGATGGTGGTTCCCTCTTCCTGCGTGCTGCGTGTCCCCTGGTCTGTAGTTTGTGTTTTTTTAGTTACCAACAAGTGTGTGTGTGTGGCTGTCACAAGTGACTCGGGTGACCAAATTCATTTGTTTGGGATCGCTCTCACCCAGATATGGACCCATCTATTACTAAGCCCCAGCACTGGCAAGGTTCCCCTTTAATGAAATCCATTTTTCTCAGTATTGTTAAACAATATAAAAAAATGACAAATATCTTATGTTATGCTAATTCAATTCCAATTGCTCTGACTATGAACGATTGTGTACTGTAATTAAATATTTGAACTATTTATGCTGTGAATAATTAATACATATTTATTCACTGGCTTGAACAAGCTGTTTGCAAATGTTATCTGTCAGGAAAAAAATGGATTTCAATGTGTTCTCAGAGTGGTTTACTCATTAATTTGTCACTGGACCAGCTTTCCTAATCAGCTTTCACAATGTAATGGGAACCGGACAGAAACTGAACTATAAAATGATCATTCTAACCCACTATTTACTAATAAAACAGAATGGAATGGTGACACTGAGTGCCGTAGTAATTGGGAAAATGTGTTGTTGGGGAAAATATGCTGGATTAGGACATCCATTATATATCAGCAACACGTATTACTATTGTAATGTGAAACAGAGCTCAGTGGTAGCTTTGAATTTCCTGTGACACAAAAACACTCACATTAAAAGCACACCAGTATTAAATTAGTGGACAAAAAGCTCAGTGTTCACTGGCTCCATAACAACAGCTCAGTCAGTTCCTCTGATAACATACCATCATGTTCACTGAAAATGTTTTTTGAACATTTGTAGTTTGCCTTTATTGTCACAACCTTTAGTGTAATGGCTGAAGAATGATTGCAATCTAGTTAAAATTCACATATAAACAAAAATAATATAAAATTATGCATTATATTAACTATAATGGTGTATAAGCCACACCGGTGTATAAGCCGTACCCACTAAATTTAGAGGAAAAAAGTTTTTTTTTTTCATCTGCTTGCTTTTCATTTGGCTGGTGATATGAAGTCAGATTGAAAACTTTGCTCGTAGTACTGAGCGCAGTACTTTTTGAGAAAACTACAGTGACAAGGTTGACAGATTATTTCCCTGTTTGCCATCACTGGATGTTCGCATGAATCACCAACTTCACACAGATCATTAAAAAATAATTAAATAATAAAGTCTTCCAGATCACTTACACACATACACAGTACACATAGAGCTTAATAATAAACAATGAATATAACAACTTCTGATTGAGCCATGTCAATTTCAGACTAAGATGTACTAATTTAAGCCCCACCCGTTTTGGTTAAACCACGCCCACTTTTGGTTTATGCCCCGCCCACTCCGAGTACACATACGGATACAGATAATTTAGATGGGTGAACAGATACAGATACAGATAGTGGTGTAGTCACTCATCAGTGGTAGTCAGTGTTAGATGGATAGATACTTTATTCATCTCCAAGAGAACAACACAGCATTTTATGTTTTGATGCTTTACTGCATCTGTATTTCTACTTATTCATGTACAGTGTACATGAGCGGCTATGACATGTGTGGCACTACGTACATTGCGTAAGGTTTATGTCCGGTCACTTGTAAAACTGCTGGATGTTACACACTATTTCTGCAGGAGTTATCCTCTGGACTTCATGAGAACCACGGTACAGTGGCACCTTTGTGGCCGCCATTGAGTCATCATGTGGTGCGTGAATCCCTGCGTAGATTCTCCTGGATGCAGGTACGTCCACGCTTTTATGTTACATTTCCTTTTTGTGTTTATTCATCATAGCAGGCTTTGCAATCTTGGCGGTATATTACTGTCGGATCTTACTGTTTCGAAATCTTCATTAAATTACTACTCATTACACTCAAGCCTCATTAGGACTCACTTACCTGTGTGTTAGAATTTGTGATAGTAGAACATTGTGTAATAAATGAAACAAGTAGTCCTAATTGCAAGATAAAGGTCTAATTTGGCTGTCTTTGAGAGGCACTGGCCGAGATAAAATATTACAAATATTTAATATATTTCAATATTTTGATGAAGTGATGGCCAATTTTAAATTAACAAACCAGGTCTTCTGCCCTCACTGTGTGTTCCTATTGAAGGGTTTTATATCTCATTTGTGTTCTTATTATATGCATATTAATCTGCTAAGCCGCTCACATCCATTTTATACAGGTAGTCACACAAAACACATAGTGTTCTCATGGCCTGCGCTCATTACCTCATCTACACATACCTCACAACTGATAAGCCGCTCAAGGAGAGTACTCAAACTACAGCAACATCCTGCTTACAGCAGCTGGTTGACCTTCACAACGAACAAAGGCCCACTTCTCACATCGGCGGGTGCCACCCCACTTTGCTGATTGGTCCTCAGGGACTACAACACCACACCTCCAGAGACATCTAATTGGTCCTCGGGGACTACAACACCACACCTTCAGCGGCATCTGATTGGCCCTCCAACATCTACAGTGACGGGCGCTGTCTTCTCCCATTGGCTGAGGATCAACATCCATTTGCATCTACAAATGTATAAAGGCCGGGCAGGGATAGTTAGCTGTGCTCTTCCTGTCTGACCCTGTATTAAGACCAACCTCTGTGTAGGCCTATAGGGAAAGACGCTAGGCCCGGAGCTCCGATTGTATTAGGTTTGTTTGTCAGGAATAAATATATCTATGGCTTGCTCAGAAAGTCTCATGTAGTATTTCTCCTCCGACTTCGACACCCACAAGGATCAGGGAATCCTTCAACTTGGCGCCCAACGTGGTTGGAGGGGGATAGTGGTGTCTTAGTGATCGAATTCTCACTTCGGTGATCGAATTCTCACTCGACCTGTGACGACAATACTTCGATCTTCCACTTGGCCGGCCATCTAAAAGGTAACGCAGGAAACCTGTTACATACGAATTTCTGCTATTGATGATATCAAATTGAAAGTGGAAGTAAGAATATTGTGGTATATTCACAGGTTTCGTTAATATCAATTATATTTGTTTTAATTGTAGTTCTAATCAGTGTCGCTTGTTGCTTATTTGACCTATTTCTTTCCTATTTTATATTACTTACATTGTATTGAAGATAGTGACGTCACGTGGTCTGGGACCACAGTGGTCAGGGACCACAGTAGTCTGGGACTACTAAACCGGAACGCGTAAGTGGTCGGGGACCACCGTAGTCGGGGACTACGAGTAGTAAAAGGGCAGAACGTCTACCGGGACAGTAACGCTTTTACTACAGGGACCGGGGTTGGGGTCGCTCCCCAATCATCGCTCCAAATAAGGACTGGGTCCTACTGATTATATCAGGGCAGGTATTGGATATCGCTGAATAATCGGGTTCGGTAAATTCTACACCAAATAGCGGTGATAAATAGAATTTGCATGAATGCTTGGTAGTCCACTAACGGGCAGTGGATGAACACTTCTTAGCGTTTAACTTTTTGGACCTTCTCGAAATTACATAGTGGGTGGGTGACCAGACCTTAAGTCTAATAACCGTCGTGAATAAAGTTGTGTCTGACAGAATATTGGCAACTGTGGTTCGGGAGACGTCGTTCTCCACTGTCAGACACCTAAAAGCAGTGTTTTTTTTTATCTTGGCCTTGCTTATTTGTGCTTTGTCTTGAATATTGGTGTTCGTATTTGTCTATTTGTATTGTTGTTTGGGTGAAGTTGTAAGAATGTATGGTGAGTTTGACAGGGAGTGTAATGAATGGGATATGTGTGGGGGCGCCCCGGTGATGAGTGGTTCCGAGTTGTTAGACTTGGTGGAAAAAACAGGTAGTGAGTAGTGGAAAGACAAGTGTCGAGTGGTTGTGATGAAAAGGATAAAGACAAGGACAAGAAAGTTATGTAGAAAATTTGGACAGAAATATAGTGGAAGTGCAGGGAAAGATAAGGAAAAGGGAAGTTGACATAGTGAAAGAAATGTTGAGATTAGAAGTAGATATTGAACAGGCGAGTGTGCTGAAGAGAGGCAAGCTGAAACAGAAATTAAAAGAGTTGGATGAACTACGGTGAATGATATATTTAATGGGGATGGCCAGATTGGCTTTGGCCGCCCCCTACGTATATGGCTAAAGTTACATCAGGCAAAAAGAAGTCGGCGCCTCCGACCGCGCCGCCGCCGTATGTTCATACACAGAGTGGTATTTATCCCACTCTCTATTTCAAGGCGAATTGGACTTGAACGGAGATGACGTAGCCACTCCGATCCCCACATTGCAACAAGCTAGACAACGTCACCCCACGGAAACCGCGCCACCGGTTGGTGACCCTTCCACTGTACCTCGCACAGAGGCTGAATGGAACATATCACAAGTCAGACTAGCACAGGCGGATGCGGGGAACAACCCACCGTCACAATCGCGAATAGCAAAACGGATTGACAATTCTAACATTTTGCCAGATACCCAACGTACCAGGCGACGTACAGCGGCCCCCACATCTGTTAAACCCAAATGCGATGATGCAGGAGTCGTATACAAATCCATATCTGAGTCGGAAGATGACGACGGTGTCCTCCAAAAGGCGGCACCCGTTCTTCTTCCTTCCACCCCCTCACCATACGTTGACGGGAGCGGGGGACTCGCCTAAAAACTACCATGCAATTACGTGTTGATAGTGGCGGCAACCATACCGAATATACACCTTTTTCCATCACAGACATAGACGGTCTCAGTAAAAAAAAAAAAAAAAAACTACCACCCATAAGTGGCGGTGCAGACGCGTGGATTGATGCTGTGTTACAGGCAACTGCAGGTCTCAGTTTGGCTTGGGGGGACATTCGCTGTTTGTTGTCTACTACCATGAAACCCTCACAATTTAGCACTTTGCTACAACGAGCTGGAATGTTAAATACTTCAGTACATGAGCCGTTTGGGCCATTTGCTCGTCCTCTATTTGCTGCCTTGAGGGAGGAGTTTCCACATGAACAGCGGACTTTCCCCACTGTCTTTGCACGGAGTGGCGAGGTAGATCCAACCACATATTATACTAACTGTATGCGTGACTGGACCACTGCCACTGGGTGTAATCATTTGAACAGTTCTCCCATGACAGCGTTGTTTAGAACTGCTATTCGTTCTGGCATGCCTACACCTGTGTCGGACAAGCTCAATGATGTCCCAAATTTGCTGTCCTCACCTGAGGCGGACTTTAAGTCCACATTATTCCATCACATGCGCAGACACCGGGAGGACGAAAGTGCAAAGACCAAAACAAATACTGAATTGGCTGTACAGTTACTGAAATTACAGTTGGCTGAAGCACGTGCAAAAAGCACTGTACAAAAGAAGGAAGCAAAACCTGCTAGTGTGATGTGGCAGGGGCGGGGTGGTACAGCTGGTAGGGGAAGAGGAAGAGGTAACATGTCGCAGGGCTTCAGTGGCTGTTTCGTGTGCGGCGCCATGGATCACTGGGCTCGCAGCTGCCCACAACGCCGCTACATGCAAGGTCCACAGCAGCAGCAAGTGTGGGGCCTGCCACCACAACAGGGCCCACCCCAACAACAGGCGATGGCACCCGCCAGAGGGCGTGGCCATCCATTTGCTCAACGCCCGCCCATGCAGCAGACCCTACCTGCTGGTCAATACTATGTCGACCAGGGTGATGACCTCAACTACCATCAGGCCTAGGGAGGCCCAGGAGGCCCCAAGAGCAGGGAAACAGCAGACCCCATGCTCTTGTTCACAGTGGACAATAAGGCAATCAAAGGACTTGTAGATACGGGGGCGACACATTCTGTCATCAATGTTCCACGGTCACCACACCAGATTACGTCATGCTGCGTACCTCTGGTTGGCTTCTCGGGGAAACGACGTCTGCTGCCATTCACTGTTGACCTACCAACTGATTTTGCTGGGACACGTTTTACACACGCTTACATCCATGCCACGGATGCACCTGTGTGTTTGATCGGAAGAGACATTCTCAGTGCTGCAAACGCCACCATCATGTGTACTGACAAGGGACTCACACCAACGTTACCAAATGGTGTAACGTTGGACTGCAACGGCAGCCCTCGAGGTGGCTAATATCTGCCAGCCGACATCCGCTCCGGACAGTGTGCTGACAGCTTATGAGATGTGGAAGCCTTGGATCCTTTCCCGGGCTGTCTACCTGCCTACTGTAACATCACCACATTGCACATTGTTAAATCGAAAACACTGTTTGGGTGCTAAACTCTTCTTGTATCTTTGCAGGACCTGAGGGGGTGGCGTCTTCCGTCTACTTTGTAGAAGTGTTGGAACAGGCTTGGTTCCATGGAGGTCCAGCGTCAGTACCTCACATCTCTTTGGCTGTGGCACCTGGTCACGAACAGAGGGCCTTAGGTCCCATGGTCAAACGGTTGTTAGCCGCAACTGACTGGACGCCGTCCCCTGATCTCCCACAAGTGCACTTTTCTCCGTCTGAGTCAGCGTATCGCATATTTGGTCAGTTCAAAGACCCATCATTGGTCCAACATCAGCTGATTGACCGACACATGCGCAAAGAGCTCACTGATCATGATTTGTCGGCACCCATGCTTGACAGCATCCCTGAGGGGGTGTGGTCAACGGGTCCCTTTGACGTGGGCTTCTGTTCATCTGTCACTTCTATTACACTTGAGGTGCAAGAGAATCCCATTGTGTTCCGACCTCAATATAGGTGGCCTCCTGAGGCAGACGAGGGAATGGCACAGGCCTTGGCGGGTCTGTGGGACGCAGGGGTGTTGGAACACTTGGACTCGGAGTGGTCCACACCCCTCCGCCCTGTTTTGAAAGCCGACGGCGAAAGCTACCGTATGGCGCACGACTTACGTGCTGTTAACGATGTCACTCTGACGCCGGTGCTTCCGGTACCTGACCCTCAGAGGATCCTGTCCTCCCTGTCTCCCTCATTCCAGTGGTTCTCGGTGATTGACCTGGCAAATGCATTTTTCTGTCTCCCGCTCCATCCAGATTCACGAAAGTATTTTGCTTTTACATATCATGGCCAGCGTTATCAGTACAAGCGCATGCCACAGGGCTTTAAAAACAGCCCCGGTCTGTTCAACTACCACCTGCGTCAGGCCTTGTCCGGCCTACAGCTCCCGGAGGGGTGCCTGTTGGTCCAGTACGTGGATGACGTTCTACTTGCCTGTGATTCAGCTGATGTCTACCTATTGGCTACTCAAACCCTGTTGACGGAGTTGCATAAACTCGGGTTCAAGGTGTCACGCAAGAAACTGCAGTGTTGTCGTCGTATTGTCACTTTCTTGGGTCGCGTTCTCTCCGCGTCCGGTTATGCCATGTCTATAGCCCATAGGACGGCTGCTGTCGCCCTCTGGTGACCTCCATGCAGCTTCCGCAGTTGTCCAGTTTGACCCTGTGGCTAACACCTTCCACACTGTGTATACTGATACTGTGTTTTCTACTCCTTCTGCACAGGCTGCTGACCTGGCTGCTAAAACCGCGGCGGGTTATAACACTTCTTCCGCCGCTTCTATGTGTGTTGTGCAGACGCCTCCTGTCCATTTGACGGGCTGCTTCCGGCGCAGCCCGTGAGGAGGGGGGTAGTGGCAATGTCGATGCTGGCCCAAGTTCTGGGAGGGCCGCCCCCGCCTCCTCCAACTGAAGCCGATAAACATCTGGTTGATGACAACACACACACCTATACTGATACTGATGACCATATACAACATAAATACAAACGTGCTCGCTTACTTAGACAATATACATATGCGTGCTTTGCTTTGCTCAGATTGTAATGTGTATTTTGGTTCCCTTGCTGATTGTTTTGTTCCTCACAGCTTACCACTGGATCCCTAGTGGGGATAACCCATTGGATGTATCCTTTGTGCTGTCCGCAGGAATATCGGGACAGTTCAACAACTGGCTGCTGTTGGCCGAGCAGGCGGGAGGAACCAAGACCGGAGATTGTTTGGCATGCATGGGTGCCAGACCATTGTTGCGTGTTGTCCCCACTGCGATCACTGAGCAGTGTGTCATCCAGTTGATGAACACTTCCACCGCCTCCTCGACCAGCACCAGTTCAGCAGGTTCCCCAAAGTGTACCCAATTTGACCTCGTTCATCCAGTCATCTCTGAAATGTGCGGCAGGCCTATTTTCAATAGCTTGGTGGTATCCAATAATTTTACTTGCTTTAATGTCTCCACAGGAAACCTGTTTGTGCAGCCTGGCGTCAATGCATCTTGGTGTCTAAATACCACTCAGGTGGGCGGCTACTTTAAGCCGGTTATTCGTGCGGATGTCTGGTGGTGGTGTGGCGGTTCCGGTGTCACAGATAGGTTGCCCACTAACAACATGACTGGCCTTTGTGCCCTGGTTTCATTTATACTGCCTATGGCTATTTTGCCTTTGGACATTGATCATTTGATTCATAGTGCAACCTCTGTGGGATCGCACCTCATGACCAGCTCGTCCCACTGTTCCAAACGTGATACATCTTCTCCTTGGTTGGAGGCTCCTAATCCGACATACATTGACGCCATTGGAGTGCCTCGTGGTGTTCCTGACGAATATAAATTGACTAATCAAGTCACTGCTGGATTCGAATCTATCTTGCCGTGGGTTACAGTTAATAAAAATGTTGATCGCATTAATTACATTCATTACAACTTGCAGCGTTTATCCAATCAGACCGAGGAAGCCTTCAGAGCGGTGAGCGACCAATTACGAGCCACATCTCTCATGGCCTTCCAGAATCATATTGCCCTAGACATGTTATTGGCTGAAAAACATGGAGTTTGTGCAATGATTGGCACTGAATGTTGTGCACTTATTCCTAATAATACTGCACCCGGTGGCCGACTGACCCATGCCATCAATGGTCTCAAAGCACTTAACGTGCGAATGAAATCGCATGTGGGAGTGGACACCAGCCCTTGGGACCGGTTGACGAGCTTCTTTGGTAAATGGCAAAAAATTGGCTTCTGGAATTATTATTGCGGTTATGGTTTTCTTCATTTTCTTTGCCTTGTTTGTGGGTTGTTGTATACCTTGTTTTAAGTGCCTTTTCCAGCGTTCCACAATAGGTTTTTTTGGCGATGGTCGAGGTCAGTACCAACTGATCCGGCTTCCGCCACTTCCTGAGGGGGACACGCGACTGATAAGCCGCTCAAGGAGAGTACTCAAACTACAGCAACATCCTGCTTACAGCAGCTGGTTGACCTTCACAACGAACAAAGGCCCACTTCTCACATCGGCGGGTGCCACCCCACTTTGCTGATTGGTCCTCAGGGACTACAACACCACACCTCCAGAGACATCTAATTGGTCCTCGGGGACTACAACACCACACCTTCAGCGGCATCTGATTGGCCCTCCAACATCTACAGTGACGGGCGCTGTCTTCTCCCATTGGCTGAGGATCAACATCCATTTGCATCTACAAATGTATAAAGGCCGGGCAGGGATAGTTAGCTGTGCTCTTCCTGTCTGACCCTGTATTAAGACCAACCTCTGTGTAGGCCTATAGGGAAAGACGCTAGGCCCGGAGCTCCGATTGTATTAGGTTTGTTTGTCAGGAATAAATATATCTATGGCTTGCTCAGAAAGTCTCATGTAGTATTTCTCCTCCGACTTCGACACCCACAAGGATCAGGGAATCCTTCAACTACACAGGTATGCAGCGAGCCAAACACTCTCCCAAAAAAGCACCAGAGACAAGAGTTGGCTTTAGATGCTTTAGTGGAAGCCGTGTAAAACTGTAAAAACAATACATATGCACACTTAGGTAGGATACACATGCATATATGAGTCACAAACAAATAGAGAAAAAACGAACAAATACATCATCCGATGTCAATAATATCAACAGAATATTATACATCAGGCTATATAGTGAAATAAACTTACAGTTTGTGCTTCTTGAAGAGCAAAGTAAAAAAGGATGGAGGGAGATAGAATGCATCTGTCTTCAACATGTACAGCATAAACAAAATGGCTGATTCAAAACTCACAACTTTATGACTTGACACCTGACCACAATTAACACAACCACCAGAGGGTGCCAAAAACAAGAAATAATGGAAGTCACATTTTAATTTGAGGGGCAGAACACCAGGAATAAAGTTTATTTGCAGTTATAAACGTAGGTAAGGTGTTTTTACTCACTTTTTTGTCTCTCCTACGAAGTTATGCTTTTTTTCCTATAGCATCTGTTACAACATATGCAAAAAATTTGCAAATTAGCCAATAAATACTTTTCTTAGCGAGGAGATGGCAACAGTGTATATGAAGAGATGCAGAGAGATGCAATGGAGGTCCTTGATGTTTTGTGGTTTCTGATCATGGATTGTGACAGGCATTTGTGTTTTGGCCTTCATATTAAAATGGAGATGGCAAGAAAGCAAACTGTTTTTTTTGTTTGGGAATGTTTTAATCCAGGGGTTCCCATCACATCGATCTCAAGCTACCGGCAGATTGCAAAAATAGTTTGGGTCAATCGCGTAAACGTCACTTTGTAGATATCACATGACATCAGTCAGATGAAATTAAGGTCCCCTCCTGATTCGCTCTTGCTCCTCTGCGGCGTTTCAAGCGACACTTCTTATTACGGATAAACACAGTGGTAAGATGCTTGTATCTTCAATAAAAGTTATCTGTTCACTTGGAGCGGCTGGTTATGTAGAAAAAAAAGTATATTAATTGATGTCTTTGCTTCGTGTCCTGAACTCTACTACAGAAATCAGTTTTCTACAGGTCCTCTTCTTAAACTATTATTTCATAATGAAATGGAAAATGTGCCCACTGCTGAAACCAAAGAGCAATGTTGCCCTGACTTAGGCCTGCATTGTCTTTTGCGTAGTCATTTTCAATTCTTGTATATCAGTAATGTTTGATAGCAAATGTTAACTAAATGTACTACATGAACTGTGTCTCTTAATGAACGTAACGTAGCTATTTTGATTATAAATACAGTAAATATATATATTTTCTATATTTATAGTAGGAGGTAGATCTGCAGGCAGCTTGCAGGCTGAAAATTGTTGAGCACACCTGTCTTAATCCAATTTCCAGGAACAGGGTACGTGCATAGTCAGTAAATTGCATTTGACATAAATAGTGGTTATCATGTAAATAATGCAGTCCAATTTATTTAGTTCAATGGGGAATCTGAAAATAACTTGTGTACAATAAGACCTCATTCATACGGAGGAATGTGCATGAAAATAACTGCCATTCAATACAATTCAAGTCCAACTGTGTTTTTTCCTTTAGGCACTGTAAGCTGTGGTGTAGTTACAAGGAGACATCTGCAGTGAGCCTTGTATCCAATATATGGCCATGAGCCTGATTTCTGCTTGAGCGCTACAGTTAAAGCTATCAGTAAAGGTAGTGTGACCATATTTTGATGAAAAATTCAGGACACTCTGCCCCTCAATGAGATACTGCAAGTTTATCCAAAGATGCTTTATCATTTCAATACATTTAAAGTATGCCTCCTCTGTATGGATAGAAAATTGTTATACTACAAAATAAAAATTCCAACAGAACACAGGAACTAGGGTTATGGAAGATAAACCAATATGACAGGATATTCATCGACAACTGAGAGATACGGCCGCGTCGGTAGCAGTCTCTTGAGCCATAAATCCATAGATCCTTACATTAATCAGTTGAAGAGACATGCACTGGGCACTTCGGAACTAGCAATCGGTTGTATTTCTAAAACAACGCGAGAGCTTGGGCTGCCTACGAAACAATTGTCATGCATGCGCTGTAGCTTACTATGACTGAAGACAAGAATGGTTATAAATAGTAGCAGTGCACTAACAAATAGTGGTATTTATTAGGGATGAGCGAGTACACCTCTATCTGTATCTGTTTTCTGTATCTGTTCACCCATCTAAATTATGGAAGTGGGTGTGGTTTACATAATAATAATCTGTCAGAAATAATCTGTCAGCCTTCTTCGCTGTGTGTGACTGGCCAATCACGATTACGGGTAATGACGAGATGTTTCATGCTCGTACTTGGCAAAATGCATTATCCGTAACGGATACTCATCCCTATTATTTACTTTTTGTTGCTTGGACACATTTTTGCCACTTTTGAATAAATTTGTTATTATTTGAGGGGCTTTGCATTATTTATTTATTATTGTTGATTGCACTGAAGGTTAAGAGTTGTGTTTTTTTATTGATACATTTTATATTGATCCCATCAAATAAAAAGATGTTCATTCAGTAAGTCTTTCATTAAGTTTTTTTGATCTGTGCCTAAAAATAAATACATTTCACATATGCTTCTGTTGTTGTTTGTCATTTGACTATATTTTTGCCAGTGCCTTACAGCATGCTTGGAGATATGATGTGGTCATTTTAATGTAAGATTAATGAAGATTAATAAAGAGATTAATTAAGATCAATCAAAAAATATTAATCTTAGAATTTAATTGTACTGTTTTTAAAATATATTGTTTTTGAATTGTATCGTAACCCGTATATCTCAATGCATATCGAATTGTCTATCACAAAGAGATGTGAAACAGGAACCTGAGATCAAATGCTTGTTAGGTTTTAGAAAGAAGACAATATTTTCTGGAAACATGTGCCCTATAAAGTCGCAAGAACTTGGGAATTTGAACGGCTGTTGTGGATGATATCCCCAATTTTACAAGACTTGAACTCAGCATGTGCCAGAAGATTAATTCCATTAATTCCAATTCTTTTGCTTTGTCTTTGGCTTTTTGCAACCCTAATTCAAACAGCCACCCACAAGGCAGCTTCTCAGTGATTACATCACATGCAGTTGATTGCCCTAATACCACCCTAAAGTAATTTTCATCGCTTTCTAAAAAAAAAAAAAAACAACCAAAAAGAGGACGACTAGACGAGGATGTGAAAACAGGACATGTCCTGGGAAAACAGGCCTTTTGGTCACCCTAAAACATGGCAGAGGAGCTTCATCTGCCTTCCTGCCTAAGTAGCTCATCACACATAAATGTGACATTGTTTCAAGCGCACATATAATGACAGTCCGCAGTCCTGAAAAACAGATGTGTAGTATATGGTTGCGCATTTGGGGGTATTGGTATGTAATTTGATGAAAGGCCAGCAGCTTTAAATGTATGTTTTATCATAAAACACTAGGAGAAGCTTGACTCCTATGACGGGACATCTGCTGACATTGTTGGGAAAAAAAATCAATCCCTTGTTCTGTAAAGGCTATTTCTTCTCTTTAACCTTTCTTCCTGGTTTCCCACATTGCTATTGAAGAAGTAGTCAATGATCACACACAAGGTTTTCAAATTGTATTAAAAAAATAAGGCACACAACATGTCCAGAGAGCGCTCTCAACCTGTGGGTACCCGCGGTGGGCTTTTAACAAATGTCAAAAGAAGAGAGTAGGGAAAGAAACCCAAAAGCCCACAGAAGCAAAAAGGAGAGGAGCGGTAGTCCGTTATGTAGCGGGGGTCTCCGAAAAACTCCAGAGGATCTTATGGCAACACAAAATTCCTACCTATTTCAAACCAGTAAATACCCTGAGACAAAAATTAGTGCATCCTAAAGACAAGGCTCCAAACCAAAAACAGAGCAATGTGGTCTATTCCATCCACTGTAAAGATGAGGAATGCAAAGAGCACTACATTGGGGAAACTAAGCAAATGCTCCAAAAAAGGCTTTATCAACATTGCAGGGACAATTCTAGTGGTCCTCAATCAGCAGTACATCTACACCTTAAAGCAACCAATCACTCTTTTCAGGACAGCGATGTAAAGATTTTGGCCAAAGAAAACAGATAGTTTGAAAGAGGAGTAAAGGAAGCTATTTTTGTCAAACAACAGAACCCATCATTGAATCGGAATGGTGGTTTGAGGTTTAATTTGGACCCTGTGTTCAGCAGGTTACTGAGACCAAAACTCACAGCTCTTAGTCTTACAAATGAGGTGGAGCCAGGGCCGAGCCAGAACAATAGATGCTAACGAGCCAGTATCAGAGTCGTTCATACCCAACTCAGGGAGCGACACTTCCCTTTTATCGGAGGTGTTAATAGCAGGAGAGGATTATACCACTACTCCGCCCAGGCTTAGTGTAAGAAACCAATAGAAGGAGGGTGCTGGCACACCAATTCCGCCCACTCTTACTGTATTTAAGGCCTAGGCTACCAGCACTTATTAGTTCGCTGACGAAGCTCTTCGGATGAGGAGCGAAACGTCCGACACCTTCTTCACAGAAGTACAGATGACGTCTCAAGAAGCCTTTCCCTCGATGGACAACTTGTGTACGACTGAGAGCCTACAAAAAATAAGAGCAATATATGTGGTTACAGCAGTGGACTCTATCATCAATGAGGAAGATCAAGGAAGAGCCCAGAATGAAAGTACACTCAGTGTACACATAGCAGTTTAACCTAAAAGTACAGTAGCGATATCTAACCGTTCCTTCAGTGAAAACTGCTTAAGTTGGTCCTGCTTATATCGACAATCTGTCTATGTCGAACAAGTTAGTTCTGGAGCACCATGGTCTGATTATTTGTAAAATGCGCCTGCTTAAGTCGGCTCCAACATACAATACATGGCCGACTGCTTTTGTCGGCAGAAAATTTGAGACCCAAATGGGTCACTTCTAAAAAAAGCCGTCCCATATATGTTGACGTGTTTAATATTAACGTCCCCTTTATCACTAAGCATTGTGAAATGACAACAGCAACACAACTGTTTCGTTACACCACATTACAACATCTCCTGTATTATTAATAGTTTTTAAATACTAAATGGAATTGGTAAAATGTGTTGCAATGTAACAATTCTACTGTTGTGCTGGCAGCTGCTTCAAAAATTTGGGTGGTGGCGTCGCTGTACATAAGACCAAGTTCACTGTAGGTCTTAAATCAGATTTTTGCACATCCGTCCAATATTTCTGTGTTCTTGTTGACATTATTTTTCAAGTGTGACTGTTATCAGACTCCAGTGTGACCCTACTCTGTCACTGACAGTGACTTGCATGCATAGAAGACATCACTTCGTTGTTACGTCACAGGCAAGCCACTATTTTCACCCAAGTCAATAAGGACATGTCCCTTAATGCAGTAATAATTTTGACCTGTCATTGTATTTCTATGTTATGTGCCTATTCAGTCATTTATCAAGAAAAATCAATCCAATATGCTTCTCGTTTTCTGGAATATAATAATACAGTTATAGCTTTCAACGCACCATCAATCAAATAAACGTTTTGATTGTAAAAAAGCTGAGTGGTTATGTCCTCTTTTGCACAACCACTGGGTGGCACTAGTACTTTGAGAACAAGCCAAAGAAGCAAGGCAAGCACAAGCATTCACTGCAACAATGCAGATGGAAGCAGAGGGGGTGTTAAGAGCAAACAACTCAGGAAAAAAGCTGACAGCTCAAGGCAGATGAAACAAGAAAACAAGAGCCTTTGTCAGAAGTTATATTCATCGGCTGCTTAGATTCCTTGCAAACTAGAGACAAAAGTGTGAGGAGGGGCAATGGGGAGTTTGACAGTACAGGATTTATAAAGGCCCGCGATTAATTGCTTTTCTGAGTTTAATGTGCTATGACTGGAGAGGCAGCATTACACATATCTGCACATCGATGCAAATTTGCAAGTTGTATGTTTAGAGTCCCTCTCCATGTTTGTGTTGGTGGTTATTTTCAATGTATCATACATTGTTATTATATCCCGTAATGCTGAGGGCTCATGTGTCATGTATCCTCAGTCATGTGTCTAATGAGTCTCTATTGCATTGAGGCTATTCACATTGATACACAAACTTGTATTTCCATATTCGACTTTTGCACAGTTTGTTTTCATACTGTATTTCATAGCCATCAATAAAGTGCGTTCAATGCACATCATGTTTTTGCCATTCTGCCAAGACAGGGATTCCCCTCTACTCCACTTTAATTGGACCCAAAGCAATCTCTGGAGTCAAATGAAAAGTTACTGTACATATACAATACATTGAATTCTTAGATATTGAATGAGTTTAGGGTAAATAATAAATATTTTCCAACACAGAGGAATAGCTAAATTAAGTATACGGTATATTTTTGCATACTGGTCTGTTTACGGCGTTCTGTATTATGGTGTTTTGTGGTTACGTAAATTGATTAGAAAAGTTGTTTTGGTCTGTAAACACGAGACTCGCCAGAGAACTAAAATTCTGACAGGCAAGTCACACTGGGGGACAATGACTTCTGATTCCAGTTTCCATTCTAGCACAATGCTAACAGGGATGTTTTGTGATTAATAATATGTTTTGAACACAGTTTTTTTAGGGTTGCTGCTACCTTTATTGGTTTGTATTTTTTTTACTTTTAAATGTTGCATCTATGTTAACTACCTGGAGTGTTGAAAACACTATGCTCGGGCTGAAATGTTGCATGCTTATTTTGAGTATGGGGTTGTTTACTTTTTCAAGCTAACACAGCATTTTCATTGCACCTATGTGGCAAACAGTGTTATTTACTAGGGATGAGCAAGTACACCACTATCTGTATCTGTTCACCCATCTAAATTATCCGTATCTGTATCTGTACTGAGGCACCAATCAACTCCTCTGTGGCTGCAGCCTGTCTCGGGAGGGGCGGTCACTGGCCAATGTGACTGGCCAATCACAGAGCGTGAAGTGTGAATATATAATGAGGATTTTCTTTCATCACGATTACGGATAATGATGAGATGTTTCATGCTCGTACTCGGCAAAAATGCATTATCCGTAACGGATACTCGTTTATCTGGCTCATCCCTATTATTTACTTATCTTTGCTTGGACACATTTTTGCCAACTTTGAAGCATTTTTTAATTATTTAAGGGGCTTTGCACTATTTATTTATTATTGTTGATTGGACTGAAGGCTAAGAGTTCTGTTTTTTTATTGATATATTTTATATTGATCCCATCAAACAAAAAGAGGTTCATTCAGTAAGTCTTTTTTTTGGTCTGTGTCTAAAAATAAATACAGTCCACATGTGCTTCTGTTGTGTGTCTTACAGCATGCTTGGGGATGTGATGTAGTCTTTTACACATTAGAAAATTCTGTTAGACTGTCACTTTTATAGAATTGGCTCCTTTATTTTTTAATGTAAGATTAATGAAGATCAATAAAGAGATTAATTTAGATTAATCAACACATGTTAATCATGGAATTGAATAGTACTTGTCATGCAAAGCTTTTCTGTGCAATGACTTGTGTGCTTTTCAGGAAGGCATCTTTGCGTTTGTCTGCTACTTTGCAATTTTCCCATAGTCTTTGATTTTCATCATGAAGTTGGTAACATATATGATACGAGGGTATACATCTCCGAAAAAAAAATGCAAATCTTTGCTACCCGTTCAGGTCGGAAGGATCTTTTTATTGTGTGGGTTATTCCTTCGCAGAGCAGGGTGGTGTGCAAAGACCTTCTATTTACTAACCTATACACTTTATTTACTCTTCTCTCACATTCAATACCACTACATTGGGCCGAACTATCACTTCTCCCCGTAGGTTTAAAAGCAGGAAACCAACCTAATAACCTCTGACTGAAATATGTATATACAGGTATAAGTATGAAATGAATCCCAACAAAGCAGTTGTTTTATTTTATTAAAATGTTTTCTACCATGTAGGTGTCAAAATTTGGCATATTCTGTCTTCCGTGAAACTGAGTACCTTAGTACCATAATACATGTACTGTATTGCCATGATTTTATTTTGATCCCTCTAAATGTTTTTTTTAATATATTATTGTATGTCCTTGGTAGACAGACATGACAAATTTAGGAGACGTGTGACAAGAAAGTGAGAAACAGACTTCGCATTGTTTAACAGGTTCAACAGTGCAGATTCTGTGGAGCAGATCCACTATTTGTTTCTGTCCTCGGGGTAATTTCACACTATTTTCACCCTTAGCCTTTGTTCTCTTAGAGAAAGTCATTCCATTTGCCTCACTTTCTTCTATGCCAGATAAAGACTCATGTCAGTGCTGATGTTTGACTGCATTACAAAAGGTGCAAACAGCAACAAACAACAAGCCCTATGTTTGCTTCAGATTAAATTAGATGTTATCACAGAGCTCAGCTATTTTAACACTGAGAGCTGATCTGTCTCAAAAAAATGTACTCGTGCATGTCAGAAAGAAGTTTATAATAGGTATTTTTTAATCCTTGGCCCCAGACAAACACTGAGCATTCCTTTATAGAATTCAGGACTCAGATGTCTGGAGAAGCGGTATAGAAAATGGATGGATGGATGTCTGAGTCAAGTGGTGGATGGATTATCTTTGCCTTTTAGACCACGAATGCTGTTGGAAAGCAAGTTTCTTCCAGTTTAGGATCCTGTCATAAGTCAAACCTTTTAAAAAGCCATTCATGCCTTCATCAGTTCCAGGATCGACTACTGCAATGCCCTCTGTGTTGGACTAAATCAATCCCTTCTCTGGAGACTTAAACTGGTACAAAATGCTGCTGCTCGCCTCCTCTGCAAAGCCTCAAAACATGCCCATATTACCCCCATTCTCTTCTCTCTACATTGGCTGCCAGTTCCATTCAGGGTGGAATTGAAGGTGTTCCTGTTTGTGTTCAACGCCATTAATGGTCTTGCTCCATCCTACCTATCCAGCCTGTTGACTGTTTACCAGCCAGTCAGGGCACTGCGCTCCTCTGAGCAGGTAACTGCAGTGGTCCCCAGGTCCAGATATAAGAAAGGGGGAGATTGCTCATTTGCTGTGTCTGCTCCTAGGCTCTAGAACTCTCTTCCACCTGGTCTACGCTCTATAATTGAGCTATCAAGTTTTGAAATCACAGATAAAAACACACCTATTCAAACTGGCTTTTGACACATAGTGTGTGTTTACAATTATGTTGTCTGTGCTGTTGTGTATACGTATTATTGTTATTATTTCACTTTTTATGAATGTGTGATTTCTTGCATTGTTTAAAGTGCTTTGTAAAGTGTTTGGCTGTTGGTAAGGTGCTATACAAATAAATAAATATTGATTGATTGATTGATTGATTGATTGATTGATAAATGTGCATTCTGTGCATTTTAAAGATATAAAAACACCCTTTTTTTCCCATCGACTCGGAAAGACGTGTATGTCAGGAGCTCTGTTGAAGACACTGGAAATGTTTGCCATATTGGTGCTTTCCTGACTACACTTCATGAACACAAGATCAGCACTGCTTACTGAATCCCCCGACTTTAACTTGGATAGGCGAGAGGTACAGATTCCTTGAAATAAACTAGTTACAAGTGTCGATACCTGTTAGTAAGTCAAGCTAAATGGCTAACTACTGAAGTTCAAAGCAATTGCATAGCAACAATGCCAAACACAAAGCAAAAATTGATACTCGCTCTGGATTTACAGATTTTTTTGAGAAGGCACCAGAGATTGCTCTATTACAAATAATAAAGGAATTGAGAATCTGCAATTAAAACCAGAGAAACATTGTAATTCAAATTCACATATAAGGATGGATATATTGCTTCTGGAATCAGAAATTAAAAGTAATCACAACAGCCTCTATGAATTCATCACGGATGAAAATAGAGCACAGAGCATGGCTATCACATACATTATGGAAGAAAATATAGGACAGAGCCAGGCTACAAAATGCATATGGAAGAAAATAAAGCACTGAGAAAGGCTATAAAATCAGTAAGAAAAGAAGTCAAGGAGCTGCAAGAAGAAAATGCGGACTTGAGCGCTGTTCTTAAGGAGTTTAAAAACCCTATGGAAGATATCAAGGCTCTGCAGGACAATATTAAAAGGTATTATTGAATGACAATGCTGCCTTGCGCTCTGCTCAAAAATCCTAAAGAAAATACAGCATTATGCAAGGATGTTAGGGTTCTGCAAGGATGATATCATGGAATTATTGGAAGACAACGCTGCCTTGAAAGCTGTCTTGCGTGCTGCTCTTAAGGAGGTTAAGTCCCTACGGAAGAAAATAGAGCATTATGCAATGATATCAACATTCTACAGGATGATATCAAGGCACTATTGCAGGATAATGCTGCCTTTCGCACCACCCTTGAGGAAGAGAAAGAAGCAAAGGAGAATATCACTAAGGAAATGAAAAACTTAATTGACGAGATGGATCAGAATGCACGGATGGATGATGTGATCCTCATAGGGCTCCAAATCACACTCAGGTCAAGAGATTCCTTCAATAAAGCAACAGATTGCTAACTTCCTACAATCGAAGGAGATGGATGTAGATATCAAGAGGATTGACCACTATATGGTAGAAACACCACTCCTGTCATCATTAAGTTCACCAACAGGGAATTCAAAACTGCACTGCTGGAACAGGGAAAGAAGCTAAGAGGCACAAACGTCTACATGAATGAGCACCTGACAAACAAGCAATGCCGACATCGCCAAGAAAGCACTAGACTTGAGGAAGCAGGGAAAGATACAAAGCACTTGGAGCACGAACGGTAAAATGTACATCAAACTAAAAGGAGGTCCAGGAGAAGCAAGAGTGCTTGTTGTAAAAGATATCAGCAATCTGGATACATATTAAAGATCATATTACTATGACAATAAGGACAATGGAGGATATAACCTGCAAGAGAGAAACATGCTGCTAGAAGGACTACATTCAATAACAATGATCTTGATATAATTGTTGCAAGGGCCAGCTCAATAAAGAAATAAAATGAGTAATTCCATCCATCCATCCATCCATTTGCTATGCCGCGTCTCCTCATGAGGGTCGCGGGGGTATGCTGGAGCCTATCTTCATGTAACTGTATTCAGTGACACTCGCAGTGCAACACCAAAGATGGAGGATGTGTGTCACACTACGCTGTGACACCTCGGTGGTTTTATATGGTATTTGTAGTGGCGTCCTATTTTCTGTCTAGTTACTGCTCTACCTTCTGTTCTCCTCAGACGCTGGTCCTCCTGAGATGGGCGGAGCTGCCGGATGAGCACAGGTGTTTCCCATCTACACGTTTATTTAATCCCCACGGCTGCAGCTGGATGGCGTGGGATTATTCCTCGAACTGGACTGCTCTCTCAACACGTCGTAATTTCCTTGTCTTCCTAGACATAGTACGGCTTCCGTTTTTGTGTCCTGTTTTTGCTTTACTGCCTGCTCATCCTGCAGCCCGCCTGTTACTCAGATTGTTTTTTGTTCATTGTTTAAACTTAGTTCACTCTAAAGTTTGCACCGTGGTTTTTTGTTCCTGCTACTCACTACTCACTACAACAATAAAGAAGATTGTTGCTTACCTGAAGTTGTCTCGCTACTGCATGTGTGTGTGTACCTGCATACATGTGTAAATATGTACATGTATGTATGTATGTATGTATGTGTGTATATTATATATACATATATGTATGTGGATGTATGTATGTGGATGTATATGTACGTGAATGTTTATACATATGCATGTTTACGTTTGTATGTACACAGATGTATGTATTCTGCTGTATTTATTTATTTTTTTTCAAAATGGCGCCGTGTGAGTGGCTGCCGGTTACAGCAGCTCTGTACTTTTCTTCCACCTTTTAGTGTTTTTAGAGTATTTTAGTCTTCTTCTTACTTTTTCTTTTGGTCGCATTTGGTCGAGTGTGCAGCTATGGAGGTTAATATTGTTACTTTTTTAGTCTGCGCCTTGATGCTCTTTGAACTTTTCAGTTCAACTGTGGGAAACCTCTTCAGCCACGGCTCCCCATTCAACCAAGGCTCAATTGTTTACACCCGGGATCAGCTGTTAGCACTGTGCCACACATCCCCTCTCTGCGCGGAGAGGCCGGAGATCCCCAAGGAGCTGCGGAGGAGCAGAAGAGGATGCAGGTCGGGAGTGAAGTGCAAGAAGCGGAAGAGACGGTACAAGCCATGTCTACCGTCTGTCATCATGGGGAACGTAAGATCTCTCCCCAACAAGATGGAAGAGCTAACGGCGCTGATCCGACTGCAGAGGGAGTACCGGGAATGCAGCCTTATGTGCTTCACGGAGACGTGGCTGAGTGAACTTTCTCCGGATTCACACGTCACACTGGACGGATTCCAGCTGGTACGAGCGGACAGGAATGCAACGGAGAGCGGTAAGAAGAAGGGAGGGGGAATCGCTGTGTTTGTGAATGATAGATGGTGCCACCCGGGACACATCTGTGTGAAGGAGCAACTGTGCACCAGAGACGTGGAACTGTTAGCGGTTAGCATGCGGCCATACTACCTTCCGAGGGAGTTTTCACATGTTATTGCTATGACTGTGTACATCCCCCCCTCAGCGGTCGCTGCTGCAGCTATAGAGCAGATCCACACCATCGTCTCTCAACTTCAGAACCAGCACCCCCAATCCCTCCTCCTCATCTCCGGTGACTTCAATCATGCTTCCCTGTCCTCTGCTCTTCCCACCTTCACCCAGTATGTCAGATGCCACACTAGAGACAATAAAACTTTGGACCTCCTGTATGCAAACATCAAGGATGCATACACCTCATCCCCCCTCCCCCCGCTGGGTCGTTCTGATCACAACCTCGTCCATCTCGTCACAGACTACACTCCAGTAGTGAATAGACAACCCCCTGTGAAGAGGCCTGTGAAGCAGTGGTCTGAGGAGAGCAGTGCTAGGCTAAGAGACTGCTTCCAGACAACAGACTGGGAAGCGCTCTGTAGTCCCCATGGCAGTGACGTTGACAGCATGACGCACTGCATCACAGACTATATAAACTTCTGTGTGGAGAACACTGTGCCCTCCAAGTTGGTGCGGTGTTTTCCCAACAACAAACCCTGGGTGACCTCCGAGATTAAGGCCCTGCTGAACAAGAAGAAGAGGGTCTTCAACTCGGGGGACAAGGAGGAGTTATGCAGAGTCCAGAGGGAACTCCGGCACAAGATCAGGAAGGGGAAGGACTGCTACAGGAGGAAACTGGAGAAGCGGCTGGAGGAGAATAATGCCAGGGAAGTCTGGAGAGGCCTGCAGACCATCACAGGCCATGGTAAAGGAGTGGGGAGAGACCAAGCCAGTGGGGACAAGATCTGGGCAGATGAACTCAATCTGTTTTTTAACAGATTTGAGTCTGCCCTCCCTCCCTCCCCTACCAACTCACCACTCTTCACCCCCACATCCCCATCCCAGCCATCCTCTACTCCCCTCTCCATAACTGATGATCAGGTGAGAAGTCAGTTGAGGAAGATCAAGGCAAGGAAGGCCACGGGACCGGACGGCATCAGCCCCAGAATCCTCAAGGACTGTGCTGACCAGCTCTGTGGAGTGTTAAGGCACTTGTTCAATCTCAGCCTGAGCCTGGAGAAAGTCCCGGCCCTGTGGAAGACCTCCTGTGTGGTCCCGATCCCAAAGACACCGCGTCCCAAGGAGCCTAACCACTTCAGGCCTGTTGCCTTGACCTCTCACCTGATGAAGACCATGGAGAGGATTATCCTGCATCACCTGCGACCCCTGGTGGGCACTCAGCTGGACCCCCTGCAGTTTGCTTACCGGCCTCGGATCGGAGTGGACGACGCAGTGATCTACCTGCTGCACAGATCACTGCTACACCTGGAGGACAGCGGGAGCGCTGTGAGGGTCATGTTTTTTGACTTCTCCAGTGCCTTCAACACCATCCAGCCGGCACTACTCAGAGTGAAGATGGAGAGTGTGGGAGTAGACCAACACCTGACTGCATGGGTTATAGACTACCTCACCAACAGACCACAGTATGTGAGGCTCCGTCACTGTGTGTCTGACATGGTACTCTGCAGCACAGGTGCCCCTCAGGGTACGGTGCTCTCCCCTTTCCTCTTCACCCTCTACACCTCGGACTTCACACACAACTCCACACAGTGTCACATCCAGAAGTTCTCCGACGACACAGCCATCGTTGGTTGTGTTTCAGAGGGGAATGATCTGGAATACAGGACGGTCATCAGGGACTTTGTCAGCTGGAGTGAGCTTAACCAGCTGCAGCTCAACACCAGCAAGACAAAGGAGATGATCATTAACTTCCAGAGGAAAACATCTCACTTTACACCGGTGAACATCCAGGGAGCGAACATAGAGTTGGTAGACAGCTACAAATTCCTGGGTGTTCACCTTAACAACAAGCTGGACTGGTCCGTCAACACCCACGCCCTCTACAAGAAGGGCCAGAGTCGCCTTCACCTGCTGAGGAGACTGAGGTCCTTTGGTGTGTGCAGGGCTCTTTTACGGACCTTTTATGACTCTGTGGTGGCCTCAGCCATCTTCTATGCTGTGGGCTGCTGGAGAGGGGGCAGCACGGACAGGGACAGGAGCAGGATAAATAGACTGATCAGGCGAGCTAGCTCTGTCCTGGACGGTCCTCTGGACTCCGTGGAGGAAGTGGGGGAGAGAAGGATGTTGGCTAAGCTGACATCCATCATGAACAACACCTCTCACCCGCTACATGACACTGTTGTTTCCCTGAGCAGCTCCTTCAGCACCAGACTGTTACACCCACGGTGTAAGAAGGAGAGGTTCCGCAGGTCCTTCATACCGACCGCTGTCAGGCTCTACAACACCTGCACCACCTGAACCATGTTGTAGTCACTATGTATTCTTTACACTGTTCTCTTTACTTGTCTTGCTGCTGTAACAAGTAAATTTCCCCGCTGTGGGATAAATAAAGTACATACAATACAATACAATACAATACAATTCGAAATTGATGTGATACGAAGAGGGGGTAGGATAAAATAAGCTCTGCTTCTTTCTGCTCCTTATCGGACAGGTGAAACTGTGACTTGTAACATGAAGCGTTCAATGTATACTGTATGCATGTTTGAAATAAATTAAACCCAACCATAACCACATAAAAAGAGCCAGCTCATTACTGCACAAATGGGACATACTTATTCCTCCTATAAAGTCAACAGAAAGTCTCCAAAAAGCGGCAACAACACTCAATTTACATATAATGTGACATGCATGTTAACCAAGCTACAGCAACATTGTCATTATTATGCACATTGTTACGCCGATCGAACTACATTGCTGGTGTACTGACACTTAGCCATAACACACCGGCGAGCTACGAGCAAGGAAGTTCCGGTAATGCTTCGACTGGCCGGAATGCCCAAAATACTGAAAGTATCATGAATGTACCTGTTACTACATGGTCACAGCACGTATATAAAACCATAAAATGTTGGAGGTTTTTGGAGGTGTTTTAATAGCGGGCTTTGTAGGCGGCATAGGTGTATCCCATTACATGCACGACTGAGCTGTCGCTTTTTATCTGTTTTTATATCTTTACAACGCACAGAAAAGAGACATGTGTTCATGTCTCATTAGGATTGTGGATGATGGCAAAATTCCAAAAAAGTGCAGTTTTCTTTTAAGAGAGCTCCTACGGCGGAAAAAAAAAAGTGTCTTAAACAGACAAGAGGGCGGAAAGACGGTGAGTCATCTGTACTTCCTCAGAGGGCTAGCATCCTTCAAACTATGTAAGAAGCTGCTACTCATCTTCTACCAGACTGTGGTAGCTACGTAGTACCCTCTTGTATGCAGTAGTGTGCTGGGGCATCAGCATCAAGAAGAAGGGCGCCAGATGTGAGGAAGGCACGCTATGTTATTGGCACTGAGCTGGACAGCCTGAAATCCGCGGCAGAGCAAAGGACACTGAGGAGGCTCCCTCCCATCATGGAAAAACCAATGCACAGCATCATCTCCCGACATGTAATTAGGATCCCAAGATGCAGAGAAAAGACAGTGTCCGTGTAACAAAAGTTTATAATAAAAGAGTCCACAGAAGGCCAAGCCAAGGGTAAAAATAAAAAAAATAACTGAACATAAAACGCTGCTAGACACGGGATATCAGGGAGGAAAAAATGTTACGCTAACTAAAAACAGCAGGGAACAATACGTACTTACAAAAGCAGGTAGGGAGGACCAGAAAGCTAAGTATCAGGTCTGGGAGAAGCAGCAATCAGACAAGACAATCTGACATCAGGTAGGTGAAACAGTAGGGCTTAAATAGTCCATCTGAGTAATTGATTGCAGGTGTGTAATGAGCGCCTCCCACGCCAGTAGACAGTGTGCTGCAACAGATGGCATACAGAGAGCGGCAAAGCAGCACCACAGCTCATGACAAGAGCACTTTCAGTGGCAGATTACTATCACTGCCTTGCTCCACCGAAAGATTGAGCAGACCATTACTTCTTCTTACCTTATTATCTATTGTTATTATTTATTATGTATGTATTATTGCACGACAAATTTGAAGTGATATGTTCCAAATATATTTATTTATTTATTCTTGTTCTCTTTTCTCATTTTTCATGTCTTGCCTTGGTTGTTTTGTTTTGTGATTGAGTGATTAAGTTCATTATATTTTTGCAAAGCTGCTGGAAAGGTGAATTTCTTTTGGAGAGTATTAATGTATCTATCTGTCTGTCTGTCTGTCTGCCTATCATGTTCTCCGTACGCTAAATGACAGTGATTTAGTAACACACTACCGGTTCGATCGTTCAGGGATAGACAATGTTTGTGGTGGGCCTCATCAGGGAGGAGCCTACTAGTCCCACCCAGTGTAGTAATGCTATAACACCTGAGATGTTATAGCTAACAACTCAAAAGTCATCACAACATTGCAATACCCGGCCACAGGTCAAAATGCAACAATGCAGCAGTGATGACTTGGGTCTGTCACAACCCTCTGTCAGCAGAGTGACCAGTCAGATGATTAAGGCACTTTCACAGCCTCATATCTTTGCGCGATTTGTTTGTTTTCCCCTTGATCATTGCATCCGTTGCAGGCCAACAAACGGGTATCCATGGTCGTAGCGGGTTTCCCTGGTGTTGTTGGTGCTATTGATGGGACTCACGTCCGCATAACTGCACCATCTCAGGACAAGGCAGAAGCAGAAAGTAAGCAGAAAGCGTTACCATAGCATCAACACCCAGATGGGTTTTCTGTTCAGATTATGTGATTTAAGATGTCGTGGCAAAATAGCCAGGCTCGAACCATAATTCCAGAATGTTGTGTGGAGTGCGGCCTGAGACAGCTGTTTGAAGGACAGAACATGCCAGCTGGCTGCCAACTGTTAGGGGACAGTGGTTATTCATGCAGACCTTTGCTTTTAACACCATACCTCCGTCCAGAGCCAGGACCACAACTAAATTACAAACAGGCCATGTAAATAATTTTCAGTTATAGTTGAAGTTAAATGTCTCCCTAAAACAGTGTGATCATGTACGATTATTCACAATATCCAGCTGTTGAGTGCAACCGTGCTTTTTCTTTCATGTGCATAGGGCCCATAAGAAACCACCGGCAGTGGTTGAGCAAGGCATTGGGCAGCTGAAACGGAGGTTGCATGTGTTGCATGGAAAAGTGAGGCTGTCACCTGGAAAGGTCTAACAATTAATAATGGCCTGTGCAGTTCTTCACAATATTTGCAAGGCCAGGAAAATCCCAGAACCTCCTGAGGATGGCCAGTACAGTGACGACGCGGCTGACAGCAGGAGCGTAATTTTGTCCCGACTGTGAATCGTTACAGAGCTCAATTTACACAATTCCACTTTAGGTAATTTCCAATCAGTGTAATGGTGGCTGTATTGAAACAACGTATGTTAGCATTCAACACGTTATAGTAAAAACACAAGATGCATAATATCTAATTATCAGCCAATTTATTTTTCAGATGCTCAATTTTGAGTCTGTAGTACTCCTCCTGTAGAAAAAGGACTTTTTGTGATGTTTTAGCACATCCATTTCAGCGTCCAATTTCTTCTCAAGCTTGGATGGTGTTGGTGAGGGAGCAGGAGCCTTTGTGGGCTGAGCGTGAGGCGAGAGGCAGTGTACACCCTGGATTGGTCGCCAATTGCAGGGCACATATAAATACATATAGGGCACATATAGACAAACAACCATTCACTCTCACATTCATACCTATGGAAAATTTAGAGTCGCCAATTAACCTAACATGCATGTTTTTTGGAATGTGGGAGGAAACCGTAGTACCTGGAGAAAACCCCCGCACGGGGAGAACATGCAAACTCCAAACAGAGATGCCCAACAGAGATTCGAACCCAGATATTCTTGATCTCCTGACTGTGTGGCCAACATGCTAACCACTAGTCCACCGTGTGGCCCCCCGTTGCCTCAGGGCTGCAAAAATAGAAAGTATTCAGCATACTTTTTTTATTATTATGCCAAGTGTCAATTATATTAAATTTTTCTTTTTTTGTGGATGGCACATTTTTTATTTTAGCTCTAGGAAGAATTTAGTTATTGTTCAGTGCTACTGAACGAGAAATGGTCCTGCTTCAGAAATGTTTCAATAAAAATAAATTGTGGCGAAACCTACATAAAACAAAATTCATGTTGTTTTCACCAAATAAAAAAGTATTGAAAATGTAAATCTTAGTTTGAATGTAATTAATATAGAAGAAATTTATGTATTTATATTTTTGTCATCATTAATGGCAAACTGCACTTTTTTTTTTTAATTTGGAACTGGAATCATCAACAATCCTTAAGTGAAACATGAACGCATATTTATTTCCTTTTTCTGTGCGTTCTAAAGAGAGTGTGTGTCTGTGCCGCGTGGGCGTGGTTCCTGCTGTTCTGGTGGCGTTCGGGTCTGCTTTGGGGCATGGGGCTGGTCCGTGGTGTTTGGCGGTTTGGGGGTGGCACTGTGGACACTGCCTCTGGTGGGGCTCCGGTGAGGGGCCGACCGTGCTGCAGCTGTTTCCCAATTTTAATTGCATCATTAGCTATCATCCACATACACCTCTATCATATACATGCACACAGATACACCCCTCAGGGACACAGAGACCATCTCTTCAGAGCTGTCCTCTTTTATTTATTTATATTTGTAATTGCATAATAGACACGATCACACCTCATCACATACACGGGTGGAGCGGGCTGGATTGGGGTACCTCCTGCCTGTTCCGCGGCGCCTGTCTGCCTGGACCTGTCCGCTGGCCGTCGCGGCGCAATGGCTCGCTCAGGGTGGCCTGGCTTGTGGGGTGCTTTTGTCTGGTTCGTCTACCCTTCCCTGGGGTGGCCCGTTGGGACCTGTTGATGCCGGGGCTTGCACCTGGGGGCAGCTTGCGCTGCTTCCCTCGGACTGACCTGGGCCGTGGGCACCTCTGCGCCTCTTGGGGTGGATTTGGCAGTCTCTGGGGGGGCGGTGTCGGTACTATGGATGGCCTGCATGCCACCGTGGTGGCTTGTGGTTGCTGCGCTGTGGTGGCTGCTGGAGCGCCGGGCTGTCTGGTGGGGTGGGGCTCGCGGGGACTGTGGGCTTTGGTGAAAGGTGGGGGGTGAGGGAGTGTGCCCTGGGGCCAGACCTGCTGGGGAGTGGTGCTCTACTGGGCACTTGGGCATTTGTCACCGCTGGTCCTTGTGCTCTGCTGGGCCGTTGTCTGTGTGTTTTCCTCCCCCGGCCTGTCTGCGGGTTTGTCGGGGTGGGGCTCCGGTGGGCGGGTGGTGCGCCGTCGGAACTGGTGGCATGTGGGTGCTCTGGCTCCCGGTGGCTGGTGTGGTTCGGCTGCTGGTCTACTGCTGGTCTCGCCTTCCCGGCTCTGGTGCTCGGCCTCCCTGCGGCTTGGGGGTGCAGCACTCCCAGTCTCTCTCCGGGATTTGCTGCCCCACGGGTGTCGGTTGGCACTGTGTGGTGGTTTGCCTGGCTGCTCGCCCGTTTGCCCACCCCCTTACTCATTTGCTGGCTTTCCTCCTCGCCAGCTCCTCTGTCTGCCCTGCTGGTAGCGTCCTGCCGTTGGGATGAGGTAGCCTGGAGTCTTCCTGCTCCCTGGTGGTCCGCATTCTCAGCGCCTCGGGTTCTCAGTTGTGTGTCTGGGACCCCGGGGTCCCCTACTCCGCTGTGCTCTGGGTCCCCGGCGGGGGACATCTGGCAGCGAGGCTTCCGGGTATCGGGCAGTCAACCACAGTGTGGGTGTGTGTGTGTGCGTGTGCATGAGCGTGTGCGTGTGCATGTGGGTGTGTGTGCTTTTATTTTATTTTATTTTATTTTATTTTTTTTGGGGGGGTTACACAGGGGTTTGCGCCGTGGGGTCAGGTGCAGGGCTTTCTAGGCGGTGGAGGGGGGGCCCCTCTCCTTTCATGCATTTTCAGTGACAATTACACACTCACCCACTTGCGCACCTTTATATATAGGAAGACTTGCACACAGAGATACCTGTACACACGTACATATGCACACTCACAATACATACGTACTTCTCCACATAACTCACTGAGTCAACCAGGGTGTATGTTTTGGTTTTATTACAGTGACGGTGATGTCGGCAATATGATTATAGTTTTTACAATTTTTTTTTTTTTTTTTTTTTTTTTTTTTCACTTGACGGGGAAGGACGTGTATGGCAGGAACTCTGTCGAAGATACTGGGAATTTTAACTATTTTGGTGCTTTCCTGACTACATTTCATGAACACAAGATCAGTGCTGCTGGCTGAATCCCCCATCTGAATCCCTTTAACTTGGATAGTCGAGAGGTACAGATACAAGCATCGATACCTGCTAGCAAGTCTAGCTAACTAGCGAATTCGCAGTGGACGTGGACATAAAAACAGTGTCAGGATACCTACAGAGTCCAGCATACCTACAGATGTAAAAGACTTACAGTAAGTTCAAAGAAACCTTCGATAGTCGCTTCCAGAATAGAGAGATCACTCTACCACAAATAATGCAAGCAATTGACAAACTGCATTCAATGACAGAGATACATTCTGATTCACATACAGCTATAAGGAAGGCTATATCGTCTCTGGAAAAAGAAGTTCAGAGTAATTACAAAAACCTCCTTGAAGTCACAATGGATGTCAGCAATGGTGTCACAAACATTATGGAAGAAAATAGAGCACAGAACAAGTACATAAAAAAACTAAGAAAAGAAGTCAAGAAGTTGCAAGATGAAAATGCAGACCTGGGTGCTGCTCTTAAGGAGGTTAAATACCCTATGGAAGATATCAAGGCTCTGCACGACGATATTAAGGAACTGTTCAATGACAATGCTGCCTTGCGCTCTGCTCTTCAGGAAGCGATAAACCGCAAAGAAAATACAGCATTTTGCAAGGATGCTAGGGTTCTGCAGGATGATATCAGGGCATTATTGGAAGATAACACTGCCTTGCGCACTGCTCTCAAGGAGGCTATAAACCATATGGAAGCCACCTCATGTACTGATCTTAAGGACGCTAAAGACCCGAGGGAAGAAAATAGAGCATTATGCAATGATATCAACATTCTACAGGATGATATCAAGGCACTATTGAAGGATAATGCTGACTTTCGCACCACCCTTGAGGAAGAGAAGGAAGCAAAGGAGAATATCAAGGAGCAAATTAAAAACTTCATTGACGAGATGGATCAGATTGCACGAATGAATGATGTGGTCCTCACAGGGCTCCAAATCACACCCAAGTCAAGAGATGTTCCTTCAATAAAGCAACAGATTGCTAACTTCCTACAGTCAAAGGAGGTGGATGTAGATGTCAACAGTATTGACACGTGCGTCCCACTCCATGGCAGAAACAACACCACACCTGTCATCATTAAGTTCACCAACAGGGAATCCAAAACTGCACTGCTGAAACAGGGAAAGAAGCTAATAGGCACCAACGTCTACATGAATGAGCATCTCACAAAACGCAGTTCCGACATCGCCAAAAAAGCACGAGACCTGAGGAAGCAGGGAAAGATTCAAAACACTTGGAGCACTAACGGGAAAATCTACATCAAACTAAAAGGAGGTCCAGGAGTCGCAAGAGTGCTTGTTGTCCAAGACATCAGCGATCTGGATGCATATTAAAGATCATATGACTATGATAATAAGGATGATGGAGGAAACACCCTACAAGACAGACCAATACAAAGAGAAGGACTACATTCCATAGCAATAACCTTGACATAATTAATGAAAGGAACTCTTGTATACAAACCCAGCGTCACTAGCAGTGCAATACCGAAGATGATGTGGATATCAACAGGAGAGAAAGGACAGGATAAATAGAAAGGAAAAGGAGGCAAAAAGGGGATTTTTTTTTTTTTTTTTTTTTTTTTTTAGAATTGTGTACCTGAATACTGTATATGTGTATATGTGCATACTTGTGTAGGTGCAGATGTAAGTGTATATATGTATGCGCGTGTTTGTATGTACACACATGTATGTATTAGCAACTGATGTGCTACGAAGAAGGGGTAGGATTAAATAAGCTCTGCTTCTTCCTACTCCTTTTCGGACATATGTATGTTCGAAATAAATTAAACCAAACCAAAACAATTGTGCGCATTACAGTTACTGTCATTCTGATCTCTATCATAGTTAATAATTTCATTACTACTATTACTACTAATATGTATGACTGTGTCAAAGCAGTATTATCATTGTGGTTTTTGATATTAATTTGTCCTTTCTGTCAGGGTCTTTATAGCCGTCACATACATTTGCTGATGTAGTCCTGTTTGTTTCTGTTGTTTATTTATTGTCGTCACAATTGTTGCATAGTCTACCATGAAAGAGCTAGCATTTATAAATTAATTAATTTCTGAAAAAGCAATAATAGAACTGTGATATTGCGAGGGACGACTGTATATATTTTTCAGATATTTTGATATTGTGATTGTAAAGAATAAATAATACAAATGGCATGCTGACTTAAACTGAGCAAGAAAAGCATGGTTATAATACAAATGGCATGCTGACTTAAACTGAGCAAGAAAAGCATGGTTGTAGGCAATAGTTAGGTTAATTTTACAAAACAAATACATCTTAAAGTGGCACGCCACAGAAAAAAGACTGTTATGTTCAGATGAGTGCATTCAGTCTTCAGTCTTCAGTTACAGTATGTTCAAAGGGCTCCCAACAAGTGTAATGGAAGTGCTAAAGTGCAAAGCCCATCCTGCAGAGGGACTATTCAATACATGATATTGCTATCTATTCTCTTGTGTTCTTTTTATTAAGCAGCGGAAAATGACACTTTTCCTACAGGCGGTTTGGGAAATGGTGCATTGACTGTGCTTTCCTTTGGGATGGGTTAGAGCTGTGTGTGTGTATCATACAGCTGTCAAGCTTTTATTACACACTGTTTTTGTTACTTAAATGTATGTGCGTATGTGTTGGTAGGAATCTAAATGTGTCTCTGGTTGAAATGTGCTTGTCAACTCTTGCAGCATCATCTGGCTTCCCAAACGTAACTCCCACTGAGAGTATGTCAGTGTGTGTGCTTTTTGAATCTCAGAAGAAAGACTGACTGGTGTGGGACTAACACCATTGTATTTATTGTCTGTACTGGTGTATTGGTGTATTGATATAAGACTTGTTGCCTTGAGTGTGTTGTGTTTGATAAAATTACTTGACAAAGTGCAGTTACTAATCAATATGATTTTAACGCATAATAATTTTGTTGTTATGTACACTTTGGAGATGCTAGAGGTAAGTGTTTATATGAAATCCCTGGACTGTTTCTGCTCGTATCCGTTTCATGATCTGGTCATTACATAGATATACATTTTTTGTCTGTTTTTAACGACCTCAAGCACTTCCTGTGTCTCACCAGGAGATGCATACCCAAAAAAAACTTCTCTGCATGATGACTCACATAGAACATTAATTGCGGCTGTCTCATATCACATGAATGTGTATGCATATAGAAATGAAAAGAGTGGGAGGAAGTCAAATAAAAGAAAGATCACAGGGGTGCAGTGAGAGACAATGGAATTTTCATGCTCTGCAGTGGTATAGTTACGTAATTTGGATTTATTTATTTATTTATTCCTTCATTTTTGTTTCCCTTCATATTTGATGGCATAATTAAAATAAATATGGATATGGCAGTACTCTCTCTTTGGAATGAGCCCAGATCAAAACTTAATGCAAGAATTTGGATAAAAACAAATAATACTGAAATTATATGATGTGTGTATGCATACTGTGAAATGCAAAATAGTAGGAATGAACAAGTATACCACTATCTGTACCAGTGTCTATCTGCATCTGTTAAGCCATCTAAATGATCTGTATCCGTATCTGGACTTTGAGTGGGCAGGGAATAAACCGGAAGTGGCCGTGGTTTAACCGGAAATGGTTGCGGCTTAAATCAGTACATTATTTTAGGTCTTAAATTGACATGGATTGATCAGAAGTTGCTATATTTATTGTTTATTTGAAAACTATTTACAAACAGCCTCAAAGCTGAGATTCAGATTACATTTTTGAGTTGTTTTAATGATCTCTGTGAAGTTGGTGATTCATGCAAACATCCAGTAATGGTAAACAGAGAAATAATATGTCAGCCTTGTTCTGACCGCCCGTCATTTCCTAATACCACTTTTTCTAAATGGTCCATCTGTATAAGTGCCCAAATATTGAATGAACACAATAAACATATCGCCAAGATTAAAAAGCTTGGTCTCTCTCTCTCTCTCTCTCTCTCTCTCTCTCTCTCTCTTTCGCTCTCTCTATATATTTATTTATTTATTTATTTATTTATGTATTTATTTTATTATGTATTTATTTTTTACACTTACATGTATATACTGTATATATACTGTATATATTCTCAAGTGAACATCACAGGGAAGGAAAGACAGCGCCTGATTCAAGCGGCGGTGACAGCAGCAGTGGAGGAGACAGGATCTTGCGAGGCCGTGGGTATGAAACAACAGGGAGGTTGGATAAGATGGGAGGATGGACTGACATTTGGAAAGCCAAGCCTCACCACATCAAATTCTTATCCAGGCAGTTTACGTTGTGCTTACAACCCCGCATAACCTGCACACATGGGGAATAGCAGTCACCAGCATGCCCTTTGTGTACCAAGCGAGGAACACTCAAGCATAACCTCAGCTGCTGCACTGTGGCACTCGGAGAAGGACGGTACTGGTGGAGGCATGACCAAGTCCTAAAGACCATCATTGAAGCCATTTGTGCAGAACTTGGACGGACAAAGCAGCGCCGCCCTGCCAAGAAAATAATTGCCTTTGTTAGACTGCGGAGCAGGCAACACTCACCGTAAGAAGGGCAGAGAGGAGATCCTTGGTGTCATGGTAGCTAGCCAGCTATCTGGTCACAAGCCAGGGTCTGATCAGCCCTGGACGGGTCACCTGGTTGAGGGCATATAATGTTGAAAGACCCGAAACACCCAATGAAAACATACCTTTGCAACAATGAGGAGTGCCAGAGAGATCACCAATATGTTCTCTGTCCAAGAAAGTAAAATGATAGTGAAAGAAGAAGAGAGAAGATCAGCAGTTTTACTAGCAAACAGATGAGAGCAAAATTGGCAAAATTGTCACCAGAACATGCAGGAGAAGTCAAAATGTAGTCACAAAAGTAGACAAAAAAAATACACTCTCAAATTAAAGATCAAGAATCCCAAAGGAACAGGAACGTACACACATACTGGATGTGCTAATGGTCTTGATGTCATTGCCACAGTGTACAATATGATTGGGCCGCACGGTGGCCGAGTGGCTAGCATGTTGGTCACACAGTCAGGAGATCGGGAAGACCTGGGTTCAAATCTTTGCTTGTGTGGAGTTTGCATGCACATGATGTTAGGTTAACCGGCGACTCTAAGTTGTCCATAGGTGTGAATGTGAATGTTTGTCTAATACCAGCCCTGTGATGGGCTGGCGACCAGTCCAAAGTCTGCTGGACCCTAATGAGGATAAGAGGCATAGAAAATGGATGGATGGACAATATCTTTGAACCTGAAGAAGGAATAACTAAGAAAACCCAAGGAAATTGAATTACACATTGGTCACAAAGATGGCTTCCTACCTCCCTGTCCAGAGAAGACCATTGCAAAACAACAACTTGTTTTTTGAGTCTGTTAGGGAAGACAGTCGGGAAGACACCCAGATTTACCTAGAGACTTACAGTAATTCTCAATCATACTTTGCTTAATCCATGAGGACAAATGCTCTTAAATACAGAGAACAAGCTGAGACAAAGACAACACGCAAAGAATTACAAAATGGTGGAAGTGGGATAGTACTGAAGCAGCATGTGAGCTCAAATGTGGAGGATGGTGTCAAACGGGTGGGGAAAAGGAACTTCACGTGATTGAAAAGGGCCTTAACAAGACCCAACTTCCAGGCCAAACAACAAGAATGCCATGGATCAACGTTTCTGAGAACAGAACAGCAATTAAACAAAGAACCGCAATGGAAATAAGCCAACAAAACACAAACACTGTACATGTGATGGTCGAACAATGAGCAGCAACAAAACTCAACTCTTCAAGTCCAGGGACCTGGATGGTATGTTTTTAACAGGGACGTGGCTCTACGCTGGTTAGTCGCTTGCCTTTTCTGAGCTTCTCCCTCCTGACTGTTCTTTTATTAGCTCTCCCCAAATTTCGGGCAAAGGTGGAGGGCTGGCAACTGTCTTTAAATCGCCTTTAAACTGCTGAGGAGTCTTGACTAAGGTGTTTGGTAGCTTTGAGCTACAGCTACTCAAACTTCAAAGCAATCCAACTGTGCTCTCTGCGCTCATCTATCGTCCTCCAAAGTCCAGCAAGGACTTCATTCAGGACTTTGCGGATTTTGTGGCGGACATTGCTGTCAACTCTGGCTGTTTTTTAATTGGTGATTTTAACATTCATGTATGCTGCCCTACTAAACCCCTGGTCAAGGAATTCTTATCTATTTAAGCCCTGGTCACACCACCCGAACTTTGCTGTAGCGTCCCTGGAGCGGTGAAAAAAATCATCACCGCTCGTAACCGCGTACAAAATGGGAAAAAAAAATAGAAAACACGGACGTTGTCCTAGCGGTGCACCACTGAAGCCGCCGTTGCTTTAGTGTTGGTTTAACGGTAGCGAACGTTGGTTTAGTGGTGACGCGAGCGTTGATAGAGCAGCGTTCTGCGTATGCGGGCTGGTGGCATCCTCATTGTTCTGTGGGTGGTGTGGAATAAACAAGCCTACTAGTTATTTATGACTTTAATCGCCAGGTTTGCTCGCATGCATCATACAGCACCACACTCACACAACTGTTGGTCCCATTCGCAGTCCCAAAGTGCCCTCGTCTGGTCAACACGTAGCAGTATAAATATAATGTGTCTGCAAACACTACACTCATGAAGTGCTGGAAGGCTCATTCCACAGCTCCACCATCAGCTTGTCATATCCATGGTAGTACAGTTTTACTGTAACTTTGAGCAAATTCGATATAACTGAGGTCTGCACTCAACGGTTATTCCAAATGGGCTCCTGGCCCATTTCCCGTATTAATAGCAAAATTATGCTCCGCCTCCGACACCTCCAACCTACCACCTACCACCTACCAACGGTAAACCAAAGTTCATCACCGCAATGGATCGCTGCTTCATCGCTGCTTCAACGCCTGACACTGTTCCAGCAATCCCGTGTCCGCTCGTAAAGCGCTTAGAGCCGCTCCAACTAAGTTTTTGCAACGTTTAATCACCGCCCGGGCAAAGCTGGCGAAGCAGCAGTGGTCCAGCGTTCAAGATTTCTGCGTTGGCGTAGCGGACCCAAGCGTCCACGAACTTCTGTCTAGCGGCGCCAAACTTTGACTGGGCGTTGTTGGAGCGGTGATTAACTTTGCCGTAGCGAAAAATTGCCCGCTCCTCACCGCTGGCAATATTTTGTGCAGCTCAAAACTTTCGGAGCGGTAGGAGGGACCATCAGAGCCGAGCGTATACGGCGTTGCCTTAACGGGGGCCAACTTCTGTTAAACGGTGGTGCGCGGTTACGAGCGGTGATTAATTTTTTTCACCGTTCAAGGGACGCTACAGCAAAGTTCGGGCGGTATGACCGGGGCTTTAAATTCGGTGAACATTACAGTGAAGCAGTTTCTGGCCCAACCCATGAGAAGACGTAGTTTTCTCTCATTGTCTAAATGTTTGCATAAAAGAAATAAGTGACACTCATGACTCTTGACATTTAATATTACAATGACACCATCCCAAAGCAACATGCGTGTACTCTTGCACCTCTGGCGCAAAATTACTGCATCCACTGAGCCGTCCTTTTCTGCTGCTTTTGATATCTCACCGCTACACGTAGAAAGTGTGTCCTTTGGTACAAATGTCGATGAATTCACTTCACCCTAACTCGAATACACTGCCATTTTATATGAAGTCGCTCCTTTTACAAACAGGTGGTCTAAGGCTGCTGGTGAACTCTGGCTAAACGACACCACTCATACACTCGGATGTGAGTGCCGCCGAGCTGAAAGAAAGTGGATAAAGGACAAGTTGAAAGTGTCTTGGGGGCATTTAAAAAAATGCTTATCAAATTATCAGATAGCTGTCAAGCCTGCAAAGACTCAATACATATCCAACAACAGTCATCAACCTCAGATTCTTTTAAATGTTTGGAGTATTTCCTTCTGCAACATTATGTGTTTGTTTTTTTTTATTCACAAAATTTCCACTTGTCGGTCTATAGTCAATTAGGGCCAGATCTATCTGATGTTTTTGTGTGCACAGCCATACTCAAAGACTTTAAGCCCCGATCATTGTCCGAGCTGTCGAAGATGCAAACTCTTTAGACTCACCAATAGCTCCATAGATAGTCTTCCTGCGAAACTGCTCAAAGATGTGTATCATGTAGATGGGCCTTATATCTTAAAGTTGATAAATGCTTCTTTCACTTCTGGTTATGTTGCGAGTACATTCAAAGATGCTGTTGTACAGCCACTTCTAAAACAGCACAACATCGACCCCTCTGTCCTGTCAAATTACAGGCCCATTTCTAAACTCCTATTCTTATCAAAAGTTCTGGAAAAAGTGGTCAATGCCCAGCTGGAGTCTCATCTCAAGTCAAACAATATTGCTGAAAAATTTCAGTCTGATTTTAAATCCTGTCATAGTACAGAAACTGCACTTTCTAAAAATGTTAATGATTTGCTTTTAATCGCAGACTCTGGTGGCTCAGCCATGCTGATGCTTTTTGATTTGATGGCAGCCTTTGACACAGTTGACCATAATATCCTTCTATCTTGCCTTCTGCTTCTGATGAGTGCAGACATATCTTTGCTTGCTCGTTTGCTTCTGTGGCTTACTTTTTTCACTTTGAAATCATTATACCTTTTCCCCAAGTCATGGAGATGATTTCATTTATTTTCTTTAAAGTGAACCAAGACATTTTTTTTTAATCATTTTGTCATTTTTTAAACATATCTGACAAGCCAGCGACTACAACTTTCTCAACATGCCCGGAGGAATAATCCGAAGTCTCCTTGTGAAAACTGTCAGATATATCAGTAAGAAATGTGTGCGTTACAAGCATGGATATTTGCCTTAAAAATCGAAAAAGGACTTCATGAAACACTCCCATTGAAATCCAGTGGTAACATGTCCACATTTACCTCCAAAAAAAAAAAAACGCTGAAAAAACTGTTACGTGCAATCTAAACAATAGTGTGTCTTCTCCAAGACTCTGTAAAGACATTTAAAATAGACTTGGTGCTTGGCCGAAGCCAAGTTGAAATGTTGGTATCTATGGAGATTTATCATCACCAAAAATAAAGCTAACAGATTTTTACCACTGTCGGAACCAAATGTGACTGTATATAAAAAAAAAATAGAGAGAAAACTATGACAATGAAGTTAGCACAAAGCGTCAGACAGACAGAAAAACTGTGCCAAGTGTCAAGGTCAAAGATGCCATATCTAACAAACAAACAGAATAGCTACTTCCAGCTATCCAAGTGCCACCGTCTCTAACATCACAAAACTGATACCTGAGGAACTGGCAAAACACCAAAGGGTGAAACATCTGATTGTTCATGTGGGTGCCATGGATGTCAGAAAGCAACAGTCTGAAATGTTAAAAAAAGACTTTAATGACCTATTTGAGAGGCTTCATAAATTGGCAATACCAACTTTTATCAGTGGACCACTCCCAAAAATCGACAGGAGGATGAACAAATTCATCCGGGTGGTTCAGTTGAACACATGGCTTTCCAAAGTCTGTGAGTGCAGAGAACTGCGCTTCATTGAAAATTTCAATCTCTTCTGGCAAAAAGAGGATCTGTTTAAAGGCTAAGGCCCTCACCTGAGCAAAGGTGGAGTGAGACAACTAACGGATAACCTCCTCCACGCTTTGAGGCATTACAATGGGCCTGGACCAGAGCCTGTGCTGCCACCCAAAGATGAGAAAAATAGCGAGAGAAGAACACCTGCCTCGCCACCCAAGGACCTAGCAAAGGATTCAGTCACAGCAACCACAGCTTCTCCTCCAGAATCCAAGAACTCCGGTTTCAGATGCACCAGCTCCTCCCTCACCTTCACCACATGCATCATCACAGGCCTGGGACCCACCTGCTGCACCTACACTCTCCTGAGAGGCTTCACTACTGTTCCTGTCTCCACTATCACTGATGAGATTTCCCGATCGTCTTGGAAGCTTAGTGAAATCAGGGATTAAAATGGTTCCCCTCACTCCAGACATGGCAAGATCAAGGATTTTATCCTCAACCAACTAAAGCTCCCCAAGATCTGTCCCTACCATTGGTGACCGAAGCTGTTATTCCCAACAGCGTCAATGCTCTTTAGGACACTACGGGCCTATGCATTGCTAAAGCTCATCTCAACCAGAGGCAGAGTGAGTGTTCTCGCTCGCCTAAAACAATAACTTCTGTCAAACCACATAGATTTAGACAGAAAAAACTACTCCACATCCCTTGCAAGAACACAGCACCCAGTTCAACTCAAGCTAATGTTAAAAATGCTGTACTCTATGTTAGATCTTGAAGTAATAAATAATTTTTAATTAATAATGATATTTCCTTTTCCAATCTTGATTTTATGTTTTTAACTGAGACATGGCTTGACAAAAACGCAGCTAATGTCATCCTGACCTAGTCTAGTCCTCCTTGTTCAACTTTGTATTTGAAACATGACAAAACCAGAGGGGTGGGGATGTCTGTGCCATATTCAGGGACAATATACTCATCCAAAAATTGTCATTTGGGCTTTTTTCTTCTTTTGAGTGTGTGTCAGTCAAAACGGTGTTAAAACATACTTCTATACTTCATAATTACCATTTACAAACCACCACAGATTTGGTTTATTGATGATTTTACTGAATTACTTTCAGTTGTGTGCACTGATTTTGACTGTTTGGTCATTACAGGGGACTTGAATGTACATGGCAGGCATGCTAAAGAACTTACTGTTGTCCTTGAAATGTTTGGTCTAACTTAGCATGTGACTGAACCAACATAATTTGATCATCACTAAGGGTGTTGATTTTTCAAATGTGAATGTTGTGGTTGCTTTATCTGATCACTTTTGTGTTTTCGTTGACCGGTCCGTTACACCCAAACCAGCAGTTGGGTCTGCAGTTGTTCAGGGAAGACTCATTAATGACAGCACAGGGACACAGTTTATGGCACGGATTTGGTTTGAAAACACCTCGTGTTCTTACGGTGATGATCTGTTGAGCTCTTACACATCAAGTGTTGTTAATGTTTTGGAAACCATTGCTCCTGTCAAGGTTAGAATGATTAAAAGTAGGTAAAAGGTGCCATGGAGAAAATGTAGTCACGTCAGTCACTGAAAATTGAGTGCCAGAGAGCTGAATGGAAGTGGCGCAAGTCAAAGCTCCAGGTTCATTATAATGTTTACAAATAGAAGCTAAGTGTTTTCAACCAAACCTTGTGTAGAACAAGGGAGTTATTTTTCAGAAATCATCACCAACTTTGGTAAAACCTTTGTGTACTGTTTACTACTGTTAACAGATTAACAAACCCTCCAGTTTCACTGCCCTTACAACTCATTTCTACATCTAAGTGCAATGTGTTATATGCAATATTCTTTCATGAAAAAGTTAAAGGTATAAAATTATTTCCACAACACAAATAAATATTCTGCAGCCAACTAGACACCTCGAACTGACACACTTCACACCTGTCATTGACAAAACAGTCGATAAGAACTATCTCATCCAATTCATAATCTGAGTTTTGTAGGAAATACAGTAACTAATTTATCATTTCATTTTCCATTTTTTTTCTTTTTTACCATTTATTTTGTTAACTATGTAGACTTTTATTTCCTTATTTCCTTTATTTTTACAGCAGCCTGTTGTGACACAGTTTCATTCTAGAAATTTACTTGAAAGTGATGCTACATCTGCTGTATGTGTTTACTTTTGTCAAAATAAAAAGCGAAAATAAAAAAATCTCAACAGAAGAAAACAACCACCGGGATCACTCGGGCAAACTCGGGTTAGCACTTCCTGTATTCAGTCATCAAGTCCGGCCATCAAAATAAAAGCATGCCCCAGTACCACATCCCAGCTAGCCATTTTTGCTTTCCAAAACCTTATGAAAACTTAGAAAAAAAATTTTTGGTTTGGTTTTGAGCAACTGTTGGTCACCCCTTGGCTGTAGTAGAAAGTTTTTGTTACGTTTTCTGAATGTTCTATGGTGGTTCCATGGTTAGTTCCCTAAATGTTCCTCAATGCACAGTTAAGCCACTCACTTGGTCCACACCTTTCACTCAGAACACTTTCTCAGAGCAGCCCTTTCTCATTCAAAAAAGAAAAAAATCTCACCCATATTCAACTCTTGTTGTTCTGTTCCCACATTCTCCGACAGCCAGTCCACCTTAAAATACCTTTTTTTATTTTAGCTTAGTGAGTGGATGTGGCACTTGCCGTTCATTTCACCATAATATGGATTTAGCAAACAGCATTTAGCTCTGTTAAGTCTGCTGCACCATTAGCTATGAGCTAACCTGCAAAACAGCGGCATGTACGTACTGTACGTACGTAACGCGCTGTTACATTGATTGGCTGCGTCAGTGAACACGTCCAAACAGGCTCTTTTCATTGGCTGGCCAGGGTTTGTCATTGTGCTATACTATATGTTGTTACTGCTTGTTGTGGCATCTCACTCACGGAGTTGCATTGCACAAAGTTACAGAATAAATTGTTATGGGTTTATTTTATTTACAGTTCAGGTTTTATTTTATTTTGTTGCGCAGAAAGAATTTCCTCTGCACAGAAAACACAAGATCAGCCAGCAATTAGGCACGTGCGCAGCTTAGGGAACGTTGGTGCTGTGCATTTTGCTACCACAACTCACTCATCTAGTTCACATCTCACTTCAGACTGGAACATTTCCAAAGGCCCCAAAAACTGCTGTGATTAAGCCTCTTCTGTAGAAGAGCAGTCTTGATGCCACAGTACTGAAAAGCTATCGGCCCATATCAAAACTGCCAGTCTTGGGAAAAGGCTTAGAAAAGGTGACGATAACCGTCTGAACACAGATGCAGTCAAAGTCTCACTTTTACTTCTGATAGACCTGAGTGCTGCCTTTCACAGTGTTGACCATGTGATCTTATTACAAAGGTTAAAAAAACGGGTGAGAATCTCTGGTACTGCTCTAAACTGGTTTAAGTCCTACCTGGAGGACAGGAAGTACTTTGTTGGAATTGGTAACTGTGTCTCAAACCAAATGGCTATGACCTGTGGGGTTGCCCAGGGGTCGATCCTGGGACCCCTATTGTTCAATTTGTAAGTGCTGCCTTTAGGCCAGCCTAGACGCAGCTGCAATGTGTCCTTCCACAACTATGCAGAGGACACCACAACAATGCAGAGCACACACAGATCAACGTGTCACTGCAGATTTACTTTTGTCACTGCATCAAACAGATCAGTGTGTGGATGTAAAACAACATTCTCCAGCTGAACTGACAGACAAAACTGAAACTGAAAAAAAAATGAAATCATTGTCTTTGGCCCACAGAAACAAAGACAAATGCAGTCTTTAACTTGTTTTGTTATTCGTGTCCCTATTATTATTAATTTATTATACTGATTATTACATTAATTGTGAAAAAATCTTAATTACATCATTACATTGTTACATTACCTTATCATTACTCTATGTATTAAAAAAATCACATATGGAATACAGGAAGTGAATAATATGTACTGCACAAGATGTGGAACGAATGGGGGGTAGGATTAAATAAGCTTTGCTTCTCCCTACTCCTTTTGGACATGTGGAACTGTGAATTGTATTATGTGATGTATTCCGTTGTAACTTGCATGCATGTTCAAATAAAATTAAACCATAACCAAAGTGATATTAGCCACCTTGCTTTCTCTAAAACCTAATCATCAGTTTAGAAATCTAGGGGTGATAATGGACTCAGATCTGAACTTTAACAGCCACATTAAATCAGTAACCTCATCAGCTTTTTACCACCTAAAAAAACATTGCCAAAATCAAGGGAATAGTGTCTTAAAACAGATTTAGAGAGACCCTTCAAACCGAGCTCTCTAAATGAGCAGTAGAACAGCTGCAGTACATCCGGAATGCTTCTGCTCGAGTCATGATTTGAACCAGGAAAAATAACCATATTAGTCCAGTACTCAGGTCTCTACACTGGCTTCCTGTTGATCAGGGAATAGACTTTAAAACAGCTGTGTGTGTGTACAAGTCTTTTCATGGTCTTATGCCAAAGTACATGTCTGACATGTTCGAGCCACATAAACCATCTCTTGCTCCGAGAACCTCAGTGAGTGGTCTCAAAGTCAGGACTGATGATGAGTTGCAGTTTTATGCTGCCAAATCTGGAACAGTCTTCCAGAAGATGTGCAACAATGAGGTGCGACAATCCTCAATGTTGGCAATGTTCAAATCTAGGCTGCGAACAGTTCTGTTCAACCGTGCATATGACAAATCAAAGTGTTTATTTCATTTTTAGTTTTCTTTGTTTATGGAATAATTCATGGAACTTTATGTAGTTATTTTAGAATGATTTAATGTGTTTATGTAATGATTTTATCAAGTGATTTTATCCTTCTTTTCTGTAAATCACTTTGAATTACCTTGTGTCTTAATTGTGCTGTATAAATAAACTTGTCTTGTTATGCCTTATCCCACCTAGAGTTCTACATGTGCAGGACTTAGCGGCACGGTCCTCCATTGGTCCCAGTCATACTTAACTGAACGGCGCTTCTCTGTCAGTCTTGATGCATTTTCGCCAAAGACTTCCACTCTTGGCTATGGGGTTACCCCAAGGTCTATTTTAGGTCCTGTCTTGTTTTTATTGTACTTGCGGCCACTGCGTTCAATTTTTAATGAACACATTTCCTTTCATTGTTTCGCTGATGATGTCGAGATATACCTACCCCTACAATCCAAAAGTGATTATTTTATGGCCTTAAAAAACTGCCTTGACAACGTAAAAACCTGTCAATTAAATTTCTGAACCGAAATGAAAAGAAAACCGAGGTTGTGATTTTTGGGGACACAGCCCTCACTGATGTCAATAGTGCCTTAGGCTGCCTATTTTGACGGTCACCTGCTGCTGCGCCCTGTTTGTCTCGGTCTCATCCGCCCCTCTTCCGCTCCTGTCACTGCAGAGGTTTTTTTCGTTGAGAAAAACGACAAATCATTACGCCCTTGCATTGATTTTTGAGCACCCAACCAAATTACTGTTAAAATACCCCTTACCCCTGTTGGACTCAGCCTTCACTCCACTATACACCGCCAGATTTTTCTCCAAATTAGATCACCTCGTGCGCATCCGTGAGGGAGATAAAGGCAAGACGGCATTCAACACATCGCTCAGGCAGTTTGTTCACCTAGTCATGCCTTACCAACGCCCCCGCCGTCTTCCAAAACTTCGCTAACGATGTCCAACAGGACATGCTTCACCCCCTGCCCATCTCATCCGGCCTTGGTCCCACTCGCCCTAGACTTCATAACTGGCCTGCCCCCCTCCGGGGGAAACACCACCATCCTGACGGTTTTCCAAGATGGCACACTTTGTGGCCCTACCAAAACTACCATCAGCCTTGAAGACGGCACAACTCCTGGTCCGCCACGTGTCCGTCTTCACAGCATCCCCACAGAAGTGGTGTCAGACAGGGGCCCCCAGTTTGCGTCAGCGGTTTGTGGGACCTTTTGCAAGATCTTGGGAGCAACCCCTTGTTTATCCTCCGGGTACCACCCTCAGAGCAAAGGACAGACGGAGTGAAACAACCAAGACCTGGAGGCGGCCATCTGGTGCGTGTGCCACCAGCAGCCCGCTACATGGTCATTAGATCTCCCCTGGATCGAATACGCACACAACTCCCTCGTCAGCTCTGTCACAGGACTATCCCCTTTCCATGCTGCTTAAAGATTCCAGCCGCCCGCATTTCCCTCCCAAGGCTCAGAGTCCAAAGTTCCGTCGGTGACATAACACCTACGCCGAGCACGTCTGGCCTGTTCATCCTTGACCCACGTCTCCTCACTGATTTCTATCACCGGTTTCCTGACAAACCAGGCAAGCGGCCAGGAGACGCACGTTAAGAGGGGGGGGATTACTGTGACGGTCAACTGCTGCTGAGCCCTGTTCTCTCTCTCTCTCTCTTCCACAGCTGAGCGTGCAGCAGGAACCGGGACAACTGGACACACCTGGAACTAATTTGTCCTTCCCCCTACTTAACACAGAGTAGGGACAGCTGTGAGATGTCGGTTCCTTCCCAAGTCAACTCAGACAGTGCACTAGCGGTTTGTCAAACTGCTCAAGGTCTTCCAGATTCGGCGTCTCCACAGCTGGGGTGTTCCAGTTGTCCGTTGTCCAATCCCTTTTGTGAGTTTTGAGTTAAGGACCTTTTTTCCCTGGGGCATCGCAAGCTGCGGACCCCAGCGCTTTCTGTTCACTCCTGTGATTACCTCCACGCTGAAAGTCTATTAAAGAACTGTCATTCGCTCACCCTGCCTCCGCATTCTGTGGTCCTCCACCAACACAAGCGTAACACCCATGTTACGGGACATGTAGCAAGACTGCTAGGAAGATAACCTTGGGAGCAGCAGCAGGAAGCGTGGCTTGGCGTTGTGATCATGAGGAATAGCAGAGTGCCATCAGCAGCATGCCAAAAAAATTAACAATCTCACGATGGTTGCCTGAGAGGAGTAAAGATAAGGCACGGGTCTGACGGGTAATACTAGCCAGGAGACGTCGAGCGAATGGACATTCTTGTGGTTAACGAGCTCTACTGTGGGAATATTCAAAGAACTAACTAACTCACCGTCAATAAAGTCCTCGTCCGCCCCTGAGTCAATCAGCGCACTGACAGGACAAGCTCCCCCAGACCAGGACAACGTACCTTTCACCTGAAGTCGGCCCACCACGGCCGATGAAGCAGCAGGAGTTGGTGATGCAGATAACAGCTGTTGGGGAATGTCCCCAGTGGAAGAGGAGCGCTGTCAAGCTGGGCGAACAGGGCAGCGGGAGATCAGGTGTGCTGCGCTCCCACAGTACAGGCACAGCCACAGACACAGCCGTCGACTCCTCCTGCTGAGGAAAGGCGACTGCCTCCCAGCTTCATAGGCACAGCGACCTCCTCTGGTGGTAATCCACAACTGGAGGAGGGAGGGAGAAACGGGGAAGGGAGGCCCCCTGAAGAGTGTGCTGACGTGTCGGTTGGGTAGGCTCCGCCCTCTGCCCTCCCGCAGCCGGTTGTCAAGGTGTATGGACATCATGATGAACTCCTCCAGTGTCTGGGTCTCGTCCCGTGCGGCCAGCTCATCCTGTAGGCGCGGGCTGAGGCTTGCCCGGTACACACTTCTTAGCGCCTTGTCGCTCCAGCCACTCTCTGCTGCCAGAATGCGGAAGGAAATGGAGTGATCTGCCACAGACGAAGAGCCTTGACGTATCACCTCGAGGCAGCTTCCTGCCTCTCGTTCTCTCACCGGGTGGTCGAAGACACTCCGGAGTGGCAGAGTGCCATTAGCAGCAACAGGTAAGTTGAAATAGGTAAGATAATTGACAAGCAGCTGCAGCACATCCCGCAGCTCCGCCCAAGACAGGAGTGGCCAGGGTCTAGGTGCAAGAGAGAAAAAAATAAGTAAAAAGACACCACAAACTGAGTAACTGTCCGAAAGTAACGAAACCATACCAGCAGTGTCACAGCAAGATGACACACAGTATATACAGTATATATTTATATAGCAGTTTTAATGCAATAAAATAAGAATATAAAATAAGAATATGAATGTTATCAATTAAAATAATTAATAATCAGCAAATTAATGTATTTTAAATAATACCCCTTTAACTAAAGATTTTTCAAAAATAACATAAATCAAGGCACAAGAAACATAAATGTATTCTTATATAAAATATGTAATACATTAATTATCTACTATAGGTGGAGTAGCCAACAAAACAACTGTACTTATTTAAGAGTATTGTTACTTTAGAACAATTTTACTCAAGAAAAAGTGATGTTGCACATACAATATCGGTATCGGTTGATATAGGAATCGGAAATTGAGACTATTGTACTTATTACTTTGGCCTTTCCTAGTCTTCCATTCGCAGACTTCAACTGGTCCAAAATGCAGCTGCTCGTCTGCTCATGGGGATTAAACTTTATGAACACATTACCCTGTGCTTGCTTCACTCCACTGGCTACCTGTTCCTTTTAGAATTCATTTTAAGATTTTATTGTTTTTAAATGCCTAAATTGGGTAGCCCCCTCTTATTTCAGTGATTTGCTGACTTTGCACACTCCCACCAGAACACTGAGGTCTTGTAACCAGTCTCTTTTATATTGTCCCAGGACTAGACTAAAAACAAGAGACACAGCTTTTGCAGTTGCAGGCCCTAAACTATGGAAGTCAACCTGTTTTTTATTGTGTTAAATGTTTTGAATTTCTTCTACTTGATTGTTATGTTTTTATTTTAACACTTGTTACATCTTACCTATTTTGGCTATTTTATTTAATTTTTCTAGCATTTTATTTGCTTGATCTGTACGATACTTTGGGGCAGCATGAACTGTTTTTAAAAGTGCTTTATATATAAATCTTGACCTTGACCTAATAAAAGGACCAGACGTCCTTAACTAAATCAGAGGTGCTCTATTAAAATTGAGAACAGGAGTATATGCTGCTCTGGGAGATATCAAGAAAATGTGCACCTCAGTGTGGTTGGAGGATAGTGAGAAGTATCTTCACAGATTTCACTGCAGAGACATCCAAGAAGAAAACATTGGTGAATATGCCATCACTAGAATCAACATCAGAGAAAAACCAGCCGGTTGCATTGCTCAAGTAGCTATGCGGTAAACCGAAAAGTATTTTCTTTCACATGGAAGAGAAACATAGAGTTCCAATTATCCAAGAGGATAATTGTGTCAATGATATCCGAACTTTCCGTAATTGTGTAGAGGAACTTATCAAGATCACTCAAGGAGTCAAACTCCTACAAGCCGGAGGGTTCTTCTTCATGCCTTGTGTCCGATCATGCCTAAGGGAGAAAAATTGAAATAGAAGTTCCAAACATTACAAACATTAGGGATTTAAGGATGACAACAACAAAGCCCTAGGCATTGAGTATCATGTAGAGGATGGCCAGCTACTGTATACATAATAGCATTGATCAACTTCTCCAGGAAGAAAAAGAAAATGAGAAGTAGGGAAAATCTTCTGATAGAAATGTGATGTGAAAGACTGAACTCTTTGACAAGAAGAGAACTCTTAAGCCAAGTGGCCTAACTTTATGATCCAATTGGTCTTGTCACTCCTAATTTGCAAAAAGGAGCAATCCTTGTCACAAAAGCATTTCAAGAAGCAGGAAGAGGAACATCAATCAATGAAACATGGGACAAACCACTCTCTGATAGCCTTACAGAAGATCCTCTTCCTCTCTCCCTTAGAGAAGAGCTCTTCGAGGAATATGTGCATCTCGCAGAAATTTAATTCCACCAAAACCTCACACCACCTAACTGGCAGGGAGAGCCAATTGGGATCATATTCTTCGTCGGCAGTGACAAAACCTCTGGAGATGTAATGTACCGAAGATGGAACACAGACAAAGGGATTCAAGTATAACTTGTCGAGTTGAGAGCTAAGTTGACTCCACTAGATCAAAAGGGGGGGATGCTCTCAAAGCAGGAATGTGTTGGGCAGTCTTCGCAACCAAGCTCACAAAATATATAGAAAAACAAGGAAGACTAAAGATTAATCGCTGGTTCCACATGGTTGACACTCAAACCATCCTAGGAGCCATTCAAAGGGACAGCTATGGATACCAGACTTTGCCAACAGAATAGGGGAGATACAAACAGTTGGACACAGAGAGGATTGGTGCTGGAAACCTGGAGACCTCAGCACTTACACTATCATGAGGGATGCACCCCGTCATGAATAAGGTAAGAATTCTACATGGCAAAATGGACCCAATTTGAAGAGTGGCCTAAAAAGTCAGCTGAAGAAGTTATAACAAAATTCACAGAAAGTATAATCAAGCTCCACAGACAGGCATTCTCAGGCACACTTACAGGAAACCTGCAAAACGCAATTTCACTCATGCTATCTTACCTGAAAAAAACTCCTGTTTTTTATGGCAAAAAAACATAATATATACTGTTTTCCAAAAAATGTTTTTCAAACTGGAATATTTGATATGAGGTAATTTGAGTCGATAATCAAATTGATTATGATATAACGATAATTTACAACACCAAGAGGGAATAATTTATCAATAAAAACAACAGGTTAGAAAAACAAGGTAGCAAAAAACACAAACCATCAACACTAAAGTTGGTTAGTTATCACTCGCAACACTGGTCAAACACCATCTTTAGATGGCCTTCCACACGTGGCACACTGATTGATGACCCTTTTGTGCTGTGGGCACAAGTAGCACTGCTTCCGCTTCCCAGAGGGCACATGCTGGTGTTTCTGCTCTTCCCCCTCTTCCTGAATTTCAGCCTGTCTCTGATGGACCATCCAAGCTGTACACACTTTTGGGAGATGGGTCCTGTTGGCTGTTGCAGGGACAATGAGGGTGCTGGCAACAATCTCCAAATAACACTTTTTGATGTTCCATGATGGTTCCAACCAGTGTAAATATGACAAATGACAAATGCATTGAAGCATGACATGTCAATCATGTGGTATGGCACATGGGCCACCTGCAGTAATAGGCGGCACAACCCTGAGAAAAAAAAAAAAAAAATTACATGAGTACATTATGAAACATACTTTTATAACTTTGACAAACATAAAAATAAAGAATAGTCGTTATTAAAGAAAAATCACACACAAAAACAGTTTTTACCACCAAGGCGTGAAATGTGCACAGCCCCCTCGCCCAGCAGACACACACAGACATCCAAAGATTAGACCTTTTCCAATCTCCACTTTTAACACCAGAGTGTAATATGGTCAACAAGTATAATAACAAAATGTAAGCGCATGCATACTGTAATTGTGCTTACCTGGTCCAGTTGGTCCACAGCTCCCTTGGATAAGTTATAGTCCAAGATCATCTGTGGTTTTCTTTTCCCAGATGCCTGGACTTTGGTATATGATGTTTTGCCCTTCTTTGGTACATAAGACACGAATGTCCTGTTCGATGCAAAGGCGAAGACAGATGAAAGGACCTGCCAGCCCTTAGTCATGAGCAGCTGTAGGGAAAGCTTCAATTTATTTTGCGAAATTGTGCCCACCGGGGCCATCGTCTTTTGGAGCTCTGCAACCAGTGGAAATTAAGTAAAGAAATGGTCAGTGGTCATCGTGTGGCCTTCAAGACCATCACTCAGCTCCAACACAACTCTGATTCCATGTTTGGGTTCTCTCGGTGAAAGCGAAGGTGTACACCTGCAGCTTCCTTGCATAAGATATCTTGACGTCACACAGTGGCAATATTTTCAACCCATATTTAGCTTGTATGGAGGGAATGTACAGTCATGGAAAAAACTATTAGACCACCCTTGTTTCTTAAGTTTGTTCATTTTAATGCCTGATCCAACTAAAGGTACCTTTGTTTGGACAAATATTACAATGACAAACAAAAATAGCTCATAAGAGTTACATTTTTGGCAGTACACTGGCGTGGTTATTAATTTGGACCCCAAGATGCAGACAGGAAACACACACACGGCTGAAGTAACAAAATAGTTCTTTAATAACAAAGAGAGGCCTACGATGATGGTCTGGAGCTCCTCAGTAGGGACACAGGCGGAGACAGCGCCGGAGTGACTTTTCGAATGAGGTGAGGCGACAAGCCCCCAGTTGCATGGCCACCTCCGTGGATTGATCCTCAGTGGTGATACTCCCAGAGCCGTTGTCTGTGTGGTGTGCAGCCGGGACGGTCTGCAGTAGAGTTTGCGACGAGCTGCCGGTGAAGCACTCCTCTTCAGCATGCTCACGGTCGCGTTCCCACAGGCGATTGTCCAGGCGCATGGCGAGGTTGATTAGACCATCCACGGACGTAGTCCTGCACTGCCAGTTCGTCCTTAATACGGAGGTTGAGAGCTTTGCAGAATATCCCACGCAAAGCGGTGTCATCATAGCCGCTCTCTGCTGCCAGTACCCTAAAGTCTATGGAAAATGCTTTGCTTAATGTCCAACAAGCGGCTACGTGCTTCCCTGCTCTTAATAGGGAGATCAAAAACTAAGCCCGTCTAGGTAGCTGCTGAGATAGCTGGGCAGGAGAACAAAACTACTCACTACCAAATAGGAGGAACACACAAGCATAAGCAAAGGTACAATAAGGTAGGTTTGGCACATATTGCAGGCAAAGAGATCAATCTGGCACCGGATTGTTGCCTTCCAACAGCTTAAGAAGGGTAATGGTAATTGGCCGCAGTTGCGCGTATCGCCAGCTTCGCCTCAACAGAGCAGCATGCACTATAAGAACAGAAGGCGGCAGCAGAGGGACGACACAGATGATGACAATATCAGCTCTTAAATTAAACTTTTATGAGCTATATTTGTTACCCTTCTTATATTTGTCCAAACCTTTAGTTGTACCAGGCATTAAAATGGATCAGTAAACTTAAGAAACAAGGATGGTTTAAAGGTTTACCTCATTTGCATCCTTCCATCCAGACACTGCCCTTCTTCCCTGCAACTTTGTAAAATTCTGAGTAAGCTGCTCAATGTCCTCAGTTAAAAAAAGGTTAAAGGCACTCTCAGGGCTGCTGGTTCGGGCCCTGGGGTCACTCTCGGATACACAAAAAAGGATACACATGCGCAAATACAAATTGACGGCATAGACATTGACAGTGTAAATTAAAATAAATTTCTCGGGGTCATAATAGATAATAATATGAAATATATAAAATTTAAAAATATACAACATAAAGTGGCAAGAAATACTGTATCTCAATACTGAATAAAGCAACATCTGTGCTAGACCAAAAATCACTCCATACTCTCTACTGCCCTCTGGTATTACCATATCTAACTTATTGTGTGGAGATATCGGGAAACAACTATAGAAGTGCACTTCACTCATTCACTCATTAAGTATGCTACAGAAAAGGTCAGTTCCGATAATCAATAATGCCGCTTACAGGGAACATACAAACCCTTTATTCCTAAAATCACTATTATTAAAATTTGTGATCTGGTAAACTTTCAACCACTTTAATTAATGCATAAAGCAAACAATAACATGTTACCCAAAAACGTAAAACAATTCTTCTCAACAAAAGAGGAGAAATATGATGTTAGGGAAAAATTAAACCTAAAATACTTATATGCACGGACAACACTAAAAACCTTCAGCATTTCTGTGTGTGGAATCAAGTTGTGGAACGGATTGAGTAAGAAACTCAAAGAATGAACTAAAAAGAGCGATTTCAAGAAACAGTACAATCAGCTGATGTTTATAAAGTACAAGGAAGAAGACACCGGGACCACTGTGCACATACAATGCTATGTCTAACCAGTCTTACATTGACAACTACATTTCTGGTGAGTCCATTGTCTATCAAACTGTGTTGCTGTCAACTATTTCATCAGCTATTATCAATGTATTACCATGATAAAATCGCTTATACATCAAACAAATATATTGTAACTGATGTGAAGCGGATGTGGGGTAGGATTAATAAGATTTGCTTCTTCCTACACCTTTTTGGACATGCAGAATTGTGAATTGCGTTATGTGATGTGCTCCAGTGTAATTCGAGTGCATGTTCAAGATGAATTAAACCATTACTATTACCACAGGTAGCGGTAGAAAATGCTGGGCCACCTCATGTGACGAAGACCACATCGTTTGTCCATGCTCCTTGCTCCGTGTGGGCCTCTTCTTTGCTCTCCTCCTCCTGCTCCGAGCTGAGAGGCCAGTCTGTTTGTGGAGTGATTTCATCTGAGTACTCCTGGCTCTCAGAAGAGTCATAGGATTCCATGAGAAAAGTCTCTTCCATCCTGCTGCTGCTGGTGGGAACATTTGAAAACTATCTCACCTGATAAGAGCAGAAAGACATCATAGAAGTGGACAAATATTGAAGCACATCGACTACAAGGAAATTAAAGACATAACCCAAGACTTGATACAGCTTTGAAGTCAACATCCTCCGTGTTTTATTTCATGTTTTACAAATTCAAGTTTATTCCCATTTATTAGTAACAATTTCTTCCCAATTTATAATTTTTTTAATTGTATTTATTCCCTTAATACTGCACAAGGCTTATTGTGTCATTATTTTAACTCCTATTTGCATCTTGATTTTTTTGAAACAACATTCTGTCTTTTCAAGAGAAAGTGGAAAAAAATATGTAAATGACAAATGTCAGAAAGTGAAATATTGTAAGTGTCAACAAGTAAAAGTTATGTTGTGTATGAATTATCAGTAATAGACATGGGGAAGGGGTAGGATTAAATAATAAAATAAAAATAAATCAACTCTGCTTCTTCCTACTCCTTTTCAGACATTGAATTGTGCAAATGTAACTACGTTCTTTCATGTAAATTGTTATACATGTCTGAAACAAATATACCATATCATAGCATACCAATGTTTATGTCTGAGTAGTATTTTGATCCTATTTGAGTCGTAACATGGTTATCAACCCAACCTGACAAGCTCCTGTAAACAGTTGAGGTTTGAAATAAAGAAAATCTACTGAGTTGAGTTAAAAAGACTTGTCACAATTCAAAGTTAAACTTTCTAAACATTTTTGTTCGGCCTGAATAAAATGATTGGTGTTCATGGCTTTCACTCACAGCTGCCTTGTACGTACGTGCACGTAGTACACACCTTTAGCGAGTGCATGTATGCAAAAGCAGTGTTAAAGGCAATCAACGCAGCCATTGTGCTGTTATGAAAGGTAATACAGTAGTCTTTTGTTTTTGTGGTTATTTGGATTCAGACCAGAATGTAATGTGTGACTTTCCATCAAGTAGGATTTCTTATTTATAAATTGAATATTTTTGTAGTTACAGCAGAGAAAACCTGTTTACAACCTCCTAATTATGGTTTTTAACATTATTAGTGCCCTCTAGACATGGAATAACACACCTACAGTCACCTTGACACTCATATTACCCTATATACATGGAGTATACACAACAAGAGTAAATAATCCATTTAAGACATGATGTTGTGCTGAAAATGTGTTCCAGTGCTTGGGGAGCGGACAAAAAGTGACGTTAGGGGTTCAGAGTTGAGTTGATCTTGGCGTGGTTTACCGCCGCAACAATAGCCCGTATTAGGGATGATTGTGCCTGTTGTAAAATAACTCAAACCTGCAATAAATGTGTGTTGTTCCGGGATCAAGTCCGTGCTTGCGTGTCTTGACAAATATTCCTGACATCTAGTGACATGTAGAATACTACACGTCATCACGTCTTTGAATGAGTCTTCTTAATGCCTTATATTTGTATTTTACTTCATCCATCCATTTTCTATACCGCTTCATTCTCATTAGGGTCGCGGGGGCATGCTGGAGCCTATCCCAGCTGACTTCGGGCGACAGGCGGGGTACACCCTGGACTGGTCGCTAGCCAATCACAGGGCACATATAGACAAACAACCATTCACACTCACATTCATACCTATGGACAATTTAGAGTCGCCAGTTAACCTCACCTGCATGTCTTTGGGAATGTGGGAGGAAGCGGGAGTACCCGGAGAAAACCCACGCGCGCACGGGGAGAACATGCAAACTCCACACAGAAACGCCCAAGGGAGAATCGAACCCAGGTCTTCCCAATCTCCACACTGTCTAACCACTAGACCACCGTGCGGCTCATTTAATTTTTATGCTTGAACATTTTTAATTTGGCAAAATATATATAAAATGAGCTTACTAATAATACTAACACTTTACTAATAATAGACCATATTCAACCACAAAGCAACATGATTTATTAATATATTTTTGAAAATCCATGATAGAGGGAAAACATTGGAAAAAGATGAAGATGACTGTACATTAAATAATAGAATAAAAAAATTCCCAAATTACTAACATTAGATGACAAACATAACTAGTATGCATGTGTGCGTTACGTGAGCTGTGGCTTGCAATGTTGGAGCAGGACGATGGGCGGGATATGATGCGTGCAACTCATTCGAAAGTAACCCCGCCCATGCAGTACTTAACCAAGGCAGACAGCACCTTTAAGCAACAAGGGACCCCTGCCAAAAGAACCGACTCTCTAAAGGAGCCAAAACTTCCATCACTAGTTTGCAAGTGCACGCACTCACAGTCAGCAAATAAATGACTCTTTTACAAGCTTAGGCTCTGGGCAATCTCTCAAGATGTGTATGATTTCAATTTATTTGAGTGGTTCCATTTTAGAGTTAGTCATTCAAAATACACTTAAATTCCTTGTGCGGTGCAGCACAATGCAAAATTCAAGCAGTGGTTTATTATTGCAGATTGACTATATCCTTGACTTAAAATAAATTTAAAATAAGCCAAAAGTGTGACATTTTCATTTCCAAGTAATGCATAAATCTATCTTAGGAACAGCAATAATCAGGGCAGTCTTATTTTCATCCTACGGGTGTGGGCAGCCTTTATGACAAAGCAAAAAAAAATCAAATAAGAATGAAAATATTTGATTTTCTTGAGACTCCCTTGCCAATTGTAACACATAATGACTGACGGACCTGCAGGAGGAATAGCAACGTACATAAACAATATGACACAGATGATGGAGTAAGTGGGTTAAGTTTAATTAAAATTTGAATGGAATATTTGACCTTTTGCATGCCTGGACATTCTGTCACTCTCCACTGTGTTTCTCATTGCTTTTTGTGTTTTACAGTTTTATTGGTTTTTTTCTTTATGTTCATCTTTGGGATGTACTGTCAGTTGCTGACACACCCTGAGCTGGGCGGAGCTATTGGACACCCCAGCTGTCCCTCACCACCTAGCCCTACTAATTACCCCTGCTGGAGCAGGATGGCGCTGGATTATTTTCTCGTGCTTGAACCATCATGCCACATGTTAGCATTGTGTGTTATATGACTCACCGTCAGTCTTTTGCCTCCAGCTTATTCAATAATGTGCCTACCTTTCCTGCCATCCTGGAGTCCAGTAGCCCATCTGGCTCTTATGGTGCTTCCTTTTGTTAATTTGTGTCTTTTTGGTCTTTTTTCATGGTGCTGCCCTCAGTGTTTTCACTGTACCCTTTTGCTCCTGTTTGTTGCCCTTTGTGTTGTACTATTAAAGAGACTAACTGTTCGAGCTGTCCTTATATCTGCATCCCGCTTTTTCAGAACAAAGCCAAGACAAGACAAGACGGCTACTTTTATTAACTCCCAGGTTTCACTAAGAAGTAACGAAAAATAGTTTAAAATTTTTGTAAAAGTATTTACAGAAGTGCCTCAGGTAGGAGGACGAAATATGGTTAGATTCAGTGTGTAGCTTCGTACAAAATAATATTATCATCACAGCACGGTTTTGTTAAATGCAATCCAAAATAACCTACTATTAGTCTACATATGTCATAAATAATTGAATATATGTCTTTATTGATTAACAGTCATCCAGGTCATGGTAATCCGCCAAAGGTTGAATCGAGGCAACTGGACTCTGTCAGGATTGTGTGCTGCGGTACTGCCTTCTACTGCTTCTCTGTTGCAGCACACTCCTGAGCACCCTGATTGCTGATCATCTTCACCTGTGCCTGATTAGTTGTTCTATTTAAGCTGTGTGCTTACTCACATCCAGTGCCAGATTGTCCCTTTGCTACACCCTGTTCAGCTCCTTCCAGCTTGTCCTTGTGCATTGTGTTTTGGCTTTCTGACCCTCGCTCGGCTTCCCTGTAAGTACCTACCTGCCTGCTTGACGTCTTCAGCAGTAGCTGTATTTTTGGTACTTTCTGCTAGTTTTTTGTTAGCAGCTCTTTTCGTTACTTGTTCGTATTTTTCCCTGCTCAGCTCACCTTGCAAGCAGTGTTTTTTGTTACTATTTCCCGCGACTAGGTCCGGATGTATTTTTGTTGTACTTTGTTTCTTGTGTTGTTTTTGGTACCCTTTTGTTGTCCATTTTTGTATTAAAGACTTTTTCTGTTTCACTTATCCGACTCTGCATTTTTGGATTCCTGTCTCACGGCCTTGGCCGTTCATAACAGACTCTTCTTGTTGGTTGAAGACGTTTCACTTTTAATCCAACAGGCTTCTTCAGTTCTAAATTTCAGGTGTGGAGTTTCCTCTTTATATGTCCCTGGTGGGTGTGTCCATGGGGATGGTCACCATGGGTTGTTGTTGTAGTTGTTTGTGTGGCCTGTGAACCACCTGACTGGTGGCAAAACAACTCGTTAGTGGCCATTGTTCCCCTAGAACAGGGGTCTTCAATCACAATTGAGTTCAGGTCCGTTTGTGCAATTGTTTTCACAGCGAAGGTCCGAACCTTATTTTGCCTTAAATTATGTCAAACCAATTAGCTCATATGAATATCAAATGAAATGAAACCCTGCACATCAAGCTCCAACCAGTGCTTTTCAAATAGTCCCCCACCCCACACACACGCACACACATATCGCCGGGGGTGTCCGCGGTGAACTGTTAGGGGGACGTGAGAGGCAGGGAGAACTTTCAATATTAGTGCAGACCTGCCAACATGTATGAATTTGTCATACTCAGCGTGCAATTTAAATATGCTTCTATGCTTCACTGCTCTCCATTTTGTTGCATTTAGCTGGTTCCAAATTTCGCATAAATAATAAAAAGTTTGACTCTACAATGAATGAACACGAGGCGTATTTTTAAGTTACATAAAACTGCACTGGTTTCTCTGAAAAAAAATATATTAAATAACAATTTAATAAGTTTCTCTTAACAGAAAAGCTGCAACAGTACATGTTCTTAAAGTTTCACATGTTCTTGTTACTTTTGTAGATGACTTTGGATTTTGCCTGAATTTGTCACACGATTCCTCTTTTTGTTTACTTTGACTAAGATCTCTGCAGCAGAAGCACTCCACAACTTTCCCGTCAGCGAAAGATGTTTAGTTTTTCTCCAATATCCATACAGTGCTTAGTGAAGACTCATTTGCATGTTGCAGTGCTGTAAATTCATGTGCTATGACTCTCTGAAATTTTTCATACACGCCTCAGGGTAGGTTGGATCCCAAATAATGTAGACAGGCAGGTAGATGTTGCAATGGCCATTCCACAGCACACAGCGACCACAAAGGCAAAAACACAGTAACACAAAACTATGATGCAGAAATAATAATTGCAACTAAAAGCACCACGAAAAAGGCTCATAAAAAATACTAAGGTATCTAATTACTGGCTACAAACTGGGAGAAGCTACCTGGCAGGTAGAAAGGCAAAGAGCAGAAGATAGCAAATTCCTCTGTAACTAAAGCAAGGAGCTGGCGGGCAAAAGTCTTGGAAGAAGATATATGCGGCGTGTGTCCACACGGAGCAATCGAATGACGCCCTCCTGCTGCAAAAGGTGTAACATAAACACCTGCGGCTTGTCAGGTAGCGCCTCCCATCAGGGCAGCCCAGGGTCCGAAATGAGAACACAATACCTTAAGCAAGGAAGGAAAACCAAAAGAGAACAACCAAAGAGAAACCAATAGGCAGCTCAGTAGTGTAACTGCATGGCATGACACTCTACAGTTTCAGAGCATGTGAGACACAGCGGTGTGGCACTGGATTCTGGAAGAATGAACATATATTGGTCCATTCACTTTTAAATGTGAAAGTTTACTTCATCTTTTGAACAAGGCATGGTCGTTAGGCAATTAAACAAAAAAATTAATTGACTGATTTTGAGTGACGTTAACCGTAATAACGTAAGTAATTATGCTCGCAAACTGCCGCTGCTAATGGTCCGCGAGCATGATTATATGTTATTATATTTCCCATTCATTTTAACTGGTCACGGGTCCGTAAAGGGCCATCACTGGGTCCGAGGTCTGCCATTTGGTGATGGCTGCCCTAGAACAGCGGTTCTCCATTATTTCCTGTCATGCCTCTTCAGGGGCATGATTTGTTCATGTTGGCAAGTCTGCACTCACGTTGCCTCTCATGCTCCTGACAGTTCACCGCGCCATCCCCTCCATGGGGACCCGCCCCACAATTTGAGAAGCACTGCCCTAGAGCGTGCCAATCTTCAAGGGAGAGACGTCAGGAGATGATTGTAAGAGGGAGGGCCTTTTAAAGTTTGACGTAGATAGTTTATTTCACACCTCGCGGTCCTGTATCAATAATAATAATACATTTAATTCATAAGCTCCCTTTCATAAAAACCCAATGACACTGCACATGACATGATGAGAGTCAATTGTGTGTTTAGGCCTTCCATCTTCCCAAACTAGAAGATGATGATGTGATGATGAAGCAAATCCGATGAGTCAAACCAGCTGAATAAAGAGAACTTTGCCAAGCATCATAAACAGGTCGGACACCCTGTGAGAAGGTTAGGTCAGATCAGAAGCACTTCCAACTAGAATTCAGCAAGCAGTCATACTTATAGGGTTTGCAAACCATTACGTCAACCTGTTGTCTTGAGGGTTGGCACTTTTCTTACATGGTCAAGACACATGTTGCTTTGATGTTGACTAACAACTGTCACATCTATTAAATATGCCGCCATAGTGTTTTGGAGCTTTTGGGCCTCTTTCAAAAACATTACCGACATCTGGAAAAGTCGTAAGGGCCCCCCTAAGAGCCTGTCGTGGCTCTGGAGAGACACACTATCAGGGGCCAAACAATATGTGTGTATGTGAAGTTGTATTACCCTTCCTTTAATGTTTTGTCTAAACAATCCAAACTGATATAGTATTGTTGACTATTCAGCTGCTTGTAAAACTCTCATATAATATATATAATATAATATAATATAATATATCCATCCATCCATCCATTTTCTATACCGCTTCTTCCTCATTAGGGTCGCGGGAGCATGCTGGAGCCTATCCCAGCCCACTTCGGGCGACAGGCGGGGTACACCCTGGACTGGTCGCCAGCCAATCGCAGGGCATAATATAATATAATATATGGCATTTCACATGTTACTGTATCAGATGCTATATCAAATACTTTGGATGTCCAGAGTTTGGAAGTCTGAAGCATTGCATCGGTGGCCGCAGGGATGGGGATGCATATGACCAGTGAAGTGACGTCGAGTGATGCCATAGTTGTATTTGCAGCAAGTCCCAGGATCTGGACCTTGTACATGAAGTCTCTGGAGTTGGACTCACAAAAAATTTATAAGAAAAAGCCAGACTAAGGCCGATCACCGGCAGCATTAACTCTCCCACCTAAAACATTGCCAAATATCTAGCCACCATTCTCACTCCACTCCACCACGCTCCACCCGTGTATGTAATAAGATGGGATTGTGTCTATTATGCATTTAAAAATATAAATAAATAAAAGAGGACAGCTCTGAAGGGCTGGTCTTTTTGTCCCTGAGGGATGTATGTTGATGACGGCTAACGATGCAATTAAAATTGGGGGACAGCTGAGGTATCGTGGGCCCCTCATCTGCCCAGCCCCCCCAAACCCTAAATGTCTATTGTGTGATTAAAATTGAGGGGCGAAAGAGTCAGAGGCATGCCAGAGGCAAAGGAGCCACAACAAGGCAACTCCACGTCCCCGCCATGCCCGAACGTGGACCTCCCCCCAAAGTCCTATATGTACAGCATGTGAACTGGTGCAGTGGAATAGGAAGGACGAGGGCTTCACACACCCAACACCAACACCGCTCGAGCGCAGGACACACCCCAGGCTCTACCCAGCCGGCCAGGACGCCCAGTCCGGCCCGCCCAAACCCCTGAAAGGGTACCCCCAGCACCCCCAACACCGGAGCCCCACCGGAAGCAGCGTCCACAATGCCACCCCCAAACCGCCAAATGCCATGGACCAGCTGCACGCCCCAAGGCAGACCCGACCGCCACCAGACAAGCAGGAACCACGGTCGCTCCACACGACAGTGACAACAAGAAAACCGGGCCCCACACAGAGCGGAGCAGGGCCACACCATCAGGCACGCAAACTAGAAACGCCAAGGAGGGACAGAAAAGCAAGCGCCACACGACAGGGCCCATGAGAGGCGCGATACCTCGCGGACGCCGAAGCACATCCCCCTGCCAGCCCTGCCCCCTGCCACGCCGCAGATTAGTCATCATCCCAGCCCCCGTCGAACCACCAACATGCCGAGGAAGACACCCTGAAGGCAGGCAGACAGCCACCAGCCAAGAAATGGAGGAGACTAGCCAGAAATCAGCAAGTAGTAGGATCCCCGCCAGCCCACCGACAGAGGAGACAGCTCCGCTGAGACAGCTGGGCACAAGCACCTGTGCCCCCACTGAGGGGTGAGGACGCCCCACACCAGACGATCCCATGCAGCAGCCGAGCAGGAGGGCCCAGGGCGGACCCCCCCCACCCCCAGAGGCAAGGGAGGATGAGGGAGAACCAGAGCCACCAGACTTGCACAGCCCCCCCACCAGGAGCAGTAGGCGCCTGGCACCCGCAGTATGCGGCTCCCCGCCTACCCACCACCCCAGAGGGCAACCCACGCCGTCGCTGAAACGGTCCCCATCCCGCGCACGCCCCATCCCCAGATCCGGAGAGTCAGTTAAACCCATTCTAAACATTCTATGTCCTGTGCAATGTACTCTATGAAGAATTTAAACTGAGTCAACTGTAGATTGGGGTTTTTGATTAACCGGGAAGCATTAAGACATATTTGTGTCCAGAATTCAGGGTCGCACCTTGTAGATAAATCTGAGTTCCATTTGGAGATTGGAACGCCAACTGTGTTGTCATTTTTTGAAATTAGAATATATAATTTTGATAATTTTTAGGGGCAGATATTTTTTTTTAAATCAGTCAGTGGTGGGATTGCTTTCCCATGATATATTACTCAAACTTGCTCTAATTATAGATTTAATTTGTATGTATTCAAGAAATTTGTTATGGTTTATTCCATGCTGTATAACAAGGTCATTAAATTCGATAAAGATTTTTCATACAACTTATTCCTTTTTCGTGCCATGTCGGGAAATCGAATGGTTTCTTTTAAGCAAGATGTCAGGATTATTCCAGATGGGAGTGTATTTGCAAGGAGTGAGTGAGGATCTTGTTATTTAAAAAAATCCCACTAAGCTTTCATTGTGGTGCTTATATTTATAATTTTAAAACAATTATTTTTCCGCAGAATTTGGCAAATGAAGGGCAAGTTAAAGATTGGGATTTCTTGGCTAAGTGATTGCTCAATGTCTAGCCATAAATAATCCATTGGGTTAGGTTTGATCCATTTTAAGATATACTGTAGCCTGTTTGCAAGGAAGTAGTAATTTGGGAGTTCTAAGCCCTCACACATTCTTTAGCTTTTTGTAACGTCCTGAGACCTATCTGGCTTGTTGTAACTGTATTTATATATGAATCTAATGACTTGAACCATCTTATAGAGGGTTTGGTGGGGATCATGGAAAACAGATAATTAACCCCTTGGTAAGATCATCATTTTCACGGTGGATACTCTGCCCATAAGTGAGACGGACAACGTTCTCCAACGTGCAAGATCATCCTCTATTGACTTCAATAGTGGAGTATAATTCAAGCAGATCAGGTCTGAAGGGATGGAGGAAATGTTAATACCCAAATACTTAATGTTCCCTAAACGCAGTGGTATAGAGGAGGTGCTCTGGAAACCAAAATTAATGGGCAATACTGTGGGTTTAGACCAGTTAATGGAGTAATCTGAGAAGGTGCTAAAATACTTAATAAGTGAGATAGATTAGTGAAGTGAGGAATGTGAATTATCTAGGAAGAGTAATACATCATCAGCATCAAGGCTTATCTTATGATGAACATTTGTTGTGTGGATCTCTTTTAATCTTCACAATCCTCACCCCTGAAGCGAGGATGTGATGTGGGTGTGTGCATGTGTGAGATAAGCGTGCTTGTAAGCGGGAGTGATATCGATATCTATAGCAGACGTAGAAGCCATATGTGTATGAATGTGTGTGTGTGTGTGTGTGTGTACTTGTGTGCAGTCTTTGAATTGGTCGTTTTTTTACTTTGAGTCTGTGCCATCTCACTGTAGAGACATGGTGATGAAGAAGACAGACAGCTGGCCAACACAAGGATATGTGAGAGAAGGAGAAGAAGAAAAACAAGACGGAGAAAGAGTGAGACAGAAGGAGAAAGAGAAGAAGAAAAAAAGGAAAGAGGTACTGTGCATACAGTGGGAAATATGACATGTAAAAGAGAAAAATGGGGGGTAAAGTAGGAACAGAGTGCAGACAATAGCTACAGGTGTGCACGCTGTAATAAACAAACCACAGGCATATAATATGAGAAAAAAAATGTTAACTGATTAATATAGATGAACAATTACCATATTAGGATGATTAGTAAAACCAAGGTGTGGCTTCCCGGTCGTGGTATAGTTGTCCATTGACAAAGAGTTTATCCACCGTGATGACAGCTCGGCACCCCTCGTCAATGAAGTTCCTCCGAACAGGGAACAGGCATCAGTGTCTGTCGAGGATTTCTCTAGGAAATTGATTGTCAACGCTGAAGTTCGTACCCTTCAGCTCTCGGCCTCGGCTCTTCACCTGTTCCTTCTGCTTAAAATGTTTGAATTTTGCGACGATGGGGTTCGGCCTTCAGTGCTCTGGCTTTTTGGCTCCCAGGAAGTGGATGCGGTGAAAAGTAATGTTTTGGATGACGTCTGCTGGGAGTTTGAGCTGCCATGCCATGAAGGCCCTCACAGATTCTTCCGGGTCTTCCTCAGACTTCTCCAGAATTCCCACAAAGACAAGATTGTCCCGCATGCTCCGGGCCTGGAGGTCTAGGATCGTCTCCATCATGGATTTATTTTCTTGGAAGAGTTGTGAAACTCCATCGGTGAGGGACTTCACCGACTCACGGAGGGCTGCGTTCTCCGTGACCAAGAAGACAATCTGTTTTTGGCTGAAGTCCAGAGATTCACGGATGGCCTGGTATTCTTTATGGAGCACATCGACGAGAGCGAGGCGGCCGTCCAAGCAAATCAGCCTCTTATCAATGGAATCAAGGATGTCTCTGAAGTCAGTGCCTGGTGGCAATATTTTTCCAGGCGAGTCCTCCGGATGGCTCCACTCGGAGTTCATGGGTGACTTGCCCATGACTATGCAATCGAAGCACCCGTCGATGTACTCCTCCAGATCTTCCAGGTTTGGATTGGTGGAGTTTTATGGTGTTTAATATGTTAGTTTTGCCTCAAAACACTTTGCAGATGTTTTAATAGTTAAGATTGTTTTGAGAGTGTTATGTTCCGCTTGTCTGTTTTACACGCATCACGTACGTATGCTCTCATGAGATTACAGCATCACATCAGCACGTCCGCTCTCACGTCAGCTCTCACGTCAATTCCTTTTTTCATGTCATATATAGCCAGTAGCATGGGTGCAGCCAGGAATTCTGTGTCCCATGAAAATCACGTTGCCCTCCCCTTACTAATTAATTACTAATTTTAATAGTAATTACTAGGGCCGTCAAATGATTACATTTTTTTGATCAGATTAATCAGTTTTCAAATCAATTAATCATGATTAATCACAACTTTAAGATAATGTTTGAAAAATGCCTATTTTCACTGTATTTTATTAACAGGAAGATAAGACAGGACATAATATATATTTGACATACTGTTTGTCATGGGATCCTGAATGAGATGACCACCACTTCAAGGGGCAGTCCTCTAAGTGAATGGTCAGGTCTGCCCATTACCTGTGTATGGCTCTGTCAGGTTGTACCTCATCATCCGATTCTGAATCTGAGCCCATCTGCAGGAGTTTGATTTTCTTCTTGGGTGGCCCATCATCAGATGTCTTTGTAAACCTTTTGGGTGAATTTTTAATCTCTTCAAGTGTGGTCCACACTGCTTCTCTGTCTGACTTGGGCAGGCTCTTCAGATCTTTAAAATGTGGATCTAACGCTGTAGAAGTCTTGAGCCATGCATTGTTCATGTTTTCTTGGCGGGACGTTAGGTCTTCCTTGAACTTGTTCTTGAAGCTCACCACATATGCAGGGTCCTCATCAGAGACTTCTGTTTTGCAACGCAAGTGGCAGAGAGCAGGTAGCACAACAGAGCAGGAAATATAGACCTCACCACCCAGGAGCTCAGTTCTATATCTGCAATGAAATAACACATATATATACACACACACACACACACAGGCACAGACAAAAGAAATCAAAAGTAAATTATTACAGTAGACCAGCAGTAAACAGTCTACTTAAAGTAGATTAATTTGACTTAATTCATCTTAATGTGATGATTTGATGTTTGATTTATATAATGGTGTTTACCTGCATGGCTGAAGAAGATTCTCCAGCCTCTGGAGTTTGTCCCATTTTCCTGATGTTGGCAACACTAGCGTATGCATCTGGTGATCCACGGTTGTTGTGACTGCTTCTTTATTGCTGATTAGGCGCTTGACCATTTCAAGTGATGAATTCCATCGTGTTGGTACGTCCTGGATCAGTGGATTTTGCTTCTGTCCCAAAGTAATTTGCTCTGCTTGAAGCTCTGCTGCATTTGTGGGGCTGTGTTTGAAATGACCCACAACTTTGCATCCCTTGGCTAATGCATTCACAAATCCGCTGTCAGCGAGGCTTACAGTGACGCTTCTCTGCAACATGTGAGCGACACAGCCTATGTGTTCAAAGTGTGCAAGTCGAACAGTTAGGAACTGTTCTGTGCATGCTTCAGCAAAATGCCGCTCCTCAATCTTCATTATACTGAGCGCAAAGTACCTCAGTTGCCACTTGTCTGTGATGTGATGTGCAGTTACGCCCAGGTAGTTATTACTCACAGACCTCCAGTGATCTCCCGTCAGAGCAACATATTTCGCTTGAGTGGGCTCACTCACAATTTTTCCTAAGAACATAGCCATGAATAAACAATGGTACCAAAACGTCCTCAGAGAGCAACCCCGCCCCACCCCCCGCCATCCAAGAACAGTTTGGTGAAAAACAATGCTTTTCTAGCATGATGGAGAACCTTGCCATAAGGCAAAAGTGATAACTAACTGGCTTGGGGTAGAAAACGTTGACATTTTGGGTCCAAGGCGCCTCCGACCTTAATCCCTTTGAGGATTTGTGGTCTGTCCTCAAGAGGCGGGTGTACAAAGAAAAACGGGCAAATTCTGACAAACTTCAAAAATGTCTGAATACACTGAAGAATCAAACATTGTGAAAAGCAATGCTTGTGTCATTCTCAAAGCTTTTGGCTATGACTGTGCATTGTTGCTCTGTTTGGCTTTTGGTCCTTATCTGTTTTTTTTTTTTTTTTACCACATCATGTGTCTGCCATTTTTGGCTGATCCCCTGTGTACCAACATCTGCTGCAGTATTAATCCTCACCTGAAAGCTGCCTGTCAACTCTGCTTGTGTGTCCTCCTCTTCGAGTCCTGACAGGTTGATGGATTCATCGAATGATCATACTTTAGAGTGGATCTTAAACAAAATTCATATGGGAAGTAAAAATCCAAAGTAAAAGTCTGGTAGGGCTGTGTCAGCCTGGATTTCATACAGCTCAAACTTACCAATAATAGAGTGCACATTGACTCTGAGCAAAAAACTCTGAGCAAAGTTCCTTTTGTCAATCATATTTTCACCAGATCAAGACTGACTTTTGGACAATATATTTTATTTTGAAGGAGTTATTTTTCACAACTGCAATGTTGTGGTGTTATTGCTACTGAAAAGTTAACTAAACGTTGCAGTTAACACTTTGTGTACTACACTCAGCTCCTAAATATCCAAACCTAAATATTGCTCAATGAAAACAAACCTATGCCCAAAACTGCACAGGAGGCTGGACATTTTGGTTTGAAGCAGATATTTTGGGGTGAAGTTGGCCACTTTACAGTTGTCTGAAAAAGTCTTAGTTACCAAATCTGAGCTTCCTCACACTAGACAGATGAATGAATCTTATGATCAGTTGTCAGTTGTCCTACTATGTGGGCGTGGCATGGTGTAAAAGTTTGAAGAAACACACTCACAAAGAAACAAACAGCTCCATAAAGTTAGAGCTGACCAATTGTATTTTGTTCGATCAAGATTCAAGAGATCAAGAGTTTTTATTGTCATATGCATAGTAAAACAGGTAGTTCTGCTATGCAATGAAATTCTTGTTCTGTTCATTCTCCCAGAAAGAAAAACACAAGAAAACAAATAAGAACATCAGAAACATAAATACCAAGAAATTAAGCAACAATAACAGAAGAGACATTAATACAAATACATAAATAAATAAATATGTAGTGCTATGAGTGTGTGCGTGTGTTGTGTGCAGCGTGTGTGAGTGTTTCATTGAGAAGCCTGATGGCCTGTGGGCAAAAGCTGTTCGCCAGTCTTGTGGTCCTGGACTTCAAACTCCTGTAGCGTCTGACGGTAGGAGTGTGAATAATGAGTGTTGTGGATGTGTGTTGTCCTTGATGAGGTTGTTTGTTCTTCGTAGGACTCTAGTTTTATAAATGTCTTGCAGTAAGGGGAGGACTGCCCCAACAATGTTCGGTGAGGTCTTGATCACCCACTGGAGTGCCTTCCTATCACGTGTTGTACAGTTACCGTACCAAACAGTGATGGAGGTGGTAAGGACACTTTTGATAGTGCATCCGTAGTAGCAACTCAGGATTTTGGTGGACATGCCAAATTTCCTCAGTCTTCTCAGGAAGTACAGTCACCTTTGGGACTTCTTCATAATTTGTTGGGTGTTGTGAGACTAGGTGAGGTCCTCGCTGATGTGTGTGCCAAGGAACTTGAAGGTTTTCACCCTCTCCACCTCAGTGCCATCAATAAACAGGGGTCTATGCGGCTCCTTTTCCCTTGTTCTTGGGTCGATGATCATCTCTTTGGTCTTCTCTGTATTGAGATGGAGTTTGTTATCATGACACCAAGCTATGAGTTCCGCCACCTCTCTTCTGTATGATGTTTCAACACCACCAGTGATCAGGCCGATGACTGTAGTGTTGAATTTAATTAATTTCATTAATTTAATGTGATGCTGGTGTTGTTCTGGGAGGCCACGCAAACATAGGTGAAGAATGTGTAGAGGAGCGGACTCACCACACATCCCTGTGGGGTCCCAGTGCTCACAATTCTTGAGCTGGATGTGCGATTGTGGACTGTAACTGACTGGGGCCTGCCTGTGAGAAAGTTAAACACCCAGTTACAGAGGGAGGGTGACAGGCCAAGTGTGAGGAGCTTATCTGAGAGTTTGTGGGGGCTGACTGTATTGAATGCAGAGCTATAGTCTATAAATAGCATTCTGACATATGTGTCCTGGCCCTGTAGGTCCGAAAGGGCTGTGTGGACGGCAGTGTTGACTGCATCATCAGTGGACCGGTTCTGGCGGTATGCAAACTGTAGAAGGTCCACAGTGGCCGGGATGCTCTTTTTGATGTGCACTTCATTACAATAGGAGTGAGTGCTATAGGGGGATAGTCATTTAAGCAGGTCACGTTGCTCTTCTTGGGTATGAGCACTATGGTGGTGTACTTAAAGCAGGTCGGTACAGAGGCTTGTGCAAGCGACAGGTTAAATATGTCAGCAAACACATCAGCTAGCTCTGATGAGCAAACCCAAAGTGCTTGACCTGAGATGTTGTCCGGGCCTACTGATTTTCGTGGGTTTGTTTTGTTCAGAACCCTGCGCACATCTGCTGATGTCACCATGAGAGGTGAGTCCTGTGTGCTCAAGCCCAGCCAGCACCCACTCTGCTCATCAGAAGTTTGGGTGTCGAAGCGGGCGTAAAACTCATTCAGCTCGTCGGGAAGTGTGAGGAAAACACAGCGAAAACACAGCGCTGAACTCATGAGGCAAATAAAAAGGTCTGCATTTCACCATCAGCAGCTCAATGTCCGGTGAGCAATGCTTTTCCATCGTCTGTACATCTGTGCACCACTGTTTCTTTACGTAAACACAGACGCCGCCACCTCTGTGTTTACCAGACGCCGACGTGCGATCTCTCCGGTAAGCAGCAAATGTTTCCAAGTGGATCGCCGAGTCCGGTCTATCCTCCGTCAGCCAGGTTTCCGTGAAGGTGAGCACACATCAGTCTCTGATCTCACGTTGAGCTGTAATCCTTGCTCTCAGCTCGTCCATCTTGTTTTCAAGAGAGCGGACGTTGGCTAGCAGCAGGCTTGGTAGCGGTGGCCTCGTCACTCTAGCTTTTAGCCTAGCATGCAGGCCGCCCCTCTTCAAGATTCAAGATTCAAGATTCAAGAGAGTTTTATTGTCATGTGCATGGTAAAACAGCAGTAATACCATGCAATGAAAATCTTATTCTGTTCATTCTCCCAAGAAAAGAAAGAAAACAAATGAAAGAATAAGAACATAAGAAACATAAACACATAAACATATATACCAATAAATTAAGCAACAACAACAGAAGAGACATTAATACAAGTAAATAATACAAATAAATAAATAAATAAAGTGCTATGAGTGTGTGCGTGTGTTGCGTGCGGCGTGTGCGAGTGCTTCGTTGAGGAGCCTGATGGCCTGTGGGTAAAAGCTGTTTGCCAGCCTTGTGGTCCTGGACTTCAAACTCCTGTAGCGTCTGCCTGACGGTAGGAGTGTGAATAATAAGTGTTGTGGATGTGTGCTGTCCTTGATGAGGTTGTGTGTTCTGCGTAGGACTCTAGATTTATAAATCTTGCCTCGTTTCCGCCTCGGCTGCTTTGCTCGCCAGGTATTCAGCGCACCAGACCCGCAGGCTGCTGCCTCCTCCTGACGTAGATGAAAGCCAAAGTCAGAGAGGTTGAATGAAAGTTCACGGTCAGCTCTGCCGATGTTTAAAAGTTTCTCTCTGTTGTAGTGTACAGCGTGAGTGCATTGAATGTTCAATATGAACAGTAAAATAACAACAAATAGAAAAAAACGGGAGAATGAAACAGAGACGTCTGCCACGGAGGGCGTCATCTTGGAAAAATCAAGGTCCCACCCAGAAGATATTGGCAGTGTATATCAACATGGATGTGCTAAAAAAAAAAAAGGTCCTGATGCGCCAGTCCAAAACATCATGCCAGTAGCCAGCATGAAGGAGCTGAGTGGCCCTGAAGCGTGACGAGGTGGGAATGAGCCTGCAGAAGACGAAGGCAGCACGAGCAGAGTAGGGAGCAGAGCAGAGTACACCTGCCCACATTTATACACTCCAGCAAGGGCGGGGCCAATCAGCTGCTTCCTGCAAAAACCAAATCAAAACAAAATCTCTGACCACACTTGAAACAAAGGGGTAGGCGGAGCTACAACACCCACTGAGAAGATGGAAGCGCGAAGACCGAAAGAAACACACAAATGTAAGTAATTACGCATAATTATTGCGTTTCACAGTAACGTCACTCATGGTTTATTATTATTCAATCATTTGCTACTCCACGTAAATATTCGCTATGTTTTGAATTGTTGGTTTTCGCCAGTTATAACTAGTCGGCCAACACCGATATCTGACTTCACTGCAATCTACTGCATTTAATAAATTATTACACAATGATTAGGTGGCAAACACATTAGCCTGTGCATTGTAAGTTGTATTTTAAAATAAATCGTTCGCTACTGTCTGAATCTTCGCTACTGAACTGACCGAGAGAGTGCCATGTTTGTGTTCGACTAATGCGCCCCCTTTCTCGGCCACGGCGGGTGGGTACTCTGTATATTCCCGAGGTCCGTGGCAGCGCAGAGGCTAGCCACCGGCCATGGCAGGTGGCGAGCACCGCTCCAGAGTGTACAGTGACGTTGGCGTTTTCTAATCTAATAATTCATGTAACGCAGCACATCATAGTGAAGTCTGTTTGCCGTGAATTGTAGCCACTCTAGTCCACCAATTGTCATGGTGCGATATGCTTACTGTATTCAGCATACAGTATGGATGGTCAGGAAGTGAGCTAAATAAAAGATGTAAACAACATGACCATATGTGGACAGCACACGACATTATCAAACTTTATTCAACTTTTGGAATCTCCCGTTGTCCCTTTTATTTTTGTTTTTACCATCACTCTATTTGTTTTTAGCACACTATTACTATACTACTATTACTATTATTATTGTATTTACATATTGTATTTGCAATAACTTAATAGTTGTACCCCATCAACCATGTATGTGTGTCATTCCTGCAGGAGATGCTGAGCCAAGTGAAGTCAGCAGCTACACAATACAGCGCTCCGGGACCTTTCACTGACACTCATAAAAACAGCCCCTAAATGCTGCAAGTGTTCACTCAAGTTACGTGAACAAATTACCAGATCATCAAATTGCGTCACAAAATGATAAGCCAGACAAAACAAAATTCATCCACCGCTGAAACGTTGCTGGCTCATTGCAAATGCCACAAGCCGTGACCGTGTACAAAAGCAGATGCCATAAATTCCGGTGTAAAAGCCGCACCCACTAAATTTAGAGGAAAAAACAGATTTGTTCTTATATAAGCCGCAGGGGTGTATAAGCTGCACATATCCACATCATAAAGTGGCATATTGTGTCACGCACGAGGCCCAATCAGCTCTTTATTTGACAGGAGCCAATCATGAGTTATGAATTAACTCACGACAAGCTTGTCAACCCATTGAACATTGCAGGAAGTCATTATTCAATGTAACAGTCTGACTCACTGTGTCATCTTACACACAACATTTAACTTATCACACAGCAACTACACTCAAACATTATACCTCTGAAATACAGAAACATGTAAAATGGGATATTTAGTGCACAGAAAGAAGTTACACAGATTTTTTTTTTTTTACTTTTCATACAACACAAAACATTATGACTAGTGTAAAACTAACCTGTCTCACGACGGCCTAATCCCAGGTCACGTTCCTTATTAGTGGGTAAACAATTTAACGCTTATTGAATTTGTGTCAGAAGTGAACAGCGTCCGCGATCTCGTTCTTTCGGTGACGACCCAAAGCTCATGACCATAGGTGAGGGTGGCAACATATATCGATCGGTAAATTGCGAGCTTTGCCTGCCGGCTCAGCTCTCTCTTCACCACGACGGTCCGGTACAACGACCACATTACTGCAGACGCTACCCCGATCCGCCTATCGACCTCACGCTCCAACCTTCCCTGGCTTGTGAACAAGACCCCGAGATACTTGAACTCCTTCACCTGGGGCAGGACCTCATTCCCAACCCGGAGGGAGCAGTCCACCCTTTTCCAACTGAGAATCATGGCCTCAGATTTGGAGGTGCTGAGTCTCATGCCAGAAGCTTCACACTCAGATGCAAACCGTCCCAGTAAACGCTGGAGGTCACAGCCCGACGAGGCCATCAGGACCACATCGTCTGCAAAGAGCAGAGACGAGATCCTAAGGCCCCCGAACTGGACTCCCTTGACACCTTGGCTGCGCCTAGAAATTCTGTCCATGAAAATTATGAACAGAATCGATGACAAAGGGCACCAAGGAAGGACATCACATTTGTTATTTTTACTTAACCCTTTCCCTTCATTGTGTCTTCCAAGTGTGCAGCAGATTCTTCAGATGGCTACGCGTCAAGAAACGTAAAGTGAAAGTGAAGTGAAGTTAGACATCATAAAATGCTAAGAAAATACAACATTGCCAGCATTATTTGTCCTCCCTTGTAACACCCTCTAATTTGTATTCCAACCAAAGTAAGGTGTCACGTTCGTCAGTGATCTGTCTTTGAGCTCTATGTCGCTCTGGTTCCTGCCTTCTCCTGGCCTGTGTTTTTCCCTTGCAGTCACACCGTGAGCGGGCTGGAGGCGGGGACGCTGGGCACACCTGTAACTAATTACTCGCCATCCATTTAAGCTGACTGCTTACAGCTGGACGCTGCTGGTTCTTTGTTTCTGACAACCGCTGCCTGCCTCAACGTGGACTCCTACCACGCTACCAGTCATCGCCTAGCTTCCACTTTTAACCAGGCTAGCCCAGCTGTTACCCAGCTACCCAGCCAGCTCCTTCTATTGTGTTTTTGGACTATTTTCATGGTGATTCCTCGTTCTGCCTTTTTCTGCACCATCGCTTTCTGTTATTCTGGAATTTTGCCTGCACACCTGCATTAAAGCGTTGAACTACAGCTAAAGCTCCCTGCCTCTGCTTCTGGGGTCCCAACCCCCTCTCCACTCGTCACAGAAAGAACCAGCCAAAAGGATTATGGACCCCGCAGAGTCTGAGCCCGTAAAACTGGCACTACGCCACCAGGCGCAACGCCTGGGAAAGCAAGAACAACAGTTAAACGCTTTGGGTGCATGTGTAAAAGACATGTCAGACAGACAAGACGCCCGTATGCATGCTCTGGAGGCTCAACTTTCCGTTGTCTTGACTGTCCTGCAACACGACGCCTCAGCCACGGCGCCGCCAGCTAACTCAGAAACACCCACCGACCTCCCACCCACGTCCGACGCCAACTCACCTGCATGCGGCCCGCTGCTGTCCAAGCCTGAAAGGTTCTCAGGAGACTCTGGCGACGTAAGATCTTTCCTCACTCAATGCGAACTACACTTCGAGCTTCAAGCGGCAGCCTTCCGCTCCGAGCGAGCACGGGTCGCCTTCGTCACGTCCCACCTAACCGGAAGGGCAGGAGCGTGGGCCACGGCGGAGTGGAGTCGCCGATCTCCCATCTGCTCATCCTACGCCGCCTTCGCCAAAGCCATGGAACAGGTATTCCAGCGGACCCCCCCCGGCCGCGAAGCGGCGCGCTCTCTGCTACGACTACGGCAGGGACGCCGCGGCGCAATGGATTACGCCATCGAGTTCCGCGCGCTCGCGGCGGAGAGCGACTGGAACGCCCCTGCTCTGCTAGACGTTTTCTTCGACGGGCTCGCCGACACCATCAAGGACCAGATGATCCCTCTGGAGGCTCCAGCGAACCTCGATGACCTCATCGCGTTGGCGATCCGCATTGAGAAGCGACTCAACGATCGCAAGGCGGACAAGGGACGCTCAACTCCTGGATACGGCCATGGCGGATACCCTGCTCACCAGAACCCGCCTCGCCAGTCCACTCTCGGCTCTCCTCCGGCACCAAGGTTTGACGAGCCCATGCAGCTGGGAGGAAGTTGCCTCACTCCCGCCGAGAGGAACCGACGTAGACTTCTACGTCTATGCATCTACTGCGGCCAGGATGGTCATACCATCTCCCGCTGTCCCGTCCGCCCCGACAGCCCACGCACTCAAGCTTCCCATCCCAGCCCTCCACGCTCTCCCACGGACACGCCCCCTGGCATTACTTCCTCATCGGACACGGCAGGCAGACTACAACTCCCAGGTACACTCTCCTGGTCTGATGGACAAATAGATGTTTACACTTTCATTGATTCCGGAGCAGATGACAGCTTTGTTGACGAGTCCTTTGTTACACAATTTAGCATTCCTGTAACTAAATTACCTGTGTCCAAAGTAGTGCACTCCCTTGATGGGCGCCACCTAGCGACCGTTACACACCAAACCGTTCCACTTTTTCTCCGTGTCTCAGGTAATCATCTTGAATCTATGCACTTTTATGTCATCCCTTCCCGCGCGGCACCCGTTGTGCTCGAGCTTACACGGCTACTTAAACACAACCCACACATTGACTGGGCTAAGGCTACCATTATTAACTGGAGTGTTTTCTGTCATTCTCACTGTCTTAAATCCGCATGCCCACGCTCTTCGCCCGCACACGTAAAGCCACCTGAAAAGATTGACCTTTCCTCCATTCCCCCTGTTTATCACGACCTTCGGGAGGTATTTAGCAGTGAGAGAGCCCAATCACTTCCTCCTCACTGGCCATACGACTGCGCCATTGAACTTCTCCCAGGTGCTGTGTTACCATCCGCTCGGCTATATAACATCTCCAAACCTGAGAGGGAAGCCTTAGAACAATACATCTCCACATCTCTTGCGGCCGGCCTCATTCGCCCCTCTTCGTCACCATTAGCTGCTGGATTTTTTTTTGTTGAAAAAAAGGACAAATCTCTACGACCTTGTGTCGACTACCGCTCACTCAATGATATTACTGTTAAGAACAAATACCCTCTGCCATTACTGGACTCTGCCTTTAACCCCCTTCATACTGCTAAAATATTTTCCAAGCTCGATCTCCGTTGCGCCTACCATCTGGTTCGCATCCGAGAGGGTGATGAATGGAAAACTGCGTTTAATACTCCCCTCGGACATTTCGAATATTTAGTCATGCCGTTTGGGCTCACCAACGCCCCTGCCGTTTTTCAGAGTCTTATAAATGATGTCCTTCGGGATATGCTTGGCCGATTTATTTTTGTCTATTTAGACGACATACTCATTTTCTCCTCCTCACTTGAGGAACACATTCAACACGTTCGGTTGGTCCTCCAAAGGCTACTAGAAAACAAATTATTTGTCAAGGCAGAGAAGTGCTCTTTCCACATCCCTACAGTTTCCTTCCTGGGCTTCATTGTGGAACGTGGTCAACTTAGTCCCGACCCGGCCAAGATTCAGGCTGTGGTCGATTGGCCCGCTCCTACATCAAGGAAGCTCCTTCAAAGGTTCCTAGGCTTTGCCAACTTCTATCGTCGGTTCATTAGAAACTTCAGCCGTGTCACAGAACCTTTGACGAAGCTCACATCTGTTAAAACCCCTTTTACATGGTCCCCAGAGGCTGATTCAGCATTTACTAAGCTAAAATCTTTATTTACTACTGCTCCTGTGCTTATTCACCCCAACCCCTCTTCTCAATTTGTCGTCGAGGTTGACGCCTCTGACACAGGCGTAGGGGCCGTCCTCTCCCAACGCTCGACCACCGACCAGAAGCTGCACCCCTGCGCCTTCTTCTCTCGTCGCCTGACCCCTGCGGAACACAACTATGACATTGGCAACAGGGAGTTATTGGCCGTCATCTTAGCGCTGCAGGAGTGGAGGCACTGGCTGGAGGGCTCGGAGCTCCCCTTTATTGTGCACACGGACCACAAAAACCTGGCATACCTTCGCACGGCCCAGCGCCTCAACCCCCGACAGGCACGGTGGGCCCTTTTCCTCACCCGGTTTAACTTCACCCTGACTTACCGCCCGGGCTCTCTGAACAGTAAACCAGACGCTCTCTCCCGACTACATTCTCCTTTCCCAGAGGAACCCCGTCAGGAATTTATTATCCCACAGTCCCGTATTCTTGGTGCCCTTCAGTGGGATATTGAGAAGCAGGTGGTCAACTCTATCAAGGAAGTCACTGTTCCTGAAGGATGCCCTGCTAACCGGCTGTTTGTCGTCCCGAAACTTTGCCCCGATGTCCTTCAGTGGGCACACGAGTCGAAGATGGCGTGCCACCCTGGAGTCTCCCGCACCACGTTCCTTCTGTCGCAGCGATTCTGGTGGCCCTCCCTTCGAGCTGATGTCCGGGAATTCGTGGCCGCCTGTCCCATTTGCGCCCGGAACAAGTCGTCTCACCAGGCCCCGGCGGGCCTCCTCCGGCCGCTTCCCATCCCCTCCCGCCCTTGTCCCACATTGCACTGGATTTTGTTACAGGACTACCCCCATCCAACGGCAAGACAGTCATCCTCACTATAGTGGACCGCTTCTCCAAGATGGCTCACTTCGTCGCCCTCCCCAGGCTCCCTTCAGCACTCGAAACTTCGGACCTACTTGTTTCCCATGCCTTCCGACTCCATGGTATCCCCCTGGACGTGGTCTTGGACAGGGGGCCGCAATTTACATCGGCAGTCTGGAAGGCTTTCTGTAAATCCCTTGGAGCCTCGCCCAGCTTGTCCTCAGGCTATCACCCCCAGACCAATGGTCAAACAGAACGAGCCAACCAGGATTTGGAGGCCGCCATCCGCTGCGTCTGCCATCTACAACCCGCCTCCTGGTCCTTTAATTTACCATGGATCGAATATGCACGCAACACCCTTATCAGCGCTGCCACGGGCCTCTCTCCATTTCACGTGGCTTATGGATACCAACCCCCGGCGTTCCCCTCGCTAGAGCCGGAAGTGGCAGTCTCCTCTGTTGATGCACACCTGCGCCGCGCTCGCCGGGCCTGGCGCAACACACGAGCTGCCCTCGCACGGACACGCAATCAGCGTTTAGCCAACCGCCACCGCTCGATTGCTCCTGAGTACAAGCCGGGACAAAGGGTGTGGCTATCATCCCGCGACTTACCTCTCCACACCGAATCTAAGAAGCTTCAACCCAGATACATCGGCCCTTACCCCATTGAACGTGTCCTGAACCCCTCCTCGGTCCTGCTCCGCCTCCCAGAATCCCTCAAGATACACCCGGCATTCCACGTCTCCCTCCTGAAGCCCGTCTCCTCCAGCACCCTTAGCCCTCCGGAGGTGCCTCCTCCTCCTCCCAGGTTGGTTGACGGCCACCCAGCATTTACGGTCAAGGCCATTTTGGATGTGAGAAGAAGGGGCAGGGGTTTCCAGTATTTAGTGGACTGGGAGGGGTACGGCCCTGAGGATCGCTCGTGGATCTCCCGGTCCCTCATTCTGGACCCCACTCTTCTCTCGGACTTTTATAGTCAATTCCCTGAGAAGCCAGGTAAGCCGCCAGGTGGCGTCCATTAAGGGGGGGGTACCGTCACGTTTGTCAGTGATCTGTCTTTGAGCTCTATGTCGCTCTGGTTCCTGCCTTCTCCTGGCCTGTGTTTTTCCCTTGCAGTCACACCGTGAGCGGGCTGGAGGCGGGGACGCTGGGCACACCTGTAACTGATTACTCGCCATCCATTTAAGCTGACTGCTTACAGCTGGACGCTGCTGGTTCTTTGTTTCTGACAACCGCTGCCTGCCCCAACGAGGACTCCTACCACGCTACCAGTCATCGCCTAGCTTCCACTTTTAACCAGGCTAGCCCAGCTGTTACCCAGCTACCCAGCCAGCTCCTTCTATTGTGTTTTTGGACTATTTTCATGGTGATTCCTCGTTCTGCCTTTTTCTGCACCATCGCTTTCTGTTATTCTGGAATTTTGCCTGCACACCTGCATTAAAGCGTTGAACTACAGCTAAAGCTCCCTGCCTCTGCTTCTGGGGTCCCAACCCCCTCTCCACTCGTCACATAAGGAGCTGATCTCTTTTTAAATTATTTTTATTGTTTAATTTAATTCTTGTGTTAAATATTTTTATTACCTTTTATCTTTATCTGTGTCTTTATCTATCTATAGAATAATTTTACTTAAAGTTAATCATGATCCCTCTGGGTAAGATATAAATTCATAATGATACATAAATTAAAAAATTGCTACATAACGTTATGTGTAGACATTCAACTGACCTTTAATTGCTCGACTCTATAAACAAAGCTCATTGTAAGAATTACAACGCTGACCAATGGGCTGTACAAATGGGCTAAGTATCTGAAAAGTAATACATTAAGTAGCTAATAATCAGTGATGTGCAGTCAGGGGTCACCTGTCCTAATGAGAAAAACTAAAACAAATAACAATACATATGAATACTTGTCAGTTGAACTGTTATATTTAATTCAATTTATGTCAACTGAATGGTCTGAGTTCATGTACCTTGGGCTATCTTGGGAAGGATAGGTTGTTAGATTGACAGGCAAATTGGTGTGGTGTCCACGAGAATGTAGACTCTGCATTGGTCTATTGTGGTAACGAGGGAGGTGAGCCAAAAAAAAAAATCTACGGTCCTATCCTCACCTATGTCATGAGCTCTGGGTACTGACTGAAAGATCAAGATACAAGTACAAGCAACTGAAATGAGTTTCCCCCATACGATGGCTGGGCTCTCCCTGAGAGATGGGTTGAGAAGCACTGTCGTTGGGGAGGAGCTCGGAGTAGAGAAGCTGCTCCTCCACATTGAGGGAAGCCAATGAGGTGGCTCAGTCATCTGATCATGATGTCTCCCAAGCGCCAGAAGGCCACAAAAAACTCCAAAGGAGTCGGTGCCTGACCAGCAATGAGCGTCACCGCACATCACTGCGACTACAATTACGGTTACAAAATTTAGGTTGACCCCTAAGCTGGAGAAATTTGCTGACTGATGTCTCCTCTTTCCAGCAACATCCAAATAATATCTAAAACCACAACTTTGGCTCCATTATGTCACATGTTATGCCTTTCCTTCCCTTTTCACAAGTTTGCAGACCTGGATAGCCGTATTGCAAGAAGCGCAAGACTGTGAACACGTGACTCAACTAGGAAATGTACTAAAGGCTAGACTGTGCCAATTCACAATGCTCCAGCTGTGGCCGGCTGAGCCTCTGCAGGACCCAGCCTCTGCATGCGTTAGGTTCTTAGGACAATGTAGACCCTGAATTGGGACATTGCTTTTGATATGCAAATTGTCTTAACTCGTCACAGCCCCACGCCGTCACTTTGAGGGGCAGTGATCTGAAGCTATAACCATATAAAAAGACATGACACACTGAATAAACAGGGTAAACAGTGTTGAATACATTTGTGTCTGTTGTGTATGAAAAACGATCCAATGTCAATTTTGGCCTGTTGGCGCATCATCATTTTGTGACATTCTAAAGTGTTTCACAAAGACAATGAAAGAAATAATACAAAACGGTGGAACTTAAGTTTCAGCTGCTGTGATTGCCGAAGTATCACACTTCATTGTGCACTAAACGCATTTTGCTGCATCCAAAACATGAACTTTGACTAAATTCTGACAAGTTACACCTCTTTAACATAAACGGCATAGTGTGCACACATTGCAACTATTAACCCTTTAATTAGTTATTATTATTTTTTTTAATCATGAAGTCTGCTATAGAATTTCTTTGCAGTAAATACAGTATATACCTTGTGTCATGTCCAGCGTTTGTCGCTCTACTGCCGCTGCACACTGTCCTAAGGTGGAGTTGATTGCACACACCGCTGTTTTCCTGCCCTTTTGTTTTCCTAGGCAGTGTTTTTGTTAATACCTTTTTGGCTATCTCCCAGTGTCTTTTTGTTGTACATTTTTGCATACGCCCTAGTTTACCTTTTTGTGAAACATCTTTTTGTATTAAAACCCTTTTTGTTACAGCGCTGTGTGATTCATTCTCTGCATCTTGGGATCAAAACTCCGGCTCAGGCCGATCGTAACAGAACAAACTGGCCACAGATGGATTCTGCAGAGTTTGAACACCTGCGTTCTGCCTAATCCCATCAAGGGATAAGGCATATCCCATCAAGGCCAGGTCCCCGGCCACACCCCCGACCCTGGCGGGCAGGCGCCGTGGAACAGGCATGAGGCACCCCAATCCAGCCCGCTCCACGCGTGTATGTGATAAGGTGTGATCGTGTCTATTATGCAATTAAAAAATAATATAAAAGAGGACAGCTATGAAGAGCTGGTCTCCCTGAGGGGTGTATCTGTGTGTATGTATATGATAGGGGTGTATGTGGATGATAGCTAATGATGCAATTAAAATCGGGGGACAGCTGCCGCTCGGAGGGCCCCTCGACTGACCAGCCCCCCCAAACCCTAAGTGTCTACTGTGCGATTAAAATTGGGGGGCAACAGGTCAGTGGCACAGCAGGGGCAAAGGAGCCCCGCAAGGCAGCTCCCCTCCCCAACCCAACCGTAGGCCACCCCCCAAAGTCCTATATGTATGTGAGGTGGTGCAGTGGAACAGGAAGGACGGGGGCCCCATACCCCAACGCCGCCCAAACCGAGCAGGGGGGGACCAAGGACACATGACCGACCGGCCACCCACCACAGCCCAGGCTCGGGCGAGCCACAGGCCGCAGGACACACCACAGGCCCTACCCGGCCCACCATGATGCCCAGTCCGGCCCACCCAACCCCCCAGAGGCCATACTCCCAGTGCCCCCCAACACCGGAGCCCCACCGGAGGTAGCGTCCACAGCGCCACCCCCAAACCACCAAACACCACGGACCAGCCACACGCCCCAAGGCAGATCCGACCGCCACCAGGACAGCGGGAAACGCGCCCACGCGTCCCCCGCATACCACCACGGCCACCACATAGAGCGGAGCAAGGCCACACCCACGAAGCACGCAAGCCAGAGGCGCCAGGGAGGGACAGAGAAGCAAGCACCGCACGACAGGGCCCACGAGAGGAGTGACCCCCCGCCCAGCACCCAAGCAGATGCCCCCGCCCGCCCCCCGCCACGCCGCAGACCGGCCACCACTCCACCCCCCGCTCATCCACCAACACGCCAAGGGAGAAACCCCGGAGGGAGGGAGACAACCACCAGCCAGGAAGCAGAGACCAGCCAGACACCAGCAGGTAGCAGGGACCGCCCGCCAGCCCATCGCCACTGACATTTGTTGTTTAGATTCAGCAGACATTCTCTCCATAGCTATATGATCTTTGGTCTCATTCTTAGGTTATATTGTGGAGAAGGGTAAGCTTAGAGCCGATCCCGCTAAAGTTCAGGTGGTGGTCGAGTTGCAGAGGTTCCTAGGGTTTGCCAACTTTTACATAAGGTTCATTCGGAACGTTAGTTCCATAGCGGAAGCACTGACAAGGCTAAAAGAAGCAACAAAAGAAGCCGTTTGTGTGGTCCGCTGGAGCGGAGGCAGCTTTTAAGAAGTTTAAATCATTGTTTACTTCTGTGCCAGTACTGTTTTACCCTGATCCATCTATACAATTCTTTGTTGTGGTTGACGCATCGGATACAGGAGTGGGAGAGGTCCTGTTCCAGAGATCCCCAGTCGACCCGTGTGCATTCTTCTCACGTCGCCTCAGGAACGCTGAGGGTAACTACGACACGGCTGAGGGAGTGTAGACATTGGCTGGAGGGCGCTGCCTTGCCGTTTGGGGTGGTGACGGACCACAAAAACCTCGCATACATCAGGGCGGCTCACAGACTTAATTACCACCAGGCCCTGTGGTCACTATTTCTGACTCGTTTTCACTTCTCTATAACCTACAGACCAGGCTCACGCAACGTGAAACCAGACGCACTATCCAGGATCTACGGCCCGGCGGAGGCGGATAAGACACCGGTAGCCAGAGTGTTGGGGGCTCTCCAGTGGGAGGTAGAGAAGAAGGTGACCGAGGCGGCTGCCAGGGTGGCGCCACCCGCAGGATGCCCGGAAAACAAGTTGTTTGTACCTGATTCCTCCTGCAAAGTGTTGGGTCATCTGCAAGCTTGTTCTCTGGTTATCACCCCAAAACCAATGGCCAGACAGAGCGGGCAAACCAGGACTTGGAGGCCGCCCTCCGGTGCGGTCACCAGCACGCCGCCTTCTGGTCTGCCCACCTCCCCTGGGTGGAGTACACCCACAATTCTTTCATCAGCTCGGCTACAGGTATGTCCCCATTCAAAGCTGCATTAGGGTATCAAACCCCTTGTTTCCTGCCCAAGTGGAAGTATCTGTCCCCTCTGTTCATCTGTACCTCCACTGGTCTCACCGGGTCTGGCGGGAGACTCGGGCAGCTTTGACACGCACGGCGGCCCACAACCCTCGTTCAGCCGATCGCCATAGGATCCCCGCGCCCGCCTACCAGCCAGGTCAGGAAGTCTGGCTATCATCCAAGTACTTACTGTTAGCAGGCACAAACCGGAAGCTGGCGCCAAGGTTCGTGGGGCCATATACCATCGAGTCCGTCATCAGCCCCACCGCAGTCAAGCTCAAGCTGCCACCTTCACTCAAGATCCATCCGGTATTCCATGTGTCCCGAGTCAAGCCAGTATATTCCAGCCATCTTGGACTCAAGAAGGAGAGGTAGGGGGGTGCCGTATCTGGTGGACTGAGAAGGATAAGGACCAGAGGAGAAGTCCTGGGTCTCCCGGTCCTGTATCCTGGACCCAACACTCATCCGCGACTTCCACTCTCTCCATCCTAATAAGCCAGATATGCCGCCAGGGGAGCCTTGTAAGGTGGGCGGGGGGGATACTGTCATGTCCAGTGTTTGTCGCTCTGCTGCCGCCTGTCTGCTGTGTTTTTTAGTGCACGCTGTCCTGAGGCGGAGCTGATTGCATACACCTGTTCCCAATCATGCAGCTCCTTTCTTAGCTGCTGCAAAGCCACAGACTGACGCCAGTTTGTTCCTTGCTCTCACCTGCTCTGCGTCAGCCGTACCTGCTTCCGTGGTGACTTCCAGCTGGTCGTTTTTTATTAAGCAAAGTGCACAATATCAATTTTCCATGACTGTTTATCTATATGCACAAAAAAACGAAAGAATTAGTGAAGCAGTTGTTAATCACACTGAAAATCAGAGACGCAAGTAAAAACGTCAAAAATGTTTTTTTCAAAACCATTGACTTATTCATACAAAGTGCAAATCAAGCATTTACATAGAAAATTAATAAGTAAATAAATTTAAGCAGTTTTTATGTTAATGTTACCATTGAGATTTCAGTAAACAGCGTCCTGCTGCCACGAAATATACCAAAATGCACTCTTTTCTAACAAAAAATATGAAAATTTGTCAGTTGAACTGTTATATTTAATTCAATTTATGTCAACTGAACAGTCGATGTTTCTACATAAACTGAAACAGAACAAGTGATGCTTTATTTTAAAATGCAAATTGTTAGAAAATATCAACTTGCTATGCTTGCTATGCTATGTCACATTTTGGTACCGCTTTCAGGAGAAAGACCCGTTTATGATTGATATATCATTCATTGTTTTACACCACACACAGATCTAAAATCTAATTTCAAAAGTTTCAAACTTCCAAAGGCAAAGAGAAGGTTATGCTGCGAGGCAATTGCATAGTAGAGCAGACAAACTACCAGCCAAACAATTAAAATCTTGGAATACATATTTGTATACAGAAAGAGCAACTCTATTAAGTCACCCATTAACCTTTTTATGGCTGTTTGGCACCCAATCTCCTAAACCTAGATGCATATGCACATTTTAATCTTTCATTCGCCATAAAGTAAATCCATTTTTTGGTTTGTTTTGAGAGACTAAGATAATATGAGTTCTAATAAATGGAGGACTGTCACAGTTGGCTGGGTAAACGGGGTACTCTTAATGAATATTTTAATTGGAAAGTTCTTAAACCTCTGGCTTCTCCCTTTTCTGCCAACTATATGTGATACTTCAGTCATTATCAGGCAAATGCTGAGTCTGTTGTTTGGACACATGCACGGACAGAAAGTCAGTCACTCTTTATCTGTACGCTTTTCTGTACACAGGCTCACGTGGCCTGAAATACTGTACCTAATTTCTGTTCAAATTAGAATTATGACAAGCTGGAACTCAAGCAGGACTTTCGCTTCACAAGGAGAGCAATGAACGGTTTACATAGGCTGTTACGCCGAGAGCAGGACCATGGCTGGGGAAATGAAATCAAGCTGCTGATCGGCACATACTGGTTAACACACGGGCTCTTGTACAGGGTGGTATCGTGTTTGTTCAATGTCCCCAAAGGGACAGTCCACAGCATTGTACACAAGGTGGCACAAAACATTTGGGAAAAGGTAAACATAACTATCTTCTATGCACCAGCTGATAAGCGTCACGTAGATGGGGAACATTCTGTCACCTTGTCAGGAACACCTGCATTTTTAAATGGGCAATAGATGGAAGCCACATCCGCATAAAATCACCACAGCGACACCAACTGGATTACCTGAATTACTAGGGTTTTTACTCCAACAACAAATGTGGCAGACCCAAGAGAGAGTGGCTAGATGACATCAAAGAATGGTGCCAGAAGAGTGTGTGGCAAACCAAGACCACTGCCATAGACAGAAACAAGTGGAGGAAATTTGTGAACGTCTTTATCTACACCCACAAGACAGAGACCCATGGATATTAATTCAAGTCAAGTCTACCCCATCAGCATGCAGGCAATATGTGATGCAGATGGCAAGTTCTTTGACATATTCGTGGGCTCCGCAGGATTGCACTGGAAGAAGAATAAAGGCAAAGGGAAACTGAACGGAACAGAATAGGAAGTTAATACAGAATAAGAACCTCAAACCAGAAATAATGCACAAAACTGTAAAATAAACTGTCACATAGGCAAACATACAGGACATGACAAATAGAACAATAAAAGATACACTAAAAAAAAAAATACACCTTCCGTCAACCACCTTTTCAAGTTGGTTTGAAAATTTCTAAGATTCCCCCTCAGTCTCCTCATGACATGTGTGTTCCTTTGCAGATTCCTCTGCAAGGAACTGGGGGATTGCATTTTTTGCTGTTTTTTTTTTGCGCTCTGGGTTTGCCGCTCTTGATTGTTCTGTAGTTGGGCTTATGGTGCTTCATTCTTCTGATGCTGGGCTTGCAGTTCTCAATCCTAGTGAGGTGGGTGTGACAATGTGTGCTCTTCTGGCATGCTCACCTCGCTTGGCTTCACGATCTCCTGCAGGAGTGACACATATGAACAACTTATGGGGTACAACTACTAACTCCTTGTAAATAAAGAAGGGTATTGCGCTGAATCCAATGAGAGTAATAGTAAAACAGAGATGTGGACAATATTACAGATTCAGTAAGTTTATGGCCATAAACTTATTTACATGTTTTCACTGAAATCCCTGACCATTGACACTGTATGCTGAATATGATGAACATACAGTGGTGTGAAAAAGTGTTTGCCCCTTTCTTGATATCTTTTTTTTTTTTTGCATGCTTGTCACACTTAAACTAATTTAAATATTAGTGACAACACAACTGAACACAAAATACAGTTTTTAAATGAAACCTTTTATTATTAAGGGAGAAAAAAACCTACACGGCCTTGTGTGAAAAAGTGATTGCCCCCCTGTTAAAACATAACAGAATAATTGAGATCTATCAGTCTGAAAAATGTTATAAAGCCAATTCTAAAACTTTGGCCAAACCACAGTGAGAGCCAGTATCCACAAATGGCGAAAACATGGAACACTAGTAAACCTTCCCAGGAGAGGCCGGCCAACCAAAATTACCCCAAGAGTGCAGCAACGACTCACTTTCCTCAGTTAAGGCCACTGTTGATGACTCCACCATAAGATAGGCACTGGGCAATAACGACAAGACAAAGGCAAGACAAAAACCACTGCTGAACAAAAAGACCATTAAAGTTTTCATTCAACTTTGCCAGAAAACATCTTGATGATCACCAAGATCTTGAAAAAAATACTCTGTGTTCTGACAAAACAAAAGTTAAACTTTTGGAAGGTGTGTGCATTTCAGAAAAAATCATACCAACAGTAAAATATGGTGGTGGTAGTGTGATGGTCTGAGCATGTTTTGCTGCTTCGGTACCTGGAAGACTTGCTCTGATAGATGGAACCATGAATTCTGCTATCTACCAAAAAATCCTGAAGGAGAATGTCCGGCATTTGTGACCTCAAGCTGAAACGAACCTGGGATCTGCAGCAGGACAATGATCCAAAACACAACAGCAAGTCCACCTCTGACTCAAGACTTTGGAGTGGCCTAGCCAAAGTCTTGAGTCCTGACTCCTACTGAGATGCCTTGGCTTGACCTTAGGGAGGTTCATGCTCGAAATCCCTCCAGTGTGTGTAGGTGTGGATTTTTTTTTCTCCCTTAATAATAAAAAGTTTCATTTAAAATCTGCATTTTTTGTTGAGTTGTGTTGTCATTAACTCATATTTAAATTTGTTTGATGATCTGAAAAATGTAAGTTCAACAAACATAAAATAAGAAAATCACAAAATAAAAAATCAGGAAGGTGTCAATTGTCAACAAATGGAGAATGCCTTGGTAGCAGTCCCAAACTATCATAAACACCATTACACAAAAGTGTAGTGTCTGGAGTAAAAGATACATGAAAAACACAACGCAGCGCTTGAATTTAATATTTTTTTTTAATAATAATGACAATATTATGTGTTCAATTACTATTAATTATAACAAACATCAAGTTGTCACTTCAATAATTTTATGGGTTTACGTTTACAAGACACATAGCTAAGATGTCCTCACGACTCTGTTGCTAGCTTTTCTTTGGACAATTTATTAAAAAAAAATAAGACACTTCTTCATTGCACGTGTCAAGTATGTAATCAGTAGCAATATGTATTTGTCTTCCTACGGCCTTTATCTGTGTGGATCGTGCCAGCGCCATGTGCGTAATGTTATTTTTAATTTTCTTACTTTTCCACAAATGATGGGATTTTGTTTTGTTGTGCTTTGAACCAATACACAACATTAGTTCCTCATAAAATAATGATAATATACCTAATAGTTTGGTTTTAATGTTGTCATAGCTTTGAATATTTTTGAAATATCTGGAATGTCTGGAATTACAGCAATTAACTTTTGACATAATTTCATTCTCGTTTTGACTGTTTGCATCCACCTTAAAGTTAAGCAGATTTTACTAAGTTTATATTAATCTAAAATGTTTCAGACCTGACTGTAATAAGTGAATATCCGCAAAGGAGTATTCCTTCTTTATAGTGGACTATTTTCGTAGAGCAATGAAAACCTTGTAACAACACATTATGTAATAATGGTGCATTATGTAATACACATTCCCCTCATTATGTAATAACGCCGCATTTTGTAATAAAATTTCTGAACGCATTTTGTAATAAACTTGGCCGCGTTTTGTAATAACTTGTTACATATTTGAAAAGTTATTACCAAATTACCAATTTTTTAGAAGAAAATGTAACAATTTTGTGCATTATGTAATAAACCATTGAAATTTGTGCCTTAATGAGTAAACGCTCACAACAACATTAAGCGTTTTTAATTAATTATAATTAATTAGAATTTATTTTGAGAAATTAGTGCAATGTTTCATTGGTCAAATCTAAATAAAATGTAACTGTATAGGTTCTAATGGCAAATGTATTTGCAAGCTAGAGACAAAAGCTATACTAATTAAGTATTACTAACATGAAAATTACCAGTACTGCTTTATATCATGTATAATATTTGCATAACAATCCATATTGCATGTATGTATGTCTTCCATAAAGTCAGTGTATTGTTCATTTAGTGAGGATTTGTCTGACACGTTTCTGGATCCCAGTATGCAGAGGCGTACACCATTTGTGAATGGAACAGTCTCTTTAATACTACTTCCAAAAAACTACGATGCCATGGAAAGAAAAGGGCATCGTGGAAAAATGGAATAATACACAACTTAAAGGAATACCAAAGCTGGTCAGGCGGAGCTACAAACGAAGCCGTGGGAAAAACCAGGCGGGACTGAATGGCCGACGGCAGCAGCAGCACAGATCTTGGCTTGGAGGTTCAGCCACGAGGAATCACCGAGTGCCATCCAGTCGCCACAGGTGAGCATAAAAAGGGGTAACAGACAATGAGGAACAGCTGTGCCTGTTCTGTAGCTCCGCCCAACTAGAGATCCCCAGGATGTGAGTGATAACACAAAAGCAGATAATGAACAAGGGAAAGGAAATATGACACAAGCATACGTCGGGCCCCTGGGTGACAAGCGATCTTGAAGCAGTGAGCCCAGACCAGGACCTCTGAGCGAAGGGATCTTGGGACAAAGAGGCGGCCAGACCACTTTGAGGAGGAGAATCCTTGGAGACCTCCGCCACACGCTTCTCGATCTCCCACTGCAGGGCCCTCAGAACTCGAGACTGAGGGAGGATGGTCTCTGACATAGGCTCCTCCGCTGTCGGGGAATACATCCTGGATAATGCATCTGGTTTTCCATTGAGGGAAGCGGGGCCCACCGTGCTTGGCGAGGATTAAGGCGCTGGGTGGAACGAATGTAAGAGAGGTTTTGATAGTCCGTGTAAATCACAAAGGGGTGTGCAGCACCCTCCAGCCAATGTCTCTACTCTTGGAGGGCGAGTATGACTGCCAGTAGTTCTCGGTTGCCAATGTCATAATTCCTCTCAGCTGGTGAGAGGCGTCGAGAGAAAAAGGCGCAGGGGTGCAGTTTCTGATCCGCTGTAGACCGCTGGGAGAGCACGGCCCCGATTCCAGTGTCAGACGACCTTAACAAAAAAGGGGAGAGTAGGGTTAGGATGAACAAGCACCAGAGCGGAAATAAAAAAAAATGTTTAAGGTGCCGAAAGGCTCGGTCTGCCTCCGGAGACCAACAAACGGGAACCTTAGATGATGTGAGCCTATTCAGAGGTTCCGCCACCTTGCTGAAATCCCGTATAAAACGCCGGTAAAAATTGGCGAAGCCCAGGAACCTCTGTAACAGCTTCCTTGATGTAGGAACTTGGCCACAGCCTGGATCTTGGCTGGGTCAGGTCTAAGCTGCCCTTTTTCCGCAATAAAACTCAAAAAGGACACAGAAGAATTGTGGAAAGTACACTTCTGGGGTCTAACGAACAACTTATTCTCTAACAGTCTTTGAAGGACTAGACGGACATGCTGCCTGTGTTGTTGAGTGGAACGGGAAAAAACAAGGATGTCGTCTAAATAAACAAACACGAACCGGCCGTTCATATCACGAAGGACATCATTGATAAGACACTGAAAAACCGCAGGAGCATTAGTGAGACCGAAGGGCATGACACAATACTCAAAATGCCCTAGCGGGGTGTTGAAGGCAGTCTTCCACTCATCCCCACTTCGTACCCGCACCAGATGATAAGCATTGCGTAGGTCGAGCTTAGTAAATATGACCGCGTTATGAAGCGGAGCAAAAGCGGAATCAATGAGGGGCAGAGGATATTTATTACGGACAGTAATTTTTTTTGAGGGTGCGGAAGTCTATACACGGACGTAGTGTACCGTCTTTCTTCTGAACAAAAAGGAACCCCGCCGCAAGAGGAAAGGGAGAAGGACGGATATGACCCGCAGCCAGAGAGGATGAGATATATTCCTCCAGCGCATGTTGTTCAGGTTGTGAAATATTGTAGAGCCGGAAGGAGGGGAGAGGGGATCCCGGCAGCAAATCAATGGCGCAGTCATACGGTCGATGAGGGGAAAGAGACAATGCTTTGATTTTGCAAAAAACTTCACTAAGATGATGATATTCTTTGGGTACAGACGACAGATCAGGAGGAGTGCAGGTGGGAGGTTTAACCGTACCGACAGGAGGAGAGGCGGCACGGAGACAATGATTATGACAAAAAAATGGACCAGTTAGAAATTTTGAGAATAGACCAATCCATAGTAGGACTGTGCCGCTGCAGCCAGGGCAGCCCAAGCACCAACGGGGCCGAACGAGATGGAATAACAAAAGACTTAATTACCTCGTGATGGTTACCCGCAATCTGCAACGAGACCGCGTGTGTCTGGTGAGAAATACATGCAAGGTGGCGCCCATCCAGAGAGCGGACATTCATCCATCTTAGAAACAGGAATATTCATAGATTTGATTAATCCACAATCAATAAAATTTTCATCAGCCCCCGAGTCAATGAGTGCCAGTACAGGACAAGTTCCCCCCGGCCAAGAAAGAATACCGTCTATTTGAAGACGTCCCACCATGGATGACGAGGCCGAGGCCTGAGTGAGAGGGAGGGGCCCTCCTCCCCGGGGCGTGTCCCCAGTGGACGATGAACGACGTCTTGTGGGACGAGCCACAGGTTGCAATGTTGTGGCCCGCCTCCCCGCAGTCCAGGCACAGGTGCAACCTTCAACAACGGCTCCTCTCCGCCGCCGACAGACGGCTGCCTCCGAGTTGCATAAACACCACCCCCTTGGTGTCTTCTGGTGGCGTTCCGACGCTGGAAGATGGGAGCACCGGGTCCGAATGTAGACCAAGAGGTGGAGCCGAATGGAGCCGGGGTGGTGGAAGAGGCTCCGCCTTTCGCTGTGTGCTGTGCTCCCCCAGGCGGTTGTCGAGGCGGATGAAGAGTGAGATGAGATCCTCCAAGGAGCGGGTCTCATCCCGAGCGGCCAATTCATCTTGCAGGTGAGCGTTGAGCTTTCTCATTCCAGCCGCTCTCCGCTGCCAAGATCCGGAAGGAGATCGAGTGATCCGCCACAGACGTGGCGCCTTGACGCATGGTGAGGAGGCGGCCGCCAGCCTCGGGTTCCCTTACGGGGTGATCGAACACGCTCCGGAACTCCGCTGTGAATAGAGGCAAGCTGGAGCACAGTTCTGGTTTGCTTTCACACATCGCCATTGCCCAACTGGTGGCACGACCGGAGAGCAAGCTGAGCATATATGCCACTTTAGAGGAATCCGTGGCATATGTATGGGGCTGGTGAGCGAAGATCAAGGAGCATTGATGTATGAAGAGCTGACACTGGCCAAAGTTGCCGCCATACCTTGCTCGGTGAGGAATGCTGGGCTCCCGGAAAGGGTAATTGGAGGGTATAGCAGGTGCATCGCTTGCTGCAGCAGGCTACGCGGGTTCAGCAGCCGCTCTCTGCGGTGATGCGCGCGTGCAGCTCGCGCACCAGCGTGGTCAAGTCACTCAATGTCTGCTCGTGGGCACTAATGCGCTGGCCATGAGCCCGAAGGGCCAGCTGAACCGGACTGTCCTCTGCTGGATCCATAATTACTGACTCTGTGATTCTGTGAGGATTTGTCTGACATGTGTCTGGATCCCAGTATACAGAGGCGTACACCAGTTGTGAATAGCACAGTCTCTTTAATACTACTTCCAAACAGTTCAGGAACAAAAAACTACGATGCCATGGAAAGAAAAGGGCATCGTGGAAAAATGGAATAATACACAACTTAAAGGAATACCAAAACTGGTCAGGCGGAGCTACAAACGAAGCCGTGGGAAAAAACAGGCAAGACTGGATGGCCGATGCCAGCAGCAGCACAGATCTTGGCTTGGAGGTTCAGCCACGAGGAATCACCGAGTGCCATCCAGTCGCCACAGGTGAGCTTAAAAAGGGGTAACAGACAATGAGGCTGTGCCTGTTCTGTAGCTCTGCCCAACTAAAGATCCCCAGGATCTGAGTGCTAACACAAAAGCAGATAATGAACAAGGGAAAGGAAATATAACACAAGCTATAACCTGAATCCAAAATGTTAGCTGGTGTCGACGCCAGGCGTGACAATTTACATGTGAATAATACTTAATTACTGTAGCTTTTACAGTCAGGAGATTGGGAAGATCTGGGTTCGAATCTCTGCTTGGGCATCTCTGTGTGGAGTTTGCATGTTTTCCCCGTGCGTGTGTGGGTTTTCTCCGGGTACTCCGGTTTCCTCCCACATTCCAAAATGACTTTTTTCTTAATATTTTGACTTTATTGTCATAAAATTACAGATGTGTTTTTTCCATTTCAACAATAATGTAGTTTTTCTTTATTTCAACAGTGTTACCAAAAATATATTTTTCCTCATTTTACAAATGTATTCTCATAAAATTGTAACTTTTTTCTCATTAGAAATGTTTTTATTCTCTTAATATTTTGACTTTACTCTGGTCACATTTCTGCAGTGGATTTTTCCTGTATAATTTTCCAAATATTTCAGCTTTCTTTCTAATATTTTGACTTTATTCCCATGTTATAAATTTTCCCCAACCTAAGTTTTCAAAAATTACAACTTTATTCGTTATTTTTGGCTTAAAAAAAAAAAAAATCAAAGGTTTTTCTTTAACTCTCAGCAGGGTCCTTGAGGGTGCATGGGACATGACATTTTTCCTTATACTATTACTTTATTCTTGTGAAATTATGGCTTTTTTTTCCTGGCCTTTCCTGGTCGGACTTGCCCTGAACACCTCTCCAGGGAGGCGTCCAGGAGGCATCCTGACCAGATGCCCAAGCCATCTCATCTGGCTCCACTCAATGCGGAGGTGTAGCGGTTCTACTCCGAGTCTCTCCCGGATGACAGTGCTTCTCACCTTATCTCTAAGGGAGAGCCCAGCCAACCTATGGAGAAAACTCGTTTTGGCTGCTTATACCCGCGATCAATACCCAAAGCTCATGACCATAGGTGAGGGTAGGAACGTAGATCAACCAGTAAATTGATCTCTTCACCACAACAGACCGATGTAGAGTCCACATCACTGCAGACGCCACACCAATTCGCTTGTCGATCTCGCGTTCCATCCTTCGAACAAGACCCCGAGGTACCTAACCTCCTCCACTTGGGGCAGGATCTCATCCCCGACCCGGAGATGGCAATCCACCCTTTTCCGGGCGAGAACCATGGACTTGGACTTGGAGGTGCTGATTCTCATCCCGGCCGCTTCACACTCGGCTCTCCCGGAGGTGGGAATTGAAACTTCTTCTGACAGGGGACTCTGCCAGTCGTTCCCAGCAGACCTTCACAATACGTTGGGTCTTCCAGGTCTGACCGGCATCCTCCCCCACCATCGGAGCCAACTTACAACCAGGTGGTGATCAGTTGACAGCTCCGCCCCTCTCTTCACCCGAGTGTCCAAAACACATGGCCGCAAGTCCGATGATACGACCACAAAGTCATCATGGAAGTGTGGCCTAGGGTGTCCTGGTGCCAAGTGCACATGTGGACACCCTTTTGCTTGAACATAGTGTTTGTTATCGACAATCTGTGACAAGCACAGAAGTCCAATAACAAAGCACCGCTCGGGTTCAGATCAGGGGGGCTGTTCCTCCCAATCACGCATCTCCAGGTCTCATTGTCGCTGCCAACATGAGTGTTGAAGTCCCCCAGCAGAACAAGGGAATCCCCTGAGGGAGCACTCTCCAGTACATCCTCTAGAAACTCCAAAAAGGGTGGGTATTCTGAACTGCTGTTTGGCGCATAAGCACAAACAACAGTCAGGATCCGTTCCCCCACTCGAAGGCGGAGGGAAACTACCCTCTCGTTCACCGGATTAAACTCCAACATATAGGACACAAGCCGGGGCGCAACAAGAATTTCCACACCTGCACGTTGCCTCTCACTGATGGCAACGCCAGAGTGGAACAAAGTCTATCCCCTCTCGAGAGGACTGGTTCCAGAGCCCTTGCTGTGCGTTGAGGTGAGTCCGACTATATTTAGCCGGAACTTCTCAACTTTGTGCACCAGCTCAGGCTGTTTCCCTACCAGAGAGGTGACATTCCATGTCCCAAGAGCTAGTTTCTGTAGCTGAGGATCGGACCGCCAACGTCCCCACCTTCGGCTGTCACCCAAGCTCACTCTGCACCCGACCCCTTTGGCCCCTCCCATGAGTGGTGAGCTCAATAGAGGGGGGACCCATGTCGTCTCTTCGGGCTGTGCCCGGCCGGGCCCCATGGGCGTAGGCCCAGCCACCAGACGCTCGCCATCGTGCCCCTCCTTCAGGCCTGGCTCCAGACGGGGTCCCAGTGACCTGCGTCCGGGCAAGGGAAAACATGGTCCAGTGTTTTTTATCATCATAGAGGTCTATTGAGGGACCAGACAAAGAGTAGTCTGGTCCCTCACCTAGGACCCGTTTGTCGTGGGTGACCCTACCAGGGGCAAAAAACCCCCGTCAACTTAGCTCCGAGGATCATTGGGACACGCAAACTCCTCCACCACGATAAGGTGGTAGCTCAGGCAGGAGTTATTAGTTATTAGAGCCCTGTAGACATGAAACAACACCCCTATAGTCAGCTTTACACTCCTATTATTCTTTGTTTACACCACATTGCACAGGCTACGGGATCACTGAAGGGACATAAGAGACAGCATAGCAAGCTACCGAGCTACGTACAGTAACTAGTTGGCCTCTCCAATTTAATTATTCTAAACTTAAAGCCTTTCAAACGAAGTGGGGAGGAAGGACAACATAACCAAAAACATACCACTTCCGCATGGAATGGAAGAAACATTTTTTGTCTTTCATGTCTGACATGCCATTGCTGACCACATGCAGCGTGTATAAATTCTACTGTATTGTCACGTCTCATCAATGTAACATTACTGAGATCTAGTGGCCAGAATACTAAATATAACCTGCATTTCAATATTTTTTTTTACTAATAGTCCATTATCAACCACGAAACAGCAGCCATTATTTAATTTTTGAAAAAACGCAATAGCGCGAGGGAGTGATGTTCAAACCTCAATATAGCGAGGGACGACTGCATACACGATCCAAAGTTTGTTCTTGCAGATCATCCCTTAAAAGCACTGAAGTCGTTTATGGCTAGGTTCACACGGCAGGTCAATTCAGATTTTTTTGCTCATATTACTACATCTGATTTTTTTCATGTCAGTGTGCACAATACAATTTGGATTTTTTTCAAATCAGACCGAGGCCTCACTTATATGTGGTCACAAATCCAATATGTAACTGATGTTACTGCAGTGTGAACGTTTAGGTCGCGTACATCAGACCTACAGTATAGGTCATCAAAAGGTGACAAACATCACAGTTTGTCGCCAAAATAGACGGGCAAACTTTTTTCTTTTCATTCATCTATGTCAGTGAAGAGGCTCATGTCAATGTCCCACCACTCCTGGTTTCGACTCCTCACCCACACACTCCTTAAACACTTCAGCAGGCTCCCCACAAACTGCCATAACCAAATGTCTTCCTTCTTAATCTGCTACACAAAATAATTTGTTTCAGAAAATGTTGACTCCGGTAGCACAAACTCCTTGAATTGTCACAAATGCGCCAACTGAGACCACGAATTGGGGCCATGATTACTGTAGCAAACACACTGCACCGCTTATGACATTGTGTTTTGTGCGTATGTGTGTCCCTTCCCGGACGTGTTGCGTTCACATTACACACAAATACAAGTCACATTTGTTTTTTGTTATGTGAACGACTACGTAAAAAGATTGAATTCTCACAAAAAATCCACAATGGGCATCGTACCCTGCAGTGTGAAAGTACCCTATGCAGTTGCCCCTCGTTCATCTGAGTTAATTGGTTCTAGACCAGACAGCGATAAGTGAATTTCCACAAAGTAGGATTCAATATTAATAAACATAGTATTTATTTTCATTGTTAGAGCATGGAAATCCTCTTTCTGACTTTCTAAATACACATTTTGACAAAATCAGAGCCCTGTAGACATGAAATAACACCCCAGTCGTCACTTTTACACTCCTATTATTCTTTGTTTACACCACATTGCACAGGCTACGGCATCACTGAAGGGACATAAGAGACGGGCTCCACTAGCATCTCTACTTAACTTATTCTAAACGTAAGTGTTTCAAACGAAGTGAGGAAGAAGTACAAATAAGCCAAAAACTTACCACTTCCACACGGAATGAGAGAACCTTTTTCTTTCTTTCATGTAAGCCATGGCATGTTGGCTTGGCTCTGCTGCCTCAGTAGCAAGTCTCCATGCAGTGTGAAAGGTCGTGTAATCTAAAGACATGTCTCATTACATTAATGATGGCTAGTGACCAAAATACAATGTATAACTTGTCTTTCAATATGTTTCGTTTGAATAAGCCATAGTCAACCACGAAATAGTGATCACTTATTCATTAATTATTTTTGAAAAACCAATATAGTATATCTTGGAACCGCAATATATATCGATATTCGAACCACAATGTAGTGAGGAACAACTGTCTTTTTTGTCATCCATTCCCAAGCATCATTGCAGGTTTCTGAGATTGTTAATTATTTAAACTACCTTCCTCACTTGTGCTATAGGATTAATTGTGGTATTTTTTGACAAAATGCCAAATAAGTCACCTTGCGGTCCACTTGTGTGTCGATATTAGCTGACTTAGAACGGTGCGTGTTTGATTTTTGAGTCAGATCTTTGTTCACATCAGTGAATGTGATGCTCACAGCGCATTACATAAAATCTCAGGCAAAGTGGGGCGAAATTAGTTATTTTTTCTTTCTCTCCCTCCCTCCATCCTTGAAAATTTGATTGGCAGAGCATCGCTGAGGATAAACATGCTTGTTCGCACACAGACACACTATCTTAACCCCCACCTCTTGCTCTCTCTGAGGTACTAGCTGTATTTCCATATTTGGGCCAGTGAATAATAATTTGACTGGCGGCAGTCGAGAGGAGGTCCTATGATTGTGTCAAGGCTGCGCATACTGACAGTGACGCAGACACACACACACCCTTGTTTTCATTTTGTGGCTATACAACAGATTAACACCAGTGGGATTCAGTGTTTTTATTTATTTATTAACACCATGAGTCACATGAAGTAGAATCTGTAAACAATGCATATTTGTGTATGTACAGCAAGATATACAGTATTTTTATTTCATGAGCGTTCCCTATGTTCATATAAATGTGGGCTCTTTTGTCAATGTAAGCCTTTTAATGCACACTTTGTGTGAAGAATACTGTATGTATTTATTTGGGCACTGATTTAACTGAACAAAATGTTCCGCAAATGTTTTTCACCATTTCAGCCTCGAATCTGTATGCATTTTTATATATATATATATATATATATATATTGCAAATCCTGGAGTTTCTCTGTGTGGACAAAAAACATGCTACTTTGGTGGAACAGAGGCTTCACAAACCTTCTCTTTACACTCTGGATTTGACAGCACTACAGGGTTGTGTTTATGCTACATAAATGAATGATTCAATGGGACTTGTTCAGCAATCTGCTGTTATTTTTACCCCTGTCATTAAATGCAGTGATGTCCTTCAATAATTGCTGTTTGCAGCATGTACTTTCTCCCAGGCAATTTGTACTGTCTGTCAAACATTTCTAAAATTTTTTGGAAATGTTGTTTTTTCAACCATATTAAAAGGCTGCATTTCTTTTACAAGGTAGTGTGCGACACTGTCTGTGAGCGGGCACCATTTTGTGCTGTTTCGTTTTGTATTTACTTTCCCGATCACAAACGCCTCAGTAAGCGTTGACTTTCGGGATGAAGGCTCTGCTGCACCTCCACACAGACTATGGCATTCGGCTTAGAAACCATGGCTTTTGTGCCTTCATTGGTTTTACCATTTGCTTGCTAACTTCATAACTGCTAGCACTCTGTCTGTACATCCACTCACTAGTAGCCCCGCCTCCACAAAGACCATATCCCGGCGACCTTAGTGTGGAGAAGCGGTATAGAAAAGGGATGGATTAATCGATTTATCCTGTATTGTGACAGGCCTAGCGAAATGTCTACAAATTATCCTAAAATGTCCAGGAAGACAATAATTGATGCAGATTAGTGATGGGAATTTTGACTTTTTGCTCAGCTCTCAAACAGCTCCTCAGTTTTTTAAGTTTTCAGTTACATTTTTCCCCAAGGTCATATGTATGACATTTTTGGGTAGCAGGTTATTCCTTGCTTTATGCATAATTTTAGCTGTTTGAAAATTTACTAGATCATCAAATTGCAATAGTTGTGATTTTAGAAATAAAGACTTTGTATGTTCTCTATAAGCAGCATTATGGATTATCCAAAATCATCTTTTCTGTGGTACATTGTGATTATTGTTCCAGAACAAGTTTTGCTTCATTCAGTATTGAGGTATTTCTTGCCAGTTTGTATATTTTTAATGTGTGATTTCCAGTTCATCTTCTCGTCTATTATAAACCCCGAGAAATTTATTTTCATTTTCCATAAATTCAGGGATAGTCTGTTTTTTGTCAAACCATCTTTTTAGTATGATCAATTCATCTGTGACTTTTTTTATTAGCTCTTGTGTGCTTTCTCCGGAACAAAATGCAGTATTACCATCTGCAATGCAGATGTCATTTATGTATAGGTTGAACAGTTTTGATCCCAGTATTGACCCCTGAGGTACGCCACACGATATAATCAAACTTGCAGATGTATTGTCTCCTTGCTTCATGTATTGCTTCCTATTTGCTAGGTAGCTTTAGCAAAGATTGGCATTCAGAAAAAAAAACCAACTGTTTTTTCTTTCCCGTTGCTCATTTTCCTCACCTTTCCAGCTTGTTTGTGTGTGTAACCCTCCCTACTCCCTCTGCATAGTGTGCACAGACACTGCACCACACATTTTCACCAATCACATGCGGCTTTAACAGAAAAAAAAAGACGAGACAAAAATGACGTCTCTTGACTTCACAGAACTGTCTCCAGTCCACTTGAAAACCGTTTCCTTCACAAATGACACATCACTAGTTCAAATGGCAGTTTAAAGAAAGATGGGAATGCAAATACAGTAATAATCCCTTGCCACTTTGCACTTGGAATTTTGCAACTTGACTTTATTTTACTTTTTCAAAAACATTAATAAATCGTACTGTTTCATGGCTGAATATAGACTATCATTTTTTTTTTTAATTACAGTTAAGCAAAAAAAAAAGGAAGTAAGCAAATGTTACATATTTTTTGCCTAAATTAAGAATTTTCAAGCATAAAATGGCTAAATGAAGTAAACATATAAGGCATTCAGAAGATGCATTCAAAGACGTGATGATATGTAGTGTTCTACACTGGTCGCTCGGTGTCATAATGTTACTATAATGTTTGCTGAGACACACAAGCACCAGACTTGACCGCTGGAAAAACAGGCTTTTTTTATTGCAAATTTGAATCATCTCATAACAGGCATAATAATCACTAACACGGGCTACTGTTGCGGCTCTGAATTATATATATGTGTGTGTGTGTGTGTGCCGATATTGGCTTTTTTGCTGATAACCAATATGTCAATATTGTCCAACTCTCAAATGTAACATCACATATCTCCTGTGGTGGAATTGACACATATCTGTTGTGAAGCTAATGGATACTGAATCAGCAATTACCTTCTTAACGTGGCTGGAAACAACATCAAACACCACTGGTCCAAGACAAAGTACAAATCCGATGCGAAATTGAAGCGGAAAAGTAATCTACCTAACAAACATGTATATGAATGAAAATGAATGTAAAAGTGACTAAAAGGGGTGTTATTTCATGTCTAAAGGGCTGTAATAATGTTAAAAACTTAGAATAGAGATCGGAAACAGGTTTTCTATGCCCTAACTCCGATAATATTCAATTTATAAATAAGGAATCCCTTATGACAGTCGGCCTGGAACCAATTAAACACCATAAACAAGGAATTACTGGTCATGTTTGTGCGTCAAAGAGAAAAACACTTGTGTCTTTTGTGTCATGAGGCGGTGTCAGTCATCTAAGACTACAATCTACACCAAACACTGAGCAGTATGTAGCCTTCAAGAAAAACAACAACCTGTCCAAGAACTTGAATAGTGTGAGTTGTTGGTTGATGAGTAATGTCGGTTTCTTAACCTGATAAACCTGTTCTTTTGTCGCTTCCCTGCCATCTCTGACAATACCAATGTTTGGCTGTTGGGACTGAGTCGCCTATATGATTGCACTCTGCCAATCGGGTCTTCTTAAGCCGTCGTGACTGCGGCAGAAAGATGCTGGACTGTTTCTGTGTCTTTGCCACGCTCCACGGATTTTATTGTGAAGTAGTTATTTCCCGTTCCACCTCGTATTTCGATCTCTTTGTAAGCACATTCCTGTTGCCATTATCTGTTCCTAGTGCATTGTGTAGAGTGATCTGCTCTTTGTTACCTTTCTACGACATCTTTCTCCAGTTCTGGCTTAGCCCACCTCTATTTGTTTGTAGCATAGTGCTCCAACACGGCGACCTTTTGTTGCCATTGCTTTTTGTTGTTAATACCTTTATACGTATATCTTTTATTTAGCCACGTTTTGTGAGCTTTTTGTTCATAAACTTGGTAACTCTGCTCAAGTGTTAGCAATGGGGTCTAAGATTCAGTTACTCCGAACAATAACATAACCCACTTCCAGTTATTATAGGAAGCAAATGATTTTATGTATAATAATACATAACATATCTCTGAAAGTTATTTGGTAACTGACAGGACTAAACTCATATGTCTCCTTCACAGATCCTCGCGTGGAGTAAACTAGCCAAGTGAATGCACAGGGGTTATTGTGTTCCTGTACTTGAGAGTCCGCACACCAAGGGGTATTTCGAGGGGAATTTAAGGTCATGCTCACAGCCTTTGGGACCAGAACTGAACGTCCTGAGGCATTTAAGTCCATCCCACCCTCCCAACTACAGATTACAACTTTTGTTTTCTTTCAAGGTTAGAGAATAGTTGACAGTGATATGCAAATGCAAAGGGTGGTGGGGGAGGGAAAAGGCAGGAAGAAGAGGTAGCGCCAGGCCAAAGGCAAGATGCTGATGTGTTTGGAATATTACAGTCTCACGTTGCTCCCTGTCTACTAGCCTTTCTGTGACTCCACTCTGGAGACGTAAGCAAATACTTTGGTATGTGTCTGTGTGGTGTATTCAGACAACACATGTATATTTCATCAAAGTGAATGATATGTCTACTACTACTACTACTAATAATAATAATAATTCATTTTATTTGTTGGCGCCTTTCAAAACACCAAGGTCACCTTACATGCGATAAAATAATCACAATAAAACATAGAAATAAAAATAATAATACAAAGGAGGAACAGCCAGACACTCAATCCTAAAAACTGTAGGCTAAAAACTGATTTACTGAGTGATTTCTTTAAGTAGCATATACAAATAGATTTCAGAATAACTGTTTGCAGTGATGTTTATTGATTGAATTATTAATTGAGTGTTTGATCAATTAATCTAATAATTGAGTGTCTGATTACAAGTAGTTTTTAGACATAATGCCTTATTAAACAATTAGGTGAGTAGATGATCAACTCTTTAAGTGTGTCAAAGGTTAAACAAATAGTGGTGCTCACACATAGTGAAGGCCATCTGAGACCAGCAGCTAGATAAGGGCACAAACAAGTTAGTCAGCCTTGAGATAGACTGAGAAGTATGTGTTTATGTCACATTAGTGTCAACAACTCAGCGACTATCACCTGCTGGCGTCACACAACTTCGTCAAAGAATCCGGGAGAAACATATCTATGGAGAGACTGAGGCCAATGGTCTGAGCAAAACAATTATAAAAAGGCAGAGGGGACCATCGATCGGGACCTGTTTCTCTTTCTTCGAGGGGAGGCGGAAGGCGTCCATGGGAAGAGATATTGTCCGGAGCTCTGAGAAAGTACTCCTCTTAAAATGAGGAGTGGCAAGCAGAGCAGCGGATGATGAACGGAGTGAGCGGGACAAGATGTGGGTGGAGATCAAGCCATGCAAGAATGGAGGTGCCAGGTTATGGAGGTTGGAGAGAATGGGTGTGATCTGGTCAGAGTATTTAGTGTTGGTAATAATTCTGGCAGCGCAATTTTGAATAAACTGAAGTTGATGGGAGCATTTCTGTAGAAGACCTGTAAGAAGGGCATTACAGTAATCAAGGCGAGAGGTGACCAAAGCATTAATGAGAATTTCTGTTGAGTGCTGGGACAGAGCGAGTCGGAGTCGGGCGATGTTGCGCAAATGGAAGAAGGCTATGAAATATTAACATGGGATTGGAATTGGGCTTGCTCTCTTGTGAAACGGTAGGAACTAAAACACCATTGATTTCAATTTTGGGGGAATGAAGAGCAATAAAAGTGATTAACTTAACTTTTTTTGCCATTGAGCTCAAGCATGTTCATGGGCATTCAGTTTGTGGTGGTCTGGAGACAGTCTGCAAGGGTAGTAGGGGGTGATGTTGAGTAGCGCTTTGTCATGAGATAGATCTGAGTGACATCAGCATAACAACAAAAATGAATGGCAAAATGATGAGAGGGGAAGAAGATAAATTACAAAAAGTAGGGGACTGAGGACTGACCCTTGGGGGACATTGTGACTGATTGGTGAGCATAAAGATTTAACATTGTGACCTTGAATAAATTGCGAACGGTTGGACATGTTAGTGCCACTGAAGAGCTGTTCCAGGGACAGCAATGCAGGCTAAACCATCCAGGAGGACAATGTGGGATATAGTATCACAAGCTGTACTAAGGTTGAGGAGGACGAGAATAGAGAGAAGGCTGAAGTTTGCTGCAAAGGAGGAGTTTGTTGGGGATACGAATGCTGTTTCAGTACTGTGATTGGGTCAAAAACCAGACTGGATAGGCTCAAAGAGATTGTTTGTAAGTAAATGGTCCTGGAGTTGTGCAGCTATTATACGCTCAAGTATCTTTAAAATAAACAGAAGGTTTGATATAGTAATATATTGCACTTAAAAGCATTCAGTCTCCTGTCCCCTCCCTGAGCTGAACTTCTGCTGGTTATATATAGTCTAAATCACACCTGTGCACTAATCATGGTGTCTAATCAGCATCTTGATATGGCACGCCTGTGAGGTGCGATGGATTATCTCAGGAATGAAGAAGTGCTCACTGAAGACAGATTTGTGAACAATATTTGAGAGAAATGGTGATATTGTGTATGTGGAAAAAGTTTTAGATCTTTGAGTTCATCTCAACAGGAAAACAAAAACAAAAGTGTCGTGTTTATATTTTTGTTGTATAACAAATTTATCCTTTCAAGGACGACAGGGATTATAGTAAAGGTAATCTAATTACAGTAATCCTTCATTTATTGCCGTTAATTGGTTCCAGGCCTGACTATGATGAGTGAATTTCCGCAAAGTAGAATTCCTAATTTATAAACAGAATATTTTCATGATGACAGGATTGTCAGGTGGGAAGAAGTGCAATCAAGTAATAAAGGAAGCAAATATATTTACAGCACAGTGGTACCTCGGTTTTCGTAGGATTCACTTTGACTAAAATTATTGCCGAAATTTCTGTACACTGCGGACAAACATTGTGCCTAACAATGCCCGTGTATTCAGGCCACAGTTATCAATGGATGGAGTGAGAAACCCCTGCTATGGCTTCAAAAGCAAGCCAAGCTAAGCTAAAAGCTAAGCAAACCAATTACAAGCATGTATGAACATCAGTACACATATCCTGGGACCGTTACATAAGTGTTCATGTAAAAAATGAAAGACGCTATGATCAAATGTGGAGTTAATGAATGCAGACATAGCAGCATCAGAGTAGAGACAGGGCAGGAAAATACCACTGATCTACAGTGAATTCTCAGAACTGCTCCACTGTCAAAGGAAAGTAGGAGTAGATTACCACATGACACTTCCAAGCTTTAATGGCAGGCATCAAATGAAAAAGGCAAAACGAAAGCACAACATGTTGTGCAATGTTGTGGAAAGCTTCTTCCCAAAATAGATATGAAGGAGTGATGTAATGTTGGTCGGGAATGTGGTCTCACACCTCCCTGAAAGATACTGAATGATTTAGAAAAAAAATCAACGAAAAGAACATAACAAATAAAACACAAAATAATTGTGAATAAATGCAGCCTTAATTAGTTTACCAAATGGCAAACTGCCTTTTATTTGTTTAGCACTTTTTTTTTTTTTTTAACCCTTCTACATAAAGCCCTGGTCACACCGCCGGAACTTTGCTGTAGCGTCCCTGGAACGGTGAAAAAAATTAATCACCGCTCGTAACCGCGCACCACCGTTTAACAGAAGTCAGCCCCTGTTAAGGCAACGCCGTATACGCTCGGCCACCGCTGATGGTCCCTCCTACCGCTCCGAAAGTTTTGAGTTGCACAAAATATTGCCAGCGGTGAGGAGCGGTAAATTTTCCGCTACGGCAAAGTTCATCACCGCTCCAATAACGCCCAGTCAAAGTTTGGCGCGGCTAGACGCAAGTTCGTGGACGCTTGGGTCCGCTACGCCAACGCAGAAATCTCGAACGCTGGACCACTGCTGCTTCGCCAGCTTTGCCCGGGCGGTGATTTAACGTTGCACAAACTTAGTTGGAGCGGCTGTAAGCGTTTTATGAGCGGACACGGGATTGCTAGAACGGTGTCAGGCGTTGAAGCAGCAATGAAGCAGCGATCCATTGCGGTGATGAACTTTGGTTTGCCGTTGGTAAGGAGGTGTCGGAGGCGGAGCATAATTTCGCTATAAATACAGGGAGAAATGGACCAGGAGCCTATTTGGAAAAGTCAAAAAAGTCAAAATGTTATGAAAATAACGTCAAAATATTATGGGATAAAGTTATAATTCTACATGATTTCAATGTTCTATAGCATTTTTTAAATAAAAGGCACACATTTTTACAAACTGACATTTATTGCACTGTAATTAGTATTATTTATTACCTCTAATAAATAACATCTTACAAGCAGCACTGTAACAACATTTATAAAATTAGAAAATGTATCAAATATACATATGAAATAGAAATAATATAACAAATGTCATCAACCAATGTATAAATTTTATTAAGCATCATTTCAAGGTTTAAAAGCCTCGCTCTCCTCCTGTTGTTGATGTTCTCCTTCAGATTGTTTTGTAAGAAAGTCCAGAATTGCATTTTGTCGTATTTGACTTTTCCACACTGAGATTGTAGCTTGTTAATGGTACTGCAGTGCTGTATTGTGTAGCAGAGGGCTGACTTCAGTTGGCTCAGCATCTCCTGCAGGAATGACACATACGCATGATTGATGGGCTACAACTATTAACTCAATGGGAATACAGTAATAGTAGTATAGTAACAGTGTGCCAAAAACAAATATAAAGTGATGGTAAAAAAAAACAAAAACAGATGGGACAACGTGAGATTCCAAAAGTGGAATCAAGTTTGATAATGTGGTCACCAAATGTTTACATCTTTTATTTAGCTCACGTCCCGACTATCCATACTGTATGCTGAATACAATAAACATATCTCACCTTGACAATCGTTGGTGGACTACGGTGGCTGTAATTCACAGCAAACGGACTTCGCTATGATGTGCTGCGTTACATGAATGTTTAGATGGCCTGCCATGGCCAGGCGAGGTGCGTTGTAGGCGGACATATGTCCAGGCAGCCTCCGCACTTCCACGGAGCTCGGGGGAACCAGAGTATACTGTAGAGCGGGGCATAGCCATGGCTGAAAAGGGGGCGCTTTAGTCGGACACAAACATGGCACTCTCTCGGCCAGTTTGGTAATGTAAATTCTCCTCACTAGCGAGCGATTTTAAAACGCAAGTTACACTTAACAGGCTAATGTGGTTACTCTCTCTAACTAATCATCTATAATCATTTATGAAATGCAGTAGATTGCAGTGAAGTTAGATGTCTGTGTGAGCACAGCTAGTTATAACTAGCGAAAACAAACAATTCAAAACATAGCGAATATTTACATGGAGTAGCAAATGATTGAATATATAATAAAACGTGAGTGATGTTACTGTGAAACTCAATAGTTATGCATAATTACTTACATTTTTATGTTTCTTTTGGTCTCTGCAGTTCCGTCTTCTCAGCGAGTGTCGTAGCTCTGCCTTCCCTTTGTTTCATGTGTGGTAGCCTACCGCACTCGTTTTCAAGGGATATATACTCCTTAGCACTTACTCCTTACCCCTCGGTTTAATGAGAATTGGGACACCACTTGATTCTCGTGAACGCGCAAAACCTAGGGGTAAGGGGTAAGACGAGGGGTAAGGGGTAGAAATTGTTGGTCTTGCCTAAAAATGCACGCATTTAGTTAAAAATATTATATGGCTCTTATGGAAATGCATTTTTTTAAATGAGGCTTTCATGGCTCTCTTAGCCAAAAAGGCTCCTGACACCCCTGACATAATTAAATGAGAAAAATAACCTCTTTAACTTAGTGCTGCCTCCACCTCCCTCTGGAGCGGCCTAGCGGTGGTGCGCAGCGTTGTCAGCCGCTTGGTCGTCCTTCTAGCTGAGCAGCCCGAGAAGGCGTTTCTCCAGACGACTTTACAGGAGAAATAAGTATGTCCCATATGTGCAGTAATGACCTGGCTCTTTTTAACTGTTTTCATATCCTTAAAACGCACAGAAAACAAAACGTCATGTGTGTTCATGTCTCACATAAGGATAGTGGATGATGGGCAAAATTCCCAAAAAAGTGTTTTTCCTTTAAACACCAGTGCCTTTTATACACCGGAAATTATGGTAATAGCCATTGTCCAAAGTGGGGAAATTATAAACCCTCAATTCTTGGTTATATAAATTATTTTACGGCTTTTTTTCGGGCACTGAAAAAACTACAGACGAAAACATTTGCTAGCAAGATATGTTGGGATGGATGGTGTGGATATGGATGGTGCAGCTGCTGGTACACGGATGAATCCATCGGAAATGATAATGGAGAGAATGATGGACAGGCAGAGACACCCAGTGTGCACCCTCGATGTTTCATCTGGACATTCTGCAGAGAAAACCTCACTTTCAAACACGGGCAGGACGGAGTAAGTGAATGCGTATGTCATCCACATGTGCGTGTGTGTCACTTGCAGTCACAGTAACATAATACAGATCCCACACAAGAGTACAGCACTCTTATACAGGATGGTTCCCACCTGAACCTTCTGTGGGGCAGCTACGATTAGCACATTGATCGCTGTGCTCAGTGCGCAATTCAAAGTTGTATGGCATCAAACACTGCAGCAGAAGCCTTGTTTAATGTAAACAATTTGATGGGTATTCGAAACATATTGTAGCGTGTGTGTAGCGGGATAAGTAGGTGGAGTGTTTCGATGTTGATAGGTGTGAGGGTTCTCAAGCAATAAATGAATGCTACTACAGCTCTGCTACTTGACTCCAATCGACATCAGAACAATGAACTAATATCTCCTCCTCACTGATACAGCAGTAAATGTGGCTCCGGGTCAGTCAGCTCTTTACTTTTATCTCCTCATCCCTCTTCAGTGTAGTCGGATTGCACTCACTAATATGTCCTCCCCTTAGTTAGTTGTGCATTTGTCATGTTCTCTGAACCTGTTGACAAAAAACCTAACAAGGGAGGCAAACTTTAAAGTTGAGGTCCACTAAAAACTTGCAGTGTTCAATCACTGCCATGTTAGATTTATATTATTATTTCAACTATAAATTCAGTCTAATAGATCAGTGCATTTTCAATCTAATAGCTAAAGAGAAACCTTTCGCCTTTAGAAAGAGCCTTTAGCCTCATCCTCATAACTGTACGATTTTAAGTTAATGAAAAATGTGGCAAATAAAACCTTGCACACAAACATTCACTCTGTGTCCACTGTCTCATCATATATGGCCATTGTAGAAAGATCAATTAAAAACTCCTACTTTCAGAAAAAAGATGCTAAGAAACTCCAATCACTATGATATATACTAGGGTTGTTACAAGAACCAATACTTGCAGACTAAGTCAATACCAAAACGCCAAAAAATAACACATTGCTGTTTTTTTTTTAGGTCTTGTCAGTACTGACTGTACACCTTTTTCTTTGGCGAGCCGTATCGATTCTTGGCGGAACTGATGTCGGCAGTATATGCGTGTGAGCACTGAGGCGACTGAGCAGTCAGCGTCGAAGAAGAACACCCGCTGTCTTAAAAAAATGGCTTCAACAAGTTGGGGTGAAAGCACATTAACTCAGCATATCAAGGGTAGTAGGAGTCGCATGTGGAGATACGTCACATTCCAGGTGGGTGAATGCGGTGCGGCAACTCGGTGTAGGTAAAAAGTATTTAATTATAATAAACTGTAGAGCAGAAAAAAGGAAGCTTGCAGAAGCTGTTACGACCACTGGCACAGGTGCCAGGTGTTATGGGCCCCAGAGCAGAGACAGAGGCAATATGGTGTAAAAAAGGTATTTAATTATCACAAAAAGCGCTCACAAGGGAGGAAGAAACAAAGTGCAACAAAATACACCGGTGACTTATGGTCACCGGGGAGTAAAAGTACAAAGAAAAACACAAAGTAGCAAATAAAAACACACAGGAATCCTCAACAACTTACTGAAAATTAGTGATGGGTCCGGCAACACCAATGCGCCGGCGCATGCGTCAAGCTCATAGAGCAAAACCCCGTGTCGGTGTGCGTATCGCTTTAAGAAAGTGACATGACTGATACAGAAACTGTTTTGAACTGACATTGACGTGCCAAACTGTGTTTATAAGGAAGCGTATCTGTCAACGGGATGCATCTGCCAAAACAATCTCTGATCTTTTGCGGTTTAGCATCAAAGTCATCAAGAATTATGGAGCAGCCTCAAGCTTAACGAAAGGTTTCCGCCATGTAGGACCATTTTGATCTCATATTGGTTAAAAAAAAAACAGAAAGCAGACACTGGATGAGGCTCTGGTGAATTTCATCCAGAAGGACTAGGAACTGGTTTAGGTCCTTGAGCCCTCATATGTTTTGCCAAACAGAAAGGTTTGTGGGGAAATTATCGAAAGTAGTAGTTGATATATCCGCTTTATTTAATTTAATTTAAATATATTGATTTGCTTTTGGTTTGACTTGGTGTAATTTTCAGACCATCAAACAAATGGTGGCCAAAAAGTACGAGGAGGAACAGGAACGAGTGAAAATGGAAGTACTGCAAGCCGTGGCAGTGAGTATAACAGCTGACATGTGGACACCTGTGAACATAGAGGCTTACTTACCTGTCACTATATTAATGAGAATTTGGAATTTGTACATCTGTGTTGGTAGTGCAATACTTTCCACAAAGTCACACTGCTGACAATTTGGCCCAAGTGAAAAGGGGCATGAGGGAGGACTGGGCCATAACCAATAAAGTAAAGTGTCTTGTGACAGACGCAGCACCAAACATGATTGCATCCACTAGACAGCTCCAAATTCGGCACTCAATTTGCTTTGCACATACTGTAGTCTCAATTTATTCGTTAGTAAATCATGTCATCGGATCCCCACACTTGCATCCATCAGACACAAAGCTCGGCACATTGTCACATACTTCAGATGAAGCACTACAGCCAAGGAGAAGCTTGCTCGACTGCAGCAACAGACGGGACGACCAACCCTGAAACTTATCGAGGTACCAACACGCTGGAACAGCAAATATGAAATGCTGTCAAGGCTACGTGTGGATATGTCTGGCCTCTCTAAAAACAGATTTGACTCCACTTACAGCTGATGAGTATACCATCATAGGAGAAACACTTCTTGTGCTTAATCCTTTCCAGCATCTGCAGTGGAGTTGTCTGAAGAGAGGCCAGTGTCAGGATCAAAGGTCATTCCGATGATGAAAATGCTCTATCACTAGAGGATAATGCTTCAACCTTGCACACACAGGTAGCCATACACCTACATGAACACCTGAAGCGTCTACTCAGACACTGCTTTCGATCTGGAGTGATTGTGTTACACTTCTCAATCCCAGATTTAAATCACTTGGGTTCTGCAGTTCCTCCAAGTGCAATGAGGCAGACTGCAGTCAGAAATGAGCCTCAGCCGGGACCGTCTCACAACAGCCGTCTGCACCCACTTCAGGCATGCAGCATTATTTGTTTGTGGTTTAGAAATCATGTACTAAAATGGTATTTTTTTGTTTTTTTAGATAACATTTGGCAACATCTCGACACCTCAGTGGGCAGGCAGACCAAAGTGCCACAACTGATGCCGTCTAGGAGGTGCAGAGACACCTGGCAGAGGGCAATATTGCCAGGTCCCAAGATCCTTCGAGATACTGGGACAACCAAAACACAATCTATCCAAACCTCTTCAGGCTTTCCTTACAATTTAGCCGCGCTCCAGCTTCATCTGTGCTGTGTGAGCGGATGTTTTCTACAGCTGGAGAAGTATCAAAAAAGCATAACAGACTCAATCTCAAAACATTGGAAAAACATACTTTAAAAAAAAAAAAATCCCAAACCACAAGCATCCTCATTCACAACACATTCACGTTATGATAAATGTTCACATTATTTATTGACTATCTAAAAATATCAAAGATATTTTAAATGTAAATGAAGATATGAAATAATACAAGATAAAATACAATCCTCAAATCAGTGTCAGTTGAGAGTTGAGGTCCAGCAGGTGTCAATATTAAGTGGCACAGTATCGACATATTATCAATACAGTTTGGCAACTGTGTCGAAACGCTCATCTACGCCTCATCTACCCATCACTGGTTGGCAGCAATAAATAAAAGGCGTACAAGGAATACTAGCAATGTGGCAGGCAAAAATGAGGCTCGCCCGCACAAGGCTGGCAAGGTTAGACAACAATCGGGCACCGACTGACTAGGCAGCATTCCTTAAGAAGGGCTTGATTACTGATTTGCGGCAGCTGCGCTTGTTAGGAGAGCAGGAGAGCAGATTCCTCTGCGGAGCTGAAATGAGACAGCAGAGTGCAGCAGACCAAGCAGAGCGCAAATATGACAGAAGCATGTAGCCAGAACACACACTTATGGCATGAGACAAACATGCACATCGATAATATATTCACCAATGACTTTGATAATAACACAACCTGTGGCCTGTTAATCAACACCAGTGACAACCTTCCAGTGTTTACAATTTACAGTGAACATTATAATAAAAGACAGATGGAAGCCAAAAATACTTTTCAAAGCCGACGCACAGAAGATAGCGTCAGCGCTTTCAGGAAAGATCTAGAAGAACAAAGATGGGAGAGTGTCTACAGTGCAAAAGATGTGGATGAAGCATATGACAACGTTGGATGCTCTACAATAAGAACTGTCCCTGGCAAGAAAAATCCAAGAAGCAAAAGAAAAACAGTCAGCCATGGATGAGAAAAGGACTAAAACAACGCCCGTAAGAAGAAGAATACATGACAGGACATTCATCATTCAACAAACTAAAGAAGCAGAAAAAAAATATAAGACATATAAAATAAGTTGACAACAATCTCGAGAGTGTGTAAGAGGTAACATTATAGTCAATCACTAGATAAGAATAAAAATAACATTAAAGCAACTTGGGGCATTTTAAATAGTATTATAAGGAACAGCACTAAGAAAGCAGACTACCATCATTATTTTATGGTTGGAAACACTAATACGGATGATATGAATGAGCTAGTTGAACAACTATTCTGTAAATATTGGACCAAAACTGGAAGAAGAATTCCAAAATTCTGGACAATGAGGAAAGGAATGAAACCATAGATAGGAATCCTTATTCCATGTTTCTCACTGATGTAACTAAAAGGGAAATCACTGACATTGTCAATGATTTTAAAGCAAAAACACCAACTGACTGTAATGGAATCGAAATGGAAACAATAAAAAGGGTTATCAATGTTATCGTAGAACCGTTATCTGTATATCTGTATCTATATCTGTAACTTTTCACTTCAGACTGGAAAATTTCCTAACAAAATGAAAATAGCCAAAATAGTTCCAATCTTTAAAAATGCAGACAAACACCAATTTACAAATTACCAACCAGTTTCCTTATTACACCAATTTTCTAAAATTATCGAAAAGTTATTTAATAACAGGTTGGACAAATGTATTAATAAGAATGGATTACTATCAGATAGTCAATACGGATACATTTCAACCTCTATGGCACTGATTGAAATCACGGAGGAAATTACTAACACTATAGACCGCAGAAAGTGTGCAGCCGCAGTATTCATGGATCTTACAAAAGCCTTTGATACAATTAATCGCAACATTATAATAACAAAATTAGAAAGGTACGGAATCAGAGGATTAGTTTTGAATTGCGTTAAAAGCTACCTAGGAAACAGGAAGCAATTTGTAAAGCTAGGAGAATACACATCTGCAAGTTTAAATATCACGTGTGGAGTACCACAGGGGTCAATATTGGGACCAAAACTGTTCAATTTGTATATTTATATATATTAGTTGGTCTTATTTGCGGATGATACCACTGCCTTTTGTTCTGGGGAAAACACACAAGAACTAATTAAAAAGGTCAAGGATGAAATGGTCATATTAAAGACATGGTTTGATAGAAACAGATTATCCTTGAACTTAAGTAAAACAAAAATAATGCTGTTTGGAAATAGCAGAAAGAATACATACGATCAAATACAAATAAATAGAGTGGATATTGAAGAAGTGAAAGAAAATACATTTCTGGAGATTATAATAGACGGAAAAAATGAGTTGGAAAGCTCATATCAAGAATATACAACAAAAGGAGGCGAGAAATACTTCAATATTGAATAAAGGAAAATTTGTTAAAAATTAAAATTTGCCGATTTAGTCATTTTCAAACCACTAAAATAATACATAAAGTCAACAACTTGCTACCCAAAAATGTCATACAATACTTCTCTATTAGGGAGGAGAAATATGATCTTAGGGAAAAACTAAACTTGAAACACTTATATGCGAGAACAACGCTAAAAACCCACAGCATTTCAGTATGTGGAAATAAATTATGGAACGGAGTGAGCAAGGAACTCAAACAATACACAGAGATGAGCGAAGTCAAAAAACAATAATAATGCATCAAAATCAGTGTTATTCTGGATTATTGACCCATACAAGGCTCTAATTACCTCATATGAAGTATCCTACTTTGAAACTCATTTTTGGAAAATATTGCATATTTTGTCTTTTTGCGATGAAAGTTTTTTGACAAAATGGGCATAAACCTAAAAAAATAAATAAAAACTACAGCATATATCAACGGATAGATCTGAAGCTGACTAGTGATTAAAGTGTTGAAAGTAAAAACAAAACAAAACAAAAAAATTATATATGTCTTTACGAGTCGAACAGTTTACTGGCGAGGGAATTGTTACGGTGTTTACATTGAAGGAAAACCCAATGGTTAAATAAGCTTTGCTTCTTCCTACTCCTTTTGGACATGTGGAATTGTGAAATGAGTCATGTGATATATTTCATTGTAACTTTCATTGTAACATGCATGTTCAAATAAAATTAAACTAAACAAAACCAAGCTTAGTACGCTTGTAGAGGGGCGCAGGTGTTTAATGCTCACTCAATCCCCCACATTAGAAGAGATGGTTAACTAATAAAGCAACAACACCACCATGATACATGACATTATGAGATGCTCTCGGACAGTCTCCGAGCTTATGTTATTTGAACTAAAACTTTATTTTTCTCTTACAGCATCAGTCTGAGTATGATACTGATGTGAGTATGATGTCGACCAGGACAAGCAGGAGGAGAGTCATAAAATAACACAGAAGTTTATGAAAGGCACAGAAAATATGATTCACATTTAAAGCCAAAAAGCTGAATACGGCAATCGCATGGATCAAGTGCATGGTTCAAGTTCCCATCTACATAGTAGAAAGGTATGCATTCTGTCAAATGCTTCAGCAACTTGAGCCCTAATATCAGTTACCAAGCAGAAATGGTGACATGTAAACGGAGATCGCCAAAATTGACACTGAAACTAGAGAGCTCATCACCCAGCATCTCTTTTTTTTTTTTTTTTTTTTACCCCTGTCCTGTCCAGCCTTTAAAACAGATAGAATTGTAGATCTAAATGCCGTCAAGTGCTCAACAGATTTACTCTGCCAGGGAGAAGTGTGATGTACACTTCCCCTGTCATACAAAATTTATTCGACCTTGATGCTTGTTATAAAGCACATTTGGAGCGACCGGACCGGAGCAGGAGGGGACAGAGAAGAAGAGAAAAGGAAACGGGGGGGGGGGGGGGGGGACGAGAGGGGGACAAAAACAAAAAAAGAGAGACAAGAGACAAGGACAACACCAGCAACAACAACAATAGTGACAGAACAACAGAAACATACAGAACGACATCAGCAAATAAATGTCTGTGACAACTATAAAGACGGACATAAGGACAAAACAATATCAACAACCACAATGACAAAGCTGTCAATGACAATCACACATAATAGTAGTAATGAAATGATGAACTATGATAGTGATCACAATGACAATACTGCATTGAAACAGTCACACATAATAGCAGTCATGAAATGATGAACTATGATATATATATATATATATATATATATATATATATATATATATATATATAGTCATACTGCTGATATCACCGTCGCTGTAATAAAACCAACAACATAATAACACCCTGGTTAACTCAGTGAGTAATGTGGGGAAGTACGTATGTACTGTGAGTGTGCATATGTACAGGTATCTCTGTATGTGAGGAAGACTTCATATATATGTAAAGGTGCAGAAATGTGTGGGCGTGTAATTGTCATTGAGAATGCATGAAAGGAAAGGGGCCGCCTTCACCCCCCAGAGAGCCCCGCCCCAAATAGCCAGGCCGGGCCCCAGCCGCCAGAAGGTCACCAGGCCCATAGGGGCAGGCAGCACAAAGATCACAAAGATCACCACAACCGGAAAGAAGCCCGCCCGCGCCGGAAGCGCCAACTCCCGCCCACCGCCCCCCCACACCCCCAGGGAGCAGAGCCCGGCCCGCCCCGGGCCAACCCCCGCCCGACCCCCGACACAGGGCCGCCCCGCCAAGGGATGCAGGAGGCACACCCTCCACCCACCCGGCGGAGGTACGGGCGGCAGAGATGTATCACCCAGCACCCGACCCCACGGAGCAAACCTCTGTATGCCCCCCCCAAAATAAAGAACTAAAATAAATAAATAAATAAAAGTGCACACATGCACGCACATACTGTACACACTCCTACGCACCCACACGCACGCACATACACACTCCTACGCACATACACACCCCTACGCGCACACTCATACACACACCTACTTACTCAAGCGCGCACACACACACACACACACACACACACACACACAGTGGTCGACTGCCCGACACCCGGAAGCCCCACCCTATCCCCCGTTGGTAACCCAAGGAGCAGCGGAGCTGGGGACCCCGGGGTCCCAGACATACGATCCAGAACCCAGGCGCGGAGAGCGCGGAGAGCGCGGACCGCCGGGGAGCAGGAAGACACCAGGCCACACCCTCCCAACGGTAGGACGCCGCCAGCAAGGCAGACAGGGGAGCCAGCGAGGAGGAAAGCGGAAACTGAGCAGGCAGGCGGGAAAACGGGCGAGCAGCCAGGCGAACCACCACAAAGCGCCAACCGACACCCGCGGGCCAGCAAACCCCGACGAGGGAGCGGGAGCACCACACTCCAAGCCGCAGGGAGGCCAAGCACCAGAGCCGAGAAGGCGAGACCAGCAGCAGACCAGCCGACGGCCCCCACAAACCACCAGAAGCCAGACCAGCCACATGCCACCAGAGCCGACAGCGCACCACCCGCGCACCGGAGCCCCACCCCCGACAAGCCCACAGACAGACCGGGGGAGGCGAGGACACAGACAGCGGCCCGGCAGAGCACAAAGCGCAACGGCGACAAACGCCCAAGCGCCCGGCAGAGCACAACCCCCCCCAGCGGGCCCGGCCCCAGGGCACCCGCAAGCATGACCAAGCCCCAACTCACCAGCTGGCCCGGCGCCCCAGCAGCCGCCACAGCGCAGCAACCACCAGCCGCCGCGGCACACGGGCCACCCGCAGCACCGGCACCGCCCCCCGGAGACCGCCGAACCCGCCCCAAGAGCGCAGAGGCGCCCGCAGCACGTGTCAGTCCAGGGGAAGCACCGCAAGCCACCCCCCCCGGCGCAAGCCCCGGCATCAACAGGCCCCAGAGGGCCACCCCAGGGAAGGGCAGGCGAACCAGACAAGGGCACCCCACAGGCCAGGCCGCCCCGGGCGAGCCACTGCGACGGCCAGGCCCCCGGCCACACCGCCGACCCTGGCGGGCAGACGCCGAGGTGCACGAGGCACCCCAATCCAGCCCGCCCCACCCGTGTATGTGATAAGGTGTGATTGTGTCTATAATGCAATAAAAAAATAAATAAATAAAAATAAATAAATAAAATAAAATAAAATAAAATAAAAGAGGAAATAAAATAAAAGAGGATGGTGTATCTGTGTGCATGTATATGGGGTGTATGTGGATGATAGCTAATGGTGCAATTAAAATCGGGGGACAGCTGCCGCTCGGAGGGCCCCTCACCTGACCAGCCGCCCCAAACCCTAAGTGTCTACTCTGCGATTAAAATTGGGGGGCAACAGGTCAGTGGCAGGGCAGGAGCAAAGGAGCCCCGCAAGGCAGCTCCCCTCCCCAATCACGCCCGACCACAGGCCACCCCCCAAAGTCCTATATATATGTGAGGTGGTGCAGTGGCACAGGAAAGACGGGGGCCCCACACCCCAACGCCGCACAAACCGAGCAGGGGGGAGACCAAGGACACATGACCGACCGGCCGCCCACCACAGACCAGGCTCGGGCGAGCCACAGGCCGCAGGACACACCACAGGCCCTACCCGGATGCCCAGTCCGGCCCACCCAACCCCCCAGAGGCGATACCCCCAGCGCCCCCCAACACTGGAGCCCCACCGGAGGTAGCGCCCGCAGCGCCACCCCCAAACCGCCAAACACCACGGACCAGCCACACGCCCCAAGGCAGATCCGACCGCCACCAGGACAGCGGGAACCGCGCCCACGCGCCCCCCGCATACCACCACAGCCGGCAAGGGAGCAACACCACGACGACCACAAGAGCACCAGACCCCACATAGAGCGGAGCACGGCCACACCCACGAAGCACGCAGGCCAGAGTCGCCAGGGAGGGACAGAAAAGCAAGCACCGCACGACCGGGCCCACGAGAGGAGTGGCCCCCCGCCCGGCGCCCAAGCAGATGCCCCCGGCCGCCCCGCCCCCTGCCACGCCGCAGACCGCCAGCCCCACCCCCAAACCCCCGGCCAAAGCCACCCCCCGACCGCCCCACCCCGGAGCAAGCATCCCCCCGCCGATCCCGGGAAGCACCACGCAGATGGACACCACGCCGCCCGCTCACACACGCACCCACCCACCCACCCTCCCACGGCCCCCACACGCCCCACACGCCCCACTCCCCAAGCCACAGCGGCTCCGTCCCTGAAGGGAGAAAGCAAGGGATCCCCCCCACCCCAGCACCACGCACCCCCCACCCCGAGCCCAAACCGCACATCCGCGACCCCCACCTCCGCGCCCCCAGTCACCCGGGGGACAGCCACAGGCGCCGGAGGATAACAGGCAGCTCCCACCTATCACACATACACCACACCCATAAATCGGTAAAATAAAATACTGTAAAATAAATAAATAAAATAAAATAAAATAAAAAAAATAAATAAATAAATAAATAAATAAAAAGGGGCAACCCAAACCACCCTCCCACCCAGGGGAGATAGCCCCGCGGGGGCAGCTGGGCTCAGGCACCCGCGCCCCCACCAGGGGGAGAGGCCGGCCCCCACACCCCACACCGGACGGCCCCACGCGGCAGCTGAGCAGGAGGGCCCAGGGCAGACCCCGCCCGACCCCCAGAGGCAAAGGAGGCGAGGGAGAGCCAGCGCCACCAGCCGCACACGGACCCCCCCAGCAGCAGTAGGCGCCCGGCACCCGCAGGATGCAGCACCCCGCCCACCCACCACCCCGGAGGTCAACCAACGCCGCCCCACGACCCCGCCCCCGCCCCATCACCCGACCCGGACCCCTCCCCACCCCCACCCACCAGCCCCCCCAGGCAGGCAGCCCAGCAAAGAGGACCCGGGACACCAAGCCCGCCACTGCCCGCCCCCGAGGTACCAGGCCCACCCAGCGACCAGGACCACACCCCATGCCAGATGAACGAGATCACCCAGCATCTCAAAGAAAAAACATATTATGCCCGCACAGCTTAATATATTAATAAATGAATATGTATAATTTAATGTCAAAGGACAGAGACCAATGAGAACATTATACACAGAACCATAAAAGGTGACATTGGGATTTGATGAAAATATGACACAAACGTTTGCTTGCTACATACCAGTAGCATAAACATTGGAGGACATTCTTACAGTCAAAGTCAAATTGAATAAAAAAATAAGAGCAATATATTTGATTACAGCGCTAGCCTCTACATTGACAAGGAAGATAGACAAAGAGCACAGAATGAAAATCAATGATTTTTTTTTCTTGTAGAGCAGTTGCTGGACCCCTCTAGAAAGTGAAAGTGAAGCTTGTGTAGAAATGAGAGTTAAGCTTGTGTGAGTAACAATAATGCATCTATAGTATTGTGTATCTGCGTCTTCCAGTATTTATCCATCTGTCACCTGTAACTCTTGCAAAACTGTGATTGTGCTATGTGATTTTGTGTGTCAAGAAGGCCTTCTATGAGAAGCTATTAGACCGAAAATGCACTGAGATAATAGGCTGAATCTAAAGGTGTAATAATAATAATATCTAACAAGAGAAACATATGTTTATGATGATATTCATGATGGACAAAGTCAAAACAGTTCTTAATTGAAAACCCAGAATGCTTAGAGTTAATTCTATATTAAGATGCAATTCTCTGGGTTTTGCTAAAAAGTTGCATCATAAAGTTGTTGCAGTTCATCTTTCAGTGACCAATCTACCAATCCATGTGGAAACATTGTTGTTCTCATGTCTACTTGTCTTTGTCTATTTGTCCAAATGTCCTTTAAGAGTTATAATTTAAAAAACAACAATTTATAATAAAAAAAGTATATTTAAAGAAAAATCTTTTTGTTTTTATTTGTTATTAGTGTCAACATTTTACAGTAGCTCTTTCTAGTTACATTATATTTGCTCTAGTTTTCCTAATTTTGCTGGGTTTTTGTTTATTTTATTTCTGCAATGAGCCACATTCCACAGATGGCCCCTGCACCACACTTTGGACACCCATGCATATTTTGCCAGGAAAAAAAGTGTTACCAAGCTCTGCCTTCTTAGCGATGTTGTCAGGGGCTGGGTTGCATGATGGAGTTTTTTTTTGTTTTTACAGCTTTTAGACGTGCATTGCACGGCGTTACAAATATTCATGTGCATGCCAAAGTAAGGGGGTGCTGCAGCCATGGCCTGTTAAGGCAATTTTAACGAATCAGAGGCGCTGATGACGTCATTTCCGTGGACAAATGATAACAAACATAGCGATGTACAGTAGAAGCGAGCTAGTGGACTGCTAGTGAAGTAGCGCTACTTTTCAGTACATTATTTCACATTTGTCAGCAAAATGTATTGAACATAAATCTGAAAATGGATGAAACATGTTCTTTATTAAGATGTAGCAATGTTGATTATCACTATAATGCTGTGAAGTGTAGTTCATTTTATCGATCAAGAAAGAACTCCATCAGCTGCTATCATTGCTGAAATAATTTTGTGTCTGGCCAATTGTCCTTTAACTGCTGTTTAACTGCTTCCACGGCAATCGTTATGCAGAACAAGGCAGGCATATTGTAATCTACTGTGTAAGTTGTGTGCAAGAAGCGGCGATTCTGTAATGTCCCTTCTCAGCTGCCGTAGTGTGCGCAGTAGAGTTGCGCAGTGTTGTCCAAGCACATGCGATGACGCAATAAAGAAGATGGCTACCACCTGAACTCACGCAAGTCATGTCGTCAGTACCGCCACATTATTTTACACATATATAAACAGAGAAGCTTTCAATGAGCCAGTGTCACACCAGTTAGAGGTCCGATCCGGTCTTGTCCCAAATTGCCATTGTTGGCAGAGGTGTCGACGTTTAGCGAGCAAAACAGCAGCAGTATAGCATCTTTCGAAACCCACAATGGCACCTTTGTTTGTCAATGTAAAGCGAAAGTAACTAGATGATCTCCAGGAGAAATTCACATTTCCATCAGCTCTGAAAAAAATGTCATAATGACCCGAAACCACAAAATAAACTAAAACAACCAAGGCAAGACATGATAGACAAGAAAAATAAGAAGTAGAATAAGAATAAAAACAAATAAATAAACCAATAAATATGAGACAGATCATGTCAAGTTTGTAGTGCAATAATACATGCATAATGAATAATAATACATAATAATAATAATAATAATAATAATAATAATAATAATAATACAACATATTAGTGATACATCATAATTTAATGCCAGTCCTGTTTATGTTTTTACCGCTCCCCCTCTGTTGCGTTGAAAAGCCGCACAGCGTGGGGGAGGTATGATCTGCTTAGTCTTTCAGTGGAGCAGAGCAGTGATAGTAATCTGCCACTGAAACTGCTCTTCTGTCGGGAGATGATGCTGTGTATTGGATGATGCTGGTTGTCCGTGATGGAGGAGCCTCCTCAGTGTCCTTTGTTCTGCTACAGATGTCAGACTGTCCAGCTCAGTGTCAATGACAGAGCCTGCTTTCCTCGCCAGTTTGTCCAGGCGTGTGACGTCCTTCATGAGGCTGCTCCCCCAGCACCCTACTACATACAGGAGTGCACTAGCTAACACAGTCTGGTAGGAGATCTTGCTTCTTGCATATGTTGAAGGACGCCAGCCTTCTGAGGAAGTACAGACTGCTCTGCCCTGAACGACTTGGAGACAAATAGAATAACTGTAGGAGATGAAGTTATAAAAAGGCTCTGTACTGCATTGCTGGGGATAATTTGGGCTCACACAGCATTGGGGGATTTACTGAAAATTTCAGCAGCTCTTAAAATGTTTTCAGGTACTGTGAAATCACAAGAGCGTTTGAGGGTGATGATCCAAATCGTTGTGGTACACAGTGCACGCCAGAGACATATGACACTACTTTTGCTGATCTTAAAGCTGTAAACATTCAAGACACCAAGGGTATGAAGGCAAACTCTGTATTTAATATGTTCTTAGGTCATTTAACCTATGTCAGCCTGTTCTGCAACATTGTTTAGGCCATGATACATTAGAAGGTGTCTTGTCATACAATGATGCACTTTTCCTTCAAAATATCATCAACGAAAATAAATGGCTTGCATACATACTTCTATACTGACACATCAAACAGTTTAAGTACAAAGCATCTGGCAGCTTTGTACAATGCTGTTATCCCTGAGGCTTCCAGGCTGTCTGGTCAAACTGTTCAAAATTGGAATTTCTTGAAATGTTGATACCAGTATTCATTGGAGACACAGTGGCAAAGCCAGTGGATGATGATGTATGGCTGATATCACTGGTCTAATCTGTACTCAAAAGATTTCTTTGTTCCAAATAGCATACATTTTGATTCAGGAATACTTGGATTCAAGAAAAAAACAAAAACCAAAACACCATTTCTTGCGTCATTATCCAACATTGATCATGAAATTTGGCCCACTGATTTAATAAATATAGTTTAAAAACTACTGCAATAAAACTTATTTATAGTTCTGCAATAAAAAATAAACTACTGCAGGTTAAAGACAGTTGTGTTTTATAGCCAAACCTTTACAGCAACCATGCCATTAGAGAGTTTGCCTTTTCTGAAAGGAACACCATTGTTTCCACTGACATACACAGTAGTACAAGGGTACTGTAATGGCTGCTTCTTATCTTTAGCCTTTCTTGCTGGTTCTTTGGGGCGCATTGCTATTGTAGTATAAATGATCACACAATTTAAAAGGTTTTCAAACTGTATTAAAAATAAGAGCAGTATATTTGGCTGGACTCCATCATCAATGAGGACGTTCGAACAAAAGAGCTCAGAATGAAAGCATCTGGTCACAACTGGTCTCCTCAGGTTGTGATCTATTGAATGCCCTGAGAATACAATGACATGGATGAATGAGAATATTCCCAGGCATATTTCCAGGTACTGTTATGAATATACGGTGTTTACACATACAGTACAGGCTAAAAAAGTGTGGACACGCCTCATTCAATGCGTTTTCTTTATTTTCACAACTCTTTACATTGTAGATTCTCCCTGAAGGCATCAAAACTTTGAATGAAGGTGGAATTACGTACTTAACAAGTGTGAAATAATTCTAAATATGTCTTATATTTATTTTCCAGAGGTGTGCCTTGTCAGGGTTACTTGGTTGAATTTCTTGCCTTATTAAAGGGGTTGGGACCATCAGTTGTGTTGGGCTGAAGTCAGGTTGATACACAGCCGACAACCCTATTGGACGGTTAGACTTCATCAGTAAAGAGAAACGAGTGGCCATCATTACTTCAACATATGAAGTCAGTCAATCCGGAAAATTCCAATATCAAAATCGTGTCAAAATAACCACTTCATTTCACCATTTCATAGTTGTTTATTTATCCATGACAGCAGTATTACAAAAATGCTTTGAGTACTTTCATTTTGTGATTGTTTTTGGTGTCATGAGCACTTTAAGCAGGAATCGTGTGATCACACTGCAAAAAACTAAAATTTCAAGAAAGTAAAAGTCCCATTTTAAGCAACCGTTTCTTTTTTTTTTTCCCTAAAAAGAAAAAATATCTTGTCTAGCAATTTTTACTTGAGAAAAATAATTTTATATTAAGAAAAGTATTGCTAGCTAATTCTTATGAAGATATTTTTTGCCAGAAATTTCTTTTTTCTAATAAGGTAAAAACCTTTATTATTATTACTATTCTTCAGCAACAGATTGATATACATTTGCCTTAAATTGAGAGCAAAACCTGCTTACCTAACTTTCTAAATTTGCTGATTTCAGAAAAACACTGCATTTTTCACATGAGAAAAGTAATCATATCAAGAAAGTATAGCTAGCCAGTTCTGAAGATCTTTTTTTTTTCCAGAAATTAACATAATTACGAATAATCTAAAAACCTTATTTTGATTATTCAACAACAGATTAAGAATATTTGTTTTAAGAATAAAACTGGTTTCTAAATTTAAGAAAAAGGACTCACACATAGAAAATATATCTAAAGATTTGCTGATTTCAGACCAATGTGAACGCTGCACAGCAAATTTCATAGTGTACCAAGATTATTCAATTATATTTAGTCATAAATAGTCGTAAATGTGTAAAATTCTTAAACTTGATTCAAGAAAATATTGCTCTTTTTATCGAGTTTATAAAATAGGTAAAAACTAGTGAATTTACATGCCGAAAAAGAATTCTGATAGTGTTTATGATCAGTGGCGGAGTTAGCAATTTTGAGGCCTAAGGCGAACATAGCCAGGGGCCCTCTTCATATGTTCTTTTAACACACAAAAAAGCAGAAAAGGTAGCCTCAAAGGCCCTATCAACATATAAACTTGCACTAAATTAATACAGGGTGAACAGGACAGAAGTTTCAGATATTAAACCAGTTGTCATGGGCGGCATGTGGTCGATAATTAGGATTCCAAGATGCAGAGAGACAAATGTCCGTGTAGCAAAAAAATTGTTTACAAGTCCAGAAAAGGATAACAAGAACAAAAATGCCAACAGGGAAAAAGTACATCAGAAACTCCGGGCCTAGCCGGGGGGAAAATATTAAACAAAAGAATAACTAACAACACTGCATACACGGAAATAGCAGGAGAAAAGACACGAGGCTAACAGAAAACACTGCTGAAAAAACTAGCAGGATAAAAAATGACAAGAACCGAAATAGCTGCTGAAAACCGAGCAGACTCCAAAAATACAAAGTGCAAACAAAAAACACTGCTACAATCCAGCAAGCAGAGAATACAGGTACTTACAAGGGCAAAGAAGGGTAGGCCAGAAAGAAAGGGTACAAGCAAATACTGAGACAATGAGAGCAGAATCAGGCGTGCATGGGAAGACAATTTGGCAACAGGTTGGTGACAGAGCAGAGTATAAGTAGTCCCAGAGATAATTGTCTGCAGGTGTGCATGAGCTCCTCCTACGAGTCGACAGGTGTGCGGCAACAAATAACAGACAGAGGACAGCAGAGCAGCACCGCAGCTGTCATAATGCCAGATATTTACAGTATTTTGGAACAAAAACAACCCAGATGTGTGCGTGTGTGTGTGTGTGTGTGTGTGTGTGTGTGTGCTGCAGAGAGAAGGAGAAAGAGACTGTGTGTATTTACTGAGGGTGAAGATGAACAATTACAATGAAACAAAAGCAATTATTAAACCAGCTCATTTACAATTTTTTCTATCAACTTTGTAAAAAATCACGAGACCATCGGTAATGAGGCAATATATATCTTTTGGCGTCCTCTCGCCATTTCCTCTTCTCGGACCCGCTCCGGTAAGTTTGCTTCATTTTAAGTAGCTTCACACTTAGCTTGTCACCAACGCACGACTTCTTCCTCTTCGATGTTTCATGGCGGCTGGCAAACCAAATTAACTTACCGCCACCTACTGGACTGGCCCACATAAATTTCTGGCTTCCCGGTCATCATGGAACAGTCCATTGTAGTGTAGGGGGGAGGGGGGAAGATAATACGAATTTAGCTTTCAAATGGCTTTCTTGTTTGTTTTGTTATTTGTTTGTTTAGTATGCTAACATAATTATATATGAATATAGTTTGGGGTGCTTGCTGGCTTTGGCGGCCCTGGCAGCTGGTTGGCGGCCCCAGGCATTTGCCTACTTTGCCTTAATGGTTGATCCGGCCCTGTTTATGACAAAAGGTTTTCCTAAATCAAGTGGATCCTACATCCAATCAATCATCCAATCACACTTTTTTTTCTTTTTAAATAAAAAAGTTCCATCCATATAATTTGCTTCATGCTTGTTAGTAACCAACATAACTAACATGCCGACAAGAGACTATGTTAGCTGCATGGTGGTCGAGTGGTTAGTATGTTAGCCCCACAATCAGGCAATAAGTAAGTAAGTTTGAAAAAAATTGGAAATCAGTATGGAGGAACTCAAGAATGTTCTGAAGTGAACAGCAAGTAGCAAAGCACCAGGTGCGCATAGTATTTCTTCACATATCCTGAAAAATTATGACAAAAAGTTGTGCAAAGCTCTGCTGGACCTCTTCAACCGATGACTACACTCTGGTACTGTGCCGCATAGTTAATAGTTAGTAATACTGTAATTAATTAATTGTAATAGTCACTGTCTACAACAGAAAGGGGGACCATGCAGAGTGTGGAAACCACTGGGGAACATCACGACTGGTTGGCAGGGTCCTTGCTAAGATTGTCCACAGACTGAAAAACATTTCGGAAGAAGTTCTCCCAGATTGTCAGTGCGGATTTTGGGATGACATGTTGTCTGTTGACTTCACAAAGGCATTTGAGACTGTTGACTGTACAACACGCATATCCTCAAAACCGACGGATGACCTGACAAGCTTGTTAACATCATCAAGCAGCTCCTCTGTAGAATTAAGGCACAAGTCTTAGTCGGCGGTACTGGCAGCAACTCTGTTCTCCCTCTACCCCACAGCTGTGCTCGACACTATGAGCAAAGGGCTCAACAAGGGCCTGTTCCTCCACACAGGATTGTAAATTGTTCGACCTTGTACAGCTTTGTGACCACACTAAAACAGAGAAGATGCGCATCAGAGAATTGCTCTATGCTGATGATGCTACCCTTGTGGCCAGTAATACGGCTGATATGCAGCAGATACTGGATTGTTGGCAGCTGATATGTTTGGTCTAAAGATCAACATATCCAAGATCGGGCTGCTCTACTAGGCTCCTCCAATATCCGAACTGCCAGAAACTATTACGGTCCATGATGAAACACTGAAGGCAATGGAATCTTTCAATTACCTGGGCAGCACTGTCACAAACACCAACTCTGCAGATTTGGAAGCGAAAAGGCCGAGAGACATTGGAGTTGTCCTTGCCTGCTCTATTCCATTGAGTGCACCACTCAGAGACATATCAAGGAATGACAGGATTCCAGATTGGCCACCTCCGCCCCAACCTCAACATCAAGTGACAAAGACCGTTTCCCAGATGTTGCGGTACTGTGTTGTGCACACACAGTGATGAATCCCAAATAACTGTATCACAGCTTTGCTGAGCAGGGCATGCATGTCGGATGGCCAACAGCAGACTGCCAAAAGCTGTGTTCTATTTGGAACAGAGCCGAGAAAAAAGGAGTCACAGAGGACAAAAATTGCGTTTTCGAAGATGTCTTAAAATGACGTATGAAGAAAAATGGCCTCCCTGGGAGGAAGAGGCTCTTCATAGAGCCAAACGGAAAGGACTGTTGACGACATCTACGTCAACTGTAGAACAGCAACGCTAACACGAATATCAACGTGTACATGACTGAAGAAACTCGGCAGCAACTTGAAGCATTTAATAATGCAGCAATTGTCAACCGTTACTGCAGATACCGAGCTGGCCAGGGCTATGTAGGTTTGGATGTTTTTTCCCTCCCTTAATAATAACAAGTTTCATTTAAAAACTGCATTTTATCTTCAGTTGCGTTGTCATTGACTAATATTAAAATTTGTTTGACAAACAAGGAAAAAAAAATAAATCAGGAAGGGGCAAACATATATGTATATATGTACATATATGTACACACACATATATATATATATATATATATATATATATATATATATATATATATATATATATATATGTATATATACATATGTATATGTATACATTTTGAAATGTTTTATAATTTTGCATGCATGATGCTTTAAACAGTTCTTTACAAAATTGAAAAAAAACAAAAAATTATTACCGTAATTTCCGGACTATGCACTGGTATGTAAGCTGCACCCACTAAATTTAAAAGAGAAAAAAATATTCATACATGTATAAGCCGCAGCAGGTGTCCACGTCGTAACATGGGCTATTTAGTACAAAGAAAGATGTTACACAGAAATATTTTTTAAACTTTTGATTAAATAAATGCTTTTTTCCAAACAGTGCCAAACAGTACGTTGTAACATGGCTAGTTAAACAGTACTGAACAGTGAGTGTAATATGACTAGTTAAACAGTAGCCTACCAGAAAAGTCATTAATTGCCATCATCCTCCTCCTCCTTCTCCTGGAGGGTAAAACCACTCAAGTTGTCCTGACAAGCGTCACAATTGAACAGGTTCATAATTCCTTTGTCACACACTTTGTCAGTCTCCCTCTCTCTCTCTTTCATTGTCGCTCTTTGTTGTTTAGCCATAAGCAGGTTTTTTATGGCATAACTATGAAAATATTCCATTTAGAGAAGCGAGTGTTGCCTAGCGTTAGCCGCCATTTGACTGACTGTTGCTGCACCTAAATCATTTTCACTCAGTGATCTGTTCCCATCTGGATGCGACCCGTCTGGAACTTTTTCCTGCATCTGTTAGTACCTTGTTTTTTTGTTGGAGAGAACCAAGGAGAAAGGGATACTTACCAGAGCCAAATCCACCTCAGCAGGCCCAGTTTTGGGCCTGTGTCGGTAAGTTTCCGTTGCTTTCTTCCGGCCTGTACGTCGATCATCCGCAGCAGGCTCCGACCGGAGCCCGTGCGAGTGAGTCTCGTTTTGTAACATCATCTGGCGGCAACATCTGACACTAAAGCAGTGGTACACAAAACTACGAATGGTACTGGCCGCTGTGTCTATCTTCTCCAGTTCCTGATAATACGGCCTGCTAGCTGTATTAGCTCCGGACCAACAACTCGCTTCCTGCTCCTGTGTTGACATTGATGTCTCCCCGCTGGGACAGCCTCCGGACTTCACCACCAGGCCCCAACAACTACCACTTGGCTCCTGCCTTCATCGCCGAGTCTCGACAACCGCCATCGCCGTTGTTCCTATCGACGGCTAGTGACACTAACTTTAGCTGGAAAGGCCACCGCAGGGCCTTCAGCATTCGTTGCCATGAACTCTCGCGTTGTGTTTATTTGTGGTAATGAACAGGAGACTTAGAGCTTGTTGCAGACAATGACAACGATAATTTCCTGGTGCGAGACAATGTGCACTGGTCAATACCGTGAGGCTTGTTACAGACTACAATGACAATGAGTTTACATTAGCATTGTAGCTAACCATACAATTGCATAGATGAGTGCTCCTCTACTCACCTCGAGTCAAAGGGCTGGTAACTTTGAATGCAACCCCTCATTGCTCATAATAACGGTTTAAAGTTTGATTCAAATGTTCTGCTCCTATTGAAGAGACTAGTGTTAGACAGATTTTTTGACTTGTGTGGTATCTTTTAGCTTGATTGACATATTCAGTTCATTTGGAGCTGTTAATACATATAAATATGTACAATCCTGTCCTGTCATTTATCTTTCTGTTAATTTAATATATACATATTTCAGACATAGTTGCTAATGGTGATTAATAACCGGAGTACCCGGAGAAAACCCACACACGCACAGGAAGAACATGCAAACTCCACACAGAAATGCCCAAGGGAGAATCGAACCCAGGTCTTCCCGATCTCCGGGCTGTTACTGTGTTGACCAACATGCTAACCACTAGACCACCGTGCGGAGTGTGAATGGTTGTTTGTCTATACGTGCCCTGCGATTGGCTGGCGACCAGTCCAGGGTGTACCCCACCTGTTGCCCGAAGTCAGCTGGGATAGGCTCCAGTATGCCCCCGCGACCCTAAAGAGAAGAAGCGGTATAGAAAATGGATGGATGGATTAATTCATTTAGAAACTATGATTAATTTGATTAAAATGTTTAATAATTTGACAGTCCTAGTAAAGACGTGTAAAATAGATTGCAGATAGCTTTATGATGAAAAGAACTACAGTTCTCATGATGCTTAGAGTGTGGAAGCAGGAAGTAGGTCAGAATTAGACTCTACTGTCATGTTTTCATAGAAGTTATATGTAGGAATCTTGTTATGATCTGACAAATCTTAAGTAACTCTGATCAAATATAGAATTATTCCAGCTTCTGCTTAGATACTTAACACAGGGGCAGCTCGACAAAAAAAACAAACCATGGCTGACATGCAGTGTCAAGATAATGTAAAATAATGTCATGTCTCAGCAATGTTTCATGTCTTTAATGAAAGCTAGTGACCAGAATACTACATAGAGTGCATACTACATGTAGTTAGAGTAGAGAAAACCTGTTGATACCTGTTTTTTCTAACTATGCTTTATAACATTATTAGAGCCTCTAGACATTAAATAACACCCCTATAGTCACCTTTACACTCCTATTACCGAAAATAGTAGACATAATAACAGAAAATAAGACATAGTATAGACTCACACGTTCGATTAATTTTCTATGTCGCTTATCCCTGTCCCTTGTTGTGTTGTGTTTTTACGTCCGATTTCTGTATAGTACTTCCTGAGGTGGCTATTGTTACATCAATGTAACATTACTGACACCTAGTGACCAGTGTAGAATGCTACATATAACAGCAGTCTTTCAATGTGCATTCTGAATTATATTTGTATTTTGGTGCATTTAGCCATTGTTATGGTTGAAAATGTTTAATTTACACCAAAAATACATACAATTTTCTAAAAACGAATAATAAGCCGCATTCAACCATAAAACAGCGATGAATTATTAATGTATTTAGAAAAAACGTGATAGAGTGACTTGTGACTCCAGCCGGTAATGTCAATCAGCGCTCGTTGCAAGCAAACACAGCTGGTGTGTGTTAGAAGCAAAACCGAATGCATTGAAGGGGCTTAAGTGTGACGGCGGGGGACATGTAAGGTAACAATTGTTTTTGGATTTCCAAAGGTCCTGTTTATTGTCAATATTACAGTATCTGTGTAGCAGAAAACCCGTGCGTATTTGTGTGGCTTTTCTCCAGGAGATGCCGTTCATGGAGAGATGCACAGCAATAATGACTTCCACTGAAAATCATTTTAAAAGATGCAATTATAGTTCATTATAGTACATGAAAAGAAGCAAGAAGCCAAGCAGCAAACAAGCAATGGAATTTCTTGCCAGAGGAATCAGGGCAAGACAATGAATGTAAGCATGTAGGTGACAGACACATCATGCACGTCTTGAAAGGTGCCAGATGTTCAGCTAGCAGGTGTGATGAACTTGTCTGCTCCGACTGTGTCCTCTGTCATCTGCTACTGGGAAGAGAGCAGTTTACTTTTTCCAAATCATCTTAAAATGTCCACTATTCTGTCCTCATGTTTGCTTTATTTACACCTTTTTTTTCTGACCGACATGACCAGACCAGAAATATTATGCATATACATTTTATATATTTCGTGTCCGTTTATTCCTGCTTGAAATTTCTACTTTCCGATAGTCGGTGGATATACGACTGTGGTTGTTTATTTCAATAAAGTGATTGTTGATCGACCACCTTTTCGTCATCCTCCCAATGTCTGGGCAAAAGCAGTATTTTATATCAACTCAAAAACATCACAGTCTGTGAGATGTGTAACCCAGAAGAGTTTGCACTTGTGGAATGAGCAGATTACGCATTTCCCAGCATGCTTTGCTGTGGTTAAAATGATCACTTTTGACTGGCTTATGCCTCTTTAAAGTGTTATTTTGTAAGACAGTGTAAAACTCAGTTAAAGTGCTGCCGTTTTAGCTGTGTACAGTTAAATTATTTTGACTTTTGGTCTGAATCTGGCACCCTTATTAAGGATGCTTGTGAATTTTGTGCTACGTACAATACTATTTCCACTTTTACAATTATAATGCTATAGGGGTAGTTTATATCAGAGGAATTGCTTAATTACCAGATTGCTGTAAACACTTTGTTTGATAAGGTCCTCAAGCCAGGCCAACTCAATGCTATAACAGTTCCGTGGGCCAGGTGAAATTGCAGCGCGAGCCAGATTGGGACCCTGGGCCCTGAGTTTGACACGTATGCACTACAGACTACACTGTCCACATCCAGTGTGGTGGGAAGATGAGTGAACACACATCTCTCCATGAACAGCATCTCCTGGAGAAAAGCCACACAAGCACAGGAAGAACAGGCAAATTATTCATAGTCCTGAGCTGAACCTTGAACCTTCCTGTGAGGTAGCAGTGCTAACCACTTGCATCACTGGCTTGCCCTCATTGGACGCCATATTAAAAAGCACATTCGTAAGGGTTAGGACACAGACACATGTTAAGTCTGCTTAAACCAGAGATCCTATCACAAAGACTCCAAATGAATCCACGAAGTCAGAATTAAGACATATGGTATGAGGAGAAGCGGCATAGAAAATGGATGGATGGATGGTATAGTTTAAGAGAAATCTAATTAATTACTATTTCAAACGTTACAACAACGTTAAATCGTTACCAACAGTGAAATCTTTCCTGTCCCATGAGTATGCACCAATATCTAACAGCTGCTATTCGCTTACTGGATCAATCAGCCAGGCAGTAGCAGGGAGACACAGTAAATCATGGGCTTTTTTTTTTCTTTCTGATGGTCCTTCTTTGGTGAGAAGTAATGATGATTGGCTACAGGTATAGCACAATCTCATGGTAAGCCAATCAGTACCAGAGTTGAGGTAGGTGGGTGTAAACCTATGCGCCACACGCACACAAGGGATTAGAATTTCATGCAGTGCCGAGATGGCGCTATCTGTGGATTTAACTCTAATCTCATCATACATCTTTCAATGGTATTACAAAGCTCAATCGCAGTTCTTTGACAGGTGGTCCTCGAGTTACACCGTTACAAATTTTGGTGGTGAAGGAATTACCTTTGTTACAGTATATCTTTGCATGCTAACACACACACTTGCAAGCACACACATAAGGTCATGTAAAAAAATGATCAAACCAGCCTTGTTTCTTCAGTTTCTTGTTAATTGTAATGCCTGGTACAACTAAAGGTACATTTGTTTGGACAAACAATGATGACAACAAAAATAGCTCATAAAGAGTTTAATTTAAGAGCTGATATCGAGCCATTTCAATGGTTTTCTTGATAATAACCAAAATCACATAAGTACGTACATCAACAGCTATGGCATTGTACTGCCAAAAAATTTTACTCTTGTGAGCTATTTTTGTGATAGAGTGAAGCCGCGAAATTCGAAGCACAAAGTGGCGAGGGATTACTGTATAGTCGTAAACTGGGGTGCTTGTTTGCCTGCTTGTGACATAGTTAACCCATAGTCCTACAAGTTGAAAGTGCAATATCTTTCATTGTTTACAAAAACTTACCCGGTAGCTGCCAATTGCAGTTTCACCATCTTCGATTTATTTTACACTGTGATTATTGCTGGCTTTCAAGTGATGTCATGTGAAGAGGAGGGAGGCCACATGGTTGGTAAGTGGTGGCCAGCTGGCTGTTCTTCTGCCCCTGACACCTTACGTCCTTGTTTAGTGGTGTGTGTGCCTCTGTTTGTATGAGTGACCCATACAATCAAATGGGACTGGTTAGACCAGAGGTCGGCAACCTTTAGCATCAAAAGAGCCATTTTGCCTCCTTTTCCATTAAATAAAAATGGTTTGGAGTTGCAAAGCATGACACAACTTATAAACTTTTATATTTTACAACAACAGAATTCAACTAACTGAGTGCAGAGTGCATGTTTCGACCTACTTTGAAATAATTTAAACACTGAACTCTGTAGGTTTTTTTTTAGTCGTTCCCGTGTTTGTGTAAAATTACATTAAAAAATTACATTCAAAAAGCAGGCAGGGCCCACTTGGCCTGAGAACCCACCGCCACCACCAAAGGGCACCACCAGCAGGCCCCATGAGGCAGTCAGCTGCCAGCAGGAGGCAGGCCAGGAGTCCTCACGCCCCCAGTTCCAAGGAGCACGGGCCAGCCCGCACCCGAGCTAAGGGACTACCCCGATAAGAAAAGAAACTCAACGGCACCCCACCACCCCAACAATGAATCCCACGCGTTGATGACATAGCCTTTTCATTAATACTCTTATAGTGTTGCTGTGTTCGTAACGCATCTTTATTACTACACGTGCTTATTGGCTGCTCTCAACTGGAAACCGATACTGGAAGTCATTGTCCCTCAGCTCCGTTGCCAGTCTATGATGTCATAATCATATGACGGCTGACTTGGTATTTCTTTGCTGTCACAGTTACGCCACAAGTCTCTGCTTTTTTTTAATGATCACTGCTGAAAATAAACCACAATAGAGCCAAAGTGCCAGCATTGTGATAAAGAAGGTGAGAAACACGTTGAAATCAAGATACTGTATAAGCCATGGCAAAGGTGTCGTTCGTGTGGCTCTCTCCTTCACTCGTTCATTCCTCTGTCTGGTGTGTCCCGTTTGCTGTCGCTGTTCTCTGCTCTGTATTGCGGCACCTTTTTGGAGTCCCAGGTGCACACCTGATGTCTGTTAGTCATTAGGCCTTAATATGCTCTGCTGTGACTGCATTCAGACACCAGACTGTCTTCTAGCTCCAGTGCCATTCCTGTGCTCTAGTTTTTGCCTGTGCTTGTTACGTATTGTGATTTTTGCTCTTGCCTGTAAGTACATGTTTGACTCTTGGCCGTTTGGCTTCGCCCTGGCCCTTAGTTTGTGTTGATACTTTTTGCCAAGTAACCTTACGTTACAGTCTCTTTGTGTTCTTCCATTTTTACTTACCTGTATACACATATTTGTGCTGTTTTTGTTAATAAATGTGAGTAAAACTCCCTTTTTGTCTCTGTCTGCTTTGGGGTCCAACTTTACGGGTACGCCGCCTAGTGACACATTGCCATTTATATGCCTTTATACACTCCTGATCAAAACCTTAAGACCAGTTCAAAAATTGCTAGAATTTGCATTTTCCACATTTGGATCTTAATGAGGTTTTAAGTAGAGCTACAATATGCAAAAGCAAGAAGGGAGAGTGAGACAAAAAACATTTGGAACTTGTAATTTAAACAAAAAAAAACAAAAATTAAATAGGTTGTTTATCACCTGATCAACAGTTTAAGACCACAGGCTATAAAAGCCAAAATGTTCATTGTCTGTCAGGAATTCACACTGTCATGCCTTCCTGATGGCTAAAGCTAAGAAGCTTTCTTTTTTTAACGTGGTCGGATTGTCGAGCTACATAAGCAAGGCTTCTTGCAGCGTGCCATTGCTGCTGAGGTTGGGTGCAGTAAGACAGTCATTGTACATTTTTTGAAGGATCCTGAGCATTGTGGAACAAAAAGGTCAAGTGGTAGACCCCAAAAAATCACACCTGCGCTGAGGATCCGATTGGCTGTCCATCAAGACAAAGGGCAGTCTTCCACCCAAATTAAGGCCCTTACCGGTGCCGACTGCAGCGCAATAACCATCAGACGGCATCTGCGGGAAAAGTTTGGTTTGGTTTGGTTTAATTTATTTGAACATGAAGGTTACAATGGAATACATCTCATGAATCATCCTTTCACAGTTCCACATGTCCTAAAGGAGTAGGAAGAAGCAAAGCTTATTTAATCCTACCCCCCCATCCATTCCACATCTTGTACAGTACATATTATTCACTTCCTGCGTTCCATGTCATGTTTCCTATCATAATCAGAATAATAATACATAATAAATAACAGCAAGAAGACAAAAATGTATATATATATAAAATAAATATAAGCAAAAAACAAAAAAAAAACGAACCTGACAGAACAATCAGTGTAGTGATCAAGACTCTTCTGCCTTGTATTTAGCAAACACCAACTGCGTATATTGTTTTTTGAATTTGCTCATCTCTGTACATTGTTTGAGTTCCTTACTCAATCCGTTCCATAATTTAATTCCACATACGGAAATGCTGTGGGTTTTCAGCGTTGTTCTCGCATATAAATGTTTTAAGTTTAATTTTCCTCTAAGATCATATTTCTCCTCTCTGATAGAGAAATACTTTATTAGGTTTTTGGGTAACAAGTTATTATTAACTTTATGCATTATTCTAGCAGTTTGAAAAGGTATTAAATCTTCAAATTTTAATATCTGTGATTTTAAAAATAAAGGGTTTGTATGTTCTCTATATTTGGCATCATGAATTATCCTCACAGATCTTTTTTGCAATACAGTGAGTGAGTGAAGATTGCTTTTGTAATTATTTCCCCATATCTCCACACAATACATTAAATATGGTAATACTAAGGAACAGTACAGAGTGTGGAGTGATTTTTGGTCAAGAACATATTTTGACATATTTTCAATGTTACTGGCATGACAAGGAGATCCCACCTGAGATGTTTTCTACCCGGCACAGTGGAGGGGGTTCATCATGATCTGGGGTGTTTTTTCATTCAGTGGAACACTGGAGCTTCAGGTGGTGGAGGGTCGTCAAATGGCGACTGCTTACGTGTAGATGTTACAGCGGGCATCCCTCATGACTGAGGGCCCTCGTCTGTGTGGTAACAGCTGGGTTTTTCAACAGGACAACGCTGCAGTTCACAATGCTCGCTTGACCAAGGAATTTTTCAGAGAGAATAACATCACTCTTTTGGACCATCTTACATGTCCCCCTGATTTAAATCCCATAGAGAACATTTGGGGATGGATGGCAAGGGAAGTTTATAAAAATGGCCATCAGTTCCAGACAGTTGATGCCCTTCGTGAAGCCATCTTCACCACTTGGAGCAATGTTCCCACTAGCCTCCTGGAAACACTCGCATCAAGCATGCCCAAACCATTTTTTTAAGTGATTAACAAGAACGGTGGAGCTACTCATTACTGAGTCCTATTGAGAAGTTTTTTTCTTCTGGTTTGGAGAGTTTTTTGTTATTTTTTAAGCGATGGTCTTTTGATCAGCTGACAAACAGCGTATTTCAGTTTAATTGTAGTTTTCAATTCATTACTTTTTTAAGTGCCTTTTGTCTCACTCCCCATCTTGCTTTTGCAAATTGTAGCTCTACCTAAAACCTCATTAAGATCCAAATGTGCAAAATGCAAATTCGAGCAATTTTTCAACTGGTCTTAAGATTTTGATCAGGTGTGTATACATTTCAAACTGATTTCTACATGTGAAACTATAATTGTTCAGTATTAAAAGTGTTTTGTGTTAACATTTGTGGATGTTTGGACTGGATTCATTGTATTTACATGTTTTGCTATGGAGAATAATTGCTTCAGTTTGCATATGTTTTGGTTTTAAATGGACCCTTTACATCAATTCTAGAAACTGACACAACAGTGTTTCAACAACAAGGTCAAGAGGTGCTATGACTATGCCACCCAATACAATACAATGCATTAAAAAGTAAATACCACAAAGTACAAGTCTGATTTTTCTACCAGTGATTCATGACAAATGTGATCATTCACTGTCATCCCTCTCACATTTTTGGTGATCATCATTTCCATCAGATCTCCCCTGGCTTATTTCTCTTGGCTTTATCCACTCTTCAATTTTAAATTCACCACAGAGGACTGAACTACACAAGGGGTGAGATGATAACCCATCCCAAATCCCCAGAGCTTCTTCAGTTCCACCTCAAATCACTTGCCTTCAGTTTTTCCTCATCCCTCCACTTCCATTTATGTTTGTTTGATTTCCATTCTCATTGGATGCTGGTGAAATCAATCCAGTTCACAGAGAGCTGGGAGAAAAGAAAAAAATATCCTTTGTCGTTGGTGTCTACAATCAGAAATTATATCAGAAATCAACTAAACAAAAGTGTTTTATCTATTTAAATACGGTAACTACGGTACATTTGTATTTATCATGTTGTTCTATGCTAAAAAGGACAAAAGAGGGCAAATGGTAGAGGGCAAATGGTAATTGATATCCAGTGTTGATCATGTAATATTACCTTTACTGACAACGTTGATAAGGAGTCAGAAAAATGGATGTATGGTTGGACCCAATGGGGTGGTTCCAGTAAAGCAGACAACAAAACCAACTGCCAAAATATTGTGTAAAATGTGAAATCAAAATAAATTTGATCACGATGGTAGGAAATTTATTTGGATATCGCAGTTCCACTCCTATTATGGGTTCTCCAAATGTAACTCTGACAAGGAGGTAATGACAGAAAGACCCCGTGTGTGATGTAAAGAGCAACATCCATTGATTGGCTCATTGCAGATAACGCTAATCTGATGTCATAACAGTGAGGATGTCAAAGACAATAAGTTGCCTTTTTTGGACTGTGATGTCCACCCATATCGGGACAACAAGAGTTTGTAAAAAAAACATACACACTGACCAACAGGGGCGGACTCACCATTAGGCAAACACAGGCAACTGCCTAGGGCCCTGAGATTTCCAGGGGCCCCCAATGTCTCATAAAAATTGATTCTAGTTTTTTTGTCTTCGATTTAAAGTCCATATTACTGTTTTAGTCACAAGTTCACCTGCTTAAAACTACATAAAAATGCGTAATCTATCATGATCGTTTCATCTGCTCCCCTTTCCCTTGTCATGCAATGGACTATTCCATGTTACTGCACCTGTGCAGATGGATTCCGAAAAACGGGAGCAAAACAAACTTGTTGGCACAGTTTGGAGAAAAATGAAGCGGTTACCCCAGTGGAGCGGAGAAGAAGGGAAGGCGACAGTTTTTATAAAAAACTACCGAAGGTGTCAACCTTTTTCAGTATCTTCATATGACCCAAATTTTGTGATGAGAGTCAATTTACTCATCTGATTTGCAATATGCATTTATCAGGTCCCTGTTTCCACGATACCGTCTTATCAAAAGGCACATCAAAATGTCTGATCCACTTGCGATACTCTTCCTCATCTTTAAAGCAAACCCAGCCATCATCATTGTCATTTACAGCGGGATATTTAACACCACTGCTGCCTCCGCCGCTCATTATTACTGCTATTATTACATAGATATATATTAAGTGTCTATCTATCTACACTGCTCAAAAAAATTAGAGGAACACTTGGAAAACACATCAGATCTAAACTGGGGGAAAAATGATCTTGAATATCTTTCCTGATAATAAGTGGGTGATATATTAGTAACAAAATGATGCCACATAATTTTGATAGAAATGAAAATGATCACCCTATAGAGGGGGGAAATCAAAGACACCCCAAAAATGAAAGTGAAAAAATGATGCAGCAAACTGGTCCATTTTGCCAAACTGTCATTGTAGCAACTCAAAATGATTCTCAGTAGTTTGTGTGGCCCCACGTGCTTGTACGCATACCTGACAACGTTGGGGCATGCTCCTAATGAGACTACGGATGGTGTCCTGGGGGATCTCCTCCCAGATCTGGACCAGGGCATCACTGAGCTCCTGGACAGTCTGAGGAGCAACCTGGCGTAATGTCATAACCTGGCGTAATGGCATAATGTCCCAGAGATGTTCTTTTGGGTTTAGGTCAGGTGAACGTGGGGGCCAGTCAATGGTATCAATTCCTTCATCCTCCAGGAACTACCTGCATACACTAGCCACATGAGGTCGGGCATTGTCGTGGACCAGGAGGAAACCAGGTCCCATTGCACCAGCGTCAGTTTTGACAATGGGTCCAAGGATTTCAACCCGATACCTAACAGCAGTCAGGGTGCCATTATCTAACCTGTAGAGGTCTGTGCGTCCTTCCAGGGATATACCTCCCCAGACCATCACTGACCCACCACCAAACCGGTCATGCTGAATGATGTTGCAGGCAGCATAACGTTCTCCACGGCATCTCCAGACCCTTTCACGTCTGTCGCATGTGCTCAGGTTGAACTTGCTCTCATCAGGGAAGAGCACAGGGCACCAGTGGTGTAGTTGCCAATTCTGGTGGTCTATGGCAAATGCCAATCGAGCTCTACGGTGCTGGGCAGTGACCACAGGGCCCACGACAGGACGTTGGGCCCTCAGGCCACCCTCATGGAGCCTGTTTCTGATTGTTTGGTCAGAAACATTCACACCTGCTGGAGGTCATTTTGTAGGGCTCTGGCAGTGCTCATCCTGTTCCTCCTTGCACAAAGGAGCAGATACCGATCATGCTGAGGGTTGAAGGACCTTCTACGGCCCTGTCCAGCTCTCCTGGAGTAACTACCTGTCTCCTGGAATCTCCTCCATGCGTCCAGGTACCGCAGTGATGCCCTGGTCCAGATCTGGGAGGAGATCCCCCAGGACACCATCCGTAGTCTCATTAGGAACATGCCCCGACGTTGTCAGGCATGCGTACAAGCACGTGGGGGCCTCACAAACTACTGAGAATCATTTTGAGTTGCTACAATGACATTTTAGCAAAATGGACCAGTGTGCTGCATCATTTTTTCACTTTCATTTTTGGGGTGTCTTTGATTTCCCCCCTCTATAGGGTGATCATTTTCATTTCTATCAAATTATGTGGCATCATTTTGTTACTAATACATCACCCACTTATTATCAGGAAAGATATTCAAGATCATTTTCCCCCCAGTTTAGATCTGGTGTGTTTTCAAAGTGTTCCTCTAATTTTTTTGAGCAGTGTATTATGCCCAGGAATATTCTCATTCATCCAGGTCATTGTATTCTCACGTCATATCTATCTATTAGCAGTGTATTTTTTTACCGAGGAGTCTCCCGCGGAGAGAACCTCGTATGCCGCTATTTCGACTTTTTTTTTACTTTGAGGAAAGCAAGCAGCGAATAAGCAGGCGCATGTCACAACACAGAAGGGCTAACTCTTCAGGTCAAGACTCAGCTGTCTACCTGCACATCAAAGAGAAACAGCACTCTTGAGGACAAAAATATACACATTCTAGACAGAGAGGATGACCAATGTCGTGCTCCACACAGCAACAAGTTTGCTAGCTCATTGGTGGTGGGGTCGTTTGCTGGTACGTCTGCCACTCCACGTGCTCAAGTTGGTTGGAGACCAGTGGCCTGTGAGCATGACCTGGCATGGCTGGGAGGCATAGATTGCATGCTGCAACTGGTGGTGGTTGGCTGAACTGGTTGGCTGGGGTCTTTACGTGTCTATAGCTGCCGGGTCTGGGGGGGAAGCGCTGCGCTGTGTATGGTGGCTTGGGGGCTGGTGGGTTTTCACGCTTTCCACCACTTCCCTCCCACCTGCCCCTGTTCTCGGGGTTTGCCCTTTGTTGTGGGACGCTCTTGTGCTCCGTTGCAAGTCCCTTCGTTAGTTTGGCTAGAAGGCTGGGTGTTTGCGGGGTGTTTGGTCTGGGCGAGGCAGCATGGGCTTGGGCCCACATTGCCCTCTGGACTGTAGAGTTAATGTTGCACCCCAGGGTAAACCAGCAACGGCCCCAAGTTTCGAACTTTACCACACACTTTAGCACACACACTAGCATGCATGTAGTCTCAGTTTTCTGCATCTTTGTCATAGCTGTTTAAAGCTGTTTGTTTCTCAGCATTAGCAGGTGACAATGCTGTTGCTGGATTTGTATGGTTCACCCTCTTCTCTCTGCTTCAATCCTCTATCCCCAGGTTCTACAACCAGATCCGTTATTCCTACACTCGTCTGCACCAATCAGCACAAGAAAATAGGCTAACACTAGTTAAAACCAGCTAAAACAGTTGACAGTGACACTTCTTGTTACTGTGTCTCGCTACTTTCTTTCCCTATCCATCAACTCTTCACCCATTCAGACTCCAGTTACAGTGAGTGTTAATGTGACTGATGCTATATTCTCTATTTTCTCACTTTCCTCTCTATCTGTCCCTTTTTGAACCATGTGCCGTTGGTAATGATAACGGTAATGGTTTTAAATTATTTTGATCATGCATACACGGTTACTTCGGCATATGTCACATGTTCGTATGTAGTTACACATGTTACACAATTCAACATGTCTGAAAAGAAGTATAAAACTGCAATACAAATTGGGGAAAAAACTAGAATGATACGCACTTGTCTCCACTAACACAAGAAGAAGTTGCTTTTCTGAAAAAGAGCCGCTCGAGGCAACTAAATACTCAATAAAATACGTATAGCTAGAAATATATAGCACTGAGACGCTGCGAACGCTAAGCATAATTTGTGTTGCTTTATTCAGTTTCTTTTATGACTTTTGGAGGTGATTGTACAAATTGTCCCCAATCAAAACCCCAAAGAGCCTCAGCCCGATGTCATGATGAAATTGTATTAGTCAACTGTATGTAAGAACAGCAACTGCAAAAGGCTGGAATGGACAACAGATCAACACATTTTAATTGGTTTCTGATTTGTTAATGTATGTTCTTTAATTTGAAGATTGACATTACCTTTTAGTCCATGCTTCTTGCAGTAAATAACTGATTAGGATTTTAGTTCCAACCAAACACCTATCATCCATCAGAGAAATAAATTCATGCTCAAAGAATAAGCAGTGACCTTTGACAACTAATCCCTGCTGTTTCAATCACCACCAGTCGAATGTAAATGAAGCTGTCTGGACTCAGCAATCCACGTCACATGGATGAAAAACCTTAGCCAACCATCCAATCGTGACTTGCCAGGCATTGCAGTTTTTATTGCCTGACCCGTTCATGTTATTTGATGCTGACCTTTTCATACTACCAATTAGAAGTCCTCATTTAGAAGTTTCTGGGAACATGTCTTTAGACATCTAAACTCACCACAGTTCCTAATTTGAAGGCAAGCTGACTATAGTTTTAAAACCCATATAATGTTTGCACGGTAATCAAACTAAATGTTGTAAATGAGTGGAGTGACCTATAATCAATGATGGGAAAAGAAAAAGGTGTGGCATTGCAGACATGAAACGTATGACAGCATGTGTTACTGTGCTGTGCATGAAAGTCCAATTCTCATGGGTCCAACACAAAGTACTGGCAAACTGAAATCATTGCTTTCACAAACTCCCTATCATAATGAGGTTGGTTTTGAAATCTACATACTGGGGCATGTTGACTTTGATGCATGGAAGTGTTTATCTTTGATAGCCACAAAGAAGGGGTAGAGTGATGGGGAGATAATTTCCTGTGCAATTAAAGAAACAGCAGTTCAATAATTGCAGAAAAACAACAAGGAGTGCTCTATGCATCTAGAATGACATCCACAAACAGTGATGGGAGACCTTTATGAGCCAGATGAATTATTTTTAGGTGAAACTGAAATAAGGATGTTTTTAAGCCAACCTAAAATCTCCAGAAACAGCATGTGGAAACTGACCTGTCAGCTTGCCAGGGATAACAACAGATAAAGTCAAAGAAAGCTCACACCTCTTACAGGGAATGACAATAACAATGGCGAGTTGGCTTGACATAGATTATTCTGTGATCTTGTGTCTGTCTGTCTCTTACAAGAGATTACTAGAGAGTGCACACAAAGCCCCCAACGTCTTAACACTAATGGTCTGTTATATTTTGTATTGATTCTTGGTGGACCATTATGTGGCAGGTTTAGTGCAAAAACAGCTTTAAATCGTCACTCTAAGAAAGAATAAAAGAAATGGATTAGTGGGTACAGTATTGTTTACCTGTCTGTATGCCTATCCATCCATTCACCTATTAAAACTGAAAGCTCAACCCTACAGTGCCTTGAAGGTCATACAGTTTACAATCAGACTACATTTTGGGGGAAAAAAAACACTTCACTAAAACACTTCAGAAAAAAAGAAACTTAATCTAATATAATGTATGCTGTCAGTGTACCACAGGGAGTTTTAACTGTCAGACCACAAACCACAACCGACCCACCAGAACTTTCCATCCTGCCACCAGAATAAAAATTGAACAGGACAATTACCATAAAGTCTATTTACATAATATACTTGTAAAATCATGGGCACTGGCACAGGCGGCATTAAATCTATTGCGGGTGGGTTATTTTATTGTGATAATCCGAGACAGCCCGACATTAACTGGCTTCCACTGGCTCTTGTGTCACAAGATTTCATGAGATTAAAGTGTGCCAAGATTTCTTGTTTGGAGAAAAGATGTTTTTTGCGGGAACAGGGCAGCCAGAAGCCAATCAGACTGTGAATTATGGCATGAATGATAATAAAGGTATGAAGTGGCAATGTGTCAAGCATTATTGGAGCCTCACATTAAGTGCTTTACACACATTTTAAACTCTGCAGTCCAACATATCTTGGTGTTGCCAGCGTCAGCAAGTGACGTGTGGCTGTTTTTTCCATAAGCGTTTAACAGCTGCGGTGCCATGTTAATATCCAAACAGAAGCTGTAGTAATGCTGCATTTGATCAAAGTTTCTTAAGATTTATCCTATCAAAACACGTAGCTGCTCAAACTTGTCTGTACCCTTAATCACCGTTACCATGAACAACCATCGACATTAATAACGGCAGCATCTTACCTCATATGTAGAGTAGAGGAGATCCATGTTGACAATGGTTGCTATATTTAGCAAATAGGTGTGTGCATTCAAAGTCAAAGACAGGAAGCGTGTTTATTTGGTACTTAAATACAAGTGGTCAACAAATGTAAAGTATCTGCCATGCAGGATCTCCGCCTCTGATTGTGCAGCAGTGCAATGACGGTCTGAAAGCTCTAAAACCTCCACAATGCAAAAGACAGACAGAGCCAAGAAGGCAGAACTTGGACACGTTCCTCCTTTGCCTGGCAGGAACTCGTCGCCCTGGCGAAACACACATGGGTGCCCAAAGTGCAGTGTAGGCGCCATCTGTGGAACGTGGCTCATTACAGAAATAAAATAAACAAAAACTAATCAAAAGTGGGCACAGACCGTAAAAGGCATACTGTAACTAGAAAAAAACTAATAAAAACACAAATATCTGTCTTTAAATTTTAAATACACACACGCATACACACACACACATACAGTTTTGTTTGTTTGTTTGGGTGTTTGTTTTTTTTCTAGCCCATCGGTAGCCCGTCAGGAGGCAGCTGATTGAGAGCTGGACGAGATGCTTAATGCCGGCATAATAGAGCCCTCCGACAGCCCGTGAGCTTCCACTGTTGTGATGGTGCCCAAAAAGAACAGCTCAAGGATGCGCTTTTGTGTCGACTACAGGCCACTGAAATGACTCCTTGCCCCTCCCCAGAATTGGTGAGTCCTTGGACTTGGTGGCTGGGTCCTCATGGTTCTCCACCTTAGACCTGCGAAGTGGGTACTGCCAAGTCCCACTGGCACAGGAGTCCAAGCCAAAGACTGCTTTTTGCACCACCGGAGGACTGTGGCAGTTCAAAGTCATGAGCTTGGGCCTGTGTAACGACCCTGAAACCTTCGAGAGGTTAATGGACAGAGTAGTGGCTCGTGTCCCACGTCAGAGGTGCTTGGTGTACCTTGACGATCTGTTGGCGCATGGAAGCTCATTTGAGGCCAGCCTGGACTTCCTGCGGGAGATGCTAGAGAGAACAGCAGCTGCAGGTCTGAAATTGCACCCAGACAAATGCCACTTTATGAGGAGGGAGGTGAAGTTTTTGGGCCACAAATTGGGACAGGAGAGCATCAGCACACTGGACGAAAAGATTGATTCCATCAAAAGCTGGACTGGTCCCACGTGCCACTTCAGCAGCAGCCGGCAGGGGAGAGTGGCCATAGACGTCGTGGGGCCCTTCACCTCTGAGGGGCAACAGGTCTTAGTGGCCATGGACTACCTTACAAAATGGCCAGAGGCATATGCTGTTCCTGATCAGGAAGCTGAGGCTTTGGCAGACGCCTTGGTGGAAGGGATGTTTAGCAGGTCTGGAACGGCCACCACCCTGCACAGTGACCAGGGCCGCAATTTTGAAGATGGTGCAGATTGCCTCCCCGCCTCAGAGACTTTGTTGTTCCATCAAGGACGAGGAACTTACTGTTGGGGGGGCAGTGTAGTGACCCTTAGGGGTGTTATGTGTTGTTTGTGTACGTGTTGCCATCAAAGAAGTGTTCCGGGGTTGTGGGTAGTGAAAAGTGACACGGACAGGAAGTGACAGCGTGAATTCCCCATTTTGGCAGAGCTGTTGGAAGTTAGTTTGCTGTGGGTTACGGCCGTGACAGTAGCCAGTGTTAGGGATTGTGGTGCTGTGTGGTGATTGTTTGACTTCAATAAAAAAGGCTGTTGTTCTGCCCATCCGGTCTGGTGTTTGTGTTGCGCACAGTGTGTTACATTGTTGTGTGGTAACATGTGGAACAGTACAGAATGATGGGTTGAATGATGCTTTGATAGAGTAGCAACAGGAGGTGGGGTGCAACATATAGTCGTTTAAGTTTGTAAATGGCTGACAGTCTTTGTAGGCTTCTTTTGTCCGTGTTGTGCTGATCAAAGGTGAGTTTATTGTATGTTACAGTATGTTTATTATTCTACATTATCCTAACAGTGGTTTATTTGGTCTGAAAAAATGAAGACAATAATATTGTTTAGCATCAATTTGTGGGACAATAAACATTTTAAAAATGCACCTGCATTGTTTTTTGACACGGTTAAATAAAAAAGTTTGTTTGTCCAGTCATATTTTTTCATTGTTACTTTTCTTAACAATTTATGTTAAAATCTTGTCTGGTTCTAGTGTACCTAATTTCTTGTATCGTCTCTTCTCGTGAATTGGGTCTCTCGTGACGCTCCATGAGGCCTTTCCCATGAGAACCTATGAGTCCTGGTATAGCTCTTCTCAAGGGTTGGAATACCTGACGAGATCTTAACTGACCAAGGAAATAACTTCACCTAACGACACAACTACTCTACACCCTCAAATGGATGGACTTACAAGGTTTAACCGGACACTAAAGCAGATGCTGGGAAAGTTCAAGGATGACACCATTGTAAAGACTAGGACCACTGGCAGCATTTTGTCCCTTTCGTATGCCGAGAGGTGTCCCAGGCATCAACAGGACTTTCTCCATTGAAACTGTTTTATGGCTGGGACGTGCAGATTCCATTGGTTCTGCTCTGCAAAGGCTCGGAGAGTCCTTCAGCCACCCAGAATAATAAGAACATTGTGTAGTTTGGACCTGAAATGAGATGTCTGTCAAGCTACATGGAGGAGGTAGAGAGGAAGGAGGATGAGGAAGACACGGGACGTTGCGGAAGGCCTGGTATGACCAACAAGCCGGATTCTGTGAGTTCAGGCCTGGCCAAAAAGTCTTGCTATGCCCGCCATCCTCCACCACAAAAGTGTTGACAAGCGGCTTACGTAATAAGACTGCATTATGTAACAATGTAATACATTTTCATTCCACTATTTAATAAGGCATCATTTTTGTAATAATCTGTCATATTTTGTTATAACATGTTAAGATAAATAAATATTAAAAGTGATTACGAAATGTGGAAGCGGCACTTTTTATTTTTAAAGAAAATATAACAATTTGGTGCATTATCTATCAAAATTGATGCCTTAATTAAAGCATCAGAACAACATTAAGCAGTCCATCTTAATTACAATTCTTTGTAATAAACTAGCAGGATGTTTTGTTGGCCAAACCTTAATCAAATGCAACTATTGGTTATAATGATCCTGGTTTTGCAAGCTAGAGATAAAAGCTACATTAATTAGTTATTACTAACACCAAAATTGCCAGTCACTGAAATGTTGGAAGACATACACACATGCAATATGGACTATGTTATGCAACTATTATACATGATACAAAGCATTATATTCAAGGAGGGTAAATTACGTTGTGGATCATTAGTGGATTCTGTTACTTTTTCTCCCATAGTATAGTTCAAAGAGAGACATCCATTTTAAAACTTCCTTTGGGTCTTTACTTTTTAATGGCTTGGACTAAAGACATTCATTACCATGAGGATTTATCAAAATGTGACATGATCATATCAAGGTCAACCCAATGCCTATCCTGTACTGCTTTGGCCAGGATGGGCCTCGACATGGGCACATTTCCAAATCTGGCCTGGTGGAGTTGGTAGCATGTGGAGCTTTCCAGGGCTCTTTGAATCGCATTTCACAAATTCCAGAGTATTGATTATTTATTCGCTTGTGTCATCCAGATCTTTCAAATCTGCTATTTTGGACCATTGCAAAAGAGAAAATCACCTTATGGATTGGAATGGAGCATACTGTATTGTGACAGAGGACAACAAACACCACCGATGGATCCGAGAGGCAACTGACATTCAGAAACGTTACCATAGGTCCATAAACCAGGATGAGGGGGCCATTGCACTCTCTCACACCTGGGATGTGGTCGTAAAGAAGTCGGATGGCGGATAGCGCTGTCGCCCTGCCTTTACTGGCAGGAAGACAGCGCCAACATTTGTATGAATCAGCTGACATGACACATCACAGGACCACTCTGAGGGAGACTGCAAGTGGGCCGTCAAAACTGTCAGCTATGAAAAATAAAAATGACCTAACTCTGATCTTTAAAAAGAGCTATTTAGAATGTATGAATGTTAGACCAAATAAACCTCATTGGGGTGCCGATTTTAGTTTTCAAAACCACTTTGAAGCTATCAATTTTTTTTAATCTCAGTAAAATGACTGGTCTCAGAAGCAATATGTTGCGAGCTCACAGCCCGCATTTGACAAAATGAGACCCTGGAGAAAAGCACCCGATATTGTACCTGAATCGCAAACTCGAGCCTCATGAGACCAACAATTCCATTGTTGAAAAAGAGAGACTGGCCATCAAATGGACTTTGAAAAGCTTGCGCTACTACCTGCTGGGAAGGGAATTTGATCTGGAAACAACCTCCGTGCCCACACCTGGATAAATTCCATGAAAGACCACAATAACTGCCTAACGAGGTGGTACCTTGCACTTCAGCCATCAAAGTTTAGCATCTGACACTACTCAGGCAAGACTGAAGTGGTGGCCATTGCCTCACAATACCAACCTTCTAGAGGGGAAGGATGACTTTGCGGAGCACGTCTACCAGCAGTGCATTTACATACATATATTTACAAGAACATGCACTCACATACACTCTCGAAACTCACTTCCCTGCTCATTTTCCTCTTCGTATTGCCATCGCATTTAGTGTGATTATCTATCTACACCTATCTACACCTTTTTCCTCTTTCAAGCTGTTAACATACACCCAAGACTGAGCACTTGTGAGTATTTCATTCTTGTTAACGTTAACGGTTGGTTAAGTCTGCTTAACCAGTTTTGAACAACTGGTCCCTGATCACCAAGTCTGAGCTTGGATATATAATCTTCCATCGTGGCAGTCAAATGAATTCATTCATTCAGCAGAGCATAAGAATATCTTCAATGCATGTGACTTGCTGATAAACATGCTGTAAAAAAAAACAACAAAAAATTGCTGACTTTTCCACTCTCTGGAAGAATGGCAGTGACACCAGTAATGCAAGTGCCTCCTTTATGACATTGCTTTGTGTTTTATTTTCCGATTAGCAAGAATAATTTTGTCACACTTTTGCATAAAAGACATTACACAGGCTGTAGAAAGTCATGGTGTCATGGTGAATAAATGTTTCTGCAACATTATATTATTGGCCACATGCTGACAAACACAAACTGGCAGGCGTCATGATCCAAATGTGTGTGCAAGAAGGGAGGCGGGACTTGTGCAAGTCGAGAAGAGATACTTGTGGCAGAGTCATCTTAGGTTTCTTCTCTGTATTGTATTAGGAAATGTGCAAATTCAGTGATTCTTACCGAAGACAATGTTCATGATTGGAATCATACACTGAAAAAAGTAAATCTAAGAATATGTAATTCTAGCATAATTAAGCCTCTTACAATTACAATTAAAAAAATTGTCTCTTGTCATGAATACATTACATTTTGAATTTGTCTGCATTTGTTTAAAACACAAGTAATTTTGATTTCTATACTTCTCAAGCTAAATGTGAGTGGTTCAACATATATTCTCATGAAGAAGCCCATGACACACTATTTGTTTGTTGTACTTACTTGGAATACAGTTCAATGGACACATACAGTGGTGTACACTGCGTCTGTGTAGGCTCTCAGTCGTACAGGAGTTGTCCATCGAGGGAAAGGCTTCTTGAGACGTCATCTGTACTTCTGTGAAAAAGGTGTCAGACGTTTTGCTCCTCATCCGAAGAGCTTCGTCAGCGAACTAATAAGTGCTGGTAGCCTAGGCCTTAAATACAGTAAGAGTGGGCGGAATTGGTGTGCCAACACCCTCTTTCTATTGGTTCCTTACACTAAGCCTGGGCGGAGTAGTGGTATAATCCTCTCCAGCTATTAACACCTCGGATAAAAGGGAAGTGTCGCTCCCTGAGTTGGGTATGAACGACTCTGATACTGGCTCATTAGCATCTATTGTTCTGGCTCGGCCCTGGCTCCACCTCATTTGCAAGACTAAGAGCTGTGGGTTTTGGTCTCAGTAACCTGCTGAACACAGGGTCCAAATTAAACCTCAAACCACCATTCCGATTCAATGATGGGTTCTGTTGTTTGACAAAAATAGCTTCCTTTACTCCTCTTTCAAACCATCTGTTTTCTTTGGCCAAAATCTTTACATTGCTGTCCTCAAAAGAGTGATTGGTTGCTTTAAGGTGTAGATGTACTGCTGATACTAGTACATCCTAAAGACAAGGCTCCAAACCAAAAACAGAGCAATGTGGGAGTGAAACGTCCGACACCTTCTTCACAGAAGTACAGATGACGTCTCAAGAAGCCTTTCACTCAGTGGTGTACACTGTTTTTTTGCATGTTTGTTGAACCACAGTTTGAGCTATTATCCAATGGTGAAAACATGAAACAGTGGTGAACCTTCACAGGAGTGGCCGGCCAACCTAAATTAAGTGAAGAGCGCAGCGACGACTCATTTAAGAAGTCACAAAAGACCCCACAACAACATCCAAAAAACTGCAGGCTTCACATGCCTCAGTTAAGGTCAGTGTTGCATGGCAGAGTTCCAAGATGAAAACCACTGTTGAACAAAAAGAACATTAAGGATCATCTAAATTTTGCCAGAAATCATCTTGATGATCCCCACGACCTTTGGGAAAATAGTGTGGTCTGAAGAGACAAAAGTTGATCATACCAACAGCAAAATATGGTGGTGGTAGTGTGATGGTCTAGGGCTGTTTTGTTGCTTTAGGACCTGGAAGACTTGCTGTGATAAATGGAACAATGAATTCTGCTGTATACCAACAAATCCTGAAGGAGAATTTGTGACATCAAGCTGAAACAAACTTGGGTTCTGTAGCAGGGCAATGATCTAAAACCACCAGCAAGTCTACCTCTGAATGGCTGAAGAAAAACAAAATGAAGACTTTGGAGTGGCCTAGTTAAAGTCCTGACCCGAATCCTATTGAGATGCTGTGGCATGACCTTAACAAGGCAGTTCATGCTCGAAAACCCTACAATTTGGCTGTATTACAACAATTCTGTGAAGATGAGAGGGCCAAAATTTCTCCACATCGCTGTAAGAGACTCATTGCAAGTTATCGCAAACGATTGATTCCAGTTGTTGCTGCTAAGGGTGGCCCAACCAGGTATTAGGTTTAGGGGACAATCACTTTTTCACAAAAGGTCATGGAGGTTTGGATTTTTTTAATAAAAAAATTGATTTAAAAACTACATTTTGTGTTCAGTTGTGTTGTCATGGACTAATATTAATTTTTTTAGATGATCCAAAACATTTGTCACCAAGTGTGACAAACCTGCAAAAAAATAATAAACCAGGAAGGGGGCAACACTTTTTCACACCACTGTATTGATATTCATTTTGGTATTTGTTTAAAAAAAAATCATCCTGTCTCCGCTGACTGTGAGAAGCACTGCAGCACATATTTTTAGAATGTCTGCCTTGCAGCAAGAAGGTTGGGTGTTCAAATCTCAACTTGGACCTCTTTGTGTGAAGTTGTGTGTTCTACCCAAAATGTAAAGTTGAACATTCAGGAATTACAGCTATATTGAAACTTGTCTATCTTGACACTGCTTGGACTGACTGACGGACATTGCTTGCACATTTACCTTTGACTTTCAGAAAGTGGGCGATTATGATTTTTTTTAACCTTCAGCAGTTTGTTGACATCATTTTACTCTATACATTATTTATTTTTACTTCTGATTTTACGTTTTATACTCTTATCTAACAGTAATTTCATTGAATATCTTGACTACAATGACTAGAGCTTTTGTAGACGCACCATCATGCATTTATACAATACATATAAAGAGGTTGTCCAAAAAAAAATACAAACTACTGGTAATATTTACATATAGGAAAGCCAGTAGCCAGTAGACTTTGCAAGGAAAAAAGCATAAACATAAACATACTGTAACTGAACTGAATCTTTTATGATTGGGGTGAAAAGTGTACTTTGACTCATTAGTTGCACAGGCATTAGTCAACTGTTATTTATAGTCAATTATCTTTCTGACAGTGTAGGTTGAAAAAACAACAACAAATAAATAAATAAAATAAATAAATCTCTTTTAGAACAGATTCAGGGTTTCAACATGATTTTATGATTTTATTGCTTTGTTTTCCTCCAGGCCTTGGAAGTGGGATTATTTTCAGTTCCTTGAAACAATGTGCAAACAATGGCTGCCTGGTCACAACACAGTGGAAAATGTATCATGTAAAGCAGAAACAATCCCCAGAGTGCATGCCAGAGTATTATAACAACTAGCAACCAGGGTATGAAACAAAACACAATAAAACCCACCAATTGGTTTTCCCACATATTTCTTATAGATACCTCTTGTGGGGTGCAATTGCAGTTTACAAGCATGTAGTTCCTTTATATTTATGGCACATTCACTCCATCCCCAGTCATCCGTAAGCTTGCCATTTTCTTTCCCTCAAACCTCTCCTTTGAACCACATACCAAAAAACCTGGACTGCATTCTTTCATCTTAAATAAAATTGGCTGAATTCGCTCATTCTTCTCCTTCCCTGCTGTTGAAACCCTCATCCACGCCTTGATCACATCCAGTCAGGGGAGGTAGAGCCTCACTAGTCATGATGAAAAAAAAAAGAAAAAATTATATCATAAAACAAACATCAATATTTGTTCATTGAACTGTATTCTGAATGTATTTTCTGTATGAGTCCAATCATTTTTTTACATTTTCTTATTTCAAAAAAAGCTGAATTTGCACATTTCCTGCTCAAGTGAGGCTCGCGCTAGCGTGCATGCCTACCATCACATTGCACACTTGAGTTGGATCATGCTGCCTGCCAGTTTATGTTTGTCAGTTTCTGTTTGTCAGCACGTTCCCATTAATATAATGTTGCAGAAACATTTTGTAAACAACATGCCTTTCTACAGCCTGTGTAAAGTCTTTAATGTAAGTGTGATATCATTACTCTTGCTAATCGGTAAGGGTGTCACGGTACACTCACAAGATAAGACGATACATGATATCAAATGTTGCCTTTTACCCTGTCTAGGATTCAAACCACGGTCCCCTGTGCCAACGTCGTTATCCACTACATTTTTAATTATCAAAAAACAATTATTTCACCCATGCGTGTTTTGCCAAGAAGGCAAGGTGTTGCCAGGCAACGGAGGAGTGTGTCCAAGCTCTGTCTTCTTGGCTCTCTTGATAGGCGGGCGTAGGGTTTGCTTTGTGGAGAGGTTTATGCAGCTTTCAGATTGGCATTGCACTCCCGCTCCGGATACTTCACCTTTGGTGACCGCAGATATTTAGTTACTGAATAAATAATGCATGATGCGAGGAACACTTCCTGTCTTTGACTTTGAACATACACCCCTACTTGCTAAATATAGCGACTATGTTGCAAAATTGTCAACACGGAGCTCTTCTACTAAGCTTGACTCCAGCTCGCGTTCTCCATTTCACTGTAATTCGGTTTGTATGATATTTAAAGTTAGTTGGTAGACTTCTTTCGTTACGTACGCGGTGCATTTGACAAGACAGAGTTGAAAACGGCTCGCGTCGCATTGGTCACTGCCTCCACTCAGGATGGGTTTTCCTCAGCTCAGCTCGTATCTAAAGTTACTTGGTAATCTTGTTTCGTTACATTTGCGGTGGATTTGACAAGACAGAACTGTAAACGGCTCGTGTTGCATCAGTCACTGCCGGTGTTTGTTTTTTTTTCGTCTGCTTGTTTCGAATTTGGCTGGTGATATAAAGTCAGTTGAAAAACTTTGTTCGTCGCGGTGCTTGTGAGAAAACTACAGTGAACAAGGCTGACAGATTATTTCCCTCTTTGCCATCACTGGATGTTTTCATGAATCACCAACTTCACACAGATCATTAAAAAATATTTAAATAATAGTCTTAAGTCTCACAGATCACTGACACCAGGGATCGTTAACCCGTCGAATGTGAGCTACGAGTCGATCTGCCGGTCGATCGTGAGAACATTTGAAAGAAATATATGATCACATCAGACACAAAAGCCACAAACGTAGGGGTGTAGTGGTGACCAAAGTGCGGCTCAGGGGCCATCTGCAGCCTGTGGCTCATTTAGTCATAGCATCACTGCAGAAACAAAATAAAATTAAAAAAAAACATTAAAAAAATTATAAAAATACAGCAAAAGGCACAATGAAAAAAAGCTGAAATGTTGAAACCAACAACCAGTAATAACACAAAGCATATATTGCATATATATCTAAGTTTCTCTGCAGATAGACAGTATATATATATATATATACTTCTGATCAAAATCTTAAGACTAGTTGAAAAATTGCTAGATTTTGCATTTTGCACATTTGGATCTTAATGAGGTTTTAAGTAGAGCTACAATATGCAAAAGCAAGAAGGGGGAGTGAGACAAAAAGCATTTTGAAAAATAAATTTATTGAAAACAACAATAAAACTGAAATAGGCTCTTTATCAGCTGATCAAAAGTTTAAGACCACAGGCTATAAAAGCCAAAATCTGCTCAAAATTGTCATTTTCTGTCAGGCATTCACACTGTCATGCCCTCCTGATGGCTAAAGAAGCTTTCTCTTTTTGAACGTGGTCGGATTGTCGAGCTGCATAAGCAAGGCCTCTCGCAGCGTGCCATTGCTGCTCAGGTTGGGCGCAGTAAGACAGTCATTCTAAATTTTTTGAAAGATCCTGAGCATTATGGAACAAAAAGTCAAGTGGTAGACCCAAAAAAATCACACCTGCGCAGAGCTGGAGGATCAGATTGGCTGTCCATCAAGACACAGGGCGGTCTTCGACCCACATTAAGGCCCTTACTGGTGCCGACTGCAGCGCAATAACCATCAGACGGCATCTGCGGGAAAACGGTTTAAAAAACAAAGACCTCGTCTGCGACATTTTCTTCGGCACGATGTTGACGTTGGTGATGTTCTTATGATGTTGACACTGCGATGTCCAGTGAGGTTATGATTTGCGTCATCAAGTAGCACCCTTTTTACAGTATAGGCTACGGCACGTGATCGTCGGCCATACGCTGCTGTGCAGTTTGCATAAGTTAGACTGGCGTTGGGCATAAGTTGTGAACGCCGGCAACACACTACGCATTCGTTGGTATAAGTTGTCTACAAGTTATAGAAACGTTCTATATAAGTTACTAATACATCATGTATACGTCAAACTCGTTATGAATACGCTATGTATACACCCAAAATTGAAAAAAAAGTCGACAGTTCAACGTATGCCATCAAAATGATCACGTTGGGCATGCGCTGGCTAAATTGTCAAGGTGTGACAGGTCCTTAAGATTTTGATCAGGAGTGCATTGTTATTGTAGCAGCTAACACAAACAACTTACACAATATTTATTTGGCGGAGTAAAATGACGCCTGGTTAGCCGCTAGTCTTAGCATCACTCACAAAGCCTCAGCCACTGCAACGGGACAGACAGAAGAGTGGATACTACTGACTTAATTTCGGTAAAAAGACTCAACAAGATTCTTGTTTGCTGTCAGCATTTTTTACCTGAGGACTGGAGCACAAGTCTTGCGCTGGAAGACGCATCCATCCCACTGAGAGCGGATGTTGTAAGTGTCTTGGGAAAAGAAAAGACCAAGAATAAAACTACAAACCTTGCAACTGCCTAAGGTCAGAGGTGGGATGGCATTACCGTGTTTGGAAGAATATTATAAAGTTGCACAGCTGCTCTTTAATTTGATGTTGCGATCCTAATATTGAAGCAAAATGGTGAGAAATAAAGCAGACCTGAGTAGAAATACCTTTTGCGTCTATCTTAGGGGACAAGACTATCCAGAAACTAAGTTTAAATAAACTCTCCAACTGGAGCACCGTCCCTCTAAATATCTGGAATAAAATATGTAGAGATCCAAAAATTTTTAAAATCAGCAAAAATACTACGCTGGGTGGCTCATGATTCTGACTTTGTGCCAGCCAAACACAATTCAGAGAAACAAGATTTTTATCGACACCTACAACCAAAATCCTACTTTGAAAAACATATTAAAATTACTGAGGGAGTAAGTGCAAGTTTCATAAAAGTTTTTGTTGATATTGTTCATGGAAAAACAACAAAAAAGATTTCTAGAAAGGGCTCTCAACAATACATGTCAAAACAGGTAGGAAAAAGACACAAATATAAAATTAACTGAGGAATATTGGACAAACGTATGCAAACCACAATATAGTACATCTAGTGCCCACTGTGGAGAGAATGTAGAGTACATGGAAGAACACCTTGAGGTTCTTTATTACCCACAGAATTAAGACACTACAAACCAGAGAACGGGCGTTGTTGGAGACTATGTGGGGAAAATTCAGCAGGTCAGGCAAATGTTTGTAAGAATGTTTTTGAAAAAAAAATTGTTAAAAATAAAGCTACTAAAATAATGTTATTTTGCTAGTTAGATTACAACTTTTCACTCTTAATATTTTGATTATTGTAAAATAATTACTGCTAGATTTTTGGTATTTTTAGAATATGCCGCGGGCCAATGAAAAAAAAACAATTACGGGCACTTTGGCCACGCCTGCTCTAATTTGTTCATTGGTGTAAATAGTGTGTTATAGTGTGTTGTAATATTATAGTAACAAATTGTGTGAAATGCTGTCCTTTTTGTAAAAATGTATTTTGACTGGTGACCGGTTCAAGGTGTACCCCACCGAAGTCAGTGTAGGCTCCAGTCCTTCGTTGATCTGAACAAGATAAACAAAAGAGAATCAATTAATGACGTACAGTATCTTTCAGCATTGGTCAATGCATCTTCTTTTTGTCATTTAAACCCAAACATGGATCTCAAAACCTGCACAGCTACACCCACGATCTTTGGCCAGAAGCTTTCCAGAGTGCCTCACAACATCAAAACAACACTTGAGCGCCCCAAGTCCGAATTCTGCATTTCTCCTGTCGTCTCTCACAGAGCTGTCTTCTGTGATTGATGAAGTCTTTCTGACCCTTCTTTGCCTTCTCAAAGCCTCGCTTCCCTTCAAGCTGTGGGCAACTTTGCCTTTCTGTCGCAGTTGCTTTCTTTAAATCTCCTCTCTCTTCCTTTTTGCTGGAGGGTACCATTTTTTTGTATGTGTCACTTCAGTACTCCCTCTTGCTCTGGCTTGAGGCTAAGCCTCTCCCATACTCCCTCTAATCTCTGCTCTGTGTCGAGGGTCACATCTCCCTCTCTCTTTATGTCCTTCTCTGTCTGTCTTGAGGTGACTGCTCTGGATGACTTTCTGTTAATTCAACATCCTTAAGACAATGCCGCCACACGCTCTCCAGCACTGAGTCATGACTGATGGCAACCTTTAAGACAAATTTGCATATAAAACAACATCACCAGGCCACTGATAATCATACAAACCAGTTTTTGGAACACGTCAATTACAATAACCAGATAACATAGCTAGAAAAATAATTGAAGGAATACTATTGTGGCCGCATGGTGGATGAGTGGTTAGCATGTTGGCCACACAGTCAGGAGTTCGGGAAGACCTTGTTTCGAATCTCTATGTGGAGTTTGCCCGTGCGTGCGTGGGTTTTCTTTGGGTACTCAAGTTTCCTCCCACATTCTAAAAACATTGTGTGCAATTGTACGGTACACATGCCCAAAAAGGCATAGGAAGAATCAAAGCTATTTAATCCTACACCTATCCATTTCACATCAATTACAATACATTTGTTCACTTCCTTTATTCCAAATGTACTCTTTACTGGTTTAAAATACATAGGAAAATGATAAGGCAATACAGCAATGTGGTAAAATAGAAATCAAGGCTTTTGTAAATGTAAATAATATATATAACAGTCATAATAAATAGTAATAAATATTAAATAATGATAAAATAAATATAACGGATGAAAGTGTTTTCCCTGAGGTCATATTTGTCCTCTCTAGTTGAGAAGAACTGTATGACAATTTTGGGGAGCAGGTTATTGTTTGCTTTATGCATAATTTTAGCTGTTTGAAAATGTACTGGGTCAGCAGATTTTTATAATTGTGATTGTAGAAATAAAGCGTTTTTATGCTCTCTAGAAGCAACATTATGGATTATCATATATGGACTATCCTGCATTATTAAAGCCATTTTTTGTACAATCTGTTCTCTGAAACCACTATTGGTAGCCAATGCTAGCCGGTGGTGATGTTCTTATATTTTTGGGGTGTAATTTGGAGCCAAGAACGGACTAACACCTTTTAATGCCCGTAATGAACTTCCTGTGCTGCCTGGAGACTCCCTTTAGCCTTTGTGGGTTTTTGTTTCTAAAATAGTATACAGTAAGTCAATTTAATTATATTTAATGAAAACTGTTCAATACACACATAAGTTCTGCATACACACCCACACACAGACATACTGTACCTGTACATGCTTAGAGGGCACATAAAATCATGCTCTTGCACCTCATAAAAAAAAAAAAATACCGCTGATCATGTCAAGATACATTTCTTGCCCTCACAAAGCTGCCTGCTTCCACCATGTGATTTCATCTTTCCAAGGGTTTTTCTCTTCGATGCAAAACCTTTTCCCGTGGATTACTTCCTCTTCAGTGTACGCCTCAAGCATTTCCCTGCGGCTCTCAGCAGAGACGACCAGATTTCAAGAAGCTTCCTCTCACTACGCAAGGCAGCCGCATGCTGCCGCCACTCGTGTAATCTATTCTCATTTAGTTGGTCCCATCTGTCCCAATTAATGATTGAGTTTCTCCAACATGCTATGGCTTCATGACCTAATGTCTTGAGATTTAAAATAAGAGAAATCTGTAAAATCCACATATTAATTCTCTCTTGCCCATCAAATCATAAAAATCTGTGAATCACTTTTATGTCTATTGGTATTAGGATGAATCGCAAGATCATATTGGTTATGAACAATATAATAAACAACATTTATTTACAAACCATAGATTACATGTGAGGGTCTGTGAGGTATTTTCAACTATTCTTATTCACACTTCATTGAAGAGTTTTCTGACTACCTGAGAGACTTCAGCCACAATGATTGGCTTCCATAACCACAAACTCTGCTTCCTCTATGAAAGAGTACTTTAAGGCTTCGGATGTTGTGGGACTGTGATGGGTAACACGTTTCTTCAACATAGCAACAAGTCCAATTTTTATTTAATTTTCATCCACATCTCCCAATGAGATCAAATATGGCTCATATGGATCATTAAAGGGATTAATATCGATCATTAAAGGGATAGTTCGGATTTTTTTACATGAATATACAACATTCCCACCAGCACTGTAGTCCATCAACAGCGACTTTCCCCCGCTTGGTCTTGGTCATATACACAAGAATGCACAGCCGACAGTACACAGGAATACGGTGGGAGACAAATATGATGAGTGTTTTGTGATGTCTGATTTTTTTAAGAAGGCATTTTTGTGATCCAAATGTATTAATCCTTTGAACTCATATTGTTTTAAGAAACTAAACACTTTCCTTAATTGTCCCCAGCAACTAAGCAGAACTACGTTCTTCATCACAGAAATCTGGATTTAGGAGACTAAGTGGGGGTTATGTCGCTGTTAATGGAGTACAATGCTGATGGGGATGTCATACAACTTTATGTCAAAAAATCTGAACTATCCCTTTAAACACCAGTCCAGCATATAGTCCACCTTTAACCCAAAGTTAGCTGGAATAGGCCCCAACTCTGTTAGACACATGACAAGATAAGAGAATGGATGGAGGTTGGAATGTTTCAGGTAACATTCGTCATTGTCATTCAAGTAATAAATTGTAATATTCATAGGTCAGAACGAGAGATGCTTCATACTGGCTTTTTACCGATACACCAGTTTTGTCGAGCACTTCATTATTGATACCAGCCGATACCGATATTGGCAACAGCTCTTTCTTCAAACTAATGTCAGGTCACATCTTGTGTAATGAATGAACACATCATGCTTTTTATTCTGCAGGGTTCGCCAACCCGTTGATAGCCATCAACAAGTCGATCTTTGGGACTTTGCCGGTCGATCCTGAAATGTAGGGATATTAGGAAAAATAAATGCATTATCTCATCATTATCACTTCACAGAGAGTGACACACGCATTTTGACCCCTGAACACACTCATACACCTCACTGTTCTCCAGGCACGCACACCGCCATGAGCCCAATCCCGGAAGTGCCAGCGCACGGCACATGCTCGTCCCACAAGCAACAAGCGTTGTAAGCCTTATAAGGGGAATGGGCCGCAAAGCCTTATCATCCCACCTCTACTGACTCACAGCAGGTTTTCCACTCTCCTCTGGAATTCCTTAGTGAGCTTGTGGTACTTGCGCCCCTTCCGCTCATTGGCTTGTCCTCCCAGTCACTGTCAGCTCCAGAAAGAGAACTTGACAGATGACAGCACCACGTCTGCGCTCAAGGAGGTCGGTGTTATGTGCTTTGGGAAATTGAGCTGCCCAAGTCAGCTCACAGTTCACGGTCTGCTGCTGATGAGAGAAGGCTGGCTACTGTTGTTGGCTGTGATCGTGGCTTCTCTCCTGCTTTCAGAATGGCATTGTCCTCTGACTGTTGGTGTGTTTGTTGTTGGAAACTACAATGGAGATGGTCTCGGCCTGTTTTAGTACCTGATCGAGATGCCAGCGGTAGCGGCCTTCACTGAAGGCTCGGGTGTGTTTCAGAGTGCCCCTTCCTGGACAGATGGGACATATTGGGAGTAACTCCTGCTGTTCCTCACATCCTCAACCCCTGCCCACACCTCGTCCAGGACAACATATCATCTGTCCTTGGGCTGCGCCAGGTCCAGGACCAGGCTCTCAGCCCTGATTGCCTGACGGCTACAGATTGGGTCTAGAGGTCGGAACTTCCTGCCAGCTCAGATCCTGGTGTCATCGGAGTTTTGATGTGCTGGCGCCTCTCTTATGTGGGAAACCCTGAATTCCTCCTCTTGGCTGCTGAAGGAATGCTCGAGTTTGTTGCTCCTGCCATACAGAGCTGCGTGGCAGGCCTAGCCATCTTTGGAGGGTGGAGTTGATTATTATTTTTTGTTTATTTATGTAATGTTAAAATATTTACAACACAAAAAGTCTCAAATACAAATCAACGTATCACAACTTGCACTTAAAATATCGCAGACATAGTCACCAACAGCGGTCAGGAGATTTGGGGCAGAATGCCATGTTGATATAATCATACCTTGAATCTGCCTTGTTAGGCCAGGCTTGTCTAGTGTGGACAACCATGTTTCAAGGTTCTTGATGGTAGCCTGGACTGACACCGTGTCTTTAAAGCTGTAGTCCTAAACTTTGCCAAAGCTTTTGGCTGGTTTCTTCATGATAGATTGTATGGTCATGCCATCCACAGAGAAGCAAAACTTGTCCACTACTTTTCCTGTCTTCCGGACCATGAACCTGGATGTTGTGGGTTTAAAGGTCATCCTTGTACAGCGGATGAGCTTTTTCCAGGTCTTGTGTAGTAGTAGATTGATACTTTATTTATCTCCAAGAGAAATTCACATTTACAGGATGAGGTCCTTGAGCTCACAAGGTCTGTGGATTTTCCACCAGCTTGTGGGGGATCGATCATTATGCATCGGCTAGGTCCAGCCAAAAGCATTCCCTATTCCCTTTACTTGCCTCAGCTGGGTGACCACTCCAGTGTGTTTGCGGCACCCCGAACTCCAGGAATGCCACCCTATTGCACTGATGTGTCAGTATACAGTACTTGTTCTTAAGAGAAGGTCTGCCATTCTTCTGGCAAGAAGAAAACCTTTCCATCCACACTGAGGAATGAGATGGATCAAAGTTCCTCAAGCTTGGTTGAGTTCTCCTCTTTCGGTACCCAAATGCCCTCCTGTTGTCTCCACTGGTCTGTCCCCCTTTTGCTAAATCACTCGCAACTTGCAGAGGATTATGAGGAGGGTTAGACAGTGCTTATACACCTTATAGGGTACTGTTACCACTGCTGCTGTTACCACCTCCTGAATTTCCTTCCAAGTGTGCTCTGAGGTGTTAAACTGCAATAGAGGGGCTGGCATGCCCAGGTGGGCTCTCTGTGGTCCCAGCTCTTTCTGTCTATCTGGATCACTGAGGGTATTGCGCAGGACATGGTCTACTTCCTCCTTGAAAGAATCAAGACGCCTGCTCCATTTATATTGCAACAACCGCCTTGTGAGGTCACACAGGTTGATTAGAAGGCCATTTCACTTTCTGGCTTTCCCCAGCCTCTATCCACTGTGCAAATCAGCTCTACACAGGATTTTAAGCTTCTGGTTGGTGTGTCTGAGCTCAGCCAAAGGTGGCTTTTCCTCTTCAGTGGCTACTTTAAACTTTTTTGCTAACATCTGCAGCTCTTTCCGTAGCTGGTGGATCTTATCTTCCATAGACATTCATGCGATCATACAACACAAAACACTTTGTGTAAAACATTTGACAACAATTGATAGCAATTGTTGATTGTGAATGTCAACATTTACTGCACATTCAGTTTATTGTGCTCCAAACCATCCAATCCTTCACTCCATTCAACCCTCATCACCCTAACACTTCAAAAATGTAATTATTAGCAATGATCGTTTTAAGAAACTAATCATGAAAAACATTGTGTGCGTGTTTACTTGTTTGCCACAGCGCAACAAAACAATTCGAAAATACTCTATTGATGTAAATATAACTTCTGTGTTTATGTAAATGTAATGGCACTTTAACCTCTGGGGGACTTTGTCCCAATTGTCAGTCTGCTCAGGCAGCATTGTTGCCATCTCTGCCCTCGGGCTTGTTTCACTCTTTGATCCTTTGTTTTAAGTCTTTCCTCTTTTTCTTCCTCTGTTTCAGTGTCCCCAGATGTGAAGCAAGAAATCAGGTAATTCAGCAACATGAGAGCCTTTGAAATGTAAATGTTGAGAGTGTGTATGTGTCTTTGTGCATGTGACTGAGGATGAGACAGTTATTGAATCTTTGGATGTAGCAGGCAGTCAGTGACTGAATGGGGCATGCCATTATTGAGATTGACACTTGAGATTTGCTTATTTTGTTATTTTAATGACGTTTTTATTATGATGATTTATTATGTATTTATCATTTTAGCACCAGGAATGTCCTCATCAGACATTTGACCAAGTGAATGATGAAGCTGCTATTCATGTTTTCAACCAAGACACATTGACAGCTAATAAAGCTACTTTCTTGAGTTGTTCACTGAATATTTACCTTTACAGTATTTTTGAGGGAACTGGAATGAAAATGAAAAGCAAAGTAGGATTCAATATTAATACATTGAATATTTTCATATTTACAGCATAAAAAACATGTTTGCGATCTTCTAAATAGTTAGAGCCGTCTAGACATGAAATAACCCCTATATGGTCACCTTTACATTTGTATTGCACTAACAACAATCAGGACCTGTCGGCGGATGGAAACTATGCTCTAGTTCACCAGCTCAATCTCCAACGTACAGGCCACATGCCGGGGCGCAACAAGAATTGCCACCCATTGTCGCCTCTCACTGCTGCCGGCAACGCCAGAGTGGAATAAAGTCCAGCCCCTTTCGAGAGGACTGGTTCCAGAGCCCTTGCTGTGTGTTGAGGTGAGTCCGACTACATCTGGCCGGAACTTCTGCACCTCGCGCACCTGCTCAGGCTCCTTCCCCACCAGAGAGGTGACATTCCACGTACCAAGAGCTAGCTTCTGCAGCCCAGGATTGGAAGGACTGGAAGGTCCCCACGTTCGGCTGCCAACCAGCTCACTCTGTACCCGACCCCATTGGCCCCTCCGATGAATGGTGAGCTCATTGGAGGGGGGACCCATGTTGTCTCTTCGGGCGGTGCCTGACCAGGAGCCATGGGTGAAGGCCCGGCCACCAGACGCTCGCCATCGTGCCCCACCTCCAGGCCTGGGTCCAAAGGGGGGCCCCGGTGATCTACATCAGGAAGAGAGAAAACTCGGTTCAATGATTTTTCTCTTCATCGGGGTCTGGTCCCTCACCTAAGACCTGTTTGTCATGGATGACCCTACCAGGGGCATAAAAGCCCCCCAAAATTAGCTCCTATCATTATCGGGACATGTATGTATTATATCAGGATGTATTATAACTTCCAAATTATGGGAAATTGAAAAATATTTCACTTCCCAGAATGGTTTACTTTAGCCAAGTAGTCAAAAGGATTGCCAATCCATTTCAGGACATTTGTTTGAAAGCCTCTGTTGACAAATTCGACGATCAGAGCCAGTTTGCAGGAAAAAGATCCAAAGTTTGTGATACAGGCATCATTTATATAATGAATCGAAATGATGAATGAAAGGGATAAATTAACATCTATGGTTACTTTTACCTTCATTGAAAACATGATTGTTGACAAAGACACATGATTGATGACAAAAACCCAATGTGGCAGCGAGATCAACACGGACACCACCTTGGTGTTATGCCATGAGCTATTTCTTGAATTCAATCGTGTTTCTCAAAATGCTGACAATAGTATTGATTTATTCAGTGAAAGCATGGTGTGACACAAGGTGTATTGTCATGATCTGTTGTGCTGCTCTGCTGTCACCTGTCTGGTTGCAGTACACTGCCGGCGGCCTGGGAGGACCTACCTGAGCACACCTGCAGCCAATTTCCCAGCCACTACTTAAGCAGCACTCTCATGTCTACTTATTGCCAAATTGCTCCCTGCTACTCGTTTGATCTACGTTCTTGTTTTCCAGGCAGAAGAGTCCTGATTGTTCTGTCAGGTTTGTTATTTTATTTTATTTATTTATTTTTTTTATTTTCTATTTTATTTTATTTTATTTTATTTTTTATTTATTTAATTAAATTTTATTTGTTATTTATTTATTTCTATTTATTTATTTATTTATTTTTTAATAATTTTCTTTGTTGTGTTTAAAAAAAAAAAAAAAAAAAAGCTTTGTTCTTATTTATTTATTTATTTATTTAGTATTGTCATCATATTATCATTATTATGAATGTTCTCTCTTTTTTTGGGGGGACGGTTATCTCACCGTTATCTATTATGTGTTATCCTGACTATCACTGAAAACATGACATGGAATCCAGGAAGTGAACTACATGTACTGTACTAGATGTAGAATGGATGGGGGGTAGGATTAAATAAGCTTTGCTTCTTCCTACTCCTTTTGGACATGTGGAACTGTCAAAAAATGATTCACGAGATGTATTTCATTGTAACCTTCATGTTCAAATAAACTAAACCAAACCAAACCACGTGTATTTCTCTGCTTGAACTAACTTTCTGGTCTCCCCGTGTTTTAGTATTGTTCCCTGCTTGGCTATTCCAGCAGCGGTATTTTCTGTTACACTTTTGCTACTTCCGTGCAAGTAGACAGGGAGACTTGGTGGTGGAATGAGGAGGTACAGGAGTGTATACAGAGAAAGAGGTTAGCTAAGAAGAAGTGGGACACTGAGAGGACTGAGGAGAGTAGACAGGAGTACAGGGAGATGCAGCGTAAGGTAAAAGTAGAGGTAGCAAAGGTCAAACAAGGGGCCTATGATGACTTGTATGCTAGGTTGGATAGTAAGGAGGGAGAGACTGATCTATACAGGTTGGCAAGACAGAGAGACAGAAATGGGAAGGACGTGCAGCAGGTTAAGGTGATTAAGGATAGGGATGGATGGATAGTGCCAGTGTGATGGGAAGATGGAAAGAGTACTTGCTGATAGCTGATAAACGTGGAAAATGAGACAGAACAAAAACTAGAAGAGGTGACTTTTGTGGACCAGGAAGTAGCAAAGATTAGTCAGGATGAAGTGAGGACGGCATTGAAGAGGATGAAGAGTGGAAAGGCCGTTGGTCCTGATGATATACCTGTAGAGGTTTGGAAGTGTCTAGGAGAGGTGGCAGTAGAGTTTCTGACTGGGGTTCAACAGGATCTTAGATAATGAAAAGATGCCTGAGGACTGGAGGAGAAGTGTGCTGGTGCCCATTTTTAAAAACAAGGGAGATGTGCAGAGCTGTGGCAACTACATACAATGAAGTTATGGGAAAGAGTAGTTGAAGCTAGACTAAGGGCAGAAGTGAGCATTTGTGAGCAGCAGTATGGTTTCATGCCAAAAATGTGTACTGCAGAGGCAGTATTTGCTTTGAGGATGTTGCGAAGTACAGAGAAGGCCAGACAGGGTGCCCACAGAGGAACTGTGGTATTGTATGAAGAAGTCTGGAGTGGCAGAGAAGTATGTCAGAGCAGTGCAGGACATGTATGAGGACTGTAAGACAGTGGTGAGGTGCTGTAGGTGTGACAGAGGAGTTCAAGGTGGAGGTGGGACTGCATCAGGGATCAGCTCTGAGCCCCTTCTTGTTCGCTATAGTGATGGACAGACTGACAGAGGAGGTTAGACAGGAATCTCCATGGACTATGATGTTTGCAGATGACATTGTGATCTGCAGTGAGAGCAGGGAACAGGTGGAGGAGAAGCTAGAGAGGTGGAGGTTTGCCCTGGAAAGGAGAGGAATGAAGATTAGCCGCAGTAAGACAGAGTACATGTGTGTGAATGAGAGGGACCCAAGTGGAAGAGTGAAGTTACAGGGAGAAGAGATCAAGAAGGTGGAGGATTTTAAGGACTTAGGGTCAACAGTCCAGAGCAATGGAGTGTGGAAAAGAGGTGAAGAAGAGTGTACAGACAGGATGGTACGGGTGGAGAAAAGTGTCAGGTGTGATTTGTGATAGAAGAGTTTCAGCTAAAATGAAAGGAAAGGTGTACACAACTGTGGTGAGACCAGCGATGTTGTTTGGTCTAGAGACAGTGTCAATGAGGAAAAGACAGGAGACAGAGCTGGAGGTAGCAGAGATGAAGATGCTGAGGTTCTCTCTGGGAGTGACCAGGAAGGATAGGATCAGGAATGAGTACATCAGAGGGACAGCACACGTTAAAGGTTTTGGAGATAAAGTCAGAGAGGCCAGACTGAGATGGTTTGGACATGTCCAGAGGAGAGATACAGAATATATAGGTAGAAGGATGCTGAGTTTTGAACTGCCAGGCAGGAGGCCTAGAGGAAGACCAAAGAGGAGGTTTATGGATGTAGTGAAAGAGGACATGAAGGTAGTTGGTGTGAGAGAAGAGGATGCAGAAGACAGGGTTAGATGGAGGCAATTGATTCGCTGTGGCGACACCTGAAGGGAACAGCTGAAAGGAAAAGAAGAAGAAGAAGTGCTGCTAGTTTTGCAGTGATTTATTTTGTTCTTGTTTCGCCAGCCTGGTAGTTCCGCTGTGCATTTTGCTTTCTATTTTTTCCCTGCTAGTCCGTGTAAGCAGCGCCTATAGTTTTGTAGATTTTTTCCGTGGCCTGCTCGGTGTTTTCTGTTGTACTTTTACCTTTTTGTGTTTTTCTCCTTTAGAGTCACTTTTTGTTTATAAACGTCTGTTCCATGGACTTGTCTCTCCTCTGCTATTTGGGATCCAGCACATTGGCTGAGGCCACTTGTGACATGTATAATACAGTGTGTACAGATGCGAACTGTATTAAAATTAGTGAAGTATGTCTTATGACTTTCACCATGAGTTCAGCTTTGGAATCTAGGTCAATAAATGAGTTACTATCATAGGACAGTAGCAGCAGATGTTGCAGACAAAACTATTATTACTTTGAATATATTATACCTCTATATCTTATATTATACCTAACATACAGCTGTATTTTGGTAAAAATTTTATTTCTGGGGTGCGTGTGCTGAAAGATGGTAATTTCCATGATGGCCTGTGTCTTTCGTAATTACCAGATTGAGTGCAGTCATGCAGACGGCCAACATTGTGGTTGTGGTCAGTCACACTAAGTTGGAGTCTTGCCTGCATGATAACGTATGCGAAGTGCCGCCTCGTCTCTGCGTACTTCAGCATAGAGCTGTGGAATGCTTCAATGTCCCCTAAAAAGCAGGAAGATTATACAGTATTTAGACATTTTCAACTTTATCTGTCTGTAGTGCAGACTGGAATTATTACTACTACTGCTGTGATTACTATTTCTAATGCTATGAGGAAAAAAGTACATATTTGTCTAACTTGTACATTTGCTGAATCACTTTTTGCTCAAAGAACAGGGGACACAACATATTGCACATTTTTCTCTAAGTGGTGTTCTGATTCATTGATGTCACCTTCAGTCACTAGTCATCGAGCCGCAAGATATGAGTCTGAAATTTAGGGATACATGTGATCAACATACTCATAAGTTTATCAAACATACCTGTGTGTTTGAACATAGTCAATTGACCGAGGTCTCTTAAGGGATTACAACAGGCAGTACAACAGCCTTGAGGGCATTGTACAACCCTTCTACAGCCATTTCTTTCTTTTCTGTTGCTCATCACTGATGTCGTCATGGTAACATCTGTACTCCTGCCCATTCTCTTCCCAGCAGTAGAAACCATATATATGTGATAAAGGATAGAGGTCCACCGGCGGCTCATTTCCTATTGTTTGAGGAAATTTAGACACTGTTTAGCAAATTTCACAAAGTAATTGTTTGCCATATGCGTTCATCTAAGGATAAACACCAGCGATTAGATTACCATCACCTACTAAAGCCCAACACAGTTGCAAGTAAATAATAATAACCATAGAAATGTTATTCTGAATAGAACTTATGACAAGGAATAGCATAACCATGAAACAGCTTGGAAACTTCCTGCTTGGCAAGTGCAGCTGTGATTTTGAAGATCTGGAAAAATATCTAGTGTGGATAAGTCCATGTGTGAAATTAAAATGAGCCTTTTTAGAATTTTCCGTTTTCTAATTCAGAAATGTTCATGTGACAAAAGATAAAATAAATTAAACTAAGCATTCCCTTCTGATCTCCACCATACGAGCTACACGACCACCAGAAGTAGACTTGATCCATGGCTGCAGGTCCCGGTTTTCTTTCTTCCTCTTCTGCTGCTGTTGCCTTCTTCTTCACACCTACATAGTTTGTAAAGATAAAAATGGAAAAGTAAACCTGATGTAAAGTCTTGCCAAAGGTCAAATAAAATGACTTTAAAGTCAAAAGTCTTCAACTGCTTAGTTGATTTTAGTTTTTATATGCAAAAGTTATACTTGTGCACAATCGTAGAGATGACACATTGTATGGTGTAACAACTAATAATATTACCTTTTGCAACATGCCATAGGTCAAATTGATTTCTGGGGTTAGGGTAGGACTCCCTCATGATGTTCCGTATTGATGGAGCACAACTTAGCGGACAGAAGATCCATAATAAAAATATCTACCTCGCATCACCTCCAACGTCTGTGTGTCCACCTGTGCATGCTGTTTCCTGGAGTTCTGACAAAATTGTCTCTTGCATGTCAATGTAGGCTTGGTGAATAACAGGTACCCTGTAGGTTGATTGCAGTGTATAATATGATGTCTTCTTTGGCAACTGTAAGTTTATAAGATCGACCCACTCTGCAATTTCAGTTTGTGTTTTTCCAGTAAAAATAATGCCTGCTGGAGATACCAGGTTACACAAGACCGCCACACTCCCTTGTGGTGATTGAGGCATATCCATTCTATTTTGATCATGGCACCATTAGTGGTTATGTTCTTCTCATCAATGGCTACACCACAAGTGTGACAAGTTGCAAAAAGTTCAATAAGGGCTGACTTGTTTACAATCCACTTTTTCTCAGACCAGTCGCCTCTCTGTCGTGCTCCGGCAACACTCACGTCTGAAGATGTTCTTGAGGAAATACCACCACCACTCAGTGGAAGAAATGTGCTGTCATCTCTTTCATCAGGTGCTTCTATGACACTCATTCTGGTATCCACTGTTTCAGATGCAGCTGCTGAGCTTTGGTTGTCTTCCTTTTGACTTAAGAAAAAAACAATAGAAAAGTCAAATTCAAAAGTAAAGTTGCTGTCTGTTGTATTTCACATTCATGGTTGATAGGTACATGCACGGGCCTCATCTTCATATTTTTTCCTTGCAAAATTGTTAGCAGTCTGACAAAATGTATGCAAATCAAGATGTGTGCTTACCTGTAACAGTGTCTAGGTGGGATGTAGGGCTAGGTATGTTCCAGATGTTCATGGCTTTTTTTCTTGGACTAATTTCTGCTGAGCTGGTGAGAACCACCTTCAAGTGTTTACTTTTATCTCTGGACTTCAGCGGGGTTGACTGAGGGAGTCTAGAAAAGACTTGGTCTACTTGTTCTGAGTTTGAATAAGTACTGGCCTCTGAGTGTGCTGTTTGCAGCCATTGCAAAAGGGGTGAATGCCTTTGAAAACATGAAATAAAATGTTGAGTTGTAGATTACAAGATAAAATCTCAACTCTGTATTACAACAAGCACTTTTCTGTGTACACTATATAGCAATATCCACTTTTCCATATTATTTTGACTGATTTACACTGCTATGTCAGTGTTGTTTGTTTTAAGAAGCTCACATGAGCGCACATGGGCGGCTCAAATTAGCTAGTATAGCTAGTTCTTACTTGTGGTACTGGAACAGCAGAACTCTTTAAAACACGTCTCATCTTCTGTCCTGGGCGCTTAGGAACATAATCCTCCTCGCTAAAGTGTGCACTGCACACACGAAGCTGTTATTATGCTGCTTGCCATTTTCGCCAATGGCAAGCAGCCAAAGTTGTCTAATAGCAATGTCCATGACAGGAAAACGATGGAATTTATAGGGCGACACGTCCTTATTGTTACAGCCTGGATAATTACATGTACGTACCATTTTTTTAACCACTCTCCATCTTGCATTGCAGCGATTGCGGTCCGCACATCTAAACATTGTGAAACACATAAACAGTGGACAGGTGACAGCGTGCAGTAATACAACGGCAGAGAAAATAACGCGGAGCGATTTTGTGGGGTTTGATTTTTTTTTAGTAGGCATTTTTGTGATGCAAATATATTACGCTTTTGAACGCATATTGTTTTGAGAGGTCACACCTTTTACTTAACTGTCCCCAGCAAAATAACCGGAACTACTTTCCTGAGCACCGAAATCCGACCCGAACTCAGCTCAGGAGACCAAGTGGGGAATCGCTTTTGACGGACTTCACTGCTTATGGGGATGTCATACAACTTAATGTAAAGAAAAACAGAACTATCCTTTTTAATAACACAACAAGACACGCATCATAATGTATGCTAACCGGGAAATGTACAGAACCTGAGGCAACATTTTTGCATACATTTTTTACATAAAGCAAAAAACACTGCATACGGTAACTGAGGTGCCACAAAAATAACATGTTAACGATGGTAACTCGTAGCATAATTAACATATGCACATCATGGCAAGCCACACTTCTCAGTTATCAAGCATCCCCACAGATGCACACAGAGTCCGACACTCTACTTTAACACAACAGCAGTACTCAGTTCCAACACCATATACATACCTCCAACTCACAAACACGTCTCCGTCCCCAACATTCGCAACAACACTTCCTCATTCTCGGCCAAGCATGCTCAGACAGAGTACACACCATTGTCAGATTGTTACAACCTCTAACCAAGATGGCCGCTGACTGAAGCTTAACATGAAGATAGGACGACCTCCATGAACTGGTGAGGCATCACAGCCGTCTAGAGCACCAAGACAAACACATTTCCAGCCTTCACAATGAAAGTGCTGCACTTCACATCCTGTCTGAATGAAATGAACAGAAATAAGGGTCTCAGAAAAGTAGCTTACACAACCATTCTTCTATTTTTCACACAAAAAGAGCAATAGTTAAATGGCCAAATATTAATTACATGTAGTATCCTTTAGTTTACTGTAGTGTGTTTGAAAATGAAAACACTGTTGTAAATATCTTTACCTCAACTCAACTAAATACTTAACTAAAATTCTAAATTTTGCACAATTTGGAATTTTGCACAAGAATGCTGAGCTGTTTTGCCACCAGAGAGGCAAACGACATTTGGTTATGCAGAACGGTCATTCATCAGCCACATCGATAACCACAGCAACAACCCTATTGTGACCACCCCCAGAGGACACATAAAATTTAGAACTGAAGAATGGTTAATGGTTTAATTTATTTCGAACATGCATACATTGAAATGCCTCATGTTACAATTCACAATTCCACATGTCCGAAAAGGAGTAGGAAGAAGCAAAGCTTATTTAATCCTACCCCCTCTCCATTTCACATCAATTGCTAATACATTTGTTCACGTCCTGTATTCACCATGCACTTATTCACTATTTATTTACATTATTCTTCCATACAATAACAGCAGTTGTTTGTTTCCCTTGTTTTTGTCCCATTCTCCAATCATTTGTGGTCTGGTTAGCAAAAGGTTTCCACTTCCAGGTCTTTCTGTCCTTCTGTCTTTCATTTGTACTGTGAATGTTATGTCATGTAGATACATGGGTTTCTAATTCCAGTACTTCTTGTTGAGCAGGCCCTTGCAACATGGCAGTGATGTCCAATATTATTGAATGTAATCCTTCCAACTGTATCATTCTTTCTTGAGTTTCTTGGGTTGTCCTTGTTGTCATGGTGATCTTTAATATTGATCCAAATTTTTGATATATTTGACAACAAGCACTCTTGCCTCTGCTGGCCCTCCATTTAGCTTGATGTAGTTAGTTTTTGCCGTAGGTACTTCCAAGTACTTTTGGATCTTTCCCTGCTTCCTCAAGTTGAGTCAAGTGATTTTTTTGTTTTGTCCTGTCCAGTCATTGGGGTAGGCAGTATTGTTGATCGAGATGCCCTCACATTGGAAACAGACTTTCTCTGCCAGGGAAAAATGTAAGGTAGTCTTTTCCTGTTCCATAGATTTGATTAGACTTTATTTAATATTTATTGTTATGCAAATTTGGCCGGACCAGAGCAGGACGAGATTGAGAAGAAGAGAAAAGAAGACAGAGGGGGGAGTGCAGGGACAATACAGGACAATACAGAAAGAGACAACAACACGAGCAACAACAATTGCAACCACGATAACAAAGCAACAGAAACAAACAGGACTACATCAGCAAATGTCTGTGACGGTCATAAAGTGGAAATACCAAAATAATATCAACAGCCAGTCATAATATTGTACCGAAACAGTCATACTTATTAGGGGTAACAGTCGTAATGAAACTAAGGGATGACACCAAGGCGGCATGTTGTCCGCCAGCAGCACGGACCCCGCCCTCCGGAGACTGCCGGACCCAACCCTAACCCCAAGTGCACAGAAGTACCCACGGCCCAGGTCGATCCAAGGGAAGCGCTGAAAACCACACCCCTGGCGAAAGCCCCTGCATCAACATGCCCCTGCAGGCACCCCCGGGAAGTGCAGGCGAGCCAGACCACAACGCCCCACAGGCCAGGCCACCCCGAGTGAGCCACCACACCCCGGTTGTCAATGGACAGTTCCACAACCGCAGACGTGTCACGGAACAGGCAGGAGGCACCCCGATTCAGCACACTCCACCCGTGTATATAATGAGACGCAACTGTGTCTGTTATGCGATTAAAAATAAATAAATAAATAAAATAGGACAGCTCTGGAGGGAGCAGCGGGGACTGCCCGCCAGCCACCTGCCAGACTAGACAAGATGCATTCACGGACACTACGAACATCACATTAACGTCTTTATTATGCATGCATGTGTGGCCTAAATCGGGTCACCAAAATGGTGCCCTCGGGTACCAGGTGGACTCTAAAGACCACATGAGTCGCTTGCCATCGTGTTCTAAAGATAGCTCAAATAGAACCACTTACCTGCAAGCTGCATGTAATTTTTTGGTTGCTATTGTTGTATAAATCACTTACATGTAAACTGGAAAAGACAATACATTAAAAACACTTACATTAAAAAAAAGACTGTTTTAGTCGTGTCCATTCTCTTTTGTTGCTTTAAGTTAACATGTGATTAAATGTAGTTCCCAATTACGACGCGAGACGGACACTTGAATGCACCAGGGCAGCCGCAGAGCTTTGAGTTGTTGTCGTAACATGGACCTTGTTTTTGATGTTCAACTCACAGTGTGCGTCTATAAACGTGACTAACCTCTCATACATTGAATGCTAGACGCTGTTTGCACCGTGATATTGTACAGGTATGTGTCGTGTGCCTTAAGCATCCAGCTGTCGAACTGGTCACTGACTGCTGAGCTAAGGTAGCCTCGTCAGCATTGCCACCAACTTATTATATTTTTAGCATGCTATTTCAATGTGTTTAGTGCACTGCTGATTGCTGTATAGGTCAGGGGAGGAGTGGTCGCTGTGTGTGACCGGCCAATCACAGAGTGTGAAGAGTGAATACATAATGCCGATTTTCCGTCATCACGATTCCAGATAATGACGAGCTGTACTCATTTCATGCTCGTATTCGGCAAAAATTACTCATCCCTATAAGTAATGAATTAAGGAAAAAAACCTTAAACAGGCCTCCCTCAAGCTACCACCCTCTCACCCAAGGGAGACAAGCACAAGCGCCCGTGTCCCCGCTAAGGGCGAGGGCCCCCCACGCCTCGCACCAGACGATCTATCATGGCAACCAAGCAGCAAGGCCTAGGGCGGACCCCGCCTCACCCCCAGAGGCAAAGGAGGCCAAGGTAGAACCTCCCCCCAGGAAACTGCGCCCAGCACCACCACCCCTAAGGATGGCCCACGCCACCATTGGAACTGCCACCGCCACCAAGTTGAAGGTGTTAGCAATCTGTTCTGATCTTGTGTTCCCAAAGTGCTGTCAGAAAAGCACTAAAATTGTTGAAAACTTTAGTATTGACAGCAGACCTCTTGCCATATACGTCCTACCCCATTAACAACAAAACTATATGAAGAAGGTGAAACGTCTTCAACAAAGACGAAGTGTCAGTTGCCTCGATTCAGCCTTTGAGGATAAAACTGGATTTTGCATATGTGTGTATTATTGTACTTCGGTCATGGTGACGATCATTTGTAAATGATCAAAGTGGGCAGTATGAAATTTGACCACGATCTACAGTTTGTCCAGGGGATTTTGGACATACCTGTGTGACACCCTGCTGTGACACTGGTTGTATGGTTTTAGTACTGTATTTTCTTATCATTACTCATTTTGTTGTGCCTTTTTACTTATTCTTCTTTGCCCTTCACCTAGACCCTGGCCACTCCTGTCTTGGGTGGAGCTGCGGGATGTGCCGCAGCTGCTCTTCATTTACCTTATCCATTTAAACTCACCTGCTGCTTCTGGGGGGCACTTTGCTATTCCTCATGGTCAAGACGCCAAGCCACGCTTCCAGCTATTTCTCTTCTGTTTGACGAGTTAGCAGTTGTGCTGCACGTCCCATAGCTCCGTCAAGCCTGGTATTGTTTTTTCTCTGTTTTTCCATTTTGTCGCGGTGCACTTTTGTTTGTCTACCGACACCGTTGTTTTTTGTTCTCACGCACATGTGCAGCAGAGACTATTAAAAGCCTGTTCCGCAACTACCTTTGTCCTCCGCATCTTGGGATCCAGATTTCCATGTGTTGTCCACTCTCCCCGTCACAGCCTGCTTTAAGATGAGAATGGCTGGCCAAGCAGGGTATGCAAGAAGGAGCAGCCTGAGATGGAGTGTTAAATATCTGAAAATGTATTCCCATTTTGAGCCATTTGTTCTGGTTATATGACAAGATTATTTTTCAAAAGACAATGCCAGCAAGGGTGTTGGATGAAGCAGCCCCTTCGTGGAGATGGAGGTACAATCGGAGACAAAACCAGTGAGTTTTTCTTTTATCGAGACAGCCCGATAATCTCTGTGTCGAGGGAGGAGAAATAATTGGTAAGCACGAAGAAGACAAGAATAATACACTGAAGAACTACTGTAGCAATCCAAGTCTGAGATGGAATGGCAGAGAAACGAAAGGGAAGATAAAGGGTGGGGTGTGAGGGTAAATTAAGATTTGGTTATTTTGCAGAAAAGACCAACAAAGACAGCTATAGCAAACAAAACTGACATACGTTTATGATATATGAATTCCTATTCCTATTCCTCATCATTTGTCTCCAGTGCAGTTTTATGTAGGGATGAGCGAGTACACCACTATGTGTATCTGTATCTGTTCACTCATCTAAATTATATATATCCGTAGCTGTACTTGGAGAGGGCGGGGCATTAACCAAAAGTGGGCGTGATTTAACCAGAAATGGGTGGGGCTTAAATCACATTATTTTAAGTCAGAAATTTACATGGATTGATTAAAAGTTGCTATATTTATTGTTTAATATTCCGCTATATGTGTACTGTGTATGTGTAAGTGTTCTGTAATACTTTATTATTTCATTATTTTTTATTGATCCGTGTGAAATTGGTGATTCATGCAAACATCCAGCGATGGCAAACAGGGAAATCTGTCTTGTTCACTAAAGTTTTCTCAAAAGCACCGTAACGAGCCAAGTTTTCCAAATGACTTTATATTACCAGCCACAAAAAAAAACCTGGCAGTGACCGATGCGACATAAGCCATTTTCAACTCTGTCTTGTCAAATGCACCGCGTATGTAACGAAACAAGTCTACCAACTAACTTTAAATGTAGGAATCTGTCCAGGCCAATCTGTGACAGGCCAATCAAAGAGTGTGAAGGATGAATACATAAGTAGTTACCCAATGAGGATTTTCTTTCATCATGATTACGGATAATGACAAGCTGGTACTCTGCAAAAATGCATTATCCGTAACAGATACTCGTCTAAAACGACTATCCGGCTCATCCCTAGTTTCAAGCTTCCTGGCTCTACCAAGAAGCCGATGCTATAATCCTACACACACTAACAATCCCTTGCCTTAAGCAACTCACAACTGTTTAGAAGAGGCAATGTATTAGTTCACTAAAATGGCTGACGTATGTACTGCAGGCTCACAAATGAAGAAATGAAGATTTTCTAAGCTTCTATACAATCTCATGTACAGTAGATTACTGTCTTTACATGGCCTTCTTACGATTTTCATGTTTGTATCATTTGTCCATTCATCCATTTTCTATGCCACTTTTGCTCACTAGGCTCGCGGGGATATTCTGGTGCCTATCCCACCTGACTTCGGGCGAGAGGCGGAATACACCCTGGACAGTCAATCGCAGGGCACATAGTAGACATATAACATAAAATAAGCCATTTCAGACATAAATAAGACTCACACTCGTGTTGCAATAAATGTGTTCCGGTGTTGGACAGGTGGTTAAGGGGTTTAGAGTTGAGTTTTAGTTTGCCATGGGTTATGGACGCAACAGGATCCCGAATGATGAAGATGATGATTATTATTATTACTATTATGTTATTATTATTGTGCCTGTTGTGAGATCATTCAAAGTCTTGTGCTTGTCTCACTGAACAATTACTGACACCTAGTGACCAGTGTAGAATATGTGTTACGTTCTGTGTTTGTCGCTATGTTGCTTCCTATCTGCCTTCTGTTTGCAGTTCACTCTGTGCTGCTGTGGCCGTGCCACCTGGTCACACCTGCAATCAATTACCTACCTGATCCTCTTAAGCATGGCAGCAGTAATCACCAGTTGCCAGATTGTACCTCCAGCTTCACCTGCTCACCGCTCAGCCCGGCTCCTAACCTGTAGCTGTACCCCTGCTTTCTGGCTTTTAGTGTTTGTGTTTGTGACTTGTATTTTCCTGCTCGGTACTTCAACCAGCTTACTGTGTGTTTTGGCTAAGGCTACGTCGCTTCCTGCTAGGCTTTTCCAGCAGAGTGTTTCATTCCACAGTTTTGTCATTTTTCTTGCCAGTCTTTTTGCTGACAGTGTTTTCAGTTTTTTACCTTTTGGACTCTGACATGTGTTGCTGTACATTTTTCCTCCCTTGGAGGTCTCCCTTTGTCCAATTAAATACTTTTTTTGTTATTTCACAGACTGTTTTTCCTCTGCACTGGGATCCACACACTCACATTGGCTAGCGCCAATCCTGACAATATGATCATATTATCACAGCGTCTTCTGAATGCCTAAAATACAAATATATACATTTGTATAAAGTGTTGCCTTGCGATTTTGCTGTTGTCTTTTTTTTATTACAGCGTATGTGTCAGGATTGTGTGCTGCGGTACTGCCTTCTACTGTTTCTCTGTTGCAGCACACTCCTGAGCACCCTGATGAGCTGATCATCTTCACCTGTGCCTGATTAGTTGTGCTATTTAAGCTGTGTGCTTAGTCATATCCAGTGCCAGATTGTCCCTTTGCTACACCCTGTTCAGCTCCTTCCAGCTGGTTCTTGTGCATTGTGTTTTGGCTTTCTGACCCTCGCTCTGCTCGCCTGTAAGTACCTACCTGCCTGCTTGACGTCTTCAGCAGTAGCTGTATTCTTTGGTACATCTGCTAGTTTTTGTTAGCAGCTCTTTTCGTTTCTTGTCCGTATTTTTCCCTGCTTAGCTCACCTTGCTAGCAGTGTTTTTTGTTACTGTTTCCCGCGACTAGGTCCGGATGTATTTTGGTTGTACTTTGTGTCTTGTGTTGTTTTTGGTACCTTTTTGTTATCCATTTTGGTATTAATGACCTTTTCTGTTTCACTAATTCGCCTCTGCATTTTGGATTCCTGTACCACGGCCTTGGCCGTTCTTAACAGTATGAACACTGTTTCAGGCTGAGCCTGACCCTTTAAGAAAAATTGCACTGTGGGAAGTTGAGTGTCTAGCTCTTCCCTCTCTCATCTGTCTGCACCGCCCATTGTTTTCTGCATCCTGATTGGCTGTAGACGATTGTCAATCGATCAATCTCCTTCGTGCCATCCTGCCATGTCTCCTGTGTTATCGCTAGCAATCTTATAAAAGCAATCTTCACTTGCTAAATGTACTGCAAAAAACATCAGTGGCGATAATCCACAATACCGCGTATAGAGAAAATACAAATCCCTTATTTTTTACATCACAAATATCAAAATTCGCTGGTTTAGTAAATTTTCATCCATCCATCCATTTTCTATGCCGCTTATCCTCATTGGGGTCACGCTATCCCAGCTTCCTTCATGCGTGAAGCGGGCTTGCATCCTGGACTGGTCGCCAGCCAATCGCAGAGTAAATTTTCAAACAGCAAAAATAATGCATAAAGCTAACAATAACCGATGACCCAAAAATGTCATACAATACCAAGAGAGGAGAAATATGATCTTAGGGAAAAAATAAATTTAAAACCCACAGCATTTCAGTATGTGGAATAAAATTATGGAACGGATTGAGTAAGGAACTGAAACGATGCACCGAGATGAGTGAATTCAAGAAACATTACAATCAGTTTATGTTTGCAAAATACAAGGAAGAAGAGTATTGAACTGTTTTGTTATGCTTTATTTATTGTTACATTACCTTATCATTTTTCTATGTATTAAAAAAATCACATGGAATACAGGAAGTGAATAAATGTATTGCAAAAGATGTGGAATGAATGGGATGAAGGATTAAATAAGATTTGTGTCTTCTTACTCCTTTTGGACATGTGGAACTGTCAATTGAATTATGTGATGTATTCCATTGTAATTTTTATGCACTGTTGCGGGCTATTTTGGGAACCTGTTACCCGCGATAAACGAGGGAACACTGTATATGTACAGTACATGTTTGTATTATAGGTCATTTAGCAATTTTTATGCTCGAAAATGCTTAATTTATGCAAAAAATGATGCATAACATTATGTAATTAATGAGTAATTAAATCATCTTTTTTTTACCGATAATGTGTGAACAACATGATATCAAAACACATGTTAACCTTGTTATTTCCTTGTTATTTATGGAAATATTTACAATTTTTTAAAAAATTTAAAAAATCCGCGTCTGGAGAAGCCGGAGCAAGTAACATCTAAGCCAGACGGTCCTATTTGGAAGTTCTGCTTCACTACAATGCATTCGCTAATATGTTCCATAGTATGCTTTGGAACATATTTTATACTATGGAACATATGTTCCATTGTATGCTATGGAACATATTGTATACTATGGAACATATGTTCCATTGTCTACTATGGAACATATTCTATACAATAGAACATATCAGCCTAGTGCTGGAGGCTAATGCAGTGTGGATTCCTAACTAACACACTAGCTAGGCGGCTAATGTGCTATATGTTGTAGCTATCACTGCCAGTAAACATATCATACTCCTCACAACACAATGTTAGTGAATGTTATTTAATGTTGTAAATATGTCACTTTTTTCGCGTGCATTCATGGCTGTGCTTGTTGCCACCTGGTTGCCGGTGTAGAACACTTACGGGTGAGTGTTCTAGACCTGAAGTGCTTGTAAAAACATGCTGTCACTCATCTTTCTAGCCTTTCTTGCAGTCGATCTGTCAGTTTCAGTAAGTAAATCCATATTTTTTTACTAGATCTATTTTAGGAATATTAGAGTAATAGTATGGGGTTTCATTCCAGGGCTAAATAAGAATCTGCCACATTGAATGCATCTATTACCATCCAATCAGGTTTTAGAACAGTGAGGGTGTGGTTTGCATTTCTATGCATTTACTAAATCCTGAATGCTATATGTCAGCACTCTTTCTGTGACAAATTCTGGTCACACTTGTCTTATTTAAAAAATACAACGATTCAAAATGCATTCATTGAATTTAGACACTGAATAGTCCTTATGACTTGTAAGGACTCAAAAATTTCAAGCCAATGATTTCAGACTTGATCCGACATGTCTTGACTTGGGACTTCAAATGAAAGATTTGAGGCTTACCTGAGACATGCAAAACACTGACTCTCTTCCACCTCTGGATATTAGTGAATTCCGGAAAAGTTTGAACTTGTTCAAATGAGTAGGCCAATCGACCACAGCCTATATCTTGGCGATTGACAATGACGAGTCTAAGCCTTGATGTGCAAGGACACAATTTGTAAAGAGTTCATTTGGGGTACCCCTTCTTTTTTTCTCTCTTCTCTTCCCTTGTCGTTTGATGTTGTTTCTGCACCATCTGACCCTCTTGAAGATATTTATTCCCCAAAGACCCACACCAACCAGACCTTTTAATAATCCCAAAACAATTTGCAGGGACTTCAGTTCAAAATGATCTCAAGGTGCAGCTTCTCACTACCGCAAAAACAATAACAGAAAGCCCCTTATTCCCTAAACTTTAAAGTATTGATCGAAAAGCAAGGATAATGGGGTGAGAAGGTCATACTTGTGCCGTTTTATCATCCACTTCTGTGTACAGTGTCGCGGTTCACCTTTTGCGGATTCGCTGTTTCGAGGATTTTTTTCAGCGCATATTACAGATTTGCATATTTTTTTTAACAGCGTTTTAACACGGATTTTGTTCTGCGTCCTTGTGGTGTATTAGAGCGATCTATCTGTGCTCTGTTGTATGTGTCTGTTATTGTATTTACTGCTGCTACCAGTAGAGGGTGAAGCTTGAAGCTAGGGATGAGCCGGATACCCTTTGTGTACGAGTATCCGTTACGGATAATGCATTTTTGCTGAGTACAAACATGAAACGTGTACAGCTCATCAATATCCGTAAGCGTGATGAAGGAAAATCCTCATTGGGTAACTACTTATGTATTCACTCTTCATGCTCTGTGATTGGCCAGTCACACACAGCGACAACCCCTCCCTAGACAGACTCGCTACAGCCAGAGAGAGGAGCTATGCCTCTTCACTCTTTCACTCACAAGCACAATACAGACAGTGACTCTCTGCTGGCTTGGCTCGACTCCAGCTCACGTTCTATATTTCGCTCTAATTCAGTATGTATGATATTTAAAGTTAGTTGGTAGACGTACCCGGTGCATTGGACAAAGACAGAGCTGAAAACGGCTTGTGTTGCGTTGGTCACTGCCTCCACGCCGGATGTTTTTTTTTAGGTTCTCCTCAGCTCAGCTCGTATCTAAAGTTACTTGGTAAACTTGTTTCGTTACGTACGTTGTGTATTTGACAAGACAGAGCTGTAAACGGCTCGTGTTGCGTCGGTCACTGACGCTTTTTTTTGTCTGCATGGATCTAATTTGGCTGGTGATATAATGTCAGTTGGAAAACTTTGCTCGTAGTACTGAACTTTTGAGAATACTACAGTGAACAAGGCTGACAGATTATTTGCCTGTTTGCTGTCTGTATCTGTATCTGTTCACCCATCTAAATTATCTGGATATAAATAAAGCAACTTCTAATGAATACATGTCAATTTCAGACTTAAAGTAAAATTGATTTCAGCCTCACCCATTTCTAATTAAATCACGGCCACTTCCGGTTTATGTTCCGCCCACTCCAAGTACAGCTATTTATTTGGGTGAACGGATACAGGTACAAATAGTGGTGTACTTGCTCATCCCTAGTGTTTATATACCTGTACGAGCATATTAAGAACTCACAAAACACGCTAAATATAGAGCCACAAAAGTCCTTATTGGCTAGGGAAGAACTCGCCTATTGTGTTGTACGTCCTGATTGGTTGTCAATCAATCTCCTTTGTGTCAATAGTCGCTAGCAAACTAGCTAATGTGTCAACTGCTTGCTAACCGCCAAGAAACAATACAAGAAGAAGAAGACGCTAACCAGCTAAATGAATCTTCAGTTCAAGGAGTAGGACGAGGAGGAGGCAGACGGCAGGAGCAATATGTTTTAACAAGGATACAAAAACGCTACAGCGGAACGGCGCCAGGACGAGGCATGGTCAGAGGAGTGAATACACGTGAGTCACTTAATTTCTTGTGTCCAACCTTGTCGATTTAATCATTAAAATTCAAACGAAATTTGAACTTAAGAGTGTTTAAACATGAGAGAAATATGAGACAATTTTAAGTGTATTGTGAGGGGTTTTACAGCCTTATAACATATATAACAATTGTAAACAAATAAAGTTGGTTACTTCGTGGATTTCACTTATTGCGAGCTATTTTGGCAACCTATCCCCCGCAATTACCGAGGGCAAACTGTACTATATGTAATTAACTGCACCCTATCAATGACAGTGACGCCCAGTGGTTGTATGGTCAGCTATGAAGTTATCTATTTAAGTTTGTGATACGCATCCAAACTAAACCGATCACCCGATTTTGGAAGTGAGAACCTAACACTGTCAGTTGTTTAGAAAATTTAATCATTATATATCAATCACTGAAATTGAATTAATTATATTAAATATCTAGATTCATATGTAATTTTCATTAAATTGCCTCGGGACACCACAAGGAAACAGGGAAATAGTGACTGATTATTGTCTAATAATCAGTCTCATAATCAATTTTACACTTAACTTATTGAATTACATCAATAGCTAAAATAATAATAACCAAGATTACTGAACGTAATATCCAACCATCCATCTTCGATGCTGCTTATCCTCACTAGGGTCGCGGGTATCCTAGCTGACTTCGGGCGCCAGCCAATCGCAGGGCACATATAGACAAACAACCATTCACATTCACATTCATACCTATGGACAATTCAGAGTCGCCAGTTAACCGAACATACATGTTTTTGGAATGTGGGAGGAAACTGGAGTACCCGGAGAACATGCAAACTCCACACAGATATGCCCAATGGAGATTCGAAACCAGATCTTCCCGATGTCCTGACTGTACAGCCAACATGCTAACCACTAGGCCACCGTGCGGCCGCCCTGAACGTAATAAGTGAAAGTAATTTTTCATAATTACATTACATATTACATTTTCTGCACTACTTACACAATAACTGCAGCCTTCAGAACCTGTTTTTTTTTTCATTCACTGTTTAATTTCATTTCGATTTTTTTTGTTTTATGTTTGTATGTTAGACACAGTCCTGCAATTGACGGGCAGTCTCTTCCAGTTTTACTCGACCTCTCGCCTGAAATCAACAATGATGTAGCGAGAGCTATACTAATACTTTATCCTTTCAATCAGAGGGCCAGTAAATACTGAATGCAACCACAGCTATATACTGTATATTATAGGAGGATTCTAACTTTTGAATGAGAGCAAATATTTATAATAATTTGGTAGTTAATGTTGAAACAGCATCCATTCTCTCTTTGTCTTTTTTAACGATATACATCGTGTATATATAGTTGTAATATCTTAGCACAATGGGCACGTACGAGTGTTGTCTGACTTTGTCAGTGGTTACAATTTGTCTGCTTTGTGCTGTGCACAGTTGCAGGCTTGCTATTGACACTCTCAAATCAAACTTGCGGAGCTGAGATGAATAGACAGATCTTGTCTGCTTTGAAGCTGAACTTGCAATTAATTTCATTTTACAATTACACAGCAAAGATGTCCTTATTGTTCTGTGTTCACCACCACTTCTTTTCACTGGTGTTGTCTGTGTCATCCGAGAAAAAGCGGATTTTTATCTGCAGTTGTCGTATTGTGTACATCTGTTTGCCTCAACAGGGTCCCATATTGAAAACAAAAACTTATGGTTGTTGGCTGTGCCTTCATGTCCTGTTTCACAGCTACTGTCCTACGTCCAACCCCATTATGACCCTGAACAGATACAAGTGGTATAAAGAATGAGTAAATAGCTATAAAATTTTAGAAGTCATCAATTGAATTGTCAATACTTTAGCTCTGAGGAAGTAGCTCATTCATACCTTTAAACACAAAGGTTTTATTAGGGGCCTGCAAGCAAAGTGCAGCCGCCCATACTACTATTCCAAATGTATTCTTTATAATGGGCCTGCCAGCGAAAGATTGTTTTTTCAATTACTTTTTGTCACTTCAAACAAATTATTCATATCAGAATTATATCAAATATCAGTGCTTGAAATAAAATACAAAATCAATGCAATGTAACAAAAATATTTATTTAGTAAAGCCACACTCAAAAACACTCTCAAAGGTAAAATGTTAGTAAGATATTATAAACAGTTATGAATAATACCAATATTGTATTATAACAGTATATAACAGTAACCTGCATTGACTGGCCACAACATTAGGTACACCTGCACAGTACAAGAGCTGCATCAAATATTCTGCCTGTATGTCAATCATACTACATTATATACATACGCATGGTAAAATATTACACCCCTTGCAATACGTTGCAGTATGCACATTGCAATCTTAAACTTGTTTCGTACGTGGTGCATTTCACAAGACAGCTGTATACGGCTTGTGTATCAGTCAGTCCCGTTTTCTTTTTTCGTCGCTTGCTTACTATATAATTTGACTGGTGATATGTCAGTTAGAAAAGTGGTAGTGCTTAGTGACTGTCAAAGCTGCTGTGTTTGTTGCAGCTTCTCTGGGCTGGTATTGCGTAAAGACGATGTGTGAAGCAATTTACTTGTGTTTTATGTATTGGGAAATGTGTAATTTTGTTGTTGGATGAAACTTGCTGTTGGGGTGTCTGCTGGATTTGTGGACAAGAGTGCCATACTCCTGATCTACAAGCTTAATCATGTCCATGTTCATTGAGCAGATCAACAATTGTGGACTTCATTGGAGTCGGCGAACGCTTCTGGTCCAACTCAAAGACCCTCCCTCCAGGATCCTTCTTGTGTTTATGTTTGTCCCAGCATAAAGGCACTGGATGACAGTCTGGCTCCGTGTACTCCAGGAAAACGTCTAACCAGTGTCTTCAGCTGCCAGACAAAGAGCAGGGTACTTCTCTTCTCCAAGGACTCATCTGGACACAGCATTCTGAGAGCACATCAGTGCAGGGTCGAAAACAGGCGAGAGACAAAGCCGGGGCTGCTTCAGACACTGATAGTTCCAGCGACATACAGTACTCCTGTCATGCCCTTGGCCTGGAACAGCTCTGGGGACACCTGTGTGCCTGTCACCCACTTGGCCTGGTGGAAGTGGAAGCCCTCTTGCTGAGATGTGCCTCTGATGGGGATCGAGACGGGGACTCCCGCACGCTCAGCTGGTACATGGTTAAGTTGGACTAAAGTATGCCGTCTCTCCTCCTCAGGATCACTGAGGCAGCCGCGCAGGATGTGGACACGCTGGATCCTCCATGCCTTCAGCATTGAGGGTTTAAACAGAGGCATGCCTTTTGTGTCTGTGCTCAGGTGAAAGTGCTTGAACACCCCTTCCACTCTCTGAATAAGCTTCCCTGGCTGAGGAATTTTCACTCTGCAGTGTTTACAAATGCACTGCTTGGTAGGATTTGTAGGCTGGATGCCACAGAGATGTAAGCATCTTGGAGCCTCTGCAGGTCTTCCTGGTCCACCACAGAGAAGGCTGTACAGAGGGTGATGTTCTGAGGCACACTCACGAAGAAACCGTCAAATACCATGAAACAAGTCCAGCTTGATAGCAATGCTGCCAGACGTTCTAAAAGTCTGAGAAGTCCAGGGTGGTTGGAGGGAGGATCGGCGGAGGGTCGCCTGGCTTACACACCCACACCATGGGACGAATGGTGAAACCGGACCGGCATCTCCACCGCTGGCAAGAAGGTATCACGTGGCGACAGTACAGCGGGAAAAAGTGGCAGATGAGGAAACTTCGTGGGAGATGAGTGGAGCGGCTGGGTCTGCGGCGGCGGAGTGGGAGACGAGTGGAGTGGCCGGGTCTGCGGCGGCGGAGTGGGAGGCGAGTGGAGCGGCCGGGTCTGCAGCGGTGAAGTGGGAGGCGAGTAGGGCGGCCGGGTCTGGGTGATGGTTTGCTCTCAGTCGACGGAGGAGGAGGAGCCGCGGCGGACGAAGGCTTGCTCTTGGCTGTAGGAGGAGGAGCCGCGGCAGACGAGACTTTGCTCTCGGCCGAGGAAAGAGCTGCGACGGAATCCGGCAGCAGCTGTGCGGCTGGGAACCCACGGCCTTTTAACAGCCACTAATAATTGTCTGCAGCTGCCCAGCAACCAGGAGTAAAGCGGCTGCCACTTCCTCCCAGCAGGAAGTACAGCCCACCAAAATAAGAGCGCACGAGAGGAGGCGCTTGCTCCTGTTCTGCGAAACATGACATTACCTGTCTACCCGCTGATACTGGGCTTTCTCAATGCCAGCCCTGTTGTAGCGGTTTGAGAGGCCTTCATACATCGGCCACAGGGTTTTCTCAGTCTCAGATTGCACCATGACCCAGAACAGGATCATCCAGTTTCTCTCAGCACAGCCTGGATGACATTTTGCCAGATGAAAAGACAACTTTTCCTTGCCACTTGGCAGATACGGTCTAAGCCGAGAGCCTGTCCAAAGGTACCCTGCAGCAGGTTCTGAATGGTATCCTTCTGGTGCCGGAACTCATGCAGCAGGCAGTCAGTGAGGGAGTGGGTGGACGCAGAGACGCCGTTCCAGCCATCAGCATCACTGTAGCCCCCAAAAGACTTTGGTTTGGTCTCCTGCCGAAGGAAATGGGTGATGGTCTTTTGGCCACAAGTTCCCCGTACTTGAGATGCAACAGCTCCGTGATCTAATTTGCCATGTCTGTGGGGGATTTTCCAGTCCGCCTCAGCTCATCCAGGACTGACTTACAGATTTCCTCCTTGTAGGTCAGTAACGCTGGCAACAGATTGATAAACCTCTGGGGAAGTTTTTCCAGCCAGAGCTGGTTGTCAGCATATCACTTTTATGGCAGATCTTACACAGCCTGGATGACAGCAGGTAGTGCTGCCCAATGAGGCCCACAATCACTCACAGTCACCCGACTCCAGCAGAGACAACACAGGGCTGAGCACAGTCACCAGTACACGGCAGGGTGTTGTTGTTTTCTAGCCGTCCTATCAAGTAGTCATTCTCTGGCTTCCAGATGAAAAAGGGATGAAGATGAATACTTGGGGGACTGCAGATCATGGATACTGTCGATCAGCTCAGGCTGGGAAGGTAAGCACCACAGGAAGAACCCTGGCCACAGACCCATGCAGTCCTGCTCAAGCTTCATCCATATTTTCTGCTGGTGGGTGCAGTTCCACTTATTGACCTCCTGGTCGTAGGGCAGAAACTATGGATGTGGAGGCCTGTTTATGTCAGCTGTCGGTTGGACTGGCGGCTAGCCAAGTTGGAAACATAAAAACATGCATATGTAAAGTTTAGCACTAACCTTGTAACATAACATACTGTACTGATATTTATTACTTACTGCGGGGTCTCTGTTCAGATTGTGGCTCTGATGCAAATGGAGTAGAGGTTGTAGGACTCCCAGGAGAGCATACAGTTTCTAAAATTACAGAAAGTTACATGTACAATGTGTTGATTAATATCAGGTGCAGTTACACAGAAAGATAAATATCTTACCTGGAGGAGGCTCTGGGGTCTCTTCTATGGTCCGAGTCTTCTCTGGTAGCAGAAACATCAACTCCTGTGGAAAAGGCACCCTCGGGTGCAGCACAGCTGGGTCTAAAAAAACAAAGAGGTGTAGGTGCATTTTACTGTAAGTGCTGCCAGTTTGGATTGAAATTGAAACATCACTTAAAGCCTTTCCTATCTCCTGATGCATCTGGGACAGCCGGTGCAAATTCTGTGTCTAAAAACAGAGGGAACATGTTTACTGACTGATAGATTAAGTTTCTGTGTCATTAGTTGACTCACAACAAAGTGCCATTTGTTACTTCTACTGCTTAGTTGAATGGTTGGTTTATATGAATCAGATTTGTGTGTGTGATGGTCAGTCCATATAAAAAATAACAGTAGCTAGAGCAGGAGAAGAAGAATGGCTCACTGCAAACACATGCTTCTGGTGTTTTAAAATGCAAACATCATTCACCATTTCATTCAAAAGTATTCAAATTTATTGTCATTATATGGGAGCTTTTACATGCAAGAACGTTTGCACAGGACAGACAAAATACATTATTGCAGAATCTGTGTATTATTTACTAATTCATCAAAGTGTAGGCTGTAGTGTAGTAGCACAAACATGTATAAAATTGTATTGTCATTATTGTGAGCTTACACGAAATGACAATATTGAACATTTGCAGATGAATAAAATGTCTATGAACATTTTACACTCCACATGCACAGTATATATATATATATATGTATATACTGCTCTATGTATACACTGCACTACTAAAGACAAAGACAAAATATTTTTTCGCTAGCTTATCGTGTTTTTGTCGTGTCGTTGCTTGGTAGATTATTGTACTGTTTACCTAAAGTTCAGGAGGACAGATTTAATGAATGGTACAGCGGCACTGAGTGCCACAGCACCACTCCTGGACAAAAGTATATTACATCCACAGTGTTTTTTCACTATCATTGAAAATTAATGGAGGGCCGCACACTGGCCTAGTGGTTAGCATGTTGGCTACACAGTCAGGAGATCATGAAGACCTAGGTTTGAATCTCCGTTGTGCATCTCTGTGTGGACTTTGCATGTTTTCCCCGTGCGTGCGTGCGTGCGTTTTTCTTATGGGTACTCCGGAGAAAAACATGCATGTTAGGTTAATTGGCGACTCTAAATTGTCGATAGCAATTGACTGGCGACCAGTCCTGGGTGTACCCCACCTCTCTCCCAAAGTCAGCTGCGATAGGCTCCAGCATACCCATGACCCTAGTGAGGATAAGCGGCATAGAAATGGATGGAGATCGTGTCATAGAAAATGGATGGATGGATGAAAATTAATGGGAAATGGTTTAGGGCTGTTTTGCTGACTTATTCACGGTGTCCGCGCGAGTGCTAGGTTTGACATGGGCACTCAAATTGATCTACTTGATCTAAAAAAAATTATCGAGTGCAACATATTGTGTAACTGTGACCAGTAAAATCTCTTAAAAATAAAAGCATCTTTCAACTTCAAAATAAAAACAAAACTTAAATTACAACTCTTTATGAAACATACCTATGTAAATGCAACAATTATGTAGTCTTTAAACTTTTCTTCACTTCATTCTGAAATAAACATTATACAGTACAGTATTCTTCAGGCAGTGGACCAAACGTATTTCTACTGAACTTTATAATGTATATATAATAATGCAATAAAGTAAAATTTGTAGGGTGCTACAGTAATGTTGTCTTTGTCCATAAAATAACTTTTATAATTAGTGAAGAATACAATCCTCACTCCATCCTGCAGAAAGCAATCGCAAAGCATAGAAAGCAGTGGGTGGAACAATCCCAATGTCGACATCACCGATACAGTGGGCAAATCATTCCCAGTGTCGAGGTTGTGATAACAGTGACCTGCAAGAATATAGTGCTGTACCGCGGGTAATTGCAAGGGCAGGCCCATTCAAAATTTCTACTGTTTGAATGTTTTTCTAGTTAGTGTTGTAAGTCGAAAAGTATACAATCATTTAAACTTTTTTTGTATAGCACATGTCATAGAAAAAGTTGTAACACAAAATTCTTTGCAGAAAATAAAAACTGTCACTAAATTACATTGTGAAAAGAACCCCTCCTCCTGACACACACACACACAGGTTTGTGCTGGGGACAAGACATGGCTGAGCACCAAGGAACTGAGTGCAGAAGCACCAAAATCCCCCTTTATCCTTTCTCGCCTGTAATGTTTGAAATGTAACTCTTGGCTTTTGATTACGCCACAAAAATCTTGACTTTGTTGTAGTACCTGCAGTATATTGTTTTTCAAGTACAGTGGAAGCTTGTTTTTCCAATGCTAGTGTTTTTGTATGATTTGGTTTTCGTCAAACATTTATGCCAAAATTTTGCCTCAGTTCTTGTACACTGTTACCATACAATATTGTATACAACAAACTGGTATAGCTTACTTTTTGACATGTTGAATCTTATGGTCTTGATAAAGATGTGGATGATACTCCCAGCATTGCTTGTTTATTCAACCATCTTGGATTACGCATTCAACACCAAATGTCGCCATACTTCGTTTTACACAATAGTACAGCATCCTGTAAGGCTCATTCAGTTGGAAAACACAAATGAGAATGTTACACAAACTAGTCTGAGGATTTGAATGCCTAAACAAAGAATCCCACGCTTGGTGACAGTCTTGTCGCGTTATTAATACACTGTATGAGTCCAACTGCATTCGTAACGTGTATTAAAAAAACGTACCCAGAACCGGAAGTCATTGTCCCCCAGGTTCGTTGCTCCTCTATGATGTCATCAGCAGTTGACTGTAATTCTTTGCTAACTAACAAAGTCACAATTCAATTCTCTTCTGTTGATCACAGCTCAAAACTGACCACCATGGGGCCACAGAAAGTTGCTTGTTGTAACGCTTTGATAAAGAAGGTGGTACACATTATTGAATTCAAGTACAGCCCTGTTGTCTGTGAGTCTTCTACCCTCCTCCCTGTTGCATATCACCATATTTGTCAGCAAGTGTCTTCAATCAAGGTACTTTCACTGTACCTTCAGCAAGAGGGTAAGAGTGTGAACAGTCTGTGCTGGAGGTGGGTGGGGTCTTATGAGGATAGAGCCAGCTCTCCTGTGGAGTCTGCTCTGGGGGATGGCCTGAATAGAGGGCATTGTGGGAAGTCATTGTGATGTTCTCAGCAGCCTTCATTACTCTCTACAGGCATTGTTGATGACGGTGATGCAGCTGGTCATGTTGCAGTTGCAGTGAGATGCTCAGCAACTTCTTCGACTGCTTGATTTTAGCAGCTTGCCCTCAGGCCGAGGGTACAGAAGTGTGAAATGCAGGACGTCCAGCCTAAGCCATCAAAATTTTAAAAAGATCAACCTGAACACATGTATCCAGGATCTAGAATCTTCAGTGAGATCCTTAGGTGAGCATGTGTGAAGAGCACACATTGTGAAGTTCTTTTGGACTTTACACCTGCACTTGAAAAGGCCTAGAAGATCGTCAAGTACACTTTATCAACTCAACTCCAGTAGATTTTCTTGAGTTTTATTTCACACTTCAACTATTTACAGAAGCACATGTTAGGTTGATAACCTTACAATCAGAGGAAGAGTATCAAATTATTACACATTACTAAATATCGAGGGAAAGGCTTCTTGAGACGTCATCTGTACTTCTGTAAAGAAGGTGTCGGACGTTTCGCTCCTCATCCGAAGAGCTTCGTCAGCGAACTAATAAGTGCTGGTAGCCTAGGCCTTAAATAAGGTAAGAGTGGGCGGAATTGGTGTGCCAACACCCTCCTCCTATTGGTTCCTTACACTAAGTCTGGGCGGAGTTGTGGTCTAATCCTATCCTGCCATTAGCACCTCCGATAAAAGGGAAGTGTCGCTTCCTGAGTTGGGTATGAACGACTCTGATACTGGCTCGTTAGCATCTATTGTTCTGGCTCAGCCCTGGCTCCACCTCATTTGCAAGACTAAGAGCTGTGGGTTTTGGTCTCAGTAACCTGCTGAACACAGGGTCCAAATTAAACCTCAAACCACCATTCCGATTCAATGATGGGTTCTGTTGTTTGACAAAAATAGCTTCCTTTTCCTCTTTCAAACCATCTTTTTTCTTTGGCCAAAATCTTTACATCGCTGTCCTCAAAAGAGTGATTGGTTGCTTTAAGGTGTAGATGTACTGCTGATTGAGGCCCACTAGAATTGTCCCTGCGATATTGTTAAAGCCTTTTTTGGAGCATTTGCTTAATTTCCCCAATGTAGTGCTCTTTGCATTCCTCATCTTTACAGTGGATGGAATAGACCACATTGCTCTGTTTTTGGTTTGGAGGCTTGTCTTTAGGATGCACTAATTTTTGTCTCAGAGTATTTACTGGTTTGAAATAGGTAGGAATTTTGTGTTGCCATAAGATCCTCTGGAGTTTTTCGGTGTCTTATGATGTGACTTCACTTTTCACATCTGTCCCCACCTCACTGGGACTACCACTCCTCTCCTTTTTGCTTCTGTGGGCTTTTGGGTTTCTTTCCCTACTCTCTTCTTTTGACATTAAAAGCCCACCGCGGGTACCCACAGGTTGAGAGCGCTCTCTGGACATGTTGTGTCTCCTTTTTCCTTCCCTCAGCACTAGTTGGTATTTGTTCCGCTCTATGTTGGAGGGTCCTAATAACCCCTAGTTTATGTTGTAGTGGATGGTTTGATTCAAAAAGCAGGTATTGGTCAGTGTGTGTGGCCTTTCTAAAGACCTCTGTAAGTAGCTGTCTGTCCTCTCCTATAATTACCTTGCAGTCTAAGAAGGCTAGTTGGTTCTCTTTAGTGTCCTCGCGAGTAAATTTGATATTGGTGTTCACCGCATTGATATGATCTGTGAAAGACTGAATTTCCTGTTTTATGATTATGACAAAGGTGTCATCCACGTATCTAAACCAGTGCCTTGGTTTTGTTCCTGAGAAGGATGTGAGAGCCTGTTTCTCCATCTCTTCCATGTACGGATTCGCCACTATGGGTGAGACTGGTGAGCCCATAGCACAACCATGAATTTGTCTGTAAAATTTCCCTCTAAACTGAAAATATGTAGTGTTAAGGCAAATTTCCAATAATTGGCAGATGTGGTCAGCACTAAGTTTTGTTCTCCGATGCAGAGTTGAGTCCTCGAGCAGTCTCTTCCTCACCACCGAGACTGCTGCTGAGGTGGGGACAGATGTGAAAAGTGAAGTCACATCATAAGACACCAAAGTTTCCTGTGGCTCCAATCTGAGGTCTTTAATACTCGCCACAAACCCTTTTGTGTTCTCTATATGATGATCAGTGTTGCCTACCAATGGGGATAAGACTGTTTTTACATATTTAGCTACATTGTACATGGTAGAGTCAATGCTACAGACAATGGGTCTGAGGGGAAACCCTTCCTTGTGAATTTTTGGAAGGCCATAGATACATGGTGTAGCCTCCCCAGGGGGGATGATACATCTGTCTGTCAATTAGTTCTTCCTTCTCTAACTTTTGGAGACAGTCTATGATTTCTTACTTATACTGTACCTACTGGATGGGTCCCTTTTAAGTTGCTCATATGTGTTGGCATCACTAATTAGACTTTTTATTTTTTCTTCATAGTTCAATGTGTTGAGAACCACTGTGCATTCGCCCTTATCAGCTGGTACAGACATACAGATGACGTCTCAAGAAGCCTTTCCCTCGATGGACAACTCCTGTACGACTGAGAACCTACACAGACACATTACTAAACAGTTTGTAACTTAGGAACAGCAATAGCTGTCACATACCGGTGGTCTCCTCATTGCCGTCACTTGAATAGTTGTGACAAAGATACTCAAATGATACTTAGTTTTTTTTCAAGAGATTCAAGAGTTTTATTGTCATATGTACAGTAAAACAGGCAGTTATACTATGCAATGAAATTCTTAGTCTGTTCATTCTCCCAAGAAGAGAAAGTAAACACAAGAAAAAGAATAAGAACATCAGAAACATATGTACCAATAAATTAAGCAACAACAACAGAAGAGACATTAATACAGATAAATAAATAAATAAATAAAGTGCTATGAGTGTGTGTGTGTGTTACGTGCGGCATGTGTGAGTGCTTCGTTTAGCAGTCTGATGGCCTGTGGGTAAAAGCTGTTCGCCAGCCTTGTGGTCCTGGACTTCAAACTCCTGTAGCATCTGCCTGATGGTAGGAGTGTGAATAATGGGTGTTGTGGATGTGTGCTGTCCTTGATGAGGTTGGTTGTTCTTCTCAGGACTCTAGTTTTATAAATGTCTTGCAGTGAGGGGAGGGCTGCCCCGACAAGGTTCTGTGAGGTCTTGATCACCCGCTGGAGTGCCTTCCTATATCATGTTGTACAGTTACCGTACCAAACAGTGATGGAGGCTGTAAGGACACTTTCAATAGTGCATCTGTAGAAGCAACTAAGGATTTCGGTGGACATGCCAAATTTCCTCAGTCTTCTCAGGAAGTACAGTCTGGTTTGGGACTTCATAATTTGTTGGGTGTTGTGAGACCACGTGAGGTCCTCGCTAATGTGTGTGCCAAGGAACTTTAAGGTTTTCATCCTCTCCACCTCAGTTTCATGAATAAACAGGGGACTATGCGGCTCCTTTTCCCTTGTTCTTGGGTCGATGATCATCTCTTTCGTTTTATCTGTATTGAGAAGGAGATTGTTATCGTGACACCAAGCTATGAGCTCTGCCACCTCTCTTCTGTATGATGTTTCAACACCACCAGTGATCAGGCCGATCACTGTAGTGTCATCCGCAAATTTAATGATGCTTGTGTTGTTCTTGGAGGCCACGCAATCGTAGGTGAAGAGCGTGTAGAGGAGCGGACTCAGCACACACCCCTGTGGGGTCCCAGTGCTCACAATTCTTGAGCTGGATGTGCGATTGTGGACTCTGACTGACTGGGGCCTGCCTGTTAGAAAGACACACCAGTTACAGAGGGAGGGTGACAGGTCAAGTGTGAGGAGCTTACTTGTGAGTTTGTGGGGGCTGACTGTATTAAAAGCAGAGCTATAGTCTATAAATAGCATTCTGACATATGTGTCCTGGCCTTGTAGGTGAGAAAGGACTGTGTGGATGGCAGTGTTGACTGCGTAATCCGTGGACCGGTTCTGGCGATATGCAAACTGTAGAGGGTCCACAGTTGCCGGGATGATCTTTTTGATGTGGGTCATGACTATTCTTTCAAAGCACTTCATTACAATAGGAGTGAGTGCTATACGGCGATAGTCATTCAAGCAGGTCACGTTGCTCTTCTTGGGTACGGGCACTATGGTGGTGGACTTAAAGCAGGTCGGTACAGATGCTTGTGCAAGCGACAGGTTAAATATGTCAGCAAGCACATCAGCTAGCTCTGATGAGCAAACCCGAAGTGCACGGCCTGAGATGTTGTCTGGGCCTGCTGCTTTTCGTGGGTTTGTTTTGTTCAGAACCCTGCGCACATCAGCTGATGTCACCATGAGAGGTGAGTCCTGTGTGCCCCCCAAGTTCAGCCACCCTCTCTGCTCATCAGGAGTTTGGGTGTCAAGGCGGGCATGGAACTCGTTCAGCTCGTCTGGAAGTGTGGTTTGGCTGGACGTGGCTACGCTACTCCGCTGTCGATAGTCTATGATGTGCTGGAGCCCCGCCCACATGCGTCGAGGGTCTGAAGTGGAATAGTAGCCCTCCAGCTTCTGTCTGTACTGTCTTTGGGCCTCTTGTATGGACCTTCTCAGGTCATATCTGGCCTTTTTGTAGTCCTCAGCGGTGCCCATGACAAATGCAGTCGAACAAGCACGTAGCTTAGCCCTTACATCACAGTTCATCCACGGTTTTTGATTGGGGTATTTTCTGTAATACTTGGTGGTGGTAACAGTCTCTATGCATGTGCTAATGTAGCCAGTAACAGCGGAAGCATATTCATCCCAATCAACAGTACAATCTTCCCTCCCCGCTGCAGTTCTAAACACATCCCAGTTTGTGCAGCCAAAGCAGTCCTGAAGTACTTGATCAGTTTCTTCATTCCACACTTTAACTGCTATACTTACAGAGGGAGATCCAACATACAGTGTTGGATAAAGGAATATGGAGATGTGGTCGGCCTTTCCAAAGTGGGGTCTTGGAACAGCCTTCAAAGCACCTTTCATGTTGCTGTAGACTTGGTCCAGGATGTTATTTTCCGTTGTGGGAAAGCTCACATGCTGGTAATATTTGGCGAGAACAGTCCTGAGGTTGCAGTGGTTGAAATCGCCAGATATAATGAATACAGCGTCCGGGTGTTTGGTCTTGTGTTTATCAATGATGTCATGCAGGAGGCCCAGTGCGTTAGCGGTGTTAGCTCGTGGTGGGATGTAAACAGCAGTTAAATACACAGCGCTAAACTCACGAGGCAAATAAAAAGGTGTACGTTTTACCATAAGCAGCTCAATGTCCTGCGAGCAGTGCTTTTCCATCGTCTGTACGTCTATGCACCACCGTTTGTTTACGTAAACACAGACACCGCCACCTCTGTGTTTACCAGACGCTAAAGTCCGATCACCCCGATACGCGGCAAATGTTTCCAACTGGATCGCCGAATCCGGTATATCCTCCGTCAGCCAGGTTTCTGTGAAGGTGAGCACATAGCATTCCCTGATCTCACATTGAGCTGTAATCCTTGCTCTTAGTTTTCTTACCGTTTGTTAATTTGCACAACCATGTAGTAATAATGTGTAATAAAGTGTCATGGTTCTGTCACAAAGATGATTGTAATTTCCACATAACGATGTCCTCATCTAGGTTGTCCCTCCGGAGGAACCTGTGGAGGTGTAGCTCTCGGTCCTCCAACCACACTGAGCTGTACATTTTTTGATGTCACCCGTATATCCCTGTCCTAAACTTTAACAGGACGCCTCTGATTTGGTTAAGGACATTGGGTGCCTTCAGAAGGATGTAATTCATGCTTATCCTTATAAAGTTTTGACTGCTGTTCCATACGAGTCGCACGAGGGTTGTTACCAAATGAGGATTCAGGCTACCAGGTGACTGACGTACTATACTGGGTCTTTCCAGGTCTTTAGAGTCTTGTAGCAGCTCCCCGTTTGACCATCTCATGGACGTACGTTTTTTATGCTTGTTTCCAACGACGTTCCTTGTTTAATTGCCTCTCAGTCCTCAGGAATCTCGTATCCCAGTGTGGTGTTGGATCATGTTTGTCTCTTTTGACATAGGTGAGGCCTTCCTTGATCACTTCAAGTTCTTTCCTCCACTAAAGTCATTTACCCACAGCAGCATCCTCCACACTTTGGCTCGCAAGCTGCACCAATACTATCCCACTCCCACCAAGTCAGAAACTCTGTGTGTATTGAACTATGTTGACACTTAAACTTGTTCTCTATAATTCACAGCAGCCGTTTTCATGGACCGAAAAAAGTACGTTTCAGAGCAGAAGGCTTGTAACTGGCACTTGTAACTCTTCCGGTAAATCTGGGTGTGTGCCGCGCACTATTTTTCCTAACGGACTATTGCACAAAACAAGATGTTCTTACTGGTCGAGGAGCCAGGAAGCTTTGCCAGTGAACAATAATTCAAGTTCCTTTGGTCTTCTCAGTCCTTCTGGTGGAACATTGGGGAAGAACACATCTAGGGGTTCGACAGTGTTTTAGACTTTGGCAATTTCGTCAAGGCCATAGCATTGCAGTGTGTACATTCTTGTCCCTCTGGACGTCCTGATTCACAGTTTGAGGCTATATTTCTTCCTTTCAACGATGCCCTCTACACCATTCATGGTGATTGTTACAATGTAGCGCTGTCATCCCAGCCTGCACGCTGTTTTGTGTGTGATGTAGTTTGTATCAGACCCAAGGTCGACAAGTGTCCCTAGTTTTTCGTACTTGCTTATAGTTACTTCTAACAACATAAATAGGACTGTCTTAGTAGTGCAAGGACCTGTTTGTGAAAGCTTTCTTGGTTTCCTTGGCACCCTCGAGTGACAAGAGTTTTCTGGCCTCCTCTATCCCTTTGGGCGACAAGTTTGACAAGAATTTCACCTGTTCACTGGTGAGTGCTGGTTCTCTCTCTTTTCCTCTCACTGCCCTTCTCCCTTCTTGGGCAGAGTAAGTAATGGTGGTCCTGTGTGTCTCCTTGTTGTTACACAGAAATGTTTTCTCGCAATGCTCTTCGTTGTCATGGCATTTCAGACAGTTTGCGGCCCCCTAGGTCTGTGATTGCTGCTATCCTTTCATGCAGTCCAACTCCCTTAAACTGCCTACAGAGAAAGATCTTGTCATGATGTCGACCTTCCCGGCACACAACGCACGTGCTTCCAATGTTCCTCGTTGTGATCAACGTTTTGGTAAACGCTTGCTTTCTTTCAATCATGTAGTCAGGCTTCTTAGTTTAATGTGCATTATATCGTTATTTCCTCAAGGGTCTCCTTTCCTTTTAGGAATACTAGCAAGAATTGGTTGGAAGAAGTGACGCCATTTTGGGGCTTTTTTGCAAACGTTGGTCCTAGAGGAACAAAGATAACTTGCCTTCAACTGCCAGCACAGTGACTTGGTCTGCCGCACCATAATGTTCTAATTCCTCTAACTCTGCTAGAGCCATTTATATCTTCTTGATAAGCTTGATGACTTGTCTCGGGTTTTTCCCTTTAATGGGAGGTAATTCCTGTAGTTCCTTTAAGATTTCAATGACAATGGATGACTTATTTCCATACTTGTTTCCCAAGACTCTGAATATCTCTTCACCAGTACTATAAGACGTCAGCCTTCGTTCTTTTATTATCTTTTCGTCTATACTGCCTATCAAGTGGGCCTTTAAAACATCCTCTGACACATGTGGATTAGCCTGTCCTTGAAGCGATTCCCAATCTTTCTAACATCTGTAATACACTCTGCTGCAACTACTGAATATGGGTAGGCAAGTTGTTTTCATCTTTATGGCCTGAGCAGGGGGAGGTTGCTCTTTCATTGACCATTCTTCCACTGCTGGCGCCCCCATTGTCGGTGGTGCACGAAACAGGGATATCTTGTGCTCCAGTTTACTTTTGATTCCATAGATGGTATGGACCCTTGCTTTTAGTTCCTTCATCTCAATTTTGGGTATCCACATTTCCCACGTGTGGAACGCATGCCACGCCTCCGCGATTTGCTTCCCAAGCGTGTCCAGGTGTGCTCTGAAGTTGACTCGGTTCATGTTAGTCGGGGATAGCTTTTGAACGACGTTGCAGCACTCTTCAGCCCTCCTGACTTCAGATACAAGATTGTCATCCAAGAATCTTTCCAAGAGTTGTTTCTGGACAAGACTTTCAGTTTCAGCATACTTTGTGTTGATATCTTCCATTACTTCTTCCAATTCTCCCATGAGTTCTGTCGTCTCTTTTTCATCAGCTTTCTTAGCTTCAAAGACATAATTTTCACATAATTCTCTTTTGCTTCCATTATTTTACACAGGTCCGATAAACTCCATTCGGATGTCGCTTTCTGACATTTTGTCTGCTAGTTTGTAAATATAGTTAAATCTCTTTGTGAAGGAGCCTCTAGCAGTAGCCCATTGCTTTTTGATCACCTTTAGTTCTGAAGGTGGATTCTCCATTTTACTAGCTCTTGGATTGTCTGCAGTTGGCGAGGAGTATTAAGGTTAAAGCTTCTCAGTTCACAAACTGCTAATGGTTATCAACGGTCCTTTTGGACACGAGCCTGCATTTGAAAAGGCTGAGGAAATTGTCGAGGACACTTTATCAGCTCGACTCCAGTAGGTTTCTTGAGTTTTATTTCACACTTCAACTATTTAGAGGAGCACATGTCAGAATCAGAATCAGAGAGTAATAGTATCAAATTATTACACATTACTAAAAAGTTTGTAGCTTTGGGACAATAGCTGTCACATACCAGTGGTCTCTGCAGTCTTCTCTTGTTACAATCATTTGAACATTTGTGACAAAGATACTCGAATGATAGTTGAATAGTCTTCATTTTTTTCTTACCATCTGTTTACTCTGCACAACCACCTAGTATTAAAAATGAGTCATAAAGTGTCATAGTTCTGTGTCATCGTTCTGTCACATAGGTGATCGTAATTTCCACATAACTGTATCAGGGGAAACGTGCTTAAGCATCATAATTGTCATACTCTTTGATAAATACACATACAGTCATGTGACACTTATTTTTAACAATATTGTCAAATACGCCAAAATTTGACAGAACACACATTGCTTTCCACAATGCAAATAAACGCTTATAATCAAAATTGTTTACTTATCTGACATCTAAACTCTGTGAGCTTTTCCTTTCTACGTTCTGAAGTCATGCCTGACCCTTTGGCCCCTTTTCATGGCAGCAGCTCGCTCAGTTGCTCCTTCATACCTGCCATTGTGTCCTCCCTTGTTTGTTTAGATCCCAGACTTCCTCGCCTGCACTTTGGTGGAAGTTTACATTTTTCCCAGTACACTCTCATCTTTGTATTGTCTGTTTGAAAACGAATACCCTTCTGCTTCAGTATTGTTTTTATTTGGCCCTTGACATGAGCGGCATAGTCGTCAAAATACAGTCACTGCTTGGGATGAGCGAGTGCACCACTATCTGTATCTGTATCTGTATCTGTGTTTGTATCTGTATCTGTTCACCCATCTAAATGATTTGTATCTGTATCTGCACTCTGAGTGGGCGAGACATAAACCGGAAGTGGGCGTCATTTAACATGAAATGGGTGGGGCTTACATTGGTACATTCTTTTAAGTCTGAAATTGACATGGATTGATCAGAAGTTGCTATATTTATTGTTTAATATATACACAGCTATATGTGTACTGTGCATCTGTGTGAAGTTGGTATATAATATATATATATGCCTCGAAAAAAGAAATACATGTATATATTGATTTATTTTGTAGAAAGTAAAGTAAAAAGTGATACATATTTAAAGCTTTGTCTTTAAATACAAAACTTTGTGTTATTATTGGGTGTTGGTGTCAACATTTCAGCCTTTTCTCATTGTGTCTTTTGCTCTATTTTTACATTTTTACATTTTATTTTGTTTCTGCAGTGATGCAATGACAAATGAGCCAAGGTCCGCGGATGGGCCCCATGCCACACTTTGGCCACCTCTACTTTTGTGGATCTTTGTCGGGGTCAGGCTTGTGGCGTTGGCTTTATAAGCAAACTTCAACTCGGCTTGTTGCCTCAGTGTTGTGGACGAGCAAGCAGGTTGAGGAGAGAGAGACTGGCCAATGCGTTACAATAGTCAGGCCTAACGAGCCACAGCTTGAAGATTTTTTTTTGGAGGTGCACGTCAATGGAGTTGTGCCTTAATTTTGAGGTAGCAAAGGCAGACTGTGAACCATATTAACATGCAATAACTATTGATGTGTGCACAAGCACATCGCTGTGCTCTGTCACTCAGCGAGTCACTCACGCAGCGAGGCGATCCGGTGTACGTGTGCTGATACCTCCGGTCGGGTTTTGGGGACTGGGCTCCTGGCTGGAGCTTGCAGGTTGCGTGCCTGGAGGGAGACGTATGGACGTGTCAAAATGCGTGACTGTGGGTCACTCTCTGGGAGGGGAGGGCACTGATGTAATAATAAATTTGTTTGCCTAATATTCTCGCGATCGACTGGCAAAGTCTCAAAGATCGACCAGTAGCTTGCAATCGATGGGCTGGTGACCCCGTCTTAGAGCATATGCGTCTGCCGTCTTCCACCACACACTGGAAAAAAATAGTACCGTAGTCTTCTATTGTGGCCAATCAATTGGGCTGTATCACATCGTTAAATTAATATCCATTGACCATTCCCCTAGTATTTGCCTGTTGTTGATAAACAACTTTGTGTCCTTTTCAGTTCTGCAGCAATGAGTGTTGGGGTAAAGAAATATTCAAATGTTAATGTCTCTTTGTCAGGTCCAAAGTATTATTGTTGACATGTCATCCATAGCCCAGTGATGTGAGAAGTCAGTGAAAACACAGCACACCACATTTCATTAACAAAAGATTCTCTGACATGTCTAATTGAAAAGGCTCTCACTTGTCAGAAAAGACACAACTGACTATTTTCAAGACATTCTTTGCTTTAAATGAAACCCTGGTTACCAAAAGTGGGATGTTCCCAACAGTGGGATTTTCTCATGCCTGTGATTTGTTTTTCTATACTTCATCCCATCAGTTATGCTACACTGCATGACTTTACAGCATGTTTTCAATGTAACTTTACTTCTCATCAGCAATTAACTTTAGGTTCGTGTATCTGAATGAATAGAGTGAGGATATGTTCTTATTAAAAAAGACCAATTTCTCACACTGTACGGATTGATGCAGAGACATTCATATTCATGGCGTTGCTAGTCTGTATCCATTCATCCTTTTTGCTATCGGCAACAGCAGCAGCTCTATAAAGACTACCATTGAATGTCTTTTCCTCTCACTTGTTTAGGGCTTGCAGAAAATATGCGAGTGCCAGTCCTGAAAAAATAAATAATAGAGTGCTCTCTGCTTTTGTTCAATTCTACCCGAGAGTCTTTTATCATTGCGGCTTCTTTAAAACTTTCTCCTCTTCTGGTCCCTCTCAGAAAAAAACTTGTTTCTCAATCAAACTGGAGTGGACTTCAGAACTATTCAGCAACAGATTCTTTTCAAGTGGTGAGGACCTCCCTTCCTCACTCTCTCTCAAAAGGAGGCCACCCTTTTCTCCTCCTTTTCTTGTCAATGATCTATTTTTGTTCTTGATTTCTCAGAGTCCGATGCCTCTAATGAAACTGCTTTAACGCAATACAAAAAAAGGACAACATTTGGTAAATTGTGTTCACTCAGAAGACCAAATCTATCAATTCATCGTGGTAATGTTTTGTTTTTATTGAGTGAATGAACAATAGTCTGGATAAGCACAGATCATTTGACAGAGGGCAGCTTTGGGGGATCATTAACAGGTTCGATTTACTGCCAGCAATGCGAGACAACACCAACTCCAATTTTACAGAGACAGAATGGGACATGGTAGTCTGACTCGAACCCTGTACTCCTGGAACAACCCTCCCATAGAGCCTCCTCATAGAAATCTATGAGGGACACTGTCTGATCTCTACCTGTGCCAGGTCTACAAAACAGGTGGACTGGTTGAACAAATTACCCTCCAGTACCCTGGCTCTACCCTGTAGAGCTGGTCCAGCCCCATGACCAGGACGAAAACTACTTTACATCCTTTGTATATGAGGTTAAACTAATGGCCAGACTCTCCTCTCATCCCCTAACCCTCATCTGGAGTAGATTTTCCCAGGGAGGCTGAGTCGTGTGATTCAACTATATTTGGAATACACTCTCCAGTCCTTCTTAAAAGGCGTACCACCAATCCAGCGGTTCCATCCCCGAGTTTCACACAATGGTAAAGTGACATGGCAACCATGACAATTGTGCAACATCCAGAGCCTTGAGGTGTCCTGGGCTGAATCTTGTCCACCATAGGTGCCTTGCCACCGCAAACTTTTTTGGACTACCTCAGAATCCTTGGCCATGGTGTTGGGCGTGTCCACATTCATGATCTCAAGTCTTGCTTTCTCTATGGAAAGTGTGTCAGTGGTGTTGAGAAGATCCTCAAAGCACTCACTGTAAACAATGGGGACAGACCAAAGGTGAATGTCTAAGGACAGCCACAAGAAAAAAAAAAAAAACTCCCTGAATGATTTACCCTTTAACTTGATGAATATGAACATTCATCCAACCAATTTCTGTACCACCTATGATGTTCAGGGACAGAGGGAGCTGAAGCCTATCCCAGATGACTTTCGGAAAAAGGCTGTGAAACATAATCCCTCCAGCGTGTCCTAGGTCTGCTCCGGGGCCTCCTCCTGGCGGGGCATGCTCAGAACACCTCACCAGGGAGGCATCCAGGAGGCATCTGGACTAGATGCCTGAGCCACCTCTACTGGGTCCTTGTGATGTGAAGGAGCAGCGGCTCCACTATGAGCTCCTCCCAGATGACCAAGCTCCTCACCTCCCCTCTGTTGGTCTTTCCATTACCAGTAAAGTAAAGAAATAAGAAAGTTTTTTTTTTATTTTCGAAAAGTACATACAATGCCATTCTGTTTCATTATGTTTTAAAAATTAAATCAGTCAAATGGGATCCATTATTGTCCACACACTCAATGCAGATCCAGTAGCTCTGAAGTTGGTAACCCATAACAAGATTGTGTTTCCAGCTGGTAAAGGATCATGTCTTCCAAGATTGAAGTGCAAACGGAACGCTCGTTGTGTTGCAGTTACAGATTTGTTTGTTTTGATAAACGTTTCCACAATGAATGCGCGATGCTCACCAGTCCAATTCATGACAGCAACTGAAAAAGAAACGAAAAACAATGGCATTATAAAGAAACAAAGCAAAGTGACATTATATGAAAAAAAATGGCATTATATGTACTTTTCGAAAATAAAAACAGTTTTTTGTTTCTTTACTTTATTTGCCTTTTATTTAAGCTACAAATGTGTCAGATCATTTTGCCTGACCCTGTATATATATAAGAAATACAATACACACACACACACACACACACACACACACACACACACACACATATATATATATATATATATATATATATATATATATATATATATATATATATATATATATATATATATATATATGTATGTATGTATGTATGTGTGTGTGTGTGTGTGTATATATATATATATATATATATATATATTTATGGCTGGTCAATAATTGACCTACAAGTTATTGTTGATAATCGATATAATTGACAACTTTTTTTAGACCATTTATTAATTAACTATATGGCATAATAACGAAAGTACATCATATCAAAAGCAATAAACTTTAATTTCTGAAGAGTACTTAACATTGTAATTGGAATGTCAAGAGCTTTTTTTTTGTCCTGTCCAGCCATTAGGGCAGATAGTATTGTTGATCTAAATGCCCTCACAGATTTGATCTGCCAGGGAAAAGAGTATCTCACACTTTATTATTTATTTTACAGATTTATTTTATAGATTTATTTTACTTTGATGTGTTGTTGTTATGCAAATTTGGAGCGGCCGAACCGGAGCAGGAGGGGATAGAGAATAAGAGAAAAGAAAACAGAGAGGGGCGTGCGGGGATAAGAGGGGGACATAAAAGAGAGAGAGCAACAACAATTGTGACAACAATTAAAAAAAACAACAGAAACAAACAGGGCAACATCAGCAAATGTCTGTGATGGCTATAAAGACCCTGACGGAAAGGGCAAAATAATATCAACAACCACAATGATAATGCTGTATTGAAATAGTCACACATAATAATAGTACAAGTAGTAATGCAATTATTAACTATGATAGTGATCAGAATGACAATAACTGCAAAGCACACAATTGTAAAAACTTCATATTGCCAACATCACCGTAACTGTAATAAAACCAACAACATAATAACACCCTGGTTAACTCAGTGAGTAATGTGGGGAAGTATGTATGTGTGTACTGTGATTGTGCATATGTACGTGTGTACAGGTATCTCTCTATGTGTGCAAATGTTACCCGGAAGCCTCGTTGCAAAACGTCCTCCACTGAGGACCCAGGGCGCAGCCGAGTAGGGGATCCTGGGGTCCCAGACCCACAAACCAGATCAGTGGGGCCATGGAGAACGCAGACCACTAGGAAGCAAGAAAACCACAGCGCCGCTGACCATCCCCCCCATCCCAACGGCAGGACGCTACCAGCAAGGCAGATAGAGGAGCAGGTGAGGAGGAAAATCAGCAAACGGGCGAACAGCAGGGCAAACCACCACACAGCGCCAGCCGACGCATGCGGGGCAGCAAATCCCTGTAGAGGGAGTGCCGCACCCCCAAGGTGCAGGGAGGCCGAGCACCAGAGTCGAGAAGGCGAGACCAGCCGCTGGACCCCACCAGCCACCGGAAGCCAGACCACCCACCCGCTCCCAGAACGGACGGCGCACCACCCGTGCACTGGAGCACCACCCCCGACAAGCCAAGCCAGACAGACCGGGGAAGGCAAAGACGCAGACAGCAGCCCAGCAGAGCACAAAGACCAGCGGCGACAAACGCCCAAGTGCCCGGCAGAGCAACACCCTCTCTCTGTCCCTCAGGGGTGTATGTGTGTGCACGTATATGATAGGGATGTATGTGGATAACAGCTAACGATGCAATTACATTTGGGGGACAGCTGAAGTAAGGTGGATGTCAAGAGCTTTTAAATAAATTAAAGAAACAACATAATAAATTCAACAAAGAAAGACAAAAAAAAAACCTCACTGAAAATAAAATGGACTCTGTCTATGTTAAGAAAAAAAACACTAAAATAAAAACCACACACACACACGCAGTTGTGCAGTGTATATTAAACTAATGTAGGGGGTCATATTTGAGCTGGCCCACATTTGTGGTGGCATATCAAACTGCAATATTTCTGATGTCCAACAACACGTCTGCTTTCACTCGGTTACACGGTTCTGGTCAGGAATTATTGTTTGTGACATGTAGTACATGTACTGTATGTTCTTCCAGGCTGGATCCAGCATACCCCGCAACCCTAATTAGGATAAGCAGCATAGAAGATGGATGGGTATGTATTTATTTTGCAGTGATCATTTTGGTGTATTTTCTTTTTTTGTGTGTTTTTTTTCTTACGGTGGAGCTAATATTCACACAATGCATGGTAAAGGAAGTCGGTCCCTGCAATTAATTATTCAAGTGGTAGCAAAAATAAATGTCCACAAAATGAAAAACTGGAGCCTGAAATACGATGGCACTTTTGAGGCTGTTGTTTCCAGCAGAGCACCGTGGCAGCCATCGCGTACAGGATTGTTTTATTCGATCCCCTGGCCTCTATAATTAAAGAAGGCTACATAATAGAAAACTACATGACTGTAAAACATTAGCGGGTCCTAATCTCAAAACCTACATTGTCCATTTTGCAATTAATCGTAGAAGGCCAGTGAGCACTGCAGCATTGGCCACCTTCTCACGTGACCAGGAGGACACACTTGTGACCCTACCAGGGGTCATAGCTGATGTAAGCACACACAGAAAGTCCTTATCTCAAGTGAAATCGGTGAACTTAAAAGTACTATATATAGGAATCTTTCTGAAATAGCCTTAGCTGATTATGCATAACAATGAGACAGTGTTATGCCATGAACATTCCACACTGAGGCTGGGTGACTGCAGAATGCAATTGCACTGAATGTGTTTGGCCATGGGCACTCGGCTGTGACCCTTCATCTGCAATGCAGCCAGGGCATGGCAGTCTAAAGCAACATGAATAAACTACAGTGACAGTATGCTACAGGAATTGCACATTCACAGCAATACAATTGAAAGCAGATTTTGGTCATTCTATCCTGAAGCGCTAGGGAGCAACACTCCAGCCATCACATTTGGAGCGCATTTTCTGCGTCTAAAATTAATATACTTCTTGAACTGTGGTGTAACAAACACACACACATTGCCAGCCTGAACTGGACCTGGCATGGAGGACAACAAAGGTCGCTGGTCCTAACTTGATCATCAGGAACAAATGGCACACCAAGGAGCTGTTGCCGTGGAAGATATGGTTTGGCTGACTGACTAGAATGCAATCCGAGCTCAGTAAGTTGGCCACAGTGGTCAGTCACTACATTTACTTGCACTTAAACAACCACATTTTTCACACTTCTATGTAAGTCCTCGTATACGTGCTCTTACTCTAATTCGATAGTTGGCGAAATGCTGTATGCCTCCAAAACGCTAGGGGGCGATCTTGGTCAGCTGGCTTAACTATGTGTGTTGAGGAAGACCATGCTACAGTATATCATTGGCTTCAGAAATGCCACAAAAGTCAAAAGATTTAAAAACAAAAAAGCATCTTTGAGCAGATTGTTTCACTTCAAATGCGAATATAATAATCTCCATGCGCATTTTGCATGTCCCACGCCCACAGATTTAATGACCAATTACTCCACATAATGCCACATAGTACACATGACGCGCGTGTGGTGCGTGGATGCGTGGATCTCCAGTTCTAAGCACATCTTAAAGAGTCACTGATGTGATTTTTCGACTTTGCTTTAATATGTTCTGTATTGTTTAATTATGTTCTACGTTGTTCGTTTTTTTGAAAGGGAATTATTAAAAATGGCATTTTTGTATGTCTCAAACCGCCATTTTGGTCGGTTCTTGTCAGAAGGGGGCGTTTCCCAAGTGACATCAGCGCGATTGAGTAAATATGAGAGAATGATAGTGAGGATGTTACAGTAGAATGTTACAATGTAGACTGTTACAGTGATTATAGCAAAGATTTGAGTGATGTGTCATTAGTTTTCGAGGAGGAAGAAACATCTGCAGATGAAATAAAGAACTTGCAGAACATTGAATTAAGCCGTATTTATTGGAATGACGGATGATGGGACTACATGTCTGATGCTGAGGTGACAAAGACATGGAAATGAAGATTGGTCGGCTTCAAACACAAAATGGTAAGTGTAAATTACCTTGGAGTTGCTTGTCCTTCAATTAGTGTTTTAAATTGGCTTCTTAATGAGAGTAAAGGGCTTTTATTGTGCTCGTTTGTTGGAGCCCCACCCCGCCCCCACCGCCAACATACCGCTGTGAAAGTACGTTTTCTAACATGTATAATGCTTTGAATGCTTCTTGCTACGGTGGCATAGTGTTTACAATATTATGTAATCATATATATGTAAATAAGGCATGACTTACTGTGTTTTGAGGCCTCTCTCCTCCTTTAGTCCTGTTGCTAGCTTCCTAGCAACCAAAATGTGTTTATACCGTAATTGAAAAGGTGTTTCTTCATAGTAGTCTTCAGTGAAATGAATGCAAGGCAGGGGTCCATGTCACATACACCGAAATTAGCACTTGTTTCGTTCTCCAGGCGAGCGCTACCCGAGGCTGCTCACAGCATGTGTCCGCTTAAATCACTTTCCTCGGCGGGTGGCTATTGTATTTGCTTCGTTCATTGTAGTATTAAATCTTCGTATTTTCGAAAAGAGAACAAACGTACAGTATCACTCGGACACTCTGAACAGCAAATGGCAACACAGCACTTTGGCATGACTGGTATTTTGATGAAAATATACTAAACCAAGTCGACGAGCTAGCTTTTTTTTACCCTTCTGACGAGCGCCGACCAACATAAAAAATGCAATTTTTACTAATTTAACGTTTGCTTTAAAAAACAAAACAATGTAGAACATAATTATAAACAATATAGAACATATTTAAGCAAAGTTTATCATGTCAGTGACCATTTAAAACAGATTTTTAACAGTTTGGCGGCGGGATCTACCAAGAAGCACAGAGCTACCTGTGATTGGATGTTTTCCAGAAAACCTGCCCCGTGACGTCTTCTCTCACCCGATTGAGATCTAGATATCTGTTCCATCCTCAAACCAGAGGAGTCGGAGAGGATGTGAATGTAATGAGCGGCTTAGAGAATGAATGAATATCATGAATGTATGACTACAGTCATGTATATGTGGTGGACATATACACGGACATATGGCAAGGTTACAGAGAATACAACTTTTTTCCACCTCCACCGCTGCGAGAGGCCTTGCTCATGCAGCTCGACAATCCGACCACGTTCAAAAAGAGAAAGCTTCTTAGCTTTAGCCATCAGGAGGGCATGACAGTGTGAATGCCTGACAGAAAATGAACATTTTGAGCAGATTTTGGCTTTTATAGCCTGTGGTCTTCAACTTTTGATCAGCTGATAAACAGCCTATTTCAGTTTCATTGTTGTTTTCAATCATTTACTTTTTCAAAATACTTTTTGTCTCACTCCCCCTTTTTTTCTTGCTTTTGCATATTGTAGCTCTACTTAAAACCTCATTAAGATACAAATGTGCAAAATGCAAATTCTAGCAATTTTTCAACTGGTCTTAAGATTTTGATAAGGAGTGTATATTTTCTCTATCCTGGATGCCCCTGTATGGACGACAACACTATCTGCTTCCCGATTGTGAATGCATGTGCTATGTTTATGACATTGCCAACAGAGCATATTTAACAACACAGCTACTATGACATTGAAGAAAATGTCTCACAGGCAGTCTGTGGGGGATATGATTTCAGTAGACCCTAGTGCAGTGATACCCTAATTACAATCACAGTTTTATGATATTTACATATTTTCTACTGTAATTTCATAATATAATTTGCATGTTCTCTGACAATAAGATAAACCCCCTTCATGCCTGAATGCCCTGCACTTTGAATAAGAAACTGTACTCTGGTGTGCTGCTCTTCATTCAGGGGACGGTCAAATTCTGGGACGACAGTTAAGCCTTCGGCATCAGGTCTGTACTCCACAGCAACCTCCCAGTTGACCTTTGGCTCTTGAATATCATGATGTTAGAACAAGGCTGTACATACTAATTATTCATTCATTCATTTACCTGCTACCGCTTATTCCCGTTGGGTATCGCAGATGACTAGAGCCTATCCCAGTAACTTTGGGCCTTAGGCGGGGTACACTGTGGAGGGGGGGGGGAAGTTTTTCTGTATTTACCCTGCTTTGACTCTGTAGTTTGATGATGGAACAAGTTGGTAGAACAGGTCACAATGGATAACATACTGTAGATCAGTATTACAGATACCAATATTTTTCGCAGTCAAACAATGTAGCAATAAGAAAACTAGGGATGTCCGATTCGCTCATATTGGCATAAAAATGAGTTGTCACTCATATGGGTATCGGGATATCCGCTGATAATGATATGGATGCGAGAGTGACGACACCGTGCTCCTCACAGCAATAGGCTTTCTACCTCACTATGTAGTAGTAATAATAATAATAATAATAATAATAATAATAATAATAATAACTATAACTATAATAAATAAAGAACACATTTTATTTATACTGCCCCTTTACATTTCTCTGAGTGCTACAGAGCAAAAAACAAACAAAAAAAGCATCATTACTTATAAAATTTTATTAAAACAAAACTATAGAATATATTTTGGAAAATGTTTTTTCTTAAATGTGGGTTTTAAGTCTCATTTAAAAACCTCCGCAGTCTGTTTGACCTTTAAGTTCCAAAGAATTGGAGATGCACAGGAAAAGTCCCGGAAACCCATAGTGCGGAGCTTGGTTCTGGGGCTTGAAGAGTGTGTTTAATTGCAGAACGGAGGGTGCATAAGGAAGTCTGAGGGATGAGGAGTTCCTTAAGACATTCGGGGGCACGTCCGTGAATGTACTGATGGGTGAGGAGGGATATCTTTTATTTAATCCTAAGTGGGACAGGACGCCAGTGAAGAGATTTCAGAATGGGGGTGATGCAATCATATTTGAGGACCCTCATCAAGACCCTGACAGTGCTGTTCTGGATGTAATGCAATCCCTGGATGCTCTTGCCAGGGATCCCGGTGACAAGTCCATTGCAGTAGTCCAGCCTGAAGGAGATAAAGCAGTGGACACTCTTCTCTGCATCTGCCAGGACGGGTAGTGGACAAAGTTTGTTCCTGAGTTGATAATATGAGTTCTTACAGAGGTGTTTGATGTGGGTGTCGGAGGTAAGTTGAGGGTACATTCACCCAAGTTGGTGACAGATGAGGAAGGGGGTATGTTTTAGCCAGAGAAGGTGATACAGGTGATGGTGAAAGAGTGGAGCTGATGTGGCATAGCAACTAGAACTGTTTTAGAACTGTTTAGCTCAGGGGTGGGCAAACGACGCACGGGCCACATCCAACTCATTGGTTTTCTTCATCCGGCCCGCCAAAGATTGGTACAGACTTGCTGAAATCAAATATCATAATTGTGACAGCATTCATTTGACATTGTCATGTAATACCGGGCCGTTCCACCAGGTGGCGCATTGCATTCAGTGATTCATTGACTTGATTTTTCCGAGAAAGGGCTACTCTGTTATTACTCTGCTACTGTTCTGAACCCATCTGCAGCAATGAGTGGGCCAAAGAAAAGAAAAGTCTCGTGCAGCAACGGAATGAACAAGTAAATACTTTTTCACTGACGTTTGGTCAAAGGCTGTATGTCTTTTTTGTCAAGAAACCGTTGCGGTTTTAAAGGAATACAACATCAGCCGTCACTTTTCCACCAAGCATGCTAATTATGCTAACAACCTGTCAACGCAAGAACGGACGGTTACTGCTCAGAGGTTGGTAGCTACTTTGCAGGCCCAGCAGAACACGTTTATCTATATCATGAAAGACTTACCTTGGACTTAGACAGCAATCACAATAGTCTGACGACTTGAAAATACTTGAGATTTTAAGTGAATGTCTTGAGTAAAATGTGTCCCCATTCAAAGTACTCAACTAATGCAATTGTTATGTAGCGTTCAGCAAGACCACATATTTTAACTTTGAATCTGCCACATTGATTGCATCTATTAACATCCAATCAGGTTTAAGAACAAACAACAAATGTGTGGATTACATTTGTTTGCAGTGACTAAATCCTGAATGCTACATTAGCACTCTTTTTCTGTGACGAAGGCTGAATCCCAATTCTACCCCTTATGCCTAATCTCACCCCTTACCCCTAGGTTTTGCGTGTTCACACGAATCTAGTGGTGTCCCAATTGTCCTTAAATCGAGGACTAAGGGGTAAGTGCTAAGGGTGTACAGCCCTAGAAACCAAGTATGGTCGGAGACCAGATTTGAGGGGTTAGGTGGAATCTACTCGGATACAACACTCAGGGTAGGGCAGGGTAGAGACCGAAAGAAGCGTATAAATGTAAGTTAGTAAGTATAATTATTGATTTTCACAGTAACCTCAGTCACGTTTTATTACAGATTCAATCATTTGCTACTCCGCGTAAATATTTACCATGTTTTGAATTGTCGGTTGTCGCTAGTTAGAACTAGCCGGCGAACACCAATATCTAGCTTTACTGCAATCTACTGCATTTCATTTCATTAGACAATGATTAGATAGCGACTACATTAGCCTGTTAATTGTAATTTACATTTTAAAATCGCTCGCCAGAGAATAGAATCTACAATATTGGGCTATGCTGTGATGTTCGCGTTTTACACAATCACTCATAAAACGCAGCACATTGAAGTGAAGTCTGCTGTGAATTACAGCCAACCTAGTCCACCAAAAATTTGCATGGTGTTATATGTTTATTGTATTCAGGATACAGTATGGATGGTCAGGAAGTGAGCTATAAAATAAATAAAAGATATTTGTTTTCAGCACACTATTACTATACTATTATTACTATAATTATTGTATTTGCAATGAGTTAATGGTTGTTGTCCATCAATCATGCATATGTGTCATTCCTGCTGGAGACGCTGAGCCAACTGAAGTTAGCCCTCTGCTACATCACACAGAACTCCAAGACCATTCAAAAGATGCAATCCCACTATGGAAAAGTCAAATGCAACAAAATGCCATTCTGGTTTACAAAATAATCTGAGGGAGAATATCAATGACAGAAGGAAAGAGAGGCCAAAATCTTGAGGTTTTTAAACCTTGTAATGTAGTGATGTGTCGGTCACGAACGAACCGGTTCTTTGAAATGAATGACAGGAGCCGGCTTCCGTCGTTGGCAGCCAATTGGGAGCCAGTTAGTTTTTTCCTTGTCTTTTTTTCTGTCAAAGGTGAATGTCATTGGTCAAGATGTGTGGAGGCGTCTCTGTGTCCACACTGAGCAGGGGAGGGCCGGGTTAAACACAAATTAGCAAATATTTCTGTCATCATTGGAGAGTTTTCTGGTATTTGGGGACTTAACAGTGAAAGCACGTGTTGATCTGCAGTTACTTACTTACTGAGTAAGCAGCGGGTGCTGCTGAACGGTCCGCCTCACCCCAAAGCAGTCAGCTCCTGCGGCACACTTCAGAGCATAGCGGAGTTCTACACATCCATAAATCACGCAACCGTGAGGCGCAATGGGGTGGATCTCGCCCACTTTTATAGAGCGGGATGTAAAACGTAAATGTTTCTTCATTCAGACTATGTCACTTACATGCCAGTGTGTCAGAACGTGTGACGGAAGAATGTTGCGGGATTAATTAAACAAGTAATGATAACTGCAATATAAAGGGTGCAGGCTGGAGGCGAGTCCGGATGTATTTATTTCGCTGTCTGGACTTTGAGAGATAAAATATTACAATTATTTTACTTTGATGAAATGATGGCCAATTTTAAATTAACAAACCAAGAACAAAGTTCATTTGTAGTTGTAAACTTAATTAAGGTGTTTTTTACTCACTTATCATAACTGAAAGAAGAAACAGGATAAGCCCCTCAAAGCTGAGGCACTTGTTTTTTTTTTATGTCTTCAGTAATGACACAACTGTTTCCTGGATGCTGCTTCTTCTTTTTGCTTTGCATACTTTTATTTGTGTTATTCTGCGGTGTTTTGTTGATGTTGTGCTGTTTGATTGTAAACAGTTAGAAATTTCCATGCAGAGATTTGACCTTGTCTATTGACACGGGTCTTTGCTTTCATATTTTATAATACAGATTTATTATAAATACAGATTTAATACATTGAAAAAACAGCATTTTATTTGGGAGACACTAAACAGTGCTTGTAACTTGTAAGGATTCAAAAATGCCAAGCCTACGACTTTGGACATGACTCAACTTGTCATGTCTTGACTTTAGACTTGACTTGGACTTGCACATCGAGACTTGAGATTAAAGACTTGGGATAGCAAAACACTGACTAGCCCCCACCTCTGGTAAGAGCTGCTGCCAACATCAATTATGAAGTGCTAGACAATTGGCTATCGCTAAAATGCCAAAATCCAGCATGAAAATGCAACAAAAAATACACAAAAGTTTGTGAAAATAAACATGAAAGAGAATTAAAATTTTTTTTATCTCACCACACTAATATTGACTCAACACTTAAAGTACCCATGTTATAAATATGATCAATATTTGCATCAGTCCGCCCACCCCTACTTTACATTGTCCACAATGAAAAGCAACAAACAAAGTCAGAAGTCTGTGTTCTTTCTTGCAGTTGTCTTGTCTTGGGCTCATATGAAAAATTCTCTTGTTAACTTGCTAATAAAAATAGATTAACTTGATTCAACTTGCACGCCCTGCTGTACTGTCACAAACTGCTACAACACAGCATCCAGGCGGTGAGAATGACGAAGGTGTCTAGAAGTCGATTACAATGTCATGTCGTCAGAAGATGCAGAACCTTTCAATTTGACTTCTAGCCGCATATCTGATGTGCAGGCATGATCTTTATCAAAATGGGAAAATGCAATCTCTTCACCGAGACCCATTGACAAACAGTTCAAACCTGCCTAAACAACTTTTAGCAACAAAATATTGAGGTTCTTACGTGCATCTTATAAAGATGTGTTTCTCTCTCTTGCACATGCTCTAACACAAACACACGTCTAACCCCACAAACATTAGCATGAAATAGGATGTTGCCTTTAACATTTTGCCTTAATGCAGTAAAAATCTTTCCATTAAAAAAAACACGACTTGGATACGTTGACGGAGAAAATTACACATTTGTACGTAAATATGATCAGATGAAACACAAACAGCTGGAAAACAGATTTGAACACTTCATATACAAAAGCACGAACAGTTTGCGTATGCTCCGGTTAGTTAGTTTTTGGTTTGGTTTGGTTTGGTTTAGTTTATTTGAACATGAAGGTTACAATGGAATACATCTCATGAATCATTTTTTCACAGTTCCACATGTCCAAAAGGAGTAGGAAGAAGCAAAGCTTATTTAATCCTACCCCACATCCAAATCTACATCTTGTACAGTACATGTTGTTCACTTCCTGCATTCCATGTCATGTTTTCTGTGATAGTCAGGATAATACATAATAGATAACGGTAAGATAGCCCTCTCCCAAAAAAAAGAAAAAGAAAAAAAATTATATATATATATATATATATATATATATATATATATATATATATATATATATATATATATATATATATATACACATATACATTAATAATAATAATAATAATAATAATAATAATAATGACAATACTAAATAAATAAAGAAAGAAAGAACAAAGCTTTTTCTTTTTCTTTTTTTTTTAAACAAAACAAAAAAAATAATAAAATAAAAATAAAAAAATAAAATAAACCTGACAGAACAATCAGGACTCTTCTGCCTTGTATTTAGCAAACATCAACTGCTTGTATTGTTTTTTGAATTTGCTCATCTCTGTACATTGTTTGAGTTCTTTACTCAATCCGTTCCATAATTTAATTCCACACACGGAAATGCTGTGGGTTTTCAGCGTTGTTCTCGCATATAAATGTTTTAAGTTTAATTTTCCTCTAAGATCATATTTCTCCTCTCTGATTGAGAAATACTTTATTAGGTTTTTGGGTAACAAGTTATTATTAACTTTATACATTATTCTAGCGGTTTGAAAGTGTACTAAATCTGCAAATTTTAATATCTGCGATTTTAAAAATAGAGGGTTTGTATGTTCTCTATACTTGGCATTATGAATTATCCTCACAGATCTTTTTTGCAGTACAGTGAGTGAGTGAAGATTGCTTTTGTAATTATTTCCCCATATCTCCACACAATACATTAAATATGGTAATACTAAGGAACAGTACAGAGTGTGGAGTGATTTTTGGTCAAGAACATATTTTGCTTTATTCAATATAGAGATATTTCTCGCCACCTTTTGTTGTATATATTTAATATGAGATTTCCAACTCATTTTTTCATCTATTATAACCCCAAGGAATTTATATTCTTCCACTTTTTCAATATCCACTCCATTAATTTGTATTTGGTCGTACGTATCCTTTCTGCTATTTCCAAATAGGTTTTACTTAAGTTCATGGATAATCTGTTCTTGTCAAACCATGATTTTAATATGACCATTTCATCCTTGACCTTTTTAATGAGTTCTTGTGTGCTTTCACCAGAACAGAAAGCGGTGGTATCATCGGCGAATAAGACCAATTTTAAGTCGTTTGTTACTTTACAAATGTCGTTAATGTACAAGTTAAACAGTTTTGGTCCCAGTATGGACCCCTGTGGTACTCCACACGTGGTGTTTAAACTCCCAGATGTATATTCTCCTAGCTTTACAAATTGTTTCCTCTTTGCTAGGTAGCTTTTAACCCAATTTAAGACTAAACCTCTAATTCTGTACCTTTCTAATTTTGAAATTAAGATATTGTGATTAATTGTATCGAAGGCTTTTGTCAGATCCATGAATACTACTGCTGCGCATCTTCTGTTGTCTATGGCAGTAGTGATTTCCTCCGTGATTTCCATCAGTGCCATAGAAGTTGAAATGTTGGCTCTGTAACCATATTGACTACTAGCCAATAATTCATTCTTATTAATAAATTTGTCCAACCTATTATTAAATAGCTTCTCCACAATTTTAGAGAATTGTGGTAACAAGGAAACTGGCCGATAATTTGTAAATTGGTGTTTGTCTCCTTTTTTGAAAATTGGAACCACCTTGGCTGTTTTCATTTTGCTTGGAAATATTCCAGTCTGAAATGATAAGTTACTAATATATGTTGACAGGTCTACAAGCTCAATGATGACCCTTTTAATTGTTTCCATTTCGATTCCATGACAATCAGTTGATGTTTTTGCCTTAAAATGTTTAACAATATCAGTGATCTCCTTTTTGGTTACAGCAGTGAGAAATATAGACTTAAGATTCCTATCAATAATATCATCAAGTGTGTCTTGTTTTGGAATTTCTTCTTCCAGTTTTTGTCCAATATTTACAAAATATTCATTAAACATTTCAGCTACCGCATTCATGTCATTCCTGTAAGTGTTTCCAACCATGAAATAGGGAGGATAGTCTGCTTTCTTAAAGTTGTTCTTTATAATACTATTTAAGATGCCCCAAGTTGCTCTCATGTTATTTTTGTTCTTATTTAGTACATGACTATAATATTCCCTCTTACACACTCTCAAGATAGTTGTCAACTTATTTTTGTAAGTCTTATATTTTTGTTCTGCTTCTTTAGTTTGTTGAATGATGAATGTCCTGTATAATGTGTTCTTCTTCTTACAGGCGTTTTTTAGTCCTTTTGTCATCCATGGCTGGTTGTTTCTCTTTTGCTTCTTGGGCTTTTCTTGCCAGGGACAGTTCTTATCGTAGAGCTCCATATAAGTACCAAGGAAGCTGTCATATGCTTCATCCACATCTGTTGCACTGTAGACACTCTCCCAACTTTGTTCTTCTAGTCCTATCTTGAAGGCACGGATGCTGTCCTCTGTACGCAATCTTTGAAAAGTCTTTTTTGCCTCCACCTGTTTTTTCTTATAATGTTCATTGTAGATTGTAAACACTGGAAGTTGATCACTGATGTCACTAATTAGCAGGCCACTGATGGTGTTGTTATCAAAGTCGTTGGTGAATATATTATCGATGAGGGTGGCACAGTGGTCTGTTATTCTACTTGGTCTAATGATTTTATGATATAAACTCAAGCTATACATTGTATCTGTGAAGTCGTCTATTTCCTTGCACCTGTGTGAGTTCAAAAGGTCAATATTGAAGTCTCCACATATGAAAATAGTTTTTTGACCTATGTCTGTAACAGTTGTCTTAATCCAATCCTCAAATATTCCAATCTTTGACTTTTTTTCGATTAACGTCAAACATTTTGCGGACATTTTCCAAATAGCGTACAATATGGCAGATGTCTTGTGTTATTAATGCACTGCAACTGTTTTCTTAATGTATTTTTATCAGATACAGATAGTGGTGTACTTGCTCATCCCTACAAAAAACGCAAAATCTGTCTAACCAAAGTTTTCTCATTGTCAGAACAATTGAAACCAACAAACAAGCTCCCGAAATAGTGTGCATGACTTTGCATGATGTTATGGAAACTACACAAAAAATGACGCTAGTCGGCCCCTGCACTGTAAATGATCCAAAACAGACAGCCAAGGCACGAAAGGAGCAGCTCAAAAAGAAGCAAATTAAGAACCTGGAGTGACCTAGCTTGTCTCGGGACCTTGATCCCATAGAAAATCTATGGAGAAAACTGGAAATTCCAGTTGCCAAACAACAGCCTTGAGACTTGGAGAGAATTTGAGAGTGTCTGAAAAGAGGAATGGACCAAAACGGAGATGTGCACAACCCTGGTGACCTACTACAAGAAACGTCTGAACTCTGTGCTTGCCAAAAAAAAGTTGCACCACCACGCTCTAAATCACATTATGCTGGGAGATCAAAAGCTTATTTCACTCAATCAGAAGAACTTTATTTTAATGCTTTGTTTGATTTTGTTTCTCTCTGTTAAGATAAACAAACCCTAAAAATTCTGGAATGTTTTATGATTTATGATTTTAGTGTTCTTTCTAGGATCACACCGTGAGTCAGACTGTTACATTGAGTAATGACCTCCTGCAATTTCCGATGGGTTGACAAGCTCATTGTGAGTTCCCTTATATCTCGTGATAGGCTCCTGCCAAAGAAGAAAGAAGGAAGAGCTACCGGTTCCTCACTGACTCAAGAACGGCACAGTATTTAAACGATTAGTAGTATTTCTGAAGTAAAGGAGATGTGACCAGGACGAAAAGGACTTTGCACCTCCTGTAGCCAAGGTTTGACTAACGGTCGTACCCTTCTGTCCAGCACCCTGGAAGAGACTTTCCCAGGGAGGCTGAGGAGTGTGAGCCCGCTGTAGTTGGAACACAGGCCATCCATGTTCGATAGGACTCAAGCAGCCCAGACCTCTGGTGTCCACCATCAGGTTCAGTACTTGCCGCCATGACTGGCAGCGACCACCTTGCAGCTGCAGCTCTGATCGGCTGCCTCAACAATGGGGACACGGAATATGACCCATTTGGACTCAAGGCCGGGATGCAGGCGAAGCCTATCATAGACGTGTGGCCTAGGGTGTCCTAGTGCCAAGTGCACTTGTGGAAAGCCTTATGTTCAAACATGGTGTTCATTATGGACAAACTGTGGTTCACACAGAAGTCCAATAACATCACATCGCACTGGTTCAGATGGGGGAGGCCGTACCTCCCAAACACGCCCCTCCAGGTCACACTGTAATTTCCCACAGGCCCCCACGGTGAAGGCCCGACCACCAGGTGCTCGACTGCGAACCCCTCCCCTGGGCCTGGCTCCAGGATGAGGCCCTGGTGTCCCACGTCTGGGGAGGCGTGGTCCCTCTTTTTGTTCTTGTTCATAGGGTCTTCTGAATCACTCTGTGTGGCCTGTCACCTAGGACCTGTTTGCCTTGGGAGACCCTACAAAGGGCATATACCGCCAGACAACATAGCTCGGCCACTCAAACCCCTCTACCACGATAAGTTGGTGATTCACGGAGAAGATTTAAAAAAAAAACCTTTTAATTAAATAAATGCTTTTTTCCAATCAATGCCGAACAGTGCATGTAATATGGCTGAATAAACAGTAGCCTCTCGGAAAAGTATTAATAGTGAGTAGTAGTAAGTACTGAGAAAAAGCAGAAAACAAAACCGACCTTGGTAAGCAATGGACAAGGCCTGCTTCGAGAGATCAGCAGGTACTGACAGTGGGAAATACTACCCTCAATTTGGAGATTATAACTGTGTCGTGTCAAGCCATCTGATGAGGAACATTGCTAGCGGCTAGTTATCCAGCTAGCTGCTGACAACGTGGACCCAACCAGATGGCTAGTCAGCCAGGATTTGGAGGATCCAGAACAAACTACGACGTACACCATCACCAGGACACAAAGGTGCTCACCAACAGCAGATTTTGGCGGGGGAAGCCATCATCAACAAGCAGTTAAGACCACTACACAACTCTAAATTCCACATAACTGCTATCTCTGCAACTAGGAAGCACAATGCCTCCAAAAATATATATCTGGGTTCATTGAGGAAATGGAGGAAATTAGACAATCATTGAACTTCATGTAAGATGAAATATCTAAAGTGGCGAAACAGCAAAACAGCAAACACAGCTCACAACATGACTTAGAGCAATATACGTACATGGATGAGGTCATAATAAGTGGCCTAAACACCAGCAAGGTTTCCCCGTAGGATTTTTTGAAGCGGTAGTGGGCTGCATGCGTGGGAAGCGCCGGTGCTTCTTTCACCTTATCACTAAGGGAGAGCCCAGCCCGTGATCTTGTCCTATCGGTCACTCACCAAATCTCATGACCATAGGTCAGAGGTAGAAATTTGACTGTCGATCTCACCTTCCACATTTGCAGTGATATATATCAAAGATATGAAGGACAGAAAATAAGGCAGCGCAATTGTGTAATGGTCATTTATTTTGAATATGCATAAAGGTTACATTGGAATACATCACATGTACAATTCACAGTTTACACACGCAGTTTCCTTAAATAGACCCCGCTATTGATCACAGCGTCACCGATTCACCATGGCAATGAGAGCAGTGTACTTTCCTTGTACGGAAGTGGAAATCCTCACGGAGGCACAAAAGAGCAAATGAAAAAGACAGGAAACACCGCCACAGTCATGAAACAAAGACAGAAAGCGTGGCAAAGTATTGCAGAGACGATTTGCTCGCTCGTAGCTTCAACAGCATGTAAACTTCCAGTTTCGCCTTGAGCGAATGGGTAATGTAATACACATTCACATTAACAGCACCTTCGAAAACGTGGTCTCACTGTTATTTTGAATTTGTGGGTGAAATTGACTTCAGATGTGAGCAAAATTGTGTAAATGTACTGTAACTCCATCAGACTCTATAACTGTTTTGTCTTGTAGATGTGTATTTGTATTTACAGTGGTGTGAAAAAGTGTTTGCCCCCTTCCTTTTTTTTGTCATGGTTGTCACACTTAAATGTTTCAGGTCAGCAAACAAATTTACATGTCAGTCAGCGACAACACAACTGAACACAAAATGCAGTTCCATCCATCCATCCATTTCCTATGCTGCTTATCCTCACTAGGGTCACGGGTATACTGGAGCCTATCCCAGCTGACTTTGGGCGAGAGGCGGGGCACACCCTGGACTGGTTGCCAGTCAATCACAGGGCACATACAGTATAGACAAAAAATCATCCACATTCATACCAATGAAGCCCTCCACATGCTTATCACCTCATTCAAATAGCCTTCGGTATCTAAGCATGTGAGTCTGCCCTTCCTCATCATCTGCCCTTCATTTGTCTCTGTCCCTCACAGGAGGAGATAACCCCTCCCCTTGCATACGTTGTTAGCTATTTTAAATAAGATTTCAGCATGAATAGTCAGACATTTTCTCTAGAAGTCATCTCTTCAGGTTGTATTGATTTGTCTCCTTTCATTCTCAAAGAACCTGTCTCGTCTATTTCGTCTATTTTGGAGCCAACAGCAGATGTTCCCTTGACAATTTCCATGTCATCTATTTTCGTACAATTGTTCAATACAACTTTTCAAAAAATTTGGCTATAGTTTGATGCGACTTTTAACAAGCGTCATCTTCTTACAAACAACCTGATTTACTGTATGTGCCCAGGCCACAACAACAACACTCACAAGCAACAGCCCTGCCACTCCTAACCCACGATAGGCCATGAGGCCAGGAGCCGGGGTCCAAACTGTACAAAAGTGTACAGCATGTCTTCTTATTTTCTTTTTTTACTTTCTTGAGACAGAAATTTCAATGTAATAATTATTTCTTTTTTTACTGCAATGTTTCTGCATTGAAGGTTTCTGTTCTTTTCAGAAGTAGGACTTTAATGCTTTCCTAATGTCTCTCACAGCTTACTGGGCTGATATACTGTTGGCCATTAAATATTTGACAACAACATTTCCACTGCCATTTTTTCTAAACATCAATTTTTCATCACCCCAAACTTTTCTGCCTCAAATGGGCATTGAAACCACTTTGTGAAATCGACCAAAAGGTATTGAACTTCGCTTTGTCCCTTTCTTTTCTAATCTGGCAATTTACCATCCACACGCTCATGAAAGAGAGCAGGGGTGGTGAAATGACATAGATCACAGGTTCATGTGACAGAGGTGGTGTGAGGATATCACATAATGCTCCTCTGCACACACAAACACATCCTACAGCACAAAGACATACAAAACACAACAGCACACAAACAATAGCTGTAAAAATCCGTTTGATATTCAATTAAGAATTAAACATGGATGAAAAATTCACTCAGTGCATCACTTCCGGGTGAACTCCACATCCCAAACGGAAATGTAAAAATGTACTTCATACACGGAATTATCCAACTTCTTCATATTTGATTTAATTAACAAATATAAAAGAAAAAGGTTTTTAAGCTTTAGTTTAAAAAACGAAATATGAAAAAACATGTTGTGACCTGTTTTTTGCCGTTGGTTTCAAATGGAAAAACAAATGAACAAATGATACAGAAATTAAAATCCCTTGTTTCCACCAACAAATATTGTTTCTTTTCATTTCATGCTTATATCAAATAATTAAACACCCTAATTCTGTGTTTCATTTTGATATTAATTTGTGTGCCCTGGAAATAGATCCCAATAACCTTTTCATGAGCATGACTCTTCAATAGAGGTATTGTTTTCCTGTTACATGGTTGTCAGGAGATGACTATGGATAGTCTTGTTTTCCCACAGAGCAAAAAGAGCCACTCTGAGAGATTAGCTGAATATTGCAAGTTATGTAGTTATGAATGTATGAATGTAATGCATATTCTATGAAACTGCATTCATTTTAATACCAATTTTTCATGTCTGCTACTGTTTGCTCACAATAACAGGTCACAGACGACGCCACACACATCCTATTTAAAATACTCCGATATTCAAGGTGCCAAGTACAGCAAGATGCATGGCAAATGGGCAAAACAAACCAAACACAGGATGACAAAAAAAAAAAAAAAAAAACCCTGATTAATCGCCTTTTCCAGGTCACTCAAACACAACCTAACCCAAGTCCTGGAAGATACCATCCTTCCTAAAAAAAAGTTCTAGATTATACTGGCATTCAAAAGAGGACAGAACTTAAAGGACTTTTTTGTGAGGGCCAAACTACCACAAGCAAGGACCGGCATTATCAAGGAAGACCGCAAGAAACTGTGAGGAACCAAAACCACCAACAGAACTTACACAATTCCAACACGCCTTGGTTGTCCCTTGGACTTTTGACAAATGTTCCGCAAAATACATGTGAGAATCTTTTTTCTCACACTTTCAACCCTGCGGCTTATACAGCGATGCAGCTAATTTGTGGTCGCATTCTGGTCTCGTGACATATCGTGTGTCATTTTGTGCATTGTGTGTGCGCCCTCATCATCAGTGATGTGCAATCACAGTGATTTCTTTTCCGATTCAATACTGATTAAAATTCAGGCTGGTATCAAGGAGACTCAACCGATACCGATACTTTGTGCAAATAAACCAAAACATGTCGGGTAAATTTAAAAAGTAGTGTATTTCAAATCCTAGCATAGCTCATAAAATAAACAATACATGTCATGAGAGTACGTTATTCATTTATTTTAAACACCTGCATATCATTTAGACAAGGTCTCAATAATTTAGTTACTTTCACTGTGTTCCTGTTACTCATATACATTACCTCAAATGACTGAAGTATCAAAGTATTTATATTTTGATTTGAAAATCAATTTTAGAGAATTTTAGACCTCTGGCATCGGAGGTATTGATATTTCAGAATTGATCCGTACATGACTACTCATCATGGAGAATTTGTAGAGAGGAGCATGCTTCCGGGTTGAAGGCGATCGATTTAGCAGTTTTTGCTGTCAGGAGGTCCACTGTCACCAGTGGGTTTCGGGGGGGGGGCTGGACTGTTGCGTGCTGGAGTGGACAGCATGGGCTCGAGGGCTGATTTGCCTCGAGTTGGGGTTGACGCTGGTCGTGACAACGAAAGAAGGAGAGAGACCGGCAGCGTGTGTGCTGACGGAATTGTGTGGCTGTTTGGTTCCAACACTTGAAGAGGACGACTTTACAGTAGTGGTTTTAGTTTCCAAGAGGAGGACAAGGACTGTGATTAATGACTTTTTCGGGGTTTTTTTTGTTTGATTTATTTCAAACATGCATGCAATGTTACATTGAAATGCATCACACATTCACAATTCACTGCTCAACATGTCTAAAAAGGAGCAGGGAGCGGAGGAGCAGTTACTACAGTAATTCAGTAATAGATTTGTTCTCTCTCTGCGTCCATACACACAAATCACAAAATCACAAAAAGGTGGGGACATCAGGCACCCAGGCGAGACACCATCACCTCCGCAGGCCAAACCACCCTGACCTCCCCCCAACTCCCAAATGCACCTGTCCAATGCTTAGCGCCCCAGTAACTTCCACACACCCCACTGCCCTCCAACAAGGAACCAAAATGGCCAAACCCACAAAAGTTTACAATCCAAGGGCGGACCAACAGTTTTAATGGTTCTTTTGTACCACAGGTTCACATTCATTATGATTTGACAACATCATCAGCAGGCTACAAGGAACTGATCAACAGGAAGCACTGGATTTAGGAACCCATTCATCTACATTTAATGACACTCAAAACATAATACTACAGCTTGCAGGACAAGAAGATCTACAATTGGATACCTTTTGCTTTACAGACCACAAACAACTGGAATTGGAAAAAGACAGATCCGAACACAAACTTTTTTCTCATATCAGAAATGACTGCTGTTACTACATGGAGGAACAATACAACAACAACCTTAAAGGGAACCTATTATACACATTTTTGGGGCTTTGTATTGAGTTCTGGACCCCTGTAGAGCAGCTGCACACGATAACCCGCACAGAAAGCTTTCTAGATCTTCCAGACTCTGCAGCTCTTCCTGCAGTGCTGCCTGCCTCTCCCCCAAACAGTCTGTGTAATTTACTCCACCCCCGGCCCTCCTCCAGGTATGGCTCCCGCCGAGCCCACTCCGCTGTGATTGGTCACACGCCCAAGCTCTCCCGAGGACTTCCTGACTTCCCTTTTTGTCCGATTACTTACACAAAATAAACACAGTTAGGACACTGATAAATTGTTACTTACAGCTTGCGCTTCTGACTCTTCAGCACGACCAAGTAACGTCGGAAAGGCGTCGGACTTCAGCAACAGTTTGGCGTATAGTCTAGCTTCATTTTGGCCCATGTTCACAAAACAGTCCCGTGTGAAGTGCTGTTGACAAATGAGCATATTTTTCTCTTGCTGGCCGGGAATCAGCAACTCCAACCAGTTTTGCCTGATGCTTGCTTCTTTAGGCACACCCCAACAAACATTTCATGGGAGCCATTGCTCGACATGCTAACACCGTGAACAGAGTGAAACAATGTTTGACAAAAAAGGAAATAATTGATATTGGCAATAAATGTAAAGTAAAAACATCAATTAATTGCAATGGAATCGAAATGGAAACAATAAAATAAGGTGAATAAGATCGCAGAACCGCTGACGTAACTTATCAGTAACTTATCATTACAGATTGGTAAATTTCCCTACAAAATGAAAATAGGTAAAGTAGTTCCGATTTTCAAAAACATAGACAAACATTAATTTACAAACTACCGACCAGTTTCTTGATTAGCATAATTTTCCAAAAGTATCGAAAAGCTATTAAACAACAGGTTGGACAAATTTATGAATAATAATGAATTACTCACGGACAGCCAATACGGATACAGAGCTAACATTTCAACCTCCATGTCACTGATCGAAATTACAGAGGAAATTACCAACACTATAGACCACAGAAAGTACACAGCTGCAGTATTTATAGATTTGACAAAAGCTTTTGATACAATTAATCACAACATCCTAATTACAAAATTAAAAAGGTATGGAATCAGGGGGTTAGTTTTGAACTGGGTCAAAAGCTACCTAGCAAACAGGAAGCAATATGTGAAGTTAGGAGAATACACATCTGCAAGTTTAATTATAACTATGTGGAGTACCCCAGGGGTCAATACTGGGACCTGTTCAACTTATATACTCCTGTGATCATGTCGAAGTATCCTTGGGTAAGATACTGAACCCTCAGTTGCTCCTGTTGCTGTGTCATCAGTAGGTAAATGTGCCTTGGAGGTGGAAAAGCACTATACTGTACAAGTGAAAGACCATTTACCATTCATGACATCTGTAAAGTGGCAAAAGACCTGAAGTTGTATTGTTTGCAAACCATACTACTGCTTTTTGTTCTTGGGAAATGCACACAAGAGCTAATTAAAAAACTCAAAGAGGAAATGACTATACTAAAAAAAATGTTTGATGAAAATAGATTATCTTTTAACCGAAGCAAAACTAAAATAATTTTATTTGGTAATAGCAGAAAGGGTACCTATGCGCAAATACAAATTGCCGGTGTGGACATTGAAAGGGTGAACGAAAATACATTTCTGGGTGTCATAATGGATGAAAATAAAACATAAAGTGGCAAGAAATACATCAATATTGAATAAAGCAAAGTTTGATCTTGACCCTAAAATCACTACATTCTAGGGGTGTAACGAATCATTCACGATATCAACCAACTACATTGTTGTGTGTTTAGCAAGTTTTATTCTGGATGGCATATATCGATCTAACATCGTTTAAAAAGGTAATGAATCGACTGAAACGATACTAGATAATAAAGCTTTGGATTTAAACACGACAGGCTTCATATGACTGTTTTTTTTTTTTTTTAAGCACTTTTAATGATAAAGACTCAATAAAGACGAAAAAGAAATTCAGTCTGCCTGTGAGGTCATCGTCTTCCGGGTATAAGGTAGTCATAGGAATTGTAGTTGATTGGCTTTTTCTTCTTTTGCTCAGTTAATTAACTTCAATCAGTATTCAGGTTTAACTCATCTGTCCATATTTGAAACTCATTTCAAGTGACACTTATGGGGACAATAAGCAAAGTACGGACATTTTGTATGGCTGGTAGTTTCCCAGTCCAGCAGCAGTGACGCTTCGTGACGTCATCATCCAGTTCAAAACATACGCTTACGTACGCGGAAGCAATAAATGGCACATCTTGCTTGTGCCAGGAGAAGAGAGGAAAGGCTGGGAAGCCGTAATTTTTGTTGACATTGTCACATATTTACACTTGCGTTTCTAATGTATTCTTCTTTTGCATTACCACGTTTCCTTCCACTGCTGCACGCCATCTGCCATCACTTCATATGCAAAGTATGCTGTTCAGTGTCTCTGTTAAGCGCATCATCAAGATGGAGGACCCATCCCATTACTTGCTAATTGCTGCACTTCTCACGCGAGGCTGTGGAACACGGCAAATGCTTAGGAACCCAAATGCAGACAAGTGAGGCGAAAAATACAAAAAGGAAAATTTAATGTACAAAAAGAGTCCAAGAAGCAAACACAAAGTACAAATAAGTAATGGTAAGAATCAGTAACCAAAAACGCTAACAGCAAAAGGCTGTTAGGACAAAAACTAGCAAGAACAAAAATACACTGAAGGAAAACCTTACAGGAGTACGTAGATTACAAATACTGAGCAGGCAGGTACAGGTAAGCAGGGAGCCAGAGAGCAGGGAGCCGGACAAAGCGGTACAGGAAGCAGGTAGTCTAGGAGTCAGGTAGTACAATCTGGCAACTGGTGTGTCGCCGCTGCCTGGCTTAAGAGTCCTCAGTGATTAGCTGATGCAGATTGGCCACAGGTGTGTTCAGTCGGCTCCACCCTCGCCTGCTGAGGTGCGCTGTGAACATATGGCAGATAGGCGGTAGCAGAGCGACAGCAAACATGACAGCACTGTTCTTTCAAATGGCTGCTCTGATCAGGAGGATTATTAGCACAAAAAAAAAGCTTCTGCTGCCATCGGCCCGTACAGGTGAGATAGTTTCAAAACATATTTGAAGATACCATACCACATCCATTTGCTGAGGAATTTGCATAATGTCGCTCACCTTAGGGTGCAAAGTGCAGGTTTGAATTATACGATTTAAAGGACTGTAAATAATTCACCATGGCAAGCCATACCAAACTCTGTTCATTCCGATTTTGTATTGTATTTCTAACTAATTTTTTGTTGTCATTGGTAATTTCTTCTAGAGTATGTCAACATTATTAATAATTTATACCTGATTCCCTTACAAAAAACAGTGTGAATCTTCACCTGCACTGTCCAGTATCCAGGTTCTATTTCACAGTCACACTGGTTGACTTTTTGGCTAAACAGTTACTGAATTGATTTAAAGTTACTGAATTGTTTCAGATCGTATCGTTCTAAATGAATCAAAATCGTTTTTGAATCATATCGGCAACCTTGAATCGTGATATGAATCAAATCGTTATTAAAACGAATCGTTACACCTCTACTACATACTCACTATTGCTCTCCGGTATTACCATATCTGACTTTTTGTGTGGCGATATGGGGTAATAACTATCAAAGCACACTTCACTCGCTTAATGTACTGCAAAAAAAGATCAGTTATGGTAATCCATAATGCCGCATATAGAGAACATATAAATCTTCTATTTCTAATACCACAATTATTAAAATTCGCTGATCTAGTAAATTCTAGTAAACAGCTCAAATTCTGCATAAAGCAAACAATAACCTGCGAAACAAAAAGGTCATATAATTCCTCTCAACAAGAGGGGAGAAATATGCCTTCAGGGAAAAACTAAACTTAAAACACAATGCTAAAAACCTCAGGCGTTTCAGTATGAGGAATCAAATTATGGAACAGATTGAGCAAGGAACTCAAACAATGCACCAAGATGAGTGAGTTGAAGAAACAATCCAAGTAGTTGATTTTTTGCTAAATACAAAGAAGAAGAGTCTTGAACCACTTTGTAGAAAATGCTATGTCACTACAGCACTCATTACTCTTCATTCTTGTGAGTTAATTGTCTGTACGCCAACTATGTTCTGTTATGTCTTTATTGACAGTTATTTATTGTGACTGTTACATGGATTATCTATGGTGACAAAAACTTTGACAATTATATTACCACATTGTTACATTGTCTTATTATTTTCCTATGTATTAACTGGCAAAGACTACATTTGGGATACAGGAAATGAATAAGTTACTGCAATTGATGTGAAATGGATGGGGGGTAGGATTAAATAAACTTTGCTTTTTCCTACTCCTTTTGGACATGTGGAACTACGAATTGTATTATGTAATGTATTCCAATGTAACTTGTATGCATTTTCAAATAAAATTAAACCATTATCGTTTGTATGTGGGTATTCAATATTGATATTTTGAATCCAAGTAAGCAAAAGATAATAGATGAAATTATAGACAAATTTAATGTGTCTAAAATAACACGCCATCTTTGATATTTCATGTTTTTAATGAGAACAACAAAAATATATTTTGCATGTAAAAAGCATGTAAACCCTTGACTTAATGTCTGCAAAAATGTTAATTGGAGTCAGGATTGAGGACACCTCGAGTCTCATTATTGTTCATGTGTTTGGAGTTAAGTCAAACTTATGGAATTTGCTCTACACAAAAAGAACAGGCTTATGTGAACCATGCCGTGACAAAAAGAGCTTTGAGAGGATCTACAATCGAGAATTGTTGGTGTAATTGCTGGCAAATGTTATAAAGGTATTTCATAGACTTCAGAAACTCACCAAGTCTACAGTTAGGCAAACAATCTACAAATTGAGACACATTGGGACTGTGGCTACTCTACCAAGAAGTGAGTCCCAGTCAAAATGACACCCAGAGGACAATGAAGACTCATCAGTGTGGTAGAGAAGCAACCGTGATTTGCAGCCACAGATTTGAAGGCATCATTGGAACTGGCAAACATCTTTGTTCCTGAGTCTACAATATGTTAAACACTGAACAAGCAGGCCATCTACGGCAGGACACCACAAAGGAAGCCACTGCTTACTAAAAAAACCCATTCCTGCACACATGAATTTTGCAAAAGACCACAATGACACTCCACAGCGGTATTGTGTTAGAGTTTGCTAGAATTAAACAATAAAATTGCTGAAGAATGAAACAATGAAGTCACTGTTGCTTGATTTTTGCACAGGTAACACAGGCTTGGCAACCTTATCTGCCTGCCACAGCTTGCACATGTAGAAAGCACTCACACATACCCTTGATTGACACGAGCCGGAGCCAGTTAGATGCAGGCACATAGACACACACCACTGATCCACATTAGGGAGAGGTCATGCCCCTGCTCGGGCGTGACCCAAGGGTAGGATAACAGAGTAGTTACTTCCTAGTTTCGAGGCTGTTTTTTTCTTCCCTTGGTCTCTTAAAGTGTTGGGTTGAATGTCTCGGCACCGAGCTTTGTAATATCTTCCAGAGTGTTCACTAAAAGATTTATAACTCAGAAACTGCAGTCCATCTTCTCTTTTTTTCTCTTGTCACTGGAACAAAGAGCCTTTTCATTTCGACTGGCAAATTATTTTGTGTACTGATGAAATGAAAATTTAACTAACACACAGCGCTACATCTGGTGTAAAAAGGGCACAGCATATCATGAAAACATCATCCCAGCTGTAAAGTATAGTGGAGGAAACATTCTGATTTTGGTCTGCTTTGCTGCATCAGGGCCTGGTCAGCTTGTAATCATTGAGGGGATGATGAATTCTCAAATGTATCAGACAATTCTTCAGCATAATGTGAGAATGTCTGTAAGTCAAATGAAACTGTATAGTTGGGTGATGCAACAGGACAACGATCCAAAATATCTGAGCAAGTCCACAACAGCATGTCTTCAGAAAAACAAAATCTGCCTTTTGGAGTGGCCAAGTCAGAGCCCAGACCTTAATCCAAATGAGATGTTATGGACTGACTTGAAGAGGGCCATACATACGAGACATCCGAAAAATATGACAGAGCTAAAGCAATTCTGCTAGGAATAATGGGGTAAAATTCATCCTCAATGATGTGCAAGTCTGATCTACAGCTACAGGAAGCGCCTGGTTGAGGTTATTGCTGCCAGTGTATACTGTATATAAAATGCCTGCATAATGCTTTTTGTGAAACAGTTTACATGATGCACTCAGGGCTTGTGGTTGACAGCATAAAAAGCACAAAGACAGTAACACCTTGCCTGTGCACGCAGGAGTAAAAGAACAAAGACTTGTGTTTATGAGGGAACTGGGGGTGTAGGCAGAAGACGAAAACTGTTTACGTGTTGGGGCGGATGCAAGGTAAAAACACTACATTGAAGGCAAGCTTTGAACATGAAGTGGGGTGGGGGGAGGCAGAACAGAGCAGAGCAGAGCAGAGCAAAAAAAAAAAAAAAAACAAGAAGTGCAGCAGAAGGAGAATGCTTTTCTGGGTGAAGTGTAGACTTGAGGCGATGGCTGTGATCCATTCTCCCCTCTCGCCTTCTCAACACATCATGAGTTGCCATATTAGAGCACAACTTGTGAAATGCACTTCAACAGGCAATTATCCTACCCCCCCATAAATCCTGTGTAAGTGTCAGCTTATTAGGAGATGAATATGCCAGGCATTTAGCTTGTTGTTGCACAAATGAATGAAGAGAAAGCAGTGTCAGGGGAAACATGATGAGGCACTGAAACACACACACATGCACCAAACACCTGCACACAGAGGAAAGACCCTGAGATGCCCACGGATAACGGAGAAGCACCTGAATGATAACAAATCTGAGTACTTGTCAGATATGCTGGATTCAACCCCCGTCATCACCTCAGTTTCACAAGAGAAATCACATAGCTAATTGATGGACAGTTGCAGTTTGTGCTATGGAAAGTCTATTGAGACTTCTTATCTGGTCCTGAATGCTGCTGCATTTTGTACTGGCAAGACCAAACAAAAATAGATACGCCGGAAGATCTGTATGAATCCATCCATCCATTCATTGTCTATACTGCCTGTCCTTTGCAGAAACACTGGGGGACTTGGAGCTTGTCCCAACTAACTTGTACAGCATACACCCTGGAGCAGGTGTCCAATGGTCCCCCCAGGGTACCCCCACGACCACATGAGTTCCCCAGTTATTTTTAAAATGTTATTTTTAAATGACAATACAGTGGTACCTTGGTCAACATCCAATCCGGTTAGCGAATGTTTTGGTTAACAACCAAACTTTTTTGTAAAATCTTACCTTGACTCCCTTAGCGGCCAAAATACTGTCCGGTTTGTTTATGTTGCCATCTTGGATCATACGCACTAAATGAAATGTTGCGATACGAGCATGTGATGGCGTAATCCATTTTGGGCTGCAGGTGCCATTTTAGGACAACAGTGTTTGTAACAGAGTTGTAGAGCGATACACAACGTAACAAACACATGGACCGCACAAAAGAGAAAGGAGATGGACCCGACCGAGAGAACGGTGCAAGACCCCTCAATTTTATGGCTTAAAGAGAAGGCCGTCATCATTTCAGAGGTATTTAAATCAGTCATCGGCTGCGCTCCACACACAAACATGTATACTCACAACACTCCCGCATAACAACCTGCAGTGCATCGAGGGTGTCACTCTGTGTTTCTCATTTTACATCCATAACACTCATTTCTGCTTCCAAAAACAAAACATGAGCATTCCAACTTACATGCATGTCAATCCCCACCATACTGTCCCCATGTATTACTGTTTGTATTTGTAATTTTGCTTGGCTAGTTCACTTTTGAAAAAAGAGATTCTGTATCTCAGTAAGCTTCATCTGGTTAAACAAAAGGTTTAATAAAATAAGACATACACGGTGTTGACTGTGCACTGCTTCCCCCTCCTGAGATGGCGAATGATGGTCCAGAATCTCTTCTAAGCCGTCTGCAAATTGTTCTCCATGTCTTCTCCAAACTCCTCCCATGTCCATGCTGAGTTTTTGCCTCAGTGACCGCCACAGCGTCTGACTGCTTGGCCTGGCGGTACCTGTCAGCTGCCTCCGGATGGGCCAAAAAGGCCCGATAAGACTCGTACAGCTTGACGGCATTCCTCCACTGCTTTCCATCGACGGGTTCTAGGATTACCGCTATGACAGGCACCAGCCACCTTACGGCCACAGCTCCGATCAGGTGCGTTCACAATGGAGGAACGGAACATGGCCCTCTCGTATTCAATGTCCGCTGCCTCCCTTGGAACATAGTCGAGCAGACCCTCACAATGCGTTTGGGCCTGCCAGGTCTGACCGGCATATTCCCCCACCATCGGCGCCAACTCACCACCATCTCTTCACCCGAGTGTCCAAAACATGTGGCCACAAATCCGACGACACGACCACGAAGTCAGTCATCGAACTGTGGCCCAGGATGCCCTGGTGCCAAGTGCACATGTGAACACCCTTATGCTTGAACATGTTATTGACAATCTCTGACGAGCACAGAAGTCCAATAACAAGGCACCGCTCGGGTTCAGATGAGGGGGGCTGTTCCTCCCAAATACGCCTTTCCAGGTCTTACTGTCGCTGCATACCTGTTTTGGTTTGGTTTAATTTTATTTTAACATGCATGCATGTTACAATGGAATACATCTCATGAATCATTTCACAGTTCCACATGTCCTAAAGAAGTAGGAAGAAGCAAAGCTTATTTAATCCTACCCCCCATCCGTTCTACATCTTCTGCAGTACATATTATTCACTTCCTGTATTTCATGTAATATTATTCCATATAATAATCAGTGTAATAATAAATAAATAATAATACATAAAAACAAGCATGACAGAACAATAAATATAATAATCAATATAAAAATAAATCAATAAGATGAAGACAAGCATAAAAAAGCAAGTTTTCTTCTGCCTTATATTTAGCAAACATCAACTGCCTGTATTGTTTTTTGAATTCGCTTGAGTTCTTTGCTCAATCCGTTCCATAATTTAATTCCGCATACTGGGTTTTCAGCGTTGTTCTCGCATATAAGTGTTTTCAGTTAAATTTTTCTCTAGGATCATATTTCTCCTCTCTTATAGAGAAATGCTGTATGACTTTTTTGTTTAACAGGTTAATGTTAATTTTATGCATTATTTTAGCAGTTTGAAAATGTACTAAATCAGCATATTTTAGTATCTCTGGTTTTAAAAATAAAGGGTTTTTATGTTCTATATACGCGGCATTATGATTTATCCTCAATTATCTTTTTTGCAGTACATTGAGTGAGTGAAGATTGCTTTTATAATTATTACCCCATATCTCCACACAATAAGTTAGATATGGTAATACCAAAGAACAGGAAAGAGTGTGGAGTGATTTTTGATCAAGAACAAATTTTGCTTTATTCAATATTGAATTATTTCTCGCCACTTTTTGTTATGTTTGTTGTTTTTGTTATTTTTGATATGAGATTCCCAACTAATTTTTTCGTCTATTGTGATCCCCGGAAATGTATTTTCTTTCTCTCTTTCAATGTCCACTCCGTCTTTTTGTATTTGATCGTATGTATTCTTTCTGCTATTCCCAAATAGCATTATTTAGTTTTACTTCAGTTCAAGGATAATCTGTTTCTATCAAACCATGACTTTAAAATGACCATTTTATCCTTGACCTTTTTAATTAGTTCTTGCGTGCTTTCCCGAGAACAAAAGGCAGTGGTATCATCCGCAAATAATACCAACTTTAAGTCTTTTGTCACTTTACAAATGTCGTTGATATACAAATTGAACAGTTTTAGTCCCAATACTGACCCTTGAGGTACTCCGCACGTGATATTTAAACTTGCACGTGTATTCTCCTAGCTTTACAAATTGCTTCCTGTTTGCTAGGTAGCATTTAAGCCAATTAAAAACAAATGATCTAATTCCGTACCTTTGTAATTTTGTTGTTAAAATATTGTGATTAATTGTATCGAAGGCTTTTGTTAGAGACATGAATACTGCAACTGCACACTTTCTGTGGTCTATAGCATTACTAATTTGCTTAATTTTAATCAGTGCCATAGAAGTTGAAGTTTCGTGATGTATTCTGCAATTTGTATTATTGATAAAGTAAATACATAATTGAAAAACAGATGCTAACATGGTCCTACCAATCAATCGTTAATGTTACACATACTGTACCAAAAGACATCTAAGTCTGTGGTCTTACTGAGCATCCATCAGTAATTGTTCATGGTCAGGCCTCTCTGATTTCAGAAACTGTGCATGCGCCACAGTAGCAAATAACATGGAAATGAACCCACAGCTTATTACCTGTAGGAACAAAACATATGGACTATATGACAGAAAGTACACTGATGACATTTGATATGTTACTATCATGTCTACACTGTGCCTGAAACTGACATCACACATAGATCACACACTTGTATTATCTCACCGGAACTCCAATCCATCATATAAGATGGCCAACAGCTCTGGAGCAAAATGGGTCATCAGACTGTGGAAAGCCTCTATGTATGATCTCTGATGGACAGGGGACAGGTGTCTGATGTCTGCACATAATTCTGTCCAGTTCTTGTGAATTCTTACAAAACAAAATATTATTATCCATTATTTTTTATATTATGTGTTGAAAGGATATTTTGGTCATATATTAACATGCTAATGATAAAAATGGCATGATGGTAGTACAGTCGTCCCTCACTACATCAAAGTTTGAGCATCGCTCCCTCACTCTCCCTCACTCTCCCTCACTCTCCCTCACTCTTTTCAAAAATTCATTAATTAATAAATTATCACTGTTTTTTATAGCGGTTATTTCATGTCTACAGGGCCCTAAAAAAACATATTTAGAAAGTCCGACACAGATTTTTTATGCTCTTAACTGTCAAATTATTCCATTTAATAATGTTGAATCCTACTTTGCGGAAATTCACTTATCACGGGCAGGTCTGGAACCAATTAACCACAATAAACAAGGAACGACTGTATGTAAATGTTCATTTATCATTTCCATGCATTAAGAATTGTTTTATGCATGGAAAATTGTAATTGTAAAATTACAGAATCATTTGTGTTAACATTTTTGAGAGTCAACCGTGCATGACATCATTGACGGGCGACATAACACAGTCACTTCCGGTTGCCATTTTGCTTAGCTAGCTAGGATGCTAACAAGGAAAAATGTTTTGTGATAAAAAAAAAAAAACCCGTTAACAACACAGTTGGACTCACGAAGAGTTTTAACACAAGACGTAAACTACTGTATATTGTACGCGAACCGGAGAATGCACGCAAACCGAGGCAAAATTGAGGTGTAAATATTTTAGGTTAACTGAAAAACATGCTAACCAGTGCAGACACTAAAGGCCCTGTCACACCTTGACGATTTAGGCAGCCTATGCCAACGTATGAAATATTTGGCCAATACGCTGGCGTACGTCGAATAACTTATGGTAAGTTTTGTATAAGTTAAGAGCATGCTGAAGCACGCTAATGCACGCTGGCATACGTCGTAGTACGTCCAAGTTGTCCCAAAATTTAGTGCCTGCACAAAAACTTTCGACATATGTCAACGTATGATTCATACGTCCCGCATACGCGGGCAATAAGTTATGCGATCGTTGACGCCCGTTCACACACGTTATTTGTAAGTTACACACAAGTCGTAATACGTCATACGTAATACTTGGGAAACGTTCACTGAGAGGAGATGGAGGCAGTTGTTTTTGCATAGATTACATTGTACAGTACAATATGGTGTGCCTTGTAGGAAGTCCTTATGTATACTGTACATGCTTGACCAGTAGAGGGCACTGTGACACTGGGAATGGAACTAACATTTATTTATTTTATTTTTTTCTCTTTATCTGAGAGAAAGAATGCACGTTTTAATCAAGAATTATTGATCATGTCATCATAAAGTGCATAGGAGTACTTACATTCAAAAAGAATGGAGAGATACAGCATGTTACTGTCCAACATAGCGTTTGCTGGAAAAAATAGAACTATTTACAAATGAGTATAAAAGACAGCCGTGAAATACATGATCATCCGTCATAATGACACCAAACCCAAGCAATGAACGATAATAAACGTATTCCTTCAAATGTTATTGCACAGTGCAACACTTTAATAATACTCAAACAACTTTGGGGAATGGAACCAACAGGAGGGGAAAGGGGTGTTACAACCTGCGTCATCTCCATCAGAGTGAGTGGGAGGGGGAGGCTGTGGGTAGTGATGGGTCCCTCTGTCACTGCCCTGACGGCAGCGGTCTTAGAAATTTTCTTCGGCATTATGCTGATGTTGACACTGCGATGTCTAGTGAGGTGAGTCATCAAGTGGCAGCCTTTTTATAGGCTACAGCACGTCATCGTCGGCCATACGCTGCCGTGCGGTTTGCATAAGTTAGAATGGTGTTGGGCATAAGTTGTGAACGCCGGCAACATGCTACGCATTTGTTGGTATAAGTTGTCTATAAGTTATAGAAAGGTTCTATATAAGCTACTAATACGTCGTGTATACGTCCAACTCGTTATGAATACGCTATGTATATGCCCAAAATTGAAAAAAACGTCCACAGTTCAACGTATGCCATCAAAATCATCACGTCAGGCATGCGCTGGCTAAATCGTCAAGGTGTGACAGGGCCCTAACCGAGGTTCCACTGTACTTGCAATTCCTGGAGCAAGTCCTTGCCAATCTATCCTCCTGCTCAGTATTTGAAGCTTCTTCTTTATGCCTGAACATAGTGTAGTTTCCATGTTCTCCCCGTGAGTGGGCGTGATTGAACCGGAAATGGGTAGGCCTTAAATCGGTACTTTATTTTAAGTGTCATGGCTCAGGCCAGGGTTAGGTTAATATGCAGAGGAGAACAGAACAGCTTGCAACAAAAAAATCCTTGAATACAAAGTGTCCTCTTCCAGAGGTAAAGAGCATACAAAACATAGGAGACGTACTCGGTACAAAAAGGTAAGAACTACGACAACAAAAGGTGCTTGCAGAAAAAGGTGCTAGGAAAAAAGGTACAAAGATCAAATATAAGGCGCTCTGAGTAAGTCAAGCAGGATGAAGAACAATAGAACTTACTTTAGTAGTAGCAGGCAAGGAGTACTAGGAATTAAGGCAAAAGCTAAAAGCCAGAAAATAATGAGCACAAGTAACACCATGAAGCCAGGTTGAGCGGAGAGCAGGTGAATGTGAAGATACAGTCTGGCGTCGAAGGGAAGTCAAAAAGCCAGTGGAGATAATTGGTGACAGGTGTGCACAGACAGCTCTGCCCCTGCCAGACCAGCGGTGCACTGCAACAGATGGCAAACAGGCGGCAGCAAAGGAACACCACAGCACTTGACAGTATCCCCGCCTTTATAAGACACCCCCTGGCGGCCTACTTGGCTTATTAGGGTGGAGGGAGTGGAAGGATACAGGAGCGAGAGACCCAGGAACACTCCTCAGGACCGTATCCCTCCCAATCCACCAGATACTCACCCCCGTACCCCCCTTCTGGCGTCTAAAATAGCCCTCACCCTGTATGCTAGCTTGGGTTTGATGGACATGGCGTTGATGATGGAATCAATGACATAAGGTCCCACCAACCTGCCATCTGTCGATTGCGCTCTGCTGTGCGAATGGGCGGCACAGGTCTCCCGCCATACCCGTCGAGCTCGCCGAAGGTGGACTTGCATGGAGGGCACCGCCACCTTGGCTTCCTGCGTGTGCAACAATGGAGGTTGGTAGCCGTATGCAGATTTATAAGGAGACATAACTGTGGCTGAGCAGATAAGAGAATTTTGGGCGTATTCCACCCAGGGGAGGTGGGCGGACCATGACAAAGGGTGTTTGTGGCAGACGCAGCGCAGCGCCGCTTCCAGGTTCTGGTTGGCCCTCTGTGTCTGGCCATTGGTCTGAGGGTGGTAACCCAATGGCAGGCTGACTGCCGCTCTTGCAGAAAGTCTTTCATACACAAGACGCAAACTGGGGACCCATGTAAGCGTAACACGTGTCTCACCAGAAGTCGGGCTGTTTCTAGGGCAGATGGCAGCTTAGGCAGCGCAATAAAGTGGGCCATTTTGGAAAACCGGTCCAGGACGGTGACACTGTTGCCCCTGGAAGGAGGCAGGCCTGTAATGAAGTCCAATGCTATGTGAGGCCACGGATGAGATGGAATGGGCAGCAGCGTAACAGGCCAGCGGGTGGGCGATGTGACAACTTGTTTCTGGCGCAGACAGAGCAGGCTGAAACGAAGTCCTTGACGTCAGAGGACAACGAAGGCTACTAGAACCTTTGTGTGACTGCCAATAAAGTGCGCCTCATCCAAGGGTGACAGGTGACTTTGGAGGTGTGTCCCCACTGAAGTACCTGCGATATAAGGTCTGCTGGCACAAACAGTCTATCAGTAGGACATCCTTCCGGTGGCTCTGCTCCCTCCGTGGCTTCTGACACGCTCCTTTCCACCTCCCACTGGAGCGCCCCCAGCACCCGGCCCACAGGTACGACAGTCTCTGGGTGTCAGTCTCTCCCCACGGAGGGGCACACTTCCGTGAGGACAGAGGGCATCAGGATTCACGTTGCGCGATCCAGGTCTGTAAGTAATGGAGAAATTTTATTCTGGTCAGGAACAAGGAGCAACGTGTCTGGCAGAAGTTCAGGCTTTGAGCCGTTCTGATATAGGCGAGGTTCTTTTGGTCAGTGACTACCACAAAAGGGAGGGCTGCAACATCCAACCAGTGCCTCCACTCCCTCAACACCAGAACAATGGCCAGCAGCTCTCTATTACCCACGTCATAGTTACCCTCAGCCTTAGAGAGGCGACGCGAGAAGAATGCACACAGGTGGAGCCTCCGAGGACCGCTGGGATAGGATGGCTCCCACTCCTGTATCCAACGCGTCAGCCTCTACAAGAAATTGTAAAGAAGTATCAGGATGAGATAACACAGGAGCGAACATGAATAATGACTTAATTTTAACAAAAGCCGCCTCTGCCTCCGGGGTCCACACAAAAGGCACCTTAAGTGATGTCAGCCAGAGGTTCTGCCCTGCTACTGAAATTGCAAATAAAGCATCTATAGAAATTCGCAAACCCCAGGAAACTCTGCAGATGTGTTTCTTAATGTTGGAGAAGGCCAATTGACCATCGCCTGGATCTTAGCAAGATCAGCTCGTAACTGGCCCTTCTCCACTATGTACCCGAAGAACGATACCAATGCTGAGTGGAATTCAAGGTGGCGTCGTCCATGTCCATAGGGTCGATCACGGGTGCTGATATCGGTCGTGGCGTAGCGGTGACAGTGCTGATCCTCTCCTCCTCGCTGTGCTCTCGCTCCCTTAAGCGGTTGTTGACTTCTGATAGCTAGATCAAAAAGCTGTCCAAGGAAGTGGTATCGTCCTAACTGCCAGTTCATCCTTGATACGGTTAAGTGCTTTGTGAAATATCCCGCGTAGCGAAACCTCGTCATAGTCACTTTCAGCTGCCAAAACTTGGAGGTCCACTGAAAATGCCGCGACTGAGCGTCCCTTCTTGATATCAAGCAGGCGGCTCCCTGCCTCCCTGCCTCCCTGCCACGTACTGGATGATCAAACACTTTCCTTATCTCGGTAAAACAAAAACATAGGGACGAACGAGAGGCTGGCTTAGCCTTGCTTACGGCTAAAGCCCAGGCTACCGCTTTGTTTGTAAGGAGGCTCATAATGAAAGCTATTTCGGCTGGATCTGAGCTGTAGGTGCTGCTGATCAAAAGTTGTTCGCAGGAACCTGTTTCCCCAGAAAAACGAGGGGGGTGAGGAATGTTACGCTCACGATGCAAGATGGGAGCAGTGACGTGTGCCGTGGAATTGCTTGAGGCAAGAGCACTGCTAGATGGAGCGGCCCCCTCTGGCAGCAAATATGTGCAAACCCTCTCTAATCGTTGATCCAACGCACCGACGTAAGTAGTCAAAGGAACAATAGCTTCCATAATATCACGCAGGGACTTCTCGTGACTACCCACTAACTGTCCCTGGTGAGAGAGAGCTGAACTGAAATGCTCCGCCTCCGGGGATCCATTTTATGGCTACATTGTTCTGTCAGGTCTGGATAAGGCCAGGGTTAGGATCTCAAAATGAGGAGAACAGAACCGCTTGTAACAAAAAAATCCTTTAATACAAGTGTCCTCTTCCAGACGTAAAGACCATACAAAACATAGGAGACGTACTACGTACAGTACACAAATGAAACAAAAAATACAAGAAGTACGAGAACAAAAGGCCTTCGCAGAAAAAGGTGCAAGAAAAAAGGTACAAAGACAAAATGTAAGGTGCTGCTGAGTAAGTCAAGAGGATAAAGAACAATAGAACTTACTTTAGTAGTAGCAAGCAATGGTTGGCAAGGAGTACGAGGAATTTAGGCAAAAGCTAAAAGCCAGAAAATAATGAGCACAAGTAATACCATGAAGCTGGGCTGAGCAGAGAGCAGGTGAACGTGAAAATACAATCGGGCGTCGAAGGGAAGTCTCAGTCATGCTTAAAAAGCCAGTGGAGAGAATTCCTGACAAGTGTGAACAGACAGCTCTGCTGCCTGTGTCAGACCAGCAGTGCACTGCAACAGACGGCAGACAGGCGGCAGCAAAGCAACACCACGGCACATGACATGAAGTCTGAAATTGCTATATTTATTGTTTATTATTCAGCTATGTGTGTACTATGTATGTGTGTAAGTGATCTGTAAGACTTTATTATTTCATTATTTTTTAATGATCTGTGTAAAGTTGGTGATTCATGCAAACATGCAGTGATGGCAAACAGGGAAATAATCTGTCAGCCTTGTACAAAGTTTTCCAACTGACTTTATATCACCAGCCAAGTTAGAAGCAAGCAGACAGCCTTGTTCACTGTAGTTTTCTCAAAAGCACCGCGTTCAGTACTATGAGCAAAGTTTTTCAACTGACTTTAGATCCCCAATTAGAAGCATATGTACGTACGTAACAAAATAAGTTTTCGAAACAAGTTTACCAAGTAACTTTACATACAAGCTGAGCTGAGGAAAATCTAAAAAAAAAAACCGTCCAGAGTGGAGGCAGGGACCCAACGTGACATGAGCCATTTTCAACTCTTGTCAAATGCACCGTGTACGTAATGAAACATGTCTCGCAACTAACTTTAGATATTATACAAACCGAAATAGAGAACGTGAGCTGGAGTCAAGAGAATCACTGTCTGTATTGTGTGAAACAGTGAGAGGCATGGCTCCTTCCTCTGGCTGTAGCGAGTCTGCCTAGGGCGGGGAGTGAATACTGTACATAAGTAGTTAGCCAATGAGGATTTTCCTTCATCACGATTACGGATAATGATGAGCTGTACTCGTTTCATGCTTGTACTCGGCAAAAATACATTATCCGTAACGGATACCCATCCAAAACGAGTATCTGGCTCCTCCCTAGTAACCACATTTTGAAAAAAAAAATTATAAGACTTTCAAACATTCAAACATAGCATCCCACAAACATTGTGTTTTAAACAAATCTGTTTTAGTATAACAGCAAATGTGCATTTTACGAAAATAAGGTCCATCACAGCAGTTTTGCAAATACATTTAAACACCAAACAAAAATAGTGAGCATTTTTTTAGCGCCTACAGCGAGAGTCGTCTTCTTCTACCTGATCTACTGCTTCTTCAGTGTGATGTGTACACCTCAGTGTTGGAAGTAGTGCATGAATTACCACCTCTAGTTTTACTTCATGGTTTCATTATTTGGGTGATGTTTGGCGGGCTGAGTGTGCCCTGTGGTCCGCCAGGTGATTAGCAGTGCGCTGCTAATTGACCACAGGTGTGAATGTGAGTATGAATGGTTGTGTCCTGCGATTGGCTGGCAACCAGTCCAGGGTGTACCCCGCCTCTCACCTAAACTAGAATGAAGTCCAATTTTTAAGTGATATTGGGTTTTAGCTACATGGGAGTGTGGGGTCTTTTTCAGGCTCGAGTAATATTTGCACTAGTAATATTGAGTGATAATAGGAAAGCTACTATAATTTCTGTCACCATTCTGCCAAACAGGTGCAATGGCGAAAACTGCTTGTAAATAACCGCAGGATAGCCATTTGGGCCTGGAGCTTCATTATTTGGCATATGTCGGACAATTTTGCTGAGTTCCTCTTGGGTAATATATTAGTTATGATCTGCTCGTTATTCAGTGTAGGCAGGTCTACATTGCTTCAAAATGAGTATATAGTTGTTACTCTCCCATTGGAATCTTTAACTGATGAGACGGTTGTCTTTTCTTGGTTGGTTTACTAAAAATCGGATGGATGCGTTATTTTCAAAGTTAACTTAATGCAAGAAATGTTATTTTTGAGGCTTTGCTTGGAACATAACCACTCACTGTTTGGGAGGCTGACAACACAGACACAAGTGCGAGCCAAGACAGCCATGAATCACACATCACATCAGAGCCACCAAGATGAGTCACGTCAACATCGACTCGTCATTGCCACCGGCACAGATTTCTGGGACTGTGTGGTGTCCGTGGCACCACATGCTTTGGGCTTACCTAGGTTGTGAAGGTATTAAAGCTTTTCTGATGGCTATCCATGTACGTGACAAATGAGGCCCATGGGCATGCCAATTAAACAATTACACAACGCACCCACCTGAAAGATCACTGTTCAAATGCGTATCTCATGTCTCAAAAGGGACAGCTCAGTACTGCACGTATGGGACCAACTTATTCAGCCTTATGAAAAATACTCCAAAAAGCGCCAACAATTCTCCATTTATATATAATGTGACGTGCATACAACCAAGCTACAGCGACATTGTTATTATCATTATTAGTATTATTAACATTGTTACGCCGATAGAATACGTTCCTGCCACATTGACACTGAGCCATAACACACCGGCTAGCTACTAGCTGACTAGAGACTAGCGAGACTAGTGCAGTGAGTCAGCGTCACGCTCCCAACACCTCAGACCACTACAAAAAAGGTAAGGCTACTTATCTGAGCTGATACCACTGCTGCTGTTTTTATTTCTGAGTTTGGAAAAGCTAACTCTAGGTGTAGGCGTTCATTTCTATATTCCATATACACTAGGTCCCCAACTTACGAACACAATTGGTTCCAGACGACCGTTCTTATGTCAAATCGTTCTTAAGTCGGGGAAAAGGTAATATTACCAATGATATAGGTACCACATGTACGTGTATACATATACAGTATATGCGTATGTATGTAAATATGAGTTTGGATGCAGTAGTAATATTTAATGAGGATAATTAATGAAAAAAACAATAATAAAAATGATATAATAATATGTAATGATAAATGTTATTTACCTTTGAAGAGGAGTGGTCGAGCATACGTCGTTGTGGTGGAGTTGGAGGAGGAGATACTGGAAAAAAAGGACTAATCGTCGTCTTCGTTAGACTCTTCTAAAAGAGGTAGTGTTCTGTGGGTGGTGTATAAGCAGGCCTATTAACTCTTCATAAACTTTAATTACACGCTCTGTCCGGGTTGTATCGTACAGCTAAAACTTAGCTTTCTATTTACCGGTAGCTTTCTCTGCCCAGCGTCTGTTGGTCCCATTAGCAGTGTCACAGTGCCCTCTACTGGTCAAGCATGTACAGTAGCAGTATAAATACTGATTGAGAGACTACAAGGCAAAATAAAATAAAATATAGACCAGTCGGCTTGTGTTCGTATCAGCGAGTGTTCGCTAGTCGGGTGTTCGCAAGTTGGGGACCTAGTGTATTGTGAAATCAATGTGCCAAGGCAGAAGTTCCGGTAATGCTTAGAATGGCCAAAATAAGCAAAATACTGTAAGTATTACATGTTATCATGAATGTACCTGTTACTACATAGTCACAGCATGTACAAGTATATAAAACCATAAAACCTTGTTGGAGGTTTTTGGAGGTGTTTTAATAGCGGCATAGGTGGATCCCATTAAGTGCAGTACTGAGTTGTCTCTTTTTATCTGTTTTTATATCTTTAGAAAGAAAAGAGAAAGACATGTGTTCATGTTACATATAAGGATTGTGGATGATGGGCAAAATTTTATAAAAAAAAGCCTTTAAGCAATGTTGCCTTATCTTGTGTACAGTGATGATGCATTTTCAACCTATGTGATGAAATATACACTCCTGATCAAAATTGTAAGACCATTTGAAAAATTGCGAGAATTTAAAGTTTGCACTGTTGGATTTTAAGGAGGTTCTAAGTAGACCTTAAGTGCAAATGAAGAAATGGGTGTGAGACAAAAAAATGAGTAAGCGATTTATTGAAAAACAACTAGAATTTATTGAAAACATGAAACTGAAATACGCTGTTCACCAACTGATCAAAAATTTAAGACCATAGCTAAAAACAAAACAAAACAAAACCCCTCAACTAGACATAAAATAAAAAAAAAAGATCTCAGTAATGAGTAGCTGCGCCATTCTTGTTAATCACCTCAAAAATTGATGCCAGTGTTTTGAGGACGCTAGCGGGAATGTTGCTCCAGGTGGTGAAGATGGCGTCATGCAGGGCATCCACTGTCTGGAGTTGATTTTTGTAAACCTCCCTTGCCATCCATCCCCAAATATTCTCAGTTGGATTTACATCAGGGGAACACACAGGATGGGCCAAAAGAGTGAGGTTATGCCTCTGGAAGAAGTCCTTTGTCAGGCAGGCATTGCGAACTGCAGTGTTGTCCTGTTGCAAAACCCTGTCATTACCACACAGACAAAGGCCTTCAGTCATGAGGGATGCCCCCTGCAACATCTCCACGTAGCCAGCTGCCCCTCCACCTCCACAACTTGAAGCTCCATTGTTCCATTGAAGGAAAACGCACCCAAATCATGATGCACCCCCTCCACTATACCGTGTGGAAAACCTTACAATGCCAGTAAGGTTGGAAGCCATCAGGACCGTCTTGGTTACATTTTCTCATCAGAGCATAAAACTTTCTTCCACCTTTCAGTGTCCCATGTTTGGTGCTCTCATGCAAATTCCAAAGGACAATACAATTTTGTGGCGTTGAAGTAGACGAGGATAGTGTATACGTTTTTTCTTCTTAAAACAACTCTTGTAGATGCCGTCTGCTTGTTACTGAATTGTACTCTGCACCAGTAATAACCTTCATTTGGGTCGAGCATTGTCCCATGTCTTGACGGACAACCAATTGTATCCTCCGGTTCAGGGCCGATGACATTTTTTTGGGTCTACCACTTGTGTTCCATCACCATGAGGACCTTTGAAGTTTAAAATGACTGCCTTACTGAATCCAAACGCAGCAGTAATGTTGTGCTGCTTATGCAGCTCAACAATTCCACCGCGTTCAAAGAGAGAAAGCTGTTTTGCTTTTTCCATCAAGAGATCATGACAGTGTCGTCAGACTACCTGACAGACAATGACAATGAATCAACCTTTTTGCCAAGATTTAAGCTTTTAAAGGCTATGGTCATAGACTTTGGATCAGCTGATGAACAGCCTATTTCACTTTAATGGTTGTTTACAATAAATTGCTTACTCAAAAAATGTTTGCCTCACTCCCATTTCTTTTTGCATTTTAAAGCTTTGCTTAGATCCTCCTAAAGATCCAACACCGCAAAATGTTCTTAAAATTTTGATCAGGAGTCTATTTTGATGTCTTTTACTAGATGCACTGAATTATTGTCACCATACAATATATCGGTGTTTTTATTATCTAAGCTAGTGTTTACCTTGTGTAGTTAATGTGTTTTACCAAAAGGGAGGAAGTGTAAGGGAAATTCCCTATATTATGTCATGAAAATCCCTATATTTCTTGTATCTTCTTTATTTTCTATATGTGGTGACCCTGAGAACTAAAAAGCCTTATGTTAAGTAAAGTGACGTTTGTTTAACAGCGAATCCTTGTACTATTTGTTGTGTGCAACTTTTCTGTCTTATCTTGCAAGATCATTGCCACAAATCATTCATTGCCTTCGGTGTTTTTACGCCAGTTCATTGTAGCAATAAGAAAAAAAAGCTTCACTTTTTTGCCCACTTACGATGGCTATGGTTTAAGACCGCATATTAAGTTAATACCAAATTGAAGGGGAAAGTGTAACAGTCACGATAAAGCATTATCCGAAGTACAAAAATACATACAGCCAATGATAAAGCCTCATTTTCAGGGGAATCCCCACTCACAGTGACAGGTTTTCACCGCTGCACCGTGCGGGGATTGGAACAACAATATAAATGAAATTAAACACTCTTAATGTACAAAATAATCATCAAACTTACTTATTTGTTCATATAATGCATACAGAGCAATGAACAACTTCATGCGCTGTATCCTTTCTGCGGCGTTTGTCTCGTGCCGTGAGGCGTTCAGGCACACTCATAATTGTGAGTATTAGGTGTTAATTGTTTTTCATTTTCATTCACGTACAAAGTATTAACTTTGGCGTAGCCCGCTTTGGGAACCTAGGGTATAGAGTCTTTGTCGAGCACCCTTAAGTCAGTGAAACTTGAGTCTTCGTCAAGCAGCCGTAAGTGAGTGATACTCGAATCTTCATCGAGCACCCTTGACGCAGTCCCTAATGAAGTCCCAGGTACCAAATGAACTACCCGCCACTGGGTTATAACAATAAAATAGGTTTACCGCAAACAGTAAAACAGTAGTATCACTTACATAGAGTTCCATACTGCCAACAGAGGTTTTGACATTCAAGTAAAGACAAAGCCAGCAAGGGATATTTTCCATAAAAAATAGCATTTAGCATGCTCACAATAACTGTGATCCAGTGTATATTCCGCCTCTCGCCCAAAGTGAGCTGGGATAGGCTCCATCTGTGACCCTGGACAGTATAAGTGGTAGAAAATAGATGGGTGTTTGGATGCTTGGCCAACTCTTGTTACTTTTTACTGTGGAAAAACACCCATCTACAATCACCTTGACTTTAAACATTAACCTGAGCAGATGTCTAAAATGCAGAAATATATGAAGCCAAATGTTGGCAGACTGATATCTGTGAATGGGCCATAATTTGATGGCGTCTATTTATTGGCCAAAGATGACCTTGGACCTAAAAGTCGTATTTCTTTAATATGATGTCATTTGGACAGTATCGTGAATCCCCAAAGCAGATATATTAAAAGATCAAGATGATGGACTCTTTGATATTGTCAGCATATAAAACCATATTGTGCACAGTGGCAGAAATACACACACACATTCTCTCATGGGGTTTTTGTCTCTTCTCACACATTAATTTCCTTTCATTCTCTCTCTTCATCACTCAAACAGCATGCTTAATTATGCAGCACTTTGCATGTAACACCCTCTCATCGCTTTGGCACTCATACAGCATTGCACTTACAAAGTGGCACTTCTTTATCGTGACATACCCTCCCCAAACACACACACACACAGACACACACACACACGTATCGTCCTATCATTTAGAGAGGTGCACTCTGGCCACAGTTGTAATATTAGCCTCATTAAAGCAGCCACTAATTGGCGGCCTGAGAGATAACAGAGGTAGCCTTCATCAGAGAAATGATGAATGTTAACGTCACAGAGCTGCTTCTGTCTGCACTGCAGTAACACCAGGTGTACGGAGCTTCATTCTATGCACACGTGGTTGCAAAATTTACTGTATGCACTGCAAAATGCACAAAAACAGACAAACATACTGGCATACAGTACGTGACTTTGCATAAATCTCTTGATGCAGGCAGGCATGAACACATTTGTGCTCATGTAGTTACTGTTGAGGTGGCTTATTTTTGAGGAAGCATATTGTAGATGCACCCTGTTCTATGTGTGCTAATTATGAATAATAAATCAGATGTTTAAATATTTGCCATGGTGGTCCTTAGGTGCCTCTCCAGCAGCTAACTAGGTCACATTTGATGAAGCGTTTCCTTCTGATCCGTCCAGCGTTCAAGCCCCTAATAATAGAGAGACGGTCTGGGAATTCAGTAGCATGACATTCCATGGAAATCAGCCAGAAAAGCTACAGAGTATCTTTGGCAGGAACCAAAGGTCTTTAAGCTTGGGAATTTTCCCTTTGACAATTGCTTTTCTGTGAGAAAAATTCATCAGATTCAATTACATTTCAAGGCACATGTCATTCCATTGGGACTTTGGGGTTTAAAGGAAATTATTTTTTTTCCTCTATTACTTATTTCTCTATTTATTAGACAGTGTTTCAGAGTATTTTAATTGAACCACCATGAGTAAAAATCATCAAACATTTGACATTAGGGCTGTCAAAAATACCATGTTAATGGTGGTAGCCACTCCTCTCTGTTATGTCGGCAGACAGGGCACACTGTAGCATCCCCACAAAGTCATGCAGAGTCCGACACACATTTATAACTTTATACTGACCTAAACACATCAACACAGTGCAATTCCAACACCATACACAGTGGAACCTTGGGTCGAGTCATTGATTCATTCCAGAAGGTCAGACTTTAACCGAAACGGACGCCAGCCGAATACATTTTTCCCATAAGAAATAATGTAAATCCAATTAATCCGCTCTACAAAGCCAAAAATGTCAAAACAAAACATGTTATAGTTTTACAATTATAGTTTTACATGCAGAAAACAACTGAATGGATATAAATACATATAAATGATGAGTGAAAGGATTAATTAACATTTAAGGTTACTTTTACCTTCATTGAAGACATGATTCTTGATGTGACTGTTTCCAAAGACTCAATGTGGCAGCGAGATCAACACCTTCCTCTTCAACACCACCTTCCTGTTTTGCCATGAGTTATTTGTAGAATTCAACGTGTTTCCCACCTCAGTAACCAAAAATGGAGCCAAAGGAACTTGCAAGTGCCAACATTTTCATAAAGAAAGTGAGATACAACATACTGAACATATTCAACATACTGAACTCAAGTAATAACTCAAAACACAAAGGTGGTGTCCGTTTTGATCTTGCTGCCACATAGTGTCTTCGGGAACAGTCACGTCTTCAGTGAAAGCCTTAAATGTTCATTTATCGCTTTCATTAATCATTTATATGTATTTCACAATAAATATGTGGATTAATAAGTATCCCTTTCCCTTGCATGGCGTAATTTCTGTATGTGGTTAAAAAATACAGAGCAATGTACCATTTCTAATAGGGAACTACTTGGCTGATCCAGGCATGATTATGCATAATGTTAACAACATAATTGTACACTGTGCCCAATTAAATTTCCTCTGTGTTAAATGTTGTGTTATCACAAAGTGGATGCTCTTTGCTTCTCTTCTGCAATAATGAATACAATATTTTCAAATATTCCCATTCTGTGTGTTGGTGTGATGGTATTTACACTCAAAAATACATAAACACTTTTGTATGCTCCCATTTTTCATGAGCTGAACTTTCATGAGCTGATCTAAAAAAAATCTCTATATACACAGAAGGCTAATCTCTTTCAAATATTGTTCACAAAACTGTCAAAATCTGTGTTCGTGAGCATTCATCATTCAGGATTCATAATCTATCCACCTCACAGGTGTAGCATATCAAGATACTGATGAGACAGCATGATTATTGCACAGATGTGCCTTAGGTCGGCCACAACAAAAGGTCACTCCAAAATGTGCAATTTAACTCTATTGGGGGTGGTCCAGAGGAGTCCAAAACCAGTCAGTATCCCAAATATGCTCATTGGGTGACACGTCGGATGAGCATGCTAACCATGCAAGAACAGGGAAGTTTTGAGCTTCCAGGAATTGTGTACAGATCTTTGCAACATTGGGCCTTGCATTATTATCCTGCAACATGAGGTGATGCTTGTGGATAGCAAGATAGCAATAAGTATGAATCTAGTGTTTTCCCTATGGAAAAGGTAATGGTTGCTTTGCTAACATGCTAATGTTAACATTAACATGACAAGTGCTAAGTGTGTATGTAAGTTTCTACCTACAAAAATGGGTAAAATGCTAACATACCAGCGTTGGCATGCTAACAATGCTAGCATGTTACCTTTTAACATGCCAACATCAAGTATGACAAATGTGAAAGTAGTTACCGCCCAAAAACAATTGGAATTAAAAATAATAAATAGATAAACAGTCGTGTAGAATTGTATTATTATTTTATGTAACGTCTGCACAGACGCTATTAAAGCCACGAGTGGGTGGTTGATCAACAAGATACGTAACGACACCATCAAAAGCACACCAGTACAACAACCGAGGTGCCAGGCAACAACAAACGACACACCCCACCCCTGGTGCATTCACGGCAATTCAAAACAGTCAGACAACCAGAACACAAACATGCATACCTGCATATCCCCTTACAAAATCACTTACAGAGTCCCTGAGGTGGCCCAGTGGCCTTCTCTGTCTCTGAGGCCGCCTTGCGGGGTACCTAAGTGGTTGTGCCTGAATTCTTGGAAGAACCTGCTGAGGAGTATGTGATAAGTCTCGGGATGGGGAAGAACATGAAGAGCCCGTAGGGAAAGTTGTGCGTGGAGGTATGGTTTTCCATTGCTGCTAGGAAGGTGTCAGAGACCTATGGCGCTGCTGTAGGTGTGCAACCTGTCCCTGTGAAGGGCCAGCCATCGCACCTAGGTGGCAGCTGGACCTTATATACCACCTCGCCCAGCTTCTCTAATCCTCACAAGGCCCCACCCAGTGGCTTTCCAACTTGGGGCATCTGCCTCTTCTCCCAAGTCCCCGGCTCTAAACTTCCTGTCCCTTGCCCTCACATCATAATTCCTTTTCTGTCTGTCTGTTTCTGCTTTCTGCAGCTGGTTGTGAGCAAAGGGGTCCATCCTGGAGCCTCTTGACATATTCTGGACTAGGTGGAACCATCAGTGCATCTGGAAGTCTGTCAAAGACCATTTCCCCTGCGTCCGCAGCTCTAGTCCCAGCATGAGCAAGGCAGGTGTGTATGATGTGGACTCCTGCACAGTCGACCTGTAGGCCTACAAAACAAAGGGGAGGTGCATGTACCAGTCCCACTGACGCTCTGCCGTGAGGATGACGAGTTGCTTCGCAAGGGTTCTGTTGAATGGCTCAACGAGCCCATCACTCTAAGGATGTGAAGGGTAGTCAGCGTCTTCTGCATTCGGTCTTCGCTGAGAACACAGCCGACTCAAATTTCTCCCTTGGTCACTGTGATTGATCTCAGCCGCCCCAAACTGTGTAAACATGCCCTCTACCAGAGCAGTCCCTGCCTCCTGGTCTGGGATGGCATACCCCTCTGGCCACTTGGGGAAATAATCCATGGCGACCAGAACATATTGGTTTCTGTTGTCTGTGCGAGGAAATGGGCCCATTATGTCCACCGCTACCCTCTCCATTGGGGCCCCCACTGCCAGCTGCTGAAGGGAAACTGATATGGGGGACCTGTGGGTAAGTCCTCAACGTCTCTCCTGAGCCGGCCCCAATAGAAATCTTGCGGGGTCAGCGGGTACAAGTCTTTTTTTTGTCACGTTATTTAGTGGTCTGTAGTCTACACAGAACCTCTTTTTAGTCGATTTTTTGTTGTTGACCATCACACCTGAGGCCCAAGGGCTGTCAGATGGCTCAATGATGCCAGCTTTCAGCATCTCATTGATGGCTCTTCTGCATCCGCCCGATGCGCCAGTGGAAGGCAGCGGGGGCGCGCCTTGTTGGGTCTTGCATCACCGGTATCGATGTCATGCTGCACCAGGTGGTCAGGCCAACTTCCTTCTCTATCAGCGCAAAAATGTCCTTCAATTCCAACAACAACTGCCACAGCTCCTCCTGCTGTACGGGATCCAAGTTGTCCCTGCTGCAGTCCCACACTTTTCACACGATGTGCCTCTACTACTCTTAAGGTTGGTGGGTGTGGTCTTGGTGCCTGTGCGGGGTGCACCATTTCAACTGTGGGACTCCCTGGAAAGGTCAGGGTGTTTCCTCCCAGGTCCAATACACAATGGGCTCCTCACAAGAAATCCAGTCCAAGCACATGCTGCTGGTTGCCATGGGCATCGCCATCTTTGCTCATGCCCTAAGCGCCAGCAGCCATGTTGTCGCCATGGGTGCCGCCATCGTCCCGCGCACCTCTTAGCTTTCCACGAGCCGAAGCTGCCATTTGAAGCAAGCCGTCTGGCGAAAGCGAGCAGCATGCTCCAAAACACGGTCGACCACTGCCTCTCGTCGCCACATACCGTCAACAGCATGCATCATCTCCTCCTTCACTCTCAGACTGCCGCCTTCACCACACTGAGCTGCCATGCCATCCGGTGTTTCACTTCTGACACCAGTGTCTTCACAGACGCTATTAAAGCCAAGAGAAGGTGGTTGATCAACAAGCTTTTCAAGCAATAATGGCAACACTGGACCTCAAGCAACATGGATTCTGTGCCTCTCCTCTTCCTCCAGACTCCGGGAACTTGATTTCCAAACTAATGTGATGGTTTGGGGTGCCATGTCATCTGCTGGTGTTGGTCCACTGTGTTTTCTGAGGTCCAATGTCAGTGCAGCCATCTACCAGGACGTTTTAGATTTAGATTAAATTTTACAACAGAACCTGGCACCTGCACACAATGTCAAAACTACCAGTGGCTGGTTAAAGGACCATGGTATCCCTGTCCTTAATTGGCCAGCAAACTTGCCTGTCTTATTGTCAAGAGGAAAATGCAATATGCCAGACCCAACAATGCAGAATAGCAGAAGAACCACCATCAGAGCAACCTGGGCTCTCAAAACACCTAAGGAGTGCGACAGACTGATCAACTCCATGACACGCTGTATTGCCTGCAGTAATTCAGGCAAAAGGAGCCCCAACCAAATATTGAGTGCTGTACATGTTCATACTTTTCAGTTGGCCTACATTTCTAAAATCCTTTCTTTTTTTGGTCATAAGTAATATTAAAATTTTCCGAAATACAGAATTTTGGATTTTCATTACTTTTCAATTATAATAATCAAAATTAAAACAAATAACTATTTGAAGTGTGTCAGTCTGTGTGTAATGAATGTAATGAAAACTGAAACACAGAAGTTTCACTTTTTGAATGAATTACTGAAATAAATCAACTTTTTGGTTATAATTAAATTTATTGAGCAGCACCTGTATATGTATGAGGTTGGAAGCCTTCCTTTTAGTCACCGTCCCATCAGCAGCAATGATAATCGTACACCTTCTGGTGGTGTGTTGTACAGCAGCGGTGTGCAGTCATGGCCATTCTATGCTGGCCTTAACACTATCAGATGCACTGCTCACATTTCAATTCTTGTATTTGTTACTTGAAAATTTTGTAATTTATTCCCAACAGTCTATTATCTTCATTTAGTAGAGTGTTTCTTGGCTTCCAGCAGTGTAGGTGTATGTTCGATGCTTTTGTCCAATCAGATTTCAGCTTCTATGTGTTGCCATGTCAATGTAATCTGCCCAGGGCCTTCAGAATCAGGAGTGCTGGTCCCTGTCACACACGAACTATTAGCGATGGGGCTGTTATTTCAGCCAGTTCAGATTCACCTCTCATGGCCAGCTGGCCCACAATGACATCAGCATTCTTCAGTCTGGTTGATCAGAGCCAAACTATTCAAGTTAAGTTATGCCCAGATTGGCTGACTGAGGAAGAGAAATTGACATCTCTGGTGAGTAGATGTGTTTTTTTAAAAGAGTGTATATTTTCATCATGTTTTGCGATAAATATTGATTCTGAACTGCTCCAGGTGATGTTGTTGCGTAGATGTTTGGAGTTGTCAGGAGTATCGCTGACTATGTATTTGAAGATTGGCTGTAAATGTCAGCATGGCACAGTGGTAATGTTTTTTCCGTTTATCATGGGCGAATGTGGTTTTAAATTGTGCTTTCTATTTAATGATACTAACCCTTATAGTGTCTGCTGAAAGAAATTCTGTCCGGTTAAGATCCACTGAAGGCCCAGGTAACATATGCATTGCATACAGTAGGTGATGCTGACCAGGTAAACAACCTAATCCGTTGAAAAGACCCTTGTAGTCTTTCAGGATGTCATTCTTTTTACTTATTTGATGCATTCTTTTCACCAAACCAAGTTCCACACAGGAGTCTCCTCCAAGTTAGCTGGAACATCTTGTATGATTTCAAAGACAGTGCTCTACTTTTGGCCCTTGTCTTCACATGTCAATGTTCTTTTGCCCGGTGGTGCTATTTTGTGTCCAAAGAAAGCAACAGGTTTGGTTTTGCTTGCTCTGAGCTTACCTCTTACATCTGGTGCATTAAATGTTTGGACTGACATTGCATTGCAGTCTGCAGCTGTATGCAATTTAAAAGTCATTTTTTTGTTTCTGTTCAGACTTTGTGTCCATTTTTCTTCCTCACTTTATATTTGTGCAGACTCCATCACTCTCATGTTTTTTCATGCTACATGAACTTCCTCTGTTGATGCTGCTGTGTCTGATTTGCATTTCTTAGCAAAGTGATTTTTCTTGTTGCAAGTCTTACGCGTTTGACTTATTGCAGGACATTTTTTGTTCCATGTTTGAATCCACATCTGCTGCAACTTGACTCTCTTTCTTCTGTGTTAGCTTTCACTTTGTCTCTTTATCTGACAGCTTGTAGTTTGTTCATTTCCACTTCTTCTGTCAGTGCTTTTACTTGGCTGGTTGTTATCTCGCTCGCACGGCAGATATCAATGGCTTTTTCAAGAGTTAGATCAGCCCTCTTAACAGCCTGCCTCTCACTTGGTCATTAGTAATGCCACACACAATTTTGTCACATACCAGGGAGTCGTGCAGCTGTCCAAATTCACAGTCCGTAGCGTTGTTTTTTAAATCCATTACATAGGAATCAATACACTCTGACTGCCTTTGGGCTCTTGTATATTAAGTTCAGTTTTTTTCTGGGCTCACAATAGTCTTAAAACTTTTCCTTTAACACATGTCGTCCCGAAAACAAAGGTGTGACATACGTCAACCGCTTACTTCCTGCGACGTAAAGAAACACAATTTACGCACTCAGATTTCTCTGCAATTCCGCTGACAGTACAGAAGAGCTGTACTGCGCAATACTCTTCTTCTGCCTCCACTTTTTACATCATGTTATATTTATGAGGCATGACGACGTCACGTCTTTTATGAAGACACTTTACAGTAATAGCAAGACACAGAGATTTGCATTCCACAGTTTAGTAACCTAGCAACACAATTAGGACAGCCATATTCCACATGTTCACTATGGGTGTCTGCAAGGCTCAAAAACCTATTACATCACAGAGGAGTTTTTGTGGCATGGAATCCTGAAAAGGGAAAACACGGGGATACTTCTATGACAGTGTGTCGGAGGTCATCAAGAGACACAAGCTACCTTGGAGTACGCTGGCCAACCTCACCTCATCATAAAGGGACTGCAGCGTGCATGAGCTGGAAGGAGGGTTCCTTCCATAGAGAAGAAAAGCAGTCATACCGTCATCATACCATGAAAGAGTAAACAAGTGCACAAAAATATACCCTGTTTTAAGAGAATATGGAGTAATGAATGAACATCAATCACATATATTTTTTTAAATGTGATTTATGAAAATGTTACATATTACTGACGAATATGAGACAAAGACTAATAAGTACTATACCAGTACCCACAGTGGTCTGTGTGATTATGTATCATAGTAATTCACAGTATCAGTAGCACAAAAGGCTAGTGATTGGAAGCCAGAGGACAGAAATAAGCCCTGCATCCTACACCTTTCCATACAGGTTGAATTGTGGAACTGTTGTATTTCTATGGAACTTTGTCCACATTTCATAAACATCAGTCAGTCAACCAGTCAAGACTACTTTCAGTTCAGGGAGGGAGTAGACAGGAGACTGAATGATTTTTAGATGACATATATTGCAATGAAATAGTAAAGGACAATACAATAAGAAGTGCAAATAGTTACAGTGAAAATTAGGAAAAGGTATGAATGATTAATGCATTCTTGTTTAAGCGCTTATTTACAATCAATCAATCAACTATGAAAACCTACCAGATTTCAAGAGCCAGCAGACACCCAACATCACCAGCCTAACCACAGTCCATAAATGAACTCACGTCTCGATTTAAAATGGTTGTTCAGAGGGAAAAATCTGAGTTGATTTTGATTTCATTTGTTCTATCAATCATCTTTACTGTAATTATTCCTGCGTGGTGAGTACCCATACTTTTTACACATCAAAATGTGTTCAATAAACGTGTGAGGCATATTATAGGCTTAGAACAAGGTTCGCTAACTGGCAAACTGCGGTCCAAGTCCGGAAAGTATTTTAAGTTTGGATGGGACACTTCTTTTTTTACTTTACTTCAGATAAGATTCTATTCAGCCAATCATATGTGCATTGGCTACAACTCAAAATACAACAGACACAGACAAAAGAGGAGAGAAGCAAAGAGAGTGACACGGAAGAATAACTACAGATTACAGATACAAGGAAAGAAGAGAGGCTAGGGGTGTTACGAGGTGAAAACGTGAAGATATTTCTCATTTAGAGAAAAGCTGTCTTGCAGCCAGAAGCCAATCAGACTTGAAATATGGCATCACTACTATAAATGTTAGTACACGTAATATGGAAGTGACAGCGTGCAAGGCATGATTGGAAACGCACATTAAGTGCTTTACGTAAACTATTAACCTTGCAATCCAGCCAACCTCGATGTTCCCAGTGTCAGTGTCAGCGAGTAATACAGTATGTGGCTCTTTTTCCATCAGATTTGAGCAGTCACTGCTGGGTTTATGTCTAAGCAGAAGCTGTAGTCATTCTACATTTGTCCAAAGTTACTTAAGATTTGTCAGATCAAAACACGGATATGTTCTGATCACGTCGGCACTTGGCACAGGGGACTATGGTTTGAATCCTAGTCAGGCTAAATGGAAAAGTGTGGCAATATATATCATTATTATCTTTTTTTTTTTAAACAATACTGGCCCTCAAAATAGTTCAAGAAAAATTCTGCTTGGTCAAGTCCCCACTGAAGGCCCAGTTACCAAATGCAGTACCCGCCTCGATAACTACACATCAGCAGAAAAAATAAACACACACTGGACTCTTTAAGAAGAGAAAAGTGGACATTGCTTTAAATCCAGAATGGACTGACTCATTTATGATCATTCTTATGCTCAGGGGCCGTGGCACTCATAAAATGTGGCAATGTGAAACACCACTATCAGACCTTAGAACACAGTTTTCAATCAAACATAATCAACTCATGTCTGTGCTGAGCACTTTCAGAGCCCAATGAGAACAATATACAATCCTGATTCTGTAGGTCAGTGGTTCTCAATCCTAACCCAGGAGTATCCAAAGTGCAGCCCGGGTGCCATTTTGGCTGTAGCTTGAATTTTATTTCTACAGAGTGTCTCAGAATCCAATGGGACCTACTGTATTTAAAACGGAAAGTTTAAGTTGAAATTCTAAAAAAATGAAGTTTTTATTTACCCAGTGGTAAAAATAAATATGTACAATGGCTCGGCTTTCCCAAAAAGGCTGACAGCTAAGCATGTTCAAAATGAACTAAACAATTACGATGATTGTGAGTATCTGATTGGAACACTGCCCTATTACATGCAGCAGCTGGCATTCCCTGAATAGCAACCCCCCACACACACTATTCAACACCCTCACTCACACAAAAAAGAGCAATCAAAGGAAATCACATCGTTGTCTTTGAGGAAAGTATGAATAGGTCACTACACTACTAAAATTGCATTTTCATGTGTGGAAAGGACCATTCACTCTCTCCATAGGCTGTCATATGATTTCAGAAGGTACTAATTTGCTTGGTAAAACACCTTGTCACATCTATTTGGCGTTTTTATTGCTTCATTCTCATATAAAGAACATTACACGGCAGCCACGGCAGCACTCCTCCCGGGGTGGGTGACTCTTCCAGCTGTACACTGACCTCCAGACCTCCGTGGACGCATGGCAGCTGCTCACATAGCGTATCCGACATTAATGCGCCTTACGCAGCCACGACGGGCGGCTCTTCCCGTTGTACACTCTGATTCTGTTGGTCACGACCTCTGTAGGAAGCCAGTACGCCCATCTTGCAATAGAAGTGAGTGGGCTTCACAAGCCTCTTACGACTCCCACACAAGGTACGTCCGCAGTGAGTGAAACATACGACAGCCTTACATGAAGCACACCTAGCACGCACGAGTCGCACGCCGCACTCACGATTTCACAGCTACCAAGAGAGGACGAGCGGCAAGCACGTGGTGTCACAAATGACTTGCTCCCTAAGTATGACACACTTGCAACCCCTCTGATACGCTACTTCCTCTACGTGCTGGCCACGGGCAACAAATTTCCCAAAAATTGTGGAGCCCGTGTGTGCTACAACTTGGAGAATTTGTGTTCAATGCTTATGTCAAGTCAGGATGTGTGGCAGATGGGTGTCCTCTACAGGCGGGATATTCATACCTCCATGCTGCTCAGACTTCATCAAATGCCCACCATGTGACCAAAAGAAGGTATGGAAGAAGGGGGCGGGGTCACGTCACCAACAGTAACTGCTCAAAAATAAAACATATTTTGTTGTTATTATATTATATTCATTACATTGCAGACCAAGAGTCTCAAACACGTTATTTCATACTAAAATGTGAAATAAAAAGAAGGTAATTGTAAGATTGGCTAATTTCCGGCATTTGTGCAAAAAAAAAAGGTCAGAGCACTTGGAAAGGTGTGAATCACAATATGGGGGAAACTGTGTTGCTTGGCGGAGGTCTGCCCTCTCTGTGTGCTTTTATTTGTGTGTGTGTGGGGGGGCAGTCGGTGCGTTGTGCGCTCATTGTCAGCAGAGGGTACGCATGTCACACGTATCTGAAGCCTCGACGAAGCCTACAAGCAGCAAAAGTTACGTCAACACTAAAAGTGCTGGTCGTGTCTGCGTGCTCCCAAATCTGCAACAAGGCTGTACGCACCACATACAGATCCACAAATTTTGCCCACGTTTTTGCAAGTAGACAGCACGCACCTGCAAGTACGATAGGTTGGGACCGCCGCTTAACTCATCATTTCTTCAGACATCTTGAGGTATTATATTTTGGTACTCACTCATCATTCAACGATGTTTCTGTCAACTATTAACTTTTTCATCAGTTATAATTATATATTTATTTTTTGTTTATTATGACATAATTTTTTACAGTGAACCTTGACTCCTATGTGCCACGTTGTTATACTGCCTTGTCATTTCCTATGTATTTTAAAATTGGCAAAGAGTATATTTGGAATACAGGAAGTGAACACCCATGGGGCCGGCCGGGCACAGCCCGAAGAGACAACATGGGTCCCCCCTCCAATGAGCACTTATGGGAGGGGCCAAAAGGGTCGGGTGCAGAGTGAGCTGGGTGGCAGCCGAAGGCGGGGACCTTGGCTGTCCGATCCTCAGCTACAGAAACTGGCTCTTGGGACATGGAATGTCACCTCTCTGGTAGGGAAACAGCCTGAGCTGGTGCACAAGGTTGAGAAGTTCCGGCGAGATATAGTCGGACTCACCTCAACGCACAGCAAGGGCTCTGGAACCAGTCCTCTTGAGAGGGGATGGACTTTGTTTCACTCTGGCAATGCCAGCAGTGAGAGACGATGGGCTTGGGTGGCAATTCTTGTTGCACCCCGGCTTTTGACCTGTATGTTGGGGTTTAACCCAGTGAGAAGAGGGTAGTTTCCCTCCGCCTTCGAGTGTGGGGGCGGTCCTGACTGTTGTTTGTGCTATTGCACCAAACAGCAGTTCAGAATACCCACCCTTTTTGGAGTCTCTAGAGGAAGTACTGGAGAGTGCTCCCTCAGGGGATTCCCTTGTTCTGCTGGGGGACTTCAACGCTCACGTTGTCAGTGACAGTGAGACCTGGAGAGGCGTAATTGAGAGGAACGGTCCCCCTGATCTGAACCTGAGCGGTGCTCTGTTATTGGACTTCTGTGCTCGTCATAGATTGTCGATAACAAACACAATGTTCAAGCATACGGGTGTCCACATGTGCACTTGGCACCAGGACACCCTATGCCGCACTTCCATGATTGACTTTGTGATTGTATCATCGGACTTGCGGCCATATGTTTTGGACATTCAGGTGAAGAGAGGGGTGGAATTGTCAACCGATCACCACCTGGTGGTAAGTTGGCTCCGATAGTGGGGGAGGGTGCCAGCCAGACCTGGCAGGCCCAAACGTATTGTGAGGGTCTTCTTTGAACGTCTGGTACAGTCCCCTATCAGAGGGAGTTTCAACTCCCACCTCCGGGAGAGCTTGGACCATGTTCCGAGAGAGGTGGCGGACATTGAGTCTGAATGGGCCATGTTCCGTGTGTCCATTGTTGAGACAGCTGATCGGAGCTGTGGCCGTAAGGTGGTCGGTGCCTGTCATGGCGGTAATCCCAGAACCCGTTGGTGGACACCAGTGGTGAAGGATTCCGTCAAGGTGAAGAAGGAGTCCAATCGGGCCTTTTTGGCTCATGGGACTCTGGAAGCAGCTGACAGGTACCGGCTGGTCAAGCGGTCTATGGCTCTGGCAGTCGCTGAGGCAAAAACTCGGACATGGTGGATTTCGGCGAAGCCATGGAGAACGACTTCCGGACGGCTTCGAAGAGATTCTGGACCACCAATCGGCGTCTCAGGGGGGTTAAGCAGTGGACAATCAACACCGTGTATAGTGGGGATGGTGTGCTGCTGACCTCGACTCGGGATGTTGTGGATCGGTGGAAAGAATACTTCAAAGACCTCATCAATCCCACCGACACGTCTTCCTATGAGGAAGCAGAGCCTGGGGACTCTATTGTGGGCTCTCCTATCTCTCGGGCTGAGGTTGTCAAAAAGCTCCTCGGGGGCAGGGCCCCGGGGGTGGATGAGATCCGCCCGGAATTCCTTAAGGCCATGGATGCTGTAGGCGTGTCTTGGTTGACACGACTCTGCAGCATTGCGTGGACATTGGGGGCAGTATCTCTGGATTGGCAGACTGGGGTGGTAGTCCCCCCTTTTAAGAAGGGGGACCGGAGGGTGTGTTCCAACTATCGTGGAATCACACTCCTCTACTCATGTGTTCTGGAGAGGTGGATCCGCCGGATAGTTGAATCTCGGATTCAGGAGGAGCAGTGTGGTTTTCGTCCTGGTCGTGGAACTGTGGACCAGCTCTACACTATCAGCAGGGTCCTTGAGGGTGCATGGGAGTTTGCCACACCATTCTACATGTGTTTTGTGGATTTGGAGAAGGCATTCGACCGTGTTCCTCAAGGAATTCTGTGGGGAGTACTCTGGGAGTATGGGGTATCGGACCAGCTAATTCAGGCTGTTCGTTCCCTGTATGACTGGTGTCAGAGTTTGGTTCACATTGCCAGCAATAAGTCGGACCAGTTTCCAGTGAGGGTTGGACTCCGCCAGGGCTGCCGTTTGTCATCAATTCTGTTAATTATTTCTATGTACAGAATTTCTAAGTGCCCAGGGCGTTGAGCGGTTCCGGTTTGGTGGCTGCAGGATTGAGTCTCTGCTTTTTGCAGATGATGTGGTCCTGCTGGCTTCATCTAGCCATGAACTTCAACTTTCACTGGATCGGTTTGCAGCCGAGTGTGAAGCGGCCAGGATGAGAATCAGCACCTCCAAGTCAGAGTCCATGGTTCTCGCCCGGAAAAGGGTAGAGCGCTATCTTCGGGTCGGAGATGAGATCCTACCCCAAGTGGAGGAGATTAGGTACCTCGGGGTTTTGTTCACGAGTGAGGGAAAGATGGAATGCGAGATCAACAAGCGAATTGGTGCGCCGTCTGCAGTGATGCAGACTCTACATCGGTCTGTTGTGGTGAAGAGAGAGCTAAGCCGAAAGGCAAAGCTCTCAATTTACTGGGTCGATCTACGTTCCTACCCACACCTATGGTCATGAGCTTTGGGTAGTGACCGAAAGGACAAGATTGCGGGTACAAGTAGCCAAAATTAGTTTTCTCTGTAGGGTGGCTGGGCTCTCCCTGAGAGATAAGGTGAGAAGCACTGTCAATCCGGGAGAGACTCGGAGTAGAACTGCTACTCCTCCGCATTGAGAGGAGCCAGATGAGGTGGCTTGTGCATCTGGTCAGGATGCCAACTGGACGCCTCCTATTCAGGGCAAGTCAGACTGGTACAAGGCCTCGGGGAAGACCCGGGACACGTTGGAGAGACTATGTCGCCCAACTGGCCTGGGAACACCTCGGGATCCGTCGGGAGGAGCTGGACGAAGTGGCCCGGGAGAGGAAAATCTGGGCCTCTCTGCTTAGGCTGCTGTCCCCATGACCTGATCTTGGATAAGCGGTAGAAGATGGATGGATGGATGGACTTCATGCTCATCATCTTTTGACTTCATTCCCACAATTTTCTAACTTTTTGCCCAACCTAACTTTGAAAAAATTACAACTTTAGTTTGTTTAGATTGTTTCTCATTGTGACTGAAAAAAAAGTATTTTTTTTTCTCTATGCTACTCAAATGGTATTATTTTTATTCTTGAAAAATTGCAACTTCTTTCCATTTCTGCAGTTTTTTCCATTTTTTTTTTATTTGAAAGTATTTCAGTTTTTCTTTTATAAATTATCTTCCCGTAATTATTACTTCATTCCCAGAATATTTTTATTTAATGTATTCTTTTTTTACAACCAAATTTTCAAAAAAAATATTTTTTGTTGTTGTTTTGTTTGTTTCTCACTACACTATGACTTTAAAAAATAATGTCTTTTTTTTAAATATTGCAACTTGACATTTCATTTTTCCTGAGATATTAGGACGTTATTCTTGTAAAATTACGACTTTTCCTCATTAGATTACAACTTTTTTCTCTTAAAATTTGGACTTTATTTTTGCAAAATTATGCTTATTTTTGTGACTGTTACTGGTGCTTTCAAATGGATGGGTGTTTGGTCAATGATTGTGAACTGCACAAAAGCTAGCACACGTGCCATGTAGTATAGTAAGTACTCTGTATTGTAGATTTTTTTGTATTACCATATGTATTCAAAGTGAAGTTGTCTACAAGTAATAGCGCTCCTGGATGCCTGAAAACTTTGAAAATACTAATAGTATATTATAAATTATGGTTGCAATTATGGTTGTTTTTTGTATTCAGAGAAATCTGATGTTGTAGATTAAATGAATACATATAAAATAAGATCAACAGTAAATGGCAAATAGAAGCAAATGTTTACATCATCTTTCATATTTTGTGAGGTTTAAACGGCTTTACTATGTCTGTTTTTCCTTGGTGCTTACAGAATAAGACACAGTTGACTTGAAGTATCTTGACTGGAATGTGGGGAGATTCAATCAAGTGGTGACCTTTCCATTACTTGTACAAATTGACATTCTGCATTCGTCATAATGGTTTAAGATCAGCTTATTTCTGCAGTATACTGTTCACATCAGGTTTTTAGATGCCAAATGCTCAGATGTTGAGGTATGAAATTACATTTGTTGTTGATGGTGAATGAAATAAATGAAACACTGTGCTTGTCAGACTTAATTATATTTCTGCTGTGTCGTCCCAAGTGTTTCAATTATATGGCCTTAATATTTCATAATATATTTTTCTTTTCCTGGGGAATTTTATGTTATTGTTCATAGTGGCTTGTCATTATTTAATGTGCAAATCCCACTGAGGAGAATATGGATGTATACAATATGTGGTTTCTTATATCTCACGTAATTGTGTTTTTGTATCTGGTATTCAGATGTACTCTCTTGTATCTGTATTGCACCTTATTGTATTTTTGTATTGTATTTTATGATGTGAGGACTGCAGATGGAAATTAGCTTTGAGCTAAATTTGGTGCAGACATCTTTTTAATGAAACTGCACATTGTCCTTAATAAACTTAACTAAACTAAACTAAACTATACTCTGAAAATCCACAAATCAAGAGAGGATCTGTTAATGATTACTATCTTTGTCAGTTTCTGCAAAGCATATTGTCTCGTAGGGCAAAAATAGGTGGTGGTATCACTAGGCAAGATGTGCCAGCAGTAATTTGTTTACATGATATCGCTGAAACATGCAGGATATTATCTGTACTCTGAGTTGTAGCAATAAGCCATTGACCCCTTGGGAAACTGTACTGTATGTATATGACAAAACAAAGACCATAAGCTGCAATACAGAACAGCAGAGTAAAGTACTAAAAATATTGTGGTGAAAGCCATTTGCTTCCGATGACCTGAATATATAAGATATAGTAGCCTAAATGCAAATAAACTGAGTTACAGCTCTTACTAAACCCTTGGTACATCATCTTTGTGGAATCCATTCTTCATTCAATCCACGGTCACAGACTGGTGGTGATCTCTTGTAAAATTCTGTTGGTTGCTCTTTACACACATTCCTGTCCAGGCGGCTGTACAATATATATATATATATATATATATATATATATATGAATATGAGAGAGAGAGAGAGAAAGAGAGAGAGACAGCGAGAGAGAGAGAGAGAGAGAGAGAGAGAGAGAGAGAGAGAAAGAGATACTGTAGATATAGATATAGATATAGATATAGATATAGATATAGATATAGATATAGATATAGATATAGATATAGATAGGCAGATCGACGCAGCTTCTGCAATAATACGCTCACTGTACCGGACTGTCATGGTTAAGGAACAGAGAGAGATGAGCCATGTACATGTATGACAAGAGAGTTCAATTAGTACAAAAAATCTGGCTTGTACAATTAAGAAATTTGTTGTGTTGTAAAAGTTATGTTTTTTTTTAACCAATTCTTCAATGTAGAGAGGGTTTTCTGACACTGGAATATACATTTGCACAGGAGTTTCACACATGAAAGCTCTCTGTACCTTTCATGTTGCTTTGACATATTTGAACCACAAATGATCAATTTATCAATTTTCTATGCCGCTCGGCCTCACTAAGGTCGCGGGGTTATGAATAAGTGGGCAAGTGAACAGACGAACAGCAAGGCAACCCACCACACCGCACCAGCCGCCACCCACCGGGTATTAAATGCTCGGCGTCGCAGAAAACAGCGCAGCAAAGCACAAAGACCGGCGGCAACAAACGCTCAAGCGCCCGGCAGAGCACCGCGCCCCCAACAGACCCTGCCCCAAGGCGCACGCTCACCACCTCCTGCCCGCCACCCAGGCCCGCGGTCATTGCTAGTCTGACCAAGCCCCACACAATCACACAGCTTGGCCTCCTATATATAGTCCCTATATACAAGTATAGCATAATATAGCAACTTCTGATCAATTCATGTCAATTTCAGACTTAAATGGTAAATGATCTTTCACTTGTACAGCGCTTTTCCACCTCCAAAGCACTCAAGGAGCTTTGACACATTTACCTACTGATAATGCAGCATCAGAAGCAACGGTTCAGTGTCTTGCCCAAGGCCACTTCAACACGATCATGGGAGGATCGAACCCACAACCTTTAGGTTGGGAGACAACCACTCTGTCACTCCGAGTACAGATACGGATACAGATAATTTAGATGGGTAAATACTGTAGATACAGAAAAAGATAGTGGTGTACTCGCTCATCCCTACTGTAAATGCATATGGGCCATTTTTTCATTTGCCATTTCATGCCATGTGTATGTCTTTAATTGCCTCAGACTAATTAATAGATTTTTTAATATAGTATTGCCATTTTGTTTCACTCAGGCAAGTAATTACACTGATACTATGGTATGAAATACAATGATACTGCAGTCATCTCTTGTTTATCGCGAGTAATTGGTTCCAGACTGGACCGCAAAGTAAGATTCAATATTTTATATACAGTATAGTAAAATATTAACAGAATATTTTCGTAGTTAGCATAGAAAACCTGTTTATGACTTTCTAAATACGGGTTTTAACATTTTTAGTGCCTTGTAGACATGATGTAACCCCAATAGTCACTTTTACACTCCTATTCTTTGTTCACATTGCGCAGGCTGCAGTATCACTGCAGGGACATAAGAGATGGCCGCCGCTAGCATAGCAAGCTACCGAGCTAAATAGTTAGCATCTCCAATTTACTAATTCTAAACTTAAGAAAGTGTTTCATACGGAGTGGGGAAGAAGGACAAAAAAGCCAAAAGCGTACCACTTCTGCACTGAATGAGAGGAGAACCTTTTTTTACACTAAATCTCAGCCACGGAAAGTCCGTCTCATCCATGTCATGCTGGCTCAGTAGCCAGTCTCCATGCAGTGTGAAAGACAGTGTAATCTAACGTGATGTCTTACAACATAATTGATGCCCAATGACCAGAATACTACATATAACTTGTCTTTCAATATTTTTTGACTAATAGTCAACCACAAAACAGCGATCATGTATTAATTATTATTATTTTTTTTTTATATGATAAAGTGATGGAGCGATATTCGAAACGCTATATAGCGAGGAACGTCTGTATTATAATTGCTTTATCCAACAACTAATTTTTAGCAACCTTGACCACAAGTTGAACAATTATCATTTGTATGTATGATAGAGGTCATTCCTACACCCTTGTCAGATGTCCAACTGCTGTTGGAAACCCAATCAGAGCTGTGGCTCGACTCAAATTGGAGTATGTGCAATAAACTGGTGTTAGAGCTTCAAAATTTTTGTTCCATTGCAAGAGGGAAATTTGAGGCAATAGCTTTTATATTAAGTGTTTATTGCAACAATTTGACATTGATTAATGTCACTGTGCCATTTTTAAAATCCAATATGGCTTGGTTACCACGGTGCCAAGGATCAATATGTTCAGCTTCTCAGTTTTAAAATGTGCTGCAGTTATCTGCTATTAGACCCATTCATTATACACTTGTATCACACACATTTTCTACTGAGCGGGCAACACGGTGGGTGCACTTGGTTAGTATGTCTGTCTTACAGCATGAATGGTTCAAATCTTGGATTGGACCTTTGTGTGGATTTTGCTGAGTTTTCTCTACTCTCATTCCTCCGGATGCGTAACAAAACTCTGTGTCATGCTGACGTAAAAGGTAGTTACCGGTGTGAAAAACAAAGTACTTATCATTTCGGTGCTAAATGAATAAACTCAGCCACTTGCAACAAGCACTTGATGATGATATTGTACAAGTAACACACAACACTTCCTCATTTATTCACGATTCAAGATTCAAGAGTTTTATTGTCATGTGCACAGTAAAACAGGTAGTTATATGATGCAATGAAATTCTTGTTCTGTTCATTCTCCCAAAAAAAGAAAGAAAACACACGAAAATGAATAAGAACAGAAGAAACATTAATACCAATAAATTAAACAACAACAACAGAAGAGACATTAATACAAATAAATGAATAATTACATAATTAAATAAATAAACACTTACAGGAATGACATGAATGCGGTAGTTGAAACGTTTAACGATTATTTTGTAAATGTTGGACCAAAACTGGAAGAAGAAATTCCAAAACAAGACAATTGATGAAGGGAATGATATTATTGATAGGAATCTTAAGTCTATGTTTGTCACTGTTGTAACCAAAAAGGAGATCACTGACATTGTTAAACATTTTAAGGCAAAAACATCAACTGATTGTCATGGAATCGAAATGGAAACAGTCAAAAGGGTCATCAATGAGATCGCAGACCTGTTAACATATATTAGTAACTTATCATTTCAGACTGGAATATTTCCAAGCAAAATGAGAATAGCCAAGGTGGTTCCAATTTTCAAAAAAGGAGACAAACACCAATTTACAAATTATCGGCCAGTTTCCTTGTTACCACAATTCTCTAAAATTGTGGACAAGCTATTTAATAATAGGTTGGACAAATTTATTAATAAGAATGAATTATTTGCTAGCAGTCAATATGGATAAAGAGCCAACATTTCAACTTCTATGGCACTGATTGAAATCATGGAGGAAATCACTACTGCTATAGACAACAGAAGATGCGCAGCAGCAGTATTCATGGATCTGACAAAAGCCTTCAATACAATTAATCACAACATCTTAATTTCAAAGTTAGATATTAATATTATTAATTAGATATAAAATTAGGTACGGAATTAGAGGATTAGTTTTGAATTGGGTTAAAAGCTACCTAGCAAAGAGGAAACAATTTGTAAAGCTAGGAGAATACACATATGGGAGTTTATACACCACGTGTGGAGTACCCCAGGGGTCCATACTGGGACCAAAACTGTTTAATTTGTACATCAACGATATTTGTAAAGTAACAAAAGACTTAAAATTGGTCTTATTCGCAGATGATACCACCGCTTTTTGTTCTGGTGAAAGCACACAAGAACTCATTAAAAAGGTCAAGGATGAAATGGTCATATTAAAATCATGGTTTGACAGGAACAGATTATCCCTGTACTGAAGTAAAACCTATTTGGAAATAGCAGAAAGGATACGTACGACCAAATACAAATTAATGGAGTGGATATTGAAAAAGTGGAAGAATATAAATTCCTGGGGGTTATAATAGATGAAAAAATGAGTTGGAAATCTCATATTAAATATATACAACAAAAGGTGGCGAAAAATATCTCTATATTGAATCAAGCAAAATATGTTCTTGACCAAAAATCACTCCACACTCTGTACTGTTCCTTAGTATTACCATATTTAATGTATTGTGTGGATAATTACAAAAGCAATCTTCACTCCCTCACTGTACTGCAAAAAAGATTGGTGAGGATAATTCATAATGCCAAGTATAGAGAACATACAAACCCTCTATTTTTAAAATCGCAGATATTAAAATTTGCAGATTTAGTACACTTTCAAACTACTAGAATAATGTATAAAGTTAATAATAACTTGTTACCCAAAAACCTCATACAGTATCTCTCTTTCAGAGAGGAGAAATATGATCTTAGAGGAAAATTAAACTTAAAACATTTGGGGGGGGGGTTGGAGGGTCTTACCGGAAGTGAACAACATGTACTGTACTAGATGTAGAATGGATGGGGGGGTAGGATTTAATAAGCTTTGCTTCTTCCTACTCCTTTTGGACATGTGGAACTGTGAAAAAATGATTCATGAGATGTATTCCATTGTAACCTTTATGTTCAAATAAACTAAACCAAACCAAAACCAAACCAAAGTGCTATGAGTGTGTGCGTGTGTTGCGTACGGCGTGTGTGAGTGCTTCGTTGAGAAGCCTGATGGCCTGTGGGTAAAAGCTGTTTGCCAGTCTTGTGGTCCTGGACTTCAAACTCCTGTAGCGTCTGCGTGACGGTAGGAGTGTGAATAATGAGTGTTGTGGATGTGTGCTGTCCTTGATGAGGTTGTTCGTCCTTCTCAGGACTCTAGTTTTATAAATGTCTTGCTTGAGGGGAGGGCTGCCCCAACAGTGTTCTGTGAGGTCTTGGTAAGGACACTTTCGTGGTACTTTCGTGCATCTGTAGAAGCAACTCAGGATTTTGGTGGACATGCCAAATTTCCTCAGTCTTCTCAGGAAGTACAGTCTCCTTTGGGACTTCTTGATAATTTGTTGGGTGTTGTGAGACCAGGTGAGGTCTCACAATGATGTGTGTGCCAAGGAACTTGAAGGTTTTCACCCTCTCCACCTCAGTCTCATCAATAAACAGGGGTTTATGCGGCTCCTTTTCCCTTGTTCTTGGGTCAATGATCATCTCTTTAGTCTTATCTGTGTTGAGAAGGAGATTGTTATCACGACACCAAGCTATGAGGTCCGCCACCTCTCCTCTGTATGATGTTTCAACACCACCAGTGATCAGGCCAATGACTGTAGTGTCATCCGCAAATTTAATGATACTGGTGTTGTTCTGGGAGGCCACGCAATCATAGGTGAAGAGCGTGTAGAGGAGCGGACTCAGCACACACCCCTGTGGGGTCCCAGTGCTCACAATTCTTGAGCTGGCAAACAATCTGGCAACAGGTGTGTGTGATGCCAGGGTATAAGTAGTCAGGATGAGATTGCTTGCAGGTGTGTGACGAGCTCCTCCCAGGCCAATCAGCAGTGTACTGCAACACATGACAAGCAGAGGGCAGCAAGGCAGCACCACAGCACATGACAATATCCCCTCCTCTAACAAGGCGCCCCCTGGTGGCATGCCTGTCTTGTCAGGAAGGAGAGAGTGGAAGTCACGGATGAGGGACGGGTCAAGGATACACGAGCGGATACACAAGATTGCTCCTCCGGTCCATATTCCTCCCAGTCGACCAAATACTGCAGACCTCTACCCCTTCTTCTGGAGTGTAAAATGGCTCTCACCGTGTATGCTGGTAGACGATCGATCATGCACGGTGGAGGCCCTCGACTGGAGGGCACAGCAGACTTGTAGACACAGGCTTCAGGCGACATCTGTTGACTGGTGGTATTTGTTATTGCAAGAGAGACACTGATCTTGAGGTTTAATTAACTGTGCTATGTTTTCTCAACAGCTGAGACAGCATTTTTTGGAAAGACTTTTAGAATTTGTTTGTTGTCAGGAACTGTATCTTCTGCAGGCCCTATCCAACCACGTCCACATACCAGCTGCTATCATCCAGGCTTTGTAGGACCTACTTTGAACTTGTAAGAACACAATCCCGACATCCAGCACCTTCTGTGACAGCGGATATCACGGGCACCTAAGGACGGCCCAAAATTTTGGTCTCCGAACAGCTTTTGAGAGAAATGCTTGATCTGCAACTTCCTGTTCCTTCCGCAGCCACACTGATAGGTGTGTCAAAAAGGACAATTCTTGAAGAATGCAAGAGAATGAGCCCTCTGTCAGGGAGAGATATAGTCCCATCACTGATGCTGAACTTGACAAAAGAATGATTTAGCAAATTCAGGGTTAAGCAGAGTTAAGCTTTAATGGCATCATCATTTTTATCAAGGAACTTTATTCACATTTCAATGTAATGTGTAAGTGACCACTGCAATTAAACATGTGTTACAACTCCGACCCATCCCTGCCAGTAAAAGGGCTGGTTGGTCTTGTCGTCTTCTCCATATATTTGTTTAAAAGATACAATTGGATTGCAAAATGCTTTTTTGACCCATGTTAAGGTTTGAGGAACAAATTGGTCTCTGTTTTGCTGTGTGTTTTTTTAAGTGCTGGGAAGGATCTATAAGAGTAAAATAAGAGAAAAAGACAATTGGAAAACTCCATGATAAGGTAAACAATGTTGAGTACTTCAAACTACAAACAAAATATTTATTTTTAAATGACTGATGATGAATTATCAACAAAAAAAGTCAAACTTTATTGCCTGTATATGACAAACCTGGTCATGTTCTGCTCTAGTGAGCTACTAGCCCGCTGTGGAACTCCCTGTTCATCGTTATGTTGGTTTTCCAAATCTGCAGAATTTTCTGCATTTTAAACACAGCAAAAACACATTTGTCATTCTTGCAAGGACTACCGTTTGATTCATCTAGTACTATTACCAAATGTTACTGGTTTAGCTCCCAATGACAATATTGTCTTAATGCATCATGAAATGCATTTAAGCATGCTGATACACCATATTTAGGCGATCATAACAGCAATCCTCACTGTTTGTAGATGCTGTCTCAGACAGGGCACTCTGCAGCAAAGCCACCAGCCGCTGTGCGACATCCCGCACCTCTCCCTATCATAGCAATCCACATTGAGTAACATCATTATATGAATGGGCCAACCATATGCAGATTGTTTTGCTGAGGGCAACATTAAGTAGTAGTTAGTCAGACAACAACACACATTAATAGGTAACTATTGCAAGTGTAGTCGCTGTTTTGCTAACCCACGTGCGTTTGTTTTCAACAAACACAATTGCAATAGAGGGAGATGGCCTCCTTTTTTCATCGTGGCCAGTCATGGATTGGCTCTAACCTGGAGAAGGTAGGCGGTTCAAGTGACCAATCTAAAAAAAGGGGGTGTTGCGGGGCCGTCCATTCAATGCCCGCCCTCAAGTGCCAAAACTAAACAAATCCGAGCGCGTAGAAAGTTCAGCTAGCGATCGCGCGCACATAAGGAATTTACGCTTTTTCAGGCACCGCGGGTGAACTCTGAGTGCCCGCAATTGCGCAGGGAGCCGTCGGGAGCACGTGCGTGCTCGCAAGTAGCAAAAAATTCAGGCATTGTGAGCACGAGGAGAGAGGTGTTTATGCGCACGGAGTGTGCGCGCTAATTTTGGCATTAATGTGACGCCATAGGTATCGCCCCGGTGGCTTGTTCCTCCGCGGCGTGCTCCCGCTCTCACTCTTGTAGACGGTTATCCAAGCGCAGAGCCTGGTCGATGAGCTCATCTAATGTAGAGGTGTCATCTCTGACTGCCAGCTCATCCTTAACCCTGGAGAACCCAAGAACCCTTTTCTTTTTTGGAAAATTATAAATTATACATTAAATGACTGCTATAAGTTCACTGAACACCAAAATATATGTTTTTTCAATTTTAACCCTTTATTCCCTCATTTAGAATTAGGGCGAAATTAGACCCTTTGGGATTTAGGAGTATCATTTTGAAAAATCAGAATAACAAAAACTGTCAGTAAACTATTGACAAGAAATTGTCAGCAAAAATCAGGAAATTTACTTACTCTGCAAGCGATTTGCATAACTTCACTACAATGTCTCCACCAACTCCCAACTGACTCTTTTTTGGCCCTTTTTGTCCATTGCCACCACCTTTTCCTTGATATATGTCGTGCAGGAGGCCAGTGACACAACAGCGCGCCCACACTTTGAATCCCCAGGGATGTGGCTTTCCTTTGATATATTGCCTTATGCCACCAAATTTACCTTTGTACGGCACCATCATCTCATCAATGGATTGTTTTTGTCGAACAATTGTCAGACATTGTCTCCGAAAAGAATCCAAAAATGGTCTCAATTTCCAAAGTTGATCCATTTTTACTACTTCATTGGCCATTTCATTGTCTACAAAGTGGATGACAGAGAGTAGCTGGTTGAATCGGTTGCGACTCATTATGTCTGCCACAGGCCCATAACGAACTTCACTTTCCCAGTACTGACGTACTCCAGACATTTGAACTAATCCCATCCTGAGGTACATTCCAAGAACTTGTTCTATCTCCTTTACTGAAGGGTTTACACATTTCCCGTGTTTTTGAACACTGTGCTGATTGGTATGTTCTACAATATTTTCCAACATATCAAGGGAAACAAAGCGGCGAAAGTAAACCAGTGGTGTGTCTGTTGTGGCATCCTGGTATGACTCAACTTGTTGTCCTTGAAAACTCACGTCAGGTAACTCAAAGACTTTCTTTCTCCACCTGTAAGTTTTTGTGGCACAATTAGGGTCTAACTGTGGGTTTGCACTCTCTGTAAATTGCAAATCTTCATCACTGGACGAGTCATTAGGCGAGTCACTGTCTTGGGCAGAAGATTCACCACCCTCACTTTCACGCGGTTGAAACGATTCATCAGAATCACTATCGCTGTCCAATTCTGCGCCAAAGTCACTATCATCAGCTTCAAGTTGTTCAAATAGTTGTCTTACAGTGTACTTTCTACGTTGCTTTCCCTGTCCTAAAGAGCAACTGGCCATACTCCCTGAAAAGATATAGGTATTTATTAGTCCCTGTACCTTTAACTTAGTAAAATATATTACACAAATGAACTAATTTCAAGTCTTTAGCCAAATACAAGACTGTCACCGTTCTCTGTGACAAAGTCACCAGAACCAATGTGGCTGACATTTTTTACCCCATACACCCAAAGTGTCATTTTTGACCCATTGTTTTTTTAACTAGCTCAGAGTTGCTAATTTATCAAAATATATATATATAAAACATACTCTTAGGCATTCTGCAACATGATATGAAATAGATTAACAAAAAAAACACAATTTTAACATCTGATGGTTTGCTGAGAAGATGGTTTTGTTTGGACTGATTTCCAGCTCAACAAAACAGCATGTTGCCAGCCATCTTGTCACCACCACTCTGGCTCATGTAAGTGCAATATTCATCCACTAGATGGCCCCATGCAGGGGTCAGAAGTAGCACTCTGGACTTTTGAAGTTAAATTTGTAAAAAAAAAAAAATGTCTTTGTTATTTGAGTAGCAGAATTTATAGTGGCCAAATTTAACCCCATGGGTTCTCCAGGGTACAGACATGAAGGGCCTTACGAAAAATGCCCCGTAAGGCCACCTTGTCGTAACCGCTCTCAGCCGCCAACACGCTAAAGCAAATGGAAAACGCAGCCACAGAACGCCCTTTTGTTTTAAGTCCAGCAGTCGGTCACCTGCCTTCCTTCCTATAATAGGATGATCAAAAACTTTTCTTATCTCAGACAAAAAGATTGGGTAGGAAGTGCGTGTTGCCGGCTTAGCCTTGCTGTCAGCAAACCCATGACAAAGGCCACATTGGCCTTGTCAGAAGTGTAAGTACAGGGTTGCTGGTCAAATATCAGGGAACAATGGTAAAGGAATTGTTCACGGGAACCAGATTTCCCAGAAAAATGTGGTGGATGGGGAATACTGGGCTCACAATGAGGCAGTTGATGAAGCACCGGCATCTGTGGCGTACTGGCGGCTATCATGTTAAGCGGTGAGGTGGTTACTTCTGGGCTAGCAGGGGACAGCGCTTCCTCCAGACGCTGATCCAGCGCCCCCACGTTAGTGGACAAAGGTGTAAAAGCAGCGCCACAGCAGATGAAGAAGATAGTTATTGGACTACTGAAGAGTGGGTTAAAACTATTTTCGCTGATGAATCCCCTTTCTGATTGTTTGCAGCATCCAGAAAGGACGCTTGTCCAGAGAAGAAAAGGTGAGCGCTACCATCAGTCCTGTGTCATGTCAAAAGTAAAGCATCCCGAAAGCATTCATGTGTGGGGTTACTTCTCAGCCAGGGGAGTGGGCTCACTCACAATTTTGCATGAACACAGCTATGGATAAGGAATGGTACCAAAGTAACCTCGGAAAGCAACTTTTCCCAACCATACAAGAACAGTTTGGTGACGAACAATGCTTTTTCCAGCATGATGAAGCTCCTTGTCATGAGGCAAAAGTGATAACTAACTGGTTCATATAGCAAAACATCAACATTTTGGGTTCATGGCCAGGAAACTCTCCAAACCATAATCCCTTTGAGAACTTGTAGTTTGTCAGCTATCACACCAACACCGAAAAAACCTGGACTTTATTCTGACAACCTCTGAAATTTCCCACCCATATCCAACCTCCCTTTCCTGTCCAAAATTCTTGATGTTTCGGGTCCCAGGCGTGGGCACCGTAAGGCAGATAAATTAGCTGAATGGAAATGCAGGCAGAAGAGCAAAATGAGGACGACGTGTAGCGTTCCCTTGCAGATCGCAGTCTCTTCATTAAACACACACAAAGGTCATGTACAAAATACATATCTTTCAAGTCATTCCAGTCATTTGCATTTCTGTCCTGTTCTGTCTGTAACAAAAAGTTCTAACTCCCACCAGTTCGAGTACATGACCCAGCAGCTATGCCTTTGATGTTTTACGACAAACTTTCTCTCTAACGTTCACTTATTTTACCAAATTAAATCAGCGGATAGTTTCACAATATACATCCTAACATGAAGACAAGTACTTATATAGACTTATATGGATTCTCTTGTTTTAGGACAATTTACTGACCTGAATGGAAATGAAGGCAGAACAGCAAAATGAGGACGACGTGTAGCATTCCCTTGCAGATTGCGTCTGACGCAATACAGGAAGTGTCCTGCCGCAACTGTAGAGACACAAAGGTTCCGCCTCACGCTGTACAACACAAACTGCAAACCCACTTCCACCAATGTCAACAATACATACAACCACCACATTTCAGAAATATCAACACATTCTGTGCATTTATATAGCGTATTTTACCTTAATGAATACTAAATTAAATCTATGTGGACACCATATTTTCGAGTGTGCCACATTGAGCATGTCATTCCTGCACAAACTCAAACTCATCTTAACTCCAACAGCCTGTTTGAGCTTCTGTCCCAAACACAGCACTGAAACTGCTCTTCTTGAAGTCACTAATTATCTTCTTCTCTCCTCCGACTCCAGCCATCTCAGCATACTCATCCTCCTGGACCTCACTGCAGCTTTTTTTTCTATCCTGTCACGCCTCAAGACCAGCCTCAGTATCACCGACTCCGCTCTGTCCTGGCTTTAGTCATACCTCACAAATCAACAACGACACAAATCAACTGCTGCTCCTCCTACATAACCGCTTTAAGGTGTTCCCCAAGGTTCGGTGTTTGGTTCTCTCCTCTTAATCCTCCCACTTGGTAACATTATCCATCGTCATGGCCTCCGTTTTCACAATTATGCTGACAACAAACAACTATACATCTCTACCACCTCCATCAGCTCCAATATCCATTCCATCCTCACTAACTGCCTAACTGATATCAAAACCTGGATGAAACACAACTTTCTCAGACTTAACAGTGACAAAACAGACAATCATCATTGGTCCCAACAACATCACAAAATACTCTCAAGACTTCTGCCTCAATCTCGACAACGCCACACTCACTCCATCCTCACTCATCTGCAACCTCGGCATCCATTTGAACCACATGTCATGAAATAAATAACCCGGACCGCATTTTCCATCTTAAGAACATAGCCCGACTACGTCCATCAGTCACGTTCTCTGCCGCTGAAATTCTTATCCACGCCTTTGTCACATACAAAATTGACTACTGCAATAGCATTCTCTATGGTACACCATCCAAAGTCCTCAACAGACTGCAGTACATCCAGAACTCCGCTGCCCGCCTCCTCACCTCCATCCGCTCCTGTGAACACATCACCCCTGTCCTTCAAAACCTCCACTGGCTGCCCGTCCCTCAACGCTTCCATTTAAAAGTCCTCCCGATCACTTTCCAAGCTCTTCACAATCTGGCCCCTCCATACCTCACAGACCTGCTCCATCGACACAATCCCTCACGTTCCCGCCTTCCTCTGTAGGACCAAGCTCCGAACCTGGGGAGATAGAGCTTTATCCATCGCCGCCCACACCCTCTAGAATTCACTGCCCCAACCACTTCATACCTCACACTCAAAACCCACCTGTTTAAATATGTATTTAATGTTTAATTTTTTAAACATTGCTTGCCTTGTTTGGTTTTTAGTCCTGTTTGTTGTATTTTCATGTACCTTCTGCTCTGTTTCTTTTTAGCTTTACATTGTTTTTATCTTCCACTGTAAAGCATCTTTGAGTACCTTGAAAAGCGTGATACAAATGAAATGTATTATGATTATTCATTATTATTCTCCTCAAGAGGTGGGTAGATAAACACAAAACCTGCACATTTTGACAAACTCCAAGCATTGATTATCCAATAATGGGCTGCCGTAAGTCAGGATGTGGCCCAGAAATGAATTGACAGCATGTCACGGTGAATTGAAAAAGAAGGGTCAACACTGCAAATATTGACCCTTTACATAAACTTAAGGAAACAGGACTTTTAAAAAAAATTTTGCCCGTCGTCCACAATCCTTATGTGAAACATGAACACATATTTCTTTCCCTTTTCTGTGCGTTCTAACGAGAGAAAACGAGTTAGCATGAGCCAGCAGTGTTCCATTTACACAACTGACCTCTATATTAACCAAGCTACAGCAACATTGTTATTGTAGCAGCTAACACGAAAAACTATATTTATCTGGACAAAACGCCTCGCTAGTCTGAGCGTCACTCACAACGCCTCAAGCCACTGCAACGGGACAGACATAAGAGTGGATACTACTGACTCTCAATTTCGCTACAAAGACTCAACAAGGTGCTCATTTGCTGTTAGCATTTTTAACCTGAGGACTGGAGCACAAGTCTTGTGTTGAAAGACAGCCATCCCAATGAGATTGGACATTGTGACTATGCTGCTGCTGTTGATGGAAGTAGCATTACCTCCTATGGGCTATGTGAAATCAATGCGGCAAGGAAAGAATTTCCGGTAATGTTTTAAATAATCAAAATACAGCAAGATACTATAGCAAGATACTAAGTATCACATGTTATCATCAATCTACCTGTTAATGCATGATCACAGCATGGCTATAAAATGATAAACCGTTGTTTTTAGAGGGCTTTATAGTCGTAATAGGTATCTCTCATGACATGCAATGTTAGCCGGCTCATGCTAACTCATTTTCTCTCATTAGAACTCACAAAAACGGGAAAGAAATATGTGTTCATGTGGTCATTTAAAAGAACAAATTCAACAAGTTAGTTAAGTCTATAGTTTTACAGTTACAAATTAAATTGCATGTCATTCAGCCCAAATAAGAAGACTGCCGTTCATGGCTGCCTCATACTTACGTGCAGGCTATCACTAACTGACAACATAACTAATGCACGTGTATGTGTGAGTGTTACGTGGGGCGTATCTCGCATGCACGAAGCTGGAAGAGGACGGGATCTAAATTTGCACGTTCGAAAGTTCACCATTAGCCGATTTTTGTGGTCGTTCATATTACCAAAAAAATGCGGCTTGTAAATGTCAACGCAAAAGTAACTGGGAAAGATTCAAGATTCAAGAGTTTTATTGTCATATGCACAGTAAAACAAGTAGTTCTGCTGTGCAATGAAATTCTTGTTCTGTTCATTCTCCCAGAAAAAGAAAGAAAGAAAAACACAAGAAAATGAATAAGAACATCAGAAACATAAATACCAATAAATTAAGCAACAACAACAGAAGAGAAATAAATAAAGTGCTATGAGTGTGTATGTGTGTTGCGTGCGGTGTGTGTGAGTGCTTCGTTGAGAAGCCTGATGGCCTGTGGGTAAAAGCTGTTTGCCAGTCTTGTGGTCCTGGACTTCAAACTCCTGTAGCGTCTGCCTGACGGTAGGAGTGTGAATAATGAGTGTTGTGGATGTGTGCTGTCCTTGATGAGGTTGTTTGTTCTTCGTAGGACTCTAGTTTTATAAATGTCTTGCAGTGAGGGGAGGGCTGCCCCAACAATGTTCTGTGAGGTCTTGATCACCCGCTGGAGTGCCTTCCTATCACGTGTTGTACAGTTACCGTACCAAACAGTGATGAAGGCGGTAAGGACACTTTCGATAGTGCATCTGTAGAAGCAACTAAGGATTGTGGTGGACGTGCCAAATTTCCTCAGTCTTCTCAGGAAGTACAGTCTCCTTTGGGACTTCTTCATAATTTGTTGGGTGTTGTGAGACCAGGTGAGGTCCTCGCTGATGTATGTGCCAAGGAACTTGAAGGTTTTCACCCTCTCCACCTCAGTCTCATCAATAAACAGGGCTTTAGGACGTACATGTGCAAAAGCACGACATCACACGCATTTCCGTGTGTTTACGGAAGTAAAGATTACGGCAGTGTGTGCGCTCCTCAGGGATTCAAGGTTCCTCAAGGATTCTGTGCAACGGGAGTTAATAGTTTCTTAACCAAATGATCCTGCACAACAGATAAAGAAGAAAGACTGCAATAATTTTGTCTGTTTGTGGAGAACCTGCTGCAATGTCTGTTCCGAGGAGCATGTGTGTGGCAGGAACCGTGAGCCGCTTCACTGACACTTTTTAAAAATAATTTTCGTATGACAAGAAGTGCTTTTGCCCACATCGGTGAGTACCTTTATTAAAGTCTCGGTAACGACTTTCGACGACGTAGATGTCAGATATATGCGACCTGACCGTTCATATTGCAGTCGCATGGCATAGATATCGGATTTATATCCATGTACGAATGCAGCCTTGTTGTATTTGAAAAAAATTGGAATTGTGCTGTTCACACTGACATGAAAAATCAAATACAGGTCACATGTGTGCAAAAAAAAAATTACCTGCAGTGTGAACATAGCCACAGATATGTACAAAAACGTGTTCCATGTTTGCTGCTAAAAGAAAAGTAGAGGGTGAAAATCAGTAATTGAAAGAACAATGGACTGAAACATTTGCAGTAATTATCCCTCCAACGAGCACAAAGCTTAATATGCCAGGAGACGATAGCTGTGATGGAGATCTCCATTTTCAACTGGCATTGTGAGACGAAGCACTGAATTATTTCTGAGACAGTTCCTCAGTATTCAGAGGTCAGAACAACAAAACTAAATGCACTGAAATTGTCATGTCAAGTAATTGTAAGCTGTTCTATTCTTGTCACAAAACAAAAAGCTCACTGTGCAGCATGGATTTTGATTACGTTGAAGAACGCATTCTCAGATGCGGAAATAATGAAAGAAAGCATGACTGAAGTTCAATTCGTTCTGTGTCCTGACTCTAAACTGGACGATCGATTATTGAATATCGAGTAGTGAACATGTTGACATCTGTGTGACTGGGTAAATGAATGCTGTTTGTTCACTGAGCTTCGGCAGTTGCAGAATGCTTTTACTGTGGGAAAAAGCTAACTGTTAGCTTTCAAGCTAGACCAAATTTGTCAGATTAGTCTTTTGTTGTATAAAATTCTTTATGACATGCTGGTCTCGGACTCTTCACTCATTCGACAGTTGAGTATTGTCTTCTGTTTTCCTTTAGTAGGTTACATTTATCTTTCTACCTGACGTTCTTCTAGTAATGTATTTGTATTTGTATTTGTACTTTATTTATCCCACAGCGGGGAAATTTACTTGTTACAGCAGCAAGAAAGATACGCAAGTAAAGAATACAGTGTAAAGAATACATATTGACTACAACATGGTTCAGGTGGTGCAGGTGTTGTAGAGCCTGACAGCGGTCGGTATGAAGGACCTGCGGAACCTCTCCTTCTTACACCGTGGGTGTAACAGTCTGCTGCTGAAGGAGCTGCTAAGGGAACCCACAGTGTCATGTAGAGGGTGAGAGGTGTTGTCCATGATGGATGTCAGCTTAGCCAACATCCTTCTCTCCCCCACTTCCTCCACGGAGTCCAGAGGACCGTCCAGGACAGAGCTCGCTCTCCTGATCAGTCTATTGATCCTGCTCCTCCGTGCTGCCCCCTCTCCAGCAGCCCACAGCATAGAATATGGCTGAGGCCACCACAGAGTCATAGAAGGTCCGTAAGAGAGTCCTGCACACACCAAAGGACCTCAGTCTCCTCAGCAGGTGGAGGCGACTCTGGCCCTTCTTGTAGAGGGCGTGGGTGTTGACGGACCAGTCAGTTTGTTGTTGTAATGCGGGCATGTGTGTTGCTAATGGCAAATTACCATAGCAACACAGACAGCAGCCCCCATTACCTGAGTTTTAAAAGGCAAACAAAGCATGCATGTTTTTGGACTGTGTGAGGAATCCAGAGAACCCAAGAATCTGCAGAACATGCAACACATGAGGCAGACATGCTGATCCACATGCTACCTTGCTACACCACTACACTATCAATACCCCTAATGTATGACAATCAAGTAGTAAGTGTGCAAAAGTATGTGTGTGTATGTATGTGTATGCACAGACACACACACAAAAATTTAGTTAATAATTGATAGTTTTGATAGCAAGTTTTGGCCAAAACAGACATAAGTAAACATTAATTACAATCTTTGACCCTTGCATCTGAATGCCGCAGTCATTTACAGCCATTTCAATTTCAACTCATTAGGTAAACACACATTACAACCTCTTGAAAACCAAACTTTGTTTTCCCCCGTATGTATTTCCAAGATAAACACTGAATAATAGGATTATAATAATAACAATAAGAGCAGAGCAATGGAAGTAAGGAAGACAAATGGGTTTGCACATGTCTTGGGAAAGTGGTGCTTTTACGCACAGTTATTGAATCAATTATTCATATAATAATATTGATTACAGCAGCCTTGCGAATGCTCAATAAAGCCATTTTGTGAACACAGGGTCTTCCAACACAATCACCCACTGTAATTTCACAAGGTATTATATTAGTAAAGCTATACATCAGTCAAAGGTAGTCAGTCGTGTGAAATGTGATTTCAGCAATGGTTGTCACTATCCAGCAAAAACACATTTTGTTTTTTTAGTTTTCCATGTCTCAAATGTCATTCCTGTTCAGGATACTGGGGGACTTCATAAGGAGTTGACATCAATCAAAATGTATCATGATGTAATAATGTTTATAAGTCAAATTTTATAGTTTAGCTTCGCTGAGAAAACAAACACTGCACTTGTTTACTTTGGTTGTAGCTACCCTTCAAACTTCAGACGACTGAACTGCAAAAGTAATCAGAACTGCAAAAAGAATCAGTGTTAACAGGTAATCATCATTACATATATAGTGAAGGAATAAATGAGTTACAATGGAACCTTGGTTAGCATCATTAATTTGCACCCGAAGTTCTGATTCTAACCGAAAAGAACGCTAACCTAATACATTTTTCCCATGAAACACAATCCAAATCCAATTAATCCATTTTAGAAAGCCAAAAATGTGAACATAAAACACGTTTTTATAGTTTTACAATTATAGTTTGATATGCATATAACTATTTGAAATGCATATAAATACATATAAATGATGAACGAAAGGGATAAATGTCCTTTTACCTCCATTGAAGACATGATTCTTCCCAAAGACACAATGTGGCAGCGAGGTCATCCACCACCTTCTTCCTGTTTTGACATGAGTTGTTTCTTCAATACAATGGTGTTTTTCACCTCAGTACTGTAACCCAAACTGGAGCCAAGGAAAGTTGCAAGTGCTAGCATTCTGATAAAAAAATGTGAGAAACATGATCGAATTCAAGAAATAACTTATGACAAAACAGATAGATTCTATCCATGTGGTGTCTCGCTGCCATATTGTGTCTTTGGGAACAGTCACGTCAAGAATCATGTCTTCAATGAAGGTAAACATAACCTTAAATGTTCATTTAGCCCTTTCATCATAATTTATAGGAATTTAGAATTGGTTTATGCATGTAAAACTATAATTGTAAAACTATAAACACATGTTTTGTGTTAACATTTTAGAGAGTTAACCACTAATGACATCATAGACGCCGACGTAACTTCCTGGCGACGTCTCTTTTTTATATCTTTAATATCTTTAGAACAAACAGAAACGAGAAAGACATGTGTTCATGTCTCACATAAGGATTGTGGGTGATGGGCAAAATTTTCAAAAAAAGTGCAGTTTTCCCTTCAATAAATTGTTTAAATTGCATTTCGCCTGAGTCTCTTTGTCTCCGTCTGCTGTTGAGATACACCTTTTTTTTTTACCTCAAGCAAAACTGCACTGCCCATGGACAGATAAAACACGAATAACATTGTGATGTGTTAGCAGGGAAAGGTTAAGCCATTGTCACAAAAGCAAGTCTTCCCTTACACTTCCTAGTCCAAAACACAGGATCATATTCCCAATGGACAGGGGAATAATAGAATGGACACACTGCAGTTCACTGCATTATTGATTGGAATATTCCCCAAGGCATGTAATAGTATAGAATAGAACATAAGCCTTTATTTGTCCCCAATTTTCACAGCAGCAAAGTAGTGACAGTACCAGTAAGGTGGAGTGCAGTGAGTGGAAAGTAAATTACAAAAATATCTGCGCGCATCTTTACAACTAGAGCTGCAACAATTAATCAATGAATTGATTAATCTATTACCCAATTAATCGATAACTATTTTTGTCTTTGATTAATCATTTTTTGATTGATGTGTTTTCTGATTTCCACCTCTCAAATATATGAGAATTTTATATGTGAAAATATGTGATTTTTTGATGTGATTTAAAAAAAATTTTCTTAGTCATCCATGAAAGCAGACGTATTATATTTGTGTTTTAAGCATAATAAGATATTCACACATTTTTAAACAAGACTAACAATTTCAGAATATATTAAGTATCTGAATTTATTCTTTTTAAATAATGTTGTTATATTGAAGCTAACCAATAATAAATCAAACATAACAACAAACAAAGAAATGGGTACACAAACAGAGAACTAACAAATTGGTAACTGGAACTGGTAGTCCATGTAGCTACGTAGCTCGTCTATGATCATCAGCAGTTTTACATGTATAAGACAATTCAAAATAGTTATAAATGATAAAAGAAAGGGATAAATGAACATTTAAGGTTACTTTTACCTTCATTGAAGACATGATTCTTGATGTGAGCGTTCCCAAAGACACAATGTGGCAGGGAGACACAACACAGACACCATCTGCCTGTCATGAGTTATTTCTTGTATTCACTTCAGTTCAATACTGATTTTCACTTTCTTTATCATAGTCATGGCACTTTTAAATTTTATTTGGCTCCATTTTGGGTTATTGAGGCAAGAAACACTTTTGATACAGTACAGTAAATACAGTAACTCATAGCAGGACAGGAAGGTGGTTTCCGTATGGTGTCTCGCTGCCATATTGTGTCTTTGGGAACAGTCACGTCAAGAATCAGGTCTTCAATGGTGATAAAAGTAACCTTACATTGCCATTTGCATTTATTCATTTCATTCATCATTCACATGTATTTATATGCATTTAGAAAAGTTTTCTGCATGTAAAACTATAATTGGAAAACTATAAAAACATGTTTTGTGTTAGCATTTTTTGGCTTTTTGGAACAGATTATTTGCATTTACATTATTTCTTATGGGAAAATTGATTTAGTTAGCATCCATTTTGGTTACAGTCTGACCTTCTGGAACAAATTAATGACGTTAACCAAGGTTCCACTGTATTCCACAGGTAGTTCTGAGTGGGAAAGTTCTCAAGGAAAGGTTTCTTCTTCCTTCTCCTGAGACTGGTTGCAGTGACGAAAAGTCAATATTTCAACATTCGAGCACACATCTAACACAAGAACTACGCCTTTCAATGTGATTTTCCCTACGGAAATAACAAGATTAACATGTGTTTTGATGTCATGAGCACTTTAAACAGACTGTTTAAAGTGTTACTGTTTCATCAGTGTGACGTATTGGAAACAACAATTTTGTCGTACAGTATATGTATATTTGGATTCGGACTGTTTGACACAGCCTCACACAGTTGAATTCTTCTGAATAATGGTAGTTGGCTACCTCCCCCATCTGCTGTGCTTGGTTTGTGATTGGCTAGGTCCCATTGATTTGTGAGTGGAAAATCCATCTCTGACCAATCAATAGCATGTGTGCAAGTTAAGGGCCAGGAATTTACACTATGTCAATACTGTTTGTCAATGGAAGAGTGAGATTTTGTACCCCAGAAAGTCTGTACTTTGTCTTTAAAAATGTGTCGGGTTGACTGTTCAAACCCGACAAGGATAGCCGTTCACTGGTTGTAAATAATAGGTTATTTAGCCTCTCCTCTGTAAATCAGTTTCAATGTCATAAACACATAAAAAGTCAATTAATAATTAATATAATTTCATAATACAGTAGCAGCATTGTTTTACATTGCTGTTTATTTCCACTGACTCAATTCCCACGGCAGGCCCTGTGCCCCGCCCATTTTGACTTACTTACCAGAAAGAAAGCCATGAGGGGCACATATCACACTTTTCTACACCTCTGGGCCACAGGTATGATGGGGTCTTGCTGAACTCATATGGTGAGATGGCAAGGATAAGGCTTTATCCCTGTTGAACACCTCACAGAGATCATGACAAGTTTCAGAAAGGAGATATAAGTCATCATCTTCATGTGTATGGCAGGAGTGACAAATAGGTAAGATAGGCTGAACGGAGACAGTGGTTTCTCTCTGCTGCAGGTAATTGATATCCTCCCAGCTGCATGGTCCCACTGATGCCAGCTGTGGCCAGTGATGCTCCAGCTGCAGCATTGCTAGCATACAGTAAATACACTTATTATACGCACATTCACTCTGTTTATGGGTTTCCGGAAAATAAAATGAAAATCCAAATACAGGATATTGAAGGTTCAACAGCTTCCAGGAATGGATTGTTTTTGGATTCTGGGATCCACTGTATTGAAGTCAGTATGAAGTGTAATTCTAAACCACCGCAATGATGAACATTCTGTGTCAATCAGGAGGGGGCAAAATTTCAAATACACACCCTCTATTAGATCTCATTGGAGTGTGCAGTTTTACCTAATAAAGCAACTGTGAGTGTATTTAACTTACATACGGTGCATTACCCTTTTGGGCAAATAGAATTCCTAACCTTAATTTGTAAGAGCTCTGTTCATCATTGGGTCACCAAAGTCATCTGAAACCATCTAAAGTGTCTCAGTACTCTGCAGTTCCATCATATAATTAATTTGGCTCCAATCAAGCTGGGGACATAAGCTAATATACATTTTGGCATTGCACAGGGTCAAGTGAAGCTATTTAAGGCTTTATTGATTGTGGCATAGTCATTTCAGGAAGATCGTATAGCTTGATATGATATCAGAATATCAATGTTATCATCTGTGAGAATGCTTTCAGACAGGCACATTGTGCTTGATGGTACAGATGTCAATATCAACTATCCTCTTACTTGGCTGTAAATGCTCCCCCGGAAACCCAAGAAAAGTTTTTATGCTCCATTTGTATTGAAACATATTCACCTTAAATGGAACAGTGCCTGAAGCTGCTTCTTTGTCAAAAAGTCAACCAACCACAATATACCTTATTTTTTTCACAAAAACACAATGAAAACAATATTAAGCCCCTCTATGGGCTCATGTTCAACTTTAAGACCAGTTGAAAAATTGCAAGAATTTTCATTTTGCACGATTAGATATTAAGGAAGTTCTAAGTAGACTTTAAAAATGCAAAAAGAAGAAAAACAAATTGGATAAGCAATTCATTGTAAACTTAAAACTATTAAAATTATGGAAATGAAATAGTATGTTCATCAGCTGATCAAAATAAAAAAAATGATGTCTTGATGGCGAAGGCAAAAAAGCTTTCTTTCTTTGAACGCGGTTTGATTGTTGCAAGGCGGCTCGCAGCGCACGATTGCTGCTGAGGTTGGACATAGTAAGACTGTCATTTGAAACTTCTTCAACAATCCTGAGGGTTATGGAACAAAAACATTAAGTGGTAAACCCCCCAAAAATTTCACTTGCCCTGAACTGGAGGACATCAAGACAGGGGACGATCCTCGGCCCAAATGAAATGAAATGTACAGTCCAATAATCATGGCATCTGGCATCTGCCCGTTTTGCACGAGAGCACCAAACATGGGACACTGAAAGGTGGAAGAAAGTTTTATTCTCTGATGAAAAAAACAGCAAGGGAGGTCGAGGGAGAACCAGCGCCACCAGACGCAGAAAAAATGTGAACTCTTTCTTTAAAAAGGGTTTCCCAGTCTACATTAATTCAGAACCGAAATGAGGCACCACTTAGTTTTTTGGTCTCGTACGTTAATGGTACCATCCCTAAGCACACCATGACGAAGTGGTCCAAGTGGTGTTTGAAACAGATGGATGGAGAGAAGAGATAATGCGTATATTTTCAACGTGTGGTGTTAGGGGTAACAACTTACTCTGTTTCAAGGGAAAAAACATACTTAAAACTCTGATATGAAGCCAAAAGGCACTGATATGTAAAATAATATTTTTCATGAAGGGGATGGATAACCAACATGTTCATGTTCAAGACAGCAGTATTTTAAAAAAACTGGTTTACTATGAAATGTTTGGAGTGCATTAGTATGAAATAATGTTAGTCAGTCTGCCAGTGTGATGGATTATAATTTCAAATGAGTCTCAGGAGTTTGAAATGGATTTGTCAGACTGTAAAATCCCATTAGCTTCTGCAGCACTGAAGCACTAAAGACATCTCCAAGTGAAATATACCAAGTGCTCTTGGCACCATCAACCACATAATCTGTCATATGAGTATACTGTATATTACTACCTACATCTCTGCTCACCAACATGGATTGTGAGAGGAGTACTGCCATGTTCACACTTTCGTCTGCAGCCAAGGGCAAGAGGAGTATCCAAAAGGTACATATAAAGTTGAGTGGCTAGAGAAACATGTTTTCACCCAAAAACTATGACAAATGAATTAATTCTGTAACACTGTTGCTACAAATCACAGTACAAGGTAAGAATACAAAGGACTGAGGTTTTGAAATCCACAATGGTTTATCACCTAAACCCCAAGTCCCTGAATGTACAGTATTTGTTTGGTTAAAACATCCGGTCCGCCTGGAACAGGGGTGCGCACACTTTTTCAGCATGCTTATAAATATATACTTGCTAATGCTAATGCTAATGCTAATTTAAATATATATGTATGTATATACTTAGAAACTTAGAAAGTCAAAACAATCTACCTCCAACTACAAACATGGAAAACATATAGAATATATACAATGGAACCTTCGTTATCATCATAAATCCTTTCCAGAAAGTCTGACTCTAACATAAATTTACTCTAACGAAAAAATGTTTTCCCATAAGAAAAAATGCAATGAGGCCGCACGATGGCTGAGTGGTTAGCACACAGTCACAGAGGCCACACAGTCTGGAGATCAGGAAGATTTGGGTTCGAATCTCCGCTGGGCATCTCTGTGTGGAGTTTGCATGTTCTCCCCTTGCGTGAGTTTCCTCCGGGTACTCCGGTCACCTCCCACATTCCAAAAAACATGCATGTTAGGTTAATTGGCGACTCTAAATTGTCCATAGGTATGAATATGAGCGTGAATGATTGTTTGTCTATATGTGCTGTGCAATTGGCTGGCGACCAGTCCAGGGTGTACCCCGCCTGTCGCCCGAAGTCAGCTGGGATAGGCTCCAGCCTACTCCTGCGACCCTAATTAGGATAAGCGGCATAGAAAATTATGGATGGATGAAAGAATGCAATGAAAAATCCAATTAATCTATTCCAGAAAGCCAAAAATGTTAACACAAAACACATGCAGAAAACAATTCAAAATGCATATAAATACATATAAATGATGAATGAAAGGGATAAATGAACATTTAAGGTTACTTCAGTGAAGATGTGATCGTTGCCAAAGACACGATATGGCAACAAGAGGATAGATGACAGGCTGACGTTTATTTTTTGGAATGGCATGTATCGACCCATATTACCTTCATAATCAACCAGCCGATTGCAATCGGCGTAATGTGGACTCCTGGCCGAGAGGCCCTAGGAAGCCACACAAAACTGTAAGGGATGCTAAGCATAGTGATCAACTGCAGTACTTGTGGTTATGATCTGAAGCCTCAAAACGTGGGAACCTCATAAAAGTGTGAAAAGTTGTTTTCATAATCAGTTTTAATTTCTACATTTAATTCTGGTTTGGGATGTTTCATTCTTAGGAGTTGTGCTCAGTATGAGACGCAACTCAGGTTTTTCAATTTGCTAAGCAAAGTAGGCCAGCTGGACTGAACTTCCACATGACTTCTACAGCTAATTCAACATTACATTTTTGGTTCACAGCTGATCCAAAACTCAGTGCCAGCTGATTAATGCAGTGTTTTCTTGCCCAGTGTTTTGCCCTACTTTTTTTCCTTTATTTCATTTAATTTATTCCTCGAAGGCAATTTGTGCTTCATTTGCTGCCAGACAGTTTTCTTGACATGTAAACATTAAAATGTATCGCTCGCTTGTGGCAAAGACATTGCATGATATTTACAAATGAAACAACTGGCATTCAGGTTGGTGCTCTGTCGTCTCGGCCTGTGCAACATTAACTTCCTTCAATGAAATTATTTGTTGAATAAGATATACACTTTTATATACTCAAATAAATAATTATTTGAGTATTGGAGGTCAGAAGTGTCCGTAAATGGCCCGAGAGATACTTTTTAAAATTGAACAATGATTGACTGTAAAGTAAATCCCCTTCACTGGGGTAATGTTCCAAGACCACCTGCAAATGATGAAAAATCGTACGTTATTGAGACACACATAAAAATGTCAATTTTTGACATACGGGTTTAAATTATATCATGTTTACGTATTCACCACCAATGAATGATAATGAAAAATGAATCAGATTCACGGCCTCGCCTTTAGCCTAGTCATCAGGCAAGCACTACAACAGTGCTTCCATTGTTGCAGGGCCACCTTCATCTCTATCTCTCTAACGGCTACGTGGCTCTGCAGGATGACTGTTGCTGAAGGCGTTTCTCTAAGCAGCATCTACATAATCCACACTGCTTGCCTGTTGTAATTCCAGTGACGACTTATATATTTATGAACTTGTGTTCACCTTGCTGCAAGTTTTGAGGCCGAACTGACTGTCGAACCAGTTCTTTCGTAGCCAAACCCACAGCCGTGACCATCTTGCACTGACGTCACCTTCTTATGTGGTACCGTACATGTACGGCGTACATTTATTTGTATTATCACGTATTTATACATTATTACCGACTTAGGGTGAAGGAGATGTGTTTTCTTCAGAAAAAAACAGCCTATTTTCTGGGAAAAAAAATAAAGATAAAGAAATAAAATCAAAATAAAAAATCCGTGAATTTGAATTGGTGAATGCTGAATCGTAAAAATGCACGGAAGCTGTTCTGAAGCATTACTTAGGTTAGCTAGCTTTGGTTAGCCTTTAGCCTAGCTGCCAGTATCATCTGGAAAATATCCGTCTTAAATTGTTGAGATCATCTCCACCTGCTGGTGTACCATAATGGCTCAATAAGGCCTACAGCTTTATGACATTGCTCGGTCAGGTACATTGGTATTCAAACGCTTTACCTCCCTAAGGAATGAATTACTCTTTACAACTCAGTTGCGCATTAATGAGCAATCAATGGCTGTCAGCAGTCTGGTTTGTAATGTTGCTCTAATAAAAAGACCAAGATTGATTATGAAAGTTCACATGAAGCCGACTGAGAAAACTGCAACCCATGAGAAACATCCGCCGCACATAACCTAAGTCCGGATAGTGGTATGGAGTGATGAACTGTGTAAACAATTTACTAAATGATCTAATGAGGAAACAAAAAAAAAATCTTATGAGCCTGTTATGCCACTAACAGGCACTATAGCTTAATTTGCACATAAAATATTTCTGATTGAACTCAATTCAAAGTAACTATAATTTAAAATTCATAGATAACTAATTTAAATTGATAGACCTTTAAAACGATTAAACAGGATGGGGGTGTAAGGTGGTAGTGTAGTGCTGATCATTGTTGAAAGATCTGAGGGGCCACTGGGATTTAATATCAGAATATCCATCCATCCATCCATCCATCCATCCATCCATCCATCCATCCATCCATCCTTTTGCTTATCCAGTGTCGGGTCATGGGAACAGTAGGCGAAGCACAGAAGCTCAGAATTCCCTCTCCCCCGAGGCGTTCCCAGGTCAGTTTAGCGACATAGACTCAATGTGTCCTGCGTCTTCCATGGCAGTCGGACATGCCCTGAATGTCTTCCCCGGGGAGGCGTCTGGGAGGCATCATGACCAGATGCCTGACCCACCTCATCTGGCTCCTCTCAAATGAAGGAGCAGTGGCTTTACTTCGACTTCTTCCCGGATGACAGCACACCTCACCCTGTTTCTGAGAAAGGCCAGCCACCCTTAGGAGGAAACTCATTTCGGCCACTTGTACCTCCTTTCGGTCACTACCCAAAACTCATGACCGTAGGTGAGGGTTGGAATGTACATTTACTAGTAAATCAAGCACTTTGCCTTTCAGCTCAGCTTCCTCTTCACCACAATGGACCAATCCAGAGTACACATCACTGTAGACCACCAATCCGAATGTTGATCATGCTCACTCCAAGATCCTTGAAATGCTCCACTTTGGGCAGTGGAGCAGGGTCTCATTCCCGACCCTGAGATGGCACTCCACCCTTTTCAGGGCGAGAAGCATGTACTCTGACTTCACACTCGACCACAAACAATCCAGTGAGAGCTGAAGATCACGGCCCAAAGTAGCCAGCAAAAAAGAGATGGCATTTGGCATTATGGCATTTCTCTGTATTTTATTGACTAATTAGCAAGATGATTAGCAAGAACAATGATGTTACACTTACATTAAAGACATTACACAGGCTGGTGTATATGGTGTTATGGTGTATAATAAATGTTTCTGCAACATTATATTATTGGCGACATGCTGACTGACAAATAGAAACCGGCAGTCGTCATGAGCCAACTCAGTAGGCACCGCTGACGGTAGGGGGGGCTTTGCACACTAAGCTGAGAAGCCACATGCATGGTGGCCTCACCTTAGGTTTCTTCTCTGTATTTGATCAGGAAATGAAAACTGCAAATTCAGCAATTTTTTTACTTAAGAACATGTTAAAAACTATTGCAATTATGCATTTAAAAGAGAGTTCAACAAATATTAATATTAATTTGATTTTATTTTGTATGTTTTATCATGATAGGTGAGGGTCTAAATGACTAAATGATTATTGATGTCCAGTGGAACATTCGGTTAGCGTCCGCCCCAGTGTTTGTAGGTTAACATCTAAATTTGTAATCTTTTATTTTTAATTTACGCCACAATTCTGCCTCAGTTTGCATGCGTTTTTCGGTTAGCATTAGGGATGCGTAACGTTCACCTTTGAACCGATACATTACCGATACCCGGTACCTGGGAATTGATACTGGTACGCAACGGTACCAATTTTCGGCACTTTTGTGTGTGTTAATTTACCATTTTAATGAATGTATTTTTCAATATAAGATATTTACCTTGCGATGTATAAACTTTAACAAATATATCAAAACATCCAACTGTTTGTTTTGTAACATTTCACAAAATTCTTCAACATGTAAAATGAAAGTGAAGCAAACTTCTTTTATGTGAACGACATTTGTATCTTCTTTTACACTAGGGAGGTGATTGTGGTCATTGAATTGCTTTGAGCTTAGATGAAGTGGTTAGTTGTGATGTGCGATACTGCTGATTTCTATTCTAATCCGATACTGATCCGATACTTGCCGCAAATACACCTAACGTCTCAGGTAAATTTTTAAATGTAGTGTATTTCAAAGCTGATGAAATAAATGATATAAAAAAGTAATTTATCATTTCGACAAGTGCTCAATAATTTAGATACTTCCACTATTACCTCAAATGACTCAAGTGTCAATATTTTCATTTGAGAATAGATTTTGGAGCCTGAAGATTTGCTATCGGAGGTACCGATATTTCCATATTGATTCACACATCACTAGTGGTTAGCTGGTTAGCTACATGCTATTAGCTGTGAAGCTTTCCTGACAGAAGCTGTTAGTTGGATAATATAACTTTCTACAGCCCTTTTGCGTTATAGGTAATGTTTAAATGATATCTCATATTGTTCTTGTGTTTTTAGTGCTCATTAGAGGCATAGAAAAAAATTGCGATTGTGGGGTAGGTTAGATTCCACAACACAATCTGCACTTTGTGCTACGCACACTCCTGATCAAAATCTTAAGACCAGTTGAAAAATTGCTAGAATTTGCATTTTGTACATTTGGATCTTAATGAGGGTTTAAGTAGAGCTACAGTACAATATGCAAAAGCAAGAAGGGGGAGTGAGACAAAAGAACTTTGAAAATGTAATTTATTGAAAACAACCATTAAACTGAAATCAATCGACAAAATGAGATCAAAAGTTTAAGACCATCACTCAAAAAATAACAAAGAACTCTCCAAACCAGAACAAAAAATGTCCTCAGTAGGACTCAGTAATGAGTAGCTCCACCCTTCTTGTTATTCACTTCAAAAATTGGTTTGGGCATGCTTGATGCAAGTGTTTCCAGGAGGCTCGTGGGAAAATGTTTCCAAGTGGTGAAAATGGCTTCACGAAGGGCATCAACTATCTGGAACAGATGGTCATTTTTATAAACTTCTCTTGCCATCCATCCCCACATGTTCTCTATGGGATTTAAATGAGGGGAACATGCAGGATGGTCCAAAAGAGTGATATTATTCTCCTTGAAGAAGTCCTTGGTCAAGCGAGCATTGTGAACTGCAGCGTTGTCCTGTTGAAAAACCCAGCTGTTACCACACAGACGAGGGCCCTCAGTCATGAGGGATGCCCGCTGTAACATCTGCACGTAAGCATCCGCCGTTTGATGACCTTGCACCACCTGAAGCTACAGTGTTCCGATGACCCCCCTCTACTGTGTCTGGTAGAAAACATCTCAGGTGGGATCTCCTTGTCATGCCAGTAACGTTGGAAGCCATCTGGACCGTCAAGGTTACATTTTGTCTCATCAGAGAATACAACTTTTTTCCACCTTTCAATGTCCCATGTTTGATGGTCCCTGGCAAAGTCTAAACGGGCAGTTTTGTGGCGTTGAAGAAGACGAGGTCTTTGAATTGTTTTTTTGTTTTTTAAACCCTTTTCCCGCAGATGCCGTCTGATGGTTATTGCGCTGCAGTTGGCACCACTAAGGGCCTTAATTTGGGTCGGAGATTGCCCTGTGTCTTGATGGACAGCCAATCGGATCCTCCGACTCAGCGCAGGTGGGATTTTTTTGGGTCGACCACTTGAATAACTTATTGTTATTGTATAAAATTATGTTTTAGTGTTAAAATACATTTACGCCACCATTTTTACACACTGGGATGCGTCAGTCATGTCACATATTAAGTGTTAAGAGAATATTCTGACATTAAACAGGTAGGTTTTATTGTATCAATATACTTTTAAAAATATGACTTATTTCAACTTCTGTAACTTTAATTTGTCTCTAAATTGCCCGCTCCCCCTGGCTTCATCTTCTTCACTTGTGAATTGAATGTCGTTAGCAGTGACGCCATGACACTGGCGTTTAGGAACCACAACATGGTACCTTTTGATTTTACATGAGTCGGTACCTGGTAGTACATTTTATCACAAAATGCCCTTCCTTGTTAGCATCTTATCAGCTAGCTAACAAATATGAACCAGAACCAGAAGTCAGCTACGTTACGTCACCCGTCTACGATGTCATCAGCAGTTGACTCTCAAAAATGTTTATGCAAAACACATTTTTATAGCTTTACAATTATAGTCTTGCATGCATATAAATAATGAATGAAAGGGATAAATGGAGGTTTATTACAATAAGCTTTGATAGTGATCAGACCAAACCGGGATGGCAAACAAATCCTTTGCATATGAAATTAGTGGCTGCGGAAGTATAAGGAAATGCAACAACGCAAATGTAAATCTTGCAAGAAAACGGTCAACAAAAATGTATCCCTTTCATTCATCATTTATATGTGATTAAATACATATAGAATTGTTTTCTCCATGTAAAACTATAATTGTAAAACTATAAAAACATGTTTTGTGTTAACATTCTTGGCTTCCTGGAACGGAAACACTGGATTTACATGATTTCTTATGGGCAAAATGTATTGTTATTTCGGTTAGAGTCAGACTAGAGTCGAACCTTCAGGAACAAATTAATGATGCCAACCAAGGTTGCATCGTATTTTTCCTCCATCTCTCACTTGTTTTTTAACCCCTTGTTTCCCTTATGTTTGTCTGTTGACTGCAAAGGGCCTGTATTTATGTAAGCATTTGGGTTTCTCATCATTTTAATACCAATAAATGGTCTTACAACAAAACAACAACAAAAACACCCTCTTTCATAGGCCATCTTGAGATAAATGACAGTAAAGGTCCTCCAGGCTTTTCCACTGTGAACAAAAAAAACATTTTATGAAGCCCTGTGTCTGGTTACTCAGATATTGACCAGTCAGCAAGGGGCTATGTCTTTATGATTTGAAAGAAACACAAGAACGATTGCCTTCTGACCTTTGATCTTTCCAAATTGGACTTCATTCAGCGGCTGGATGACCTCCTGCTCTTGTATGTTGTGCTGTGTTGGCAGAATCCTATTTTTTTTTTCTAGAAAAGCCTGAACAACAAGAAAATGTTTCCTTGCTTTGTATGGTTCTTTCTTTTCTTTCTTGACAGCGTAATTCAGTACTGAAATGGTTGTAGATAAATGACTGATTTGAAATACAGGAACTAGTATCAAAGAGTAAACACAACACACATCTAAAAATGATCACATTTCTACACACACAGTTCTAATAACATGACCAATTGTGTCCTCTCGCTGTGAAATTCCAATGCATTGTATAAGCTCTTTACCAACATTAGACAACAAAACATGTTTCCTTACTTTGACAGGTTGCAGAAATAGAACCAGTGACTATATGGTGCTTATTACTCACACGGTTCACCAACACAGGTTGTAGTGTTTCTGCTGATATGGCTGCCTTAATTGGCTAAATGTGTATTTTACCACTGGCATTACAGATGTGCACATCCTTCCAAATGCATACACTCAAGCACTGTGCAAAGTCTGAGGCCACGCTTACTTTCCTTATTTTAATTGGAGAGGCAGCTTCTGGTGAAATCATATTGTTGTGAAATTTATTCAATTGTTTTTTAACTTTATTAGTATTTGTCTTGATTGTGAGCAAGCACAGTGACAATATTGATAACAAATCAACGCACAATTACAACATTAACAACTAAAACAGTTCCAGCCATGTTACCAGTTAATCCAGTCCAGCCGCAGTCTTTTGTGGAACATAGTTAACTTGTTTACAGTCCAATTCAGTCCGGTCCTATTGTTCCGTGTTCTGTGCTCACCAGGACACCCTAGGCCACAGGTCTATGATCGACTTTGTTGTCGTGTCATCATGCTCTGTACACACGGGTGAAGAGAGGGGCTGAGCTGTCAACTGACCACCACCTGGTGATGAGTTGGATTAGATGGTGGGGGAGGACGCCGGACAGACCTGGGAGACTCAAACGTGTAGTGAGGGTGTGCTGGGAACGTCTGGCAGCCTCCCATTTGTCGAGTCTTCAACTCTGCATCATCGGCGCAGCATCTGCCATACCAGACTGCCTATGTTCTATGTTCGATCTATGTTCCCATCCGGACCTATGGTCATGAGCTTTGGGTCGTGACAGAAAGAATGAGATCGCTGATACAAGCGGCTGAGTTTCCTCTGTAGGGTGGTTAGACTCAACAAGAGATAGGTTGAGGAACTCGGTCATCCGGGAGGGGCTCAGAGTAGAGCCGGTGCTGCTTCACATCAAGAGGAGCCAGTTGAGTTGGCTCGGGCATCTAGTCCGGATACCTCCAGGACGCCTCCCTGGTGAGGTGTTCTGGGCATGCCCAGGGCAGACCTGGGAAGGATTATGTCTCAGAGCTGGCCTGGCAACGCCTTGGTGTCCTCCCAGGAAAACATGGCTGGAGTCTGGAAATTCTGGAATTTCCTACGTAGACTGCTGCCCCTGTGACTCCGGGTGAGCGGAAAAAAATAGATGGATGGTTTTGTACTGTGCCCGGAGACACAGGATGAATCCTTTGTCCTCTTTGAAGTATAGAAGCTCCCGCTAAAGTTCCAGAAGGAATTTTCATTTCCTCGGTCCCCAAGTGCTTGCTAATGTGGGGTTCAGCTGGTTCTCTTTAATGTATGAGGAGCATGGTTGTAGACCAGGGTTCGGCAACCTCTACCATCAAAAGAGCCATTTTGCCCCCTCGCTCACTAATGCAAAATATCAGTTTAAAACAACATCTTAAAAGACTTTTAAAAGTTTGAATTTTATTTTTATTTTACAAGTTATAACAACAGCATACAACAAATAGAAGTGCAGTGTGCAACGGTTGCCAGTAGGGTTGTGATAGTATCTTTGTCAAACCTCACTACCTGATCCCTCAAGAAATGTGCATCTCAGTGAATTGACAGCCTGTTTCCTTTAGCTCGCTGGCTATGGTGCCGAGCAGGTGTGGCAAGCGGAACCAGTGAGCAATGCGCTCACATCCAGAGCTTTGATTGGCTGTCATTTGGAGGGAATTTTGGGCTTTCAAAGTAATTTCAGAGGAGAAAAAGCAGCCAGTGTTGAACAGGTACTCTTGCTAGTACCGGACCTTACAAAGATAAACTTAAATAAATGCCCGCGTAAACTAATGCAAAATGCTTTTTTGTTTATATTTCTACCGTAAATTCCGGTGTGTAAGCCGTTACTCTTTTTTTAAACTTTGAACCCTGCTACTTATTCAGCGGTGCGGCTAATTTAAGGCTAAATTCTAATCTCCTCACATCTCCTTTACTTCAGAACTATTACTAATTGTTTAAATACTGTGCCGCTCACGAGTCAGTGAGCTCTTTGGCAGGAGCTAATCATGACCTATAAGTGCACTCACAACGAGCTTGTCAACCCATTAGAAAACGCAGGAGGTCATTGTATATAACAACATAACAGTCTGACCCACTGTGTCATCTTACTAAGAACACTTCACTAACGTCAAGTCAACTAAAGTCATCACACACCAACTTAACACTGAAAAGGTATACGCCAGAAATATACAAACATGTACCAATACAAATTTGAAATGAAAAAAACAACTCTTTTAAAGTTTTCCCATAATGCATTGCGTCGGAGCAACGTGTTCATTGGGGCGTTGCAGTGATGTTGATGTCCCTCTGGGCTCCGGTCCTCTGGCTCCCTCTGGACAGAGGCAGCATTACAGCACTATCCACCATTTTCCTTGCTGCTTGTACTCCAATGAAATGGTTTGCTCAAACGAAATACATTATGGGAAAACTTTAAAATGTTTTTTTTTCCATTTAAACATGTATTGGTAGATGTTTGTATATTTCTGAGGAATGCTTTTTGAGTGTTAAGTTGCTTAACGCTCAAGGTTGTTGTGAGTTTTTTGTGTCATTAATTTGTCCGCTCATTGGTCGGTCAATTAAATTCCCACTGATTGGTCCTCATCTGGGCAACTGATGAAAAGTTGAACAACTTTCTGAGGTTGTGTTGCAAGCCATGCACAAGCACAAAATTTAACACTCACAAACTTGGTGTGTTGCTTGGCAGGACAAAGACCCTGTCACGAAGGTTCCATTGAAAAAGTGGCCTTATGTGGTCACTCTTTCGAGCCCGGCGTGTGCAGGGCTGGGCTGGGCTGCAGGGATGATCACTGTTACACATGTAGGGGACAACACCGGCTCGCCCTCACTTCCTCATGCTCATCCAATCACCAGTCAGAACTCAGCCAGGATGAATGTCTTAGGCTAAGTCAGGTATTTTTAACTCATTTCGAAATGCGTATTTCCCCCACTCGGGTGTTAAAAAAATATTTTAGCATTGTGAGCCACAACAAAGAAGCTGTAGAGATACATGCGGCTCCAGAGCCAGGGATTGCAGACCTAGACCATCTAGACTATCTCCATGTGTGAAGTGCCTTGAGATAACTTTTATTGTGAATTGCCCCTACATAAATAAACCAACTAACTTGACTTGTTGTGTGTCTACAGTATGCACATCCATTCCTGATAAAACATTTTAAGACCATTTGAAAAATTCCAAGAATTTACATTTTGCATTGTTGGATTTTAAGGAGGTTCCGAGTAGCACTTTAAAATGCAAAAAGAAGAAATGGGAGCGAGACAAAAAATGTTTTGAGTAGGCAATTTATTGCAGACAAGCATTGAAGTGAACTAGGCTGTTCATCAGCTGGTCAAAAGCCTTAAAAAGCCTTAAAACACAGCCTTAAAAAGCCAAAATCTTGGCAAAAATGTGGATTCGATGACCAAACCCTGCACGGCCTGAGATGTTGTCTGGGCCTGCTGCTTTTCGTGGGTTTGCTTTGTTCAGAACCCTGCGCACAGTATAACTACCTGTTTTACTGTGCATATGACAATAAAACTCTTGAATCTTGAATCTTCTGTCAGGTATTCACACTGTCATGATCTCTTGATGGCAAAGACAAAAAAGCTTTCTCTCTTTGAACGTGGTCTGATCGTTAAGCTGCATAAGAAAGGCCTCTTGCAGTGCACCTTTGCTGCTGAGGTTGAACGCAGTAAGACAGATGAGCTTGGGCATCTGGTCGGGGTGCCTCCAGGACGCCTAACAGGGAGGTGTTCAGGGCACGTCCGACCGGTCGAAGGCCTCAAGGAAGACCTAGGAAACGTTGGATAGACTATGTTTCTCAACTGGCATGGGAATGCCTCGAGATCCGCCGTGAGGACCGGGACGAAGTGGCTGAAGAGAGGGAAGTCTGGGCTTCCCTGCTTAGGCTACTGCCTCCGCGACCTGGGGGGGAAGAAGATGGATGGCTGGACGGATGGACATCAGTTCCACACAGTGGATGCCCTCCATAAAACCATATTTACCACCTGGAGCAACATTCCCGCTTGCCCCCTGGAAACACTGTCATCAAGCATGCCCAAACCAATTTATGAGGTGATTAACAAGAATGGCACAGTTACTCATGACTGACACCTTTTTTGAACATTTTATTTCTATTGTTTATTTCTATGATTTTTAAAAGGATGAGAAACTCCACAAAAGCCACGCCAGTTGTAAGAACAGCAAATTTTCACCAGCCATACCAACAGTACAACAATGAGTATTTTACCTTTTTTTCAAGGGCTGTTTCTTACCTTTTTTGCTTTGCAAGTTATTTACTTTAAAATGTTGCGCCTTTTGTTAGCTGGAGTGTTGAAAACACTATACTCAGACTGAAATGTTGCACAATTTGTATTAGTACATGACATTTTGAGTATAGGATTGTTTACTTGGGCCGCACAGTGGCTGAGTGGTTAGCATGTTGGCCGGGTACCCCGGTTTCCTCCCACATTCCAAAAACATGCATGTTAGGTTAATAGGCGACTCTAAATTGTATGAATGCGAGTGTGAATAATTGTGCCCTGCGATTGGCTGGCGACCCGTCCAGGGTGTACCCAGAGTCAGCTGGGATAGGCTCCAGCGACCCCTGCGACCCTAATTAGGATAAGCGGCATTGAAAATGGATGGATGGATTGTTTACTTTTACAAGCTAACACATCATATCCATGGCATCAATGTTGCAAATAGTGCTACTCCACTTATCTTTACATGGACCCATTTTCGCCACTCTTGAAGAAATGTGTCATTTATTTGAGGGGCTTTGCACTATTTATTTTTTTGGACTGAAGACCAAGACTTCTGTTTTTTCATTGGTACCTTTTTTGATATAGATCACATAAAAAAAAAAATGCTCATTCAGAAAGTCGTTTTTTTGGTCCGTGTCTAAAAATGAATAAAAAATAAAATTTCACATGTTATACTCTTGACTTTATTTTTGCCAGTGCATTACAGCATGCTTGGGGATATTATGTAAGGGCCCTGTCACACCTGATCATTTTGATGGCATACGTTGAACTGCCGACGTTTTTCTTTCAATTTTGGGCGTATTCATAGCGTCTTCATAACGAATTCGACGCATACGTGACGTATTAGTAACTTATATAGAACATTTCTATAACCTATAGACAACTTATATCAACAAATGTGTAGTGTGTTGCCGGCGTTCACAACTTATGCCCAATGCCCAATGCCTGTCACACCTTGACTATTTAGCCAGCATACGCCAACGTATGAAAAATTTGGCCAATACGCTGGCGTACGTCAAATAAGTTTTGGGTAAGTTTTGTATATGTTAAGAGCATGCTGAAGCACGCCGGCATATGTCGTAGTACGTCCAAGTCGTCAAAAAATTTAGTGCATGCACAAAACATTTCGACGTATTTCAACGTATGATTCATACGTCCCGCATCCGCGGGCAATAAGTTTTGCGATCGTTGACACCCGTTCACACACGTTATTTGTAAGTTACACACAAGTCGTAATATGTCAACATACACTGAGACAAAACTGTGTCTTCTTGGCAAGCTTTGGCTGAGAGGAGATGGAGACTGTCGTGTTTGCATTAGCAGATAAGTTAGTAGCTGGACTATGGAATCACAGGAGTGCCAAAATTAAAAGGGAATAAGTGTGGAGATACAAAGAGAATTAATAATACAAAAATATACAAATGTGGAAATACAAAGAGAATCAATAATAAAAAAATATACAAATGTAGTCATATACTTTTTCCATTTTGTCATTGTTTTTTCTGTATTGTCTTTGTTTTTTCCAATTTGCCGTTGTTTTTCCTGTTTTGTATTTGTCTTTTCCACTCGCGTTTTGTCATTGCATTTACTGTGTAATACCCTCCAGTGGCTTGCCGCCGGAGCGCACCTCAACACAATGTGTGTGCTTGTAGCGGAGGTCATTTAGTGATCGTTCAATGAAAACACAGCATGGACACACTCATTTGTTAACCCCCATCCTTGTGAAATATGTAAACCAGGGATGTCCAAAGTGCCATTTGTGGGCCGCATTTTTTATGGGCCTTTGAACGGCACATTGAGAAACAGAACAAAAAGCAAGTGACTAAGAAAAAACTGAAAGTTGTAGAAGAGTTGATACTAAAAAATAATAAGTCTTACAGATCACTGACACACATACACAGTACACGTATAGTGAATAATAAACAATAAATATAATAATAAGAAGAATAATGTCACGGGTGATATTATATCCTATTACACCGGTAATAGGATCCCAATATGCAGAGACACAAGGGTCCGTGTAACAAAAATTTACGGAATACACAAAGGGTAGAACAAAACAAGAATGATGACAAGGCAAAAGTACAACACAAATTCTAGGCCAAGCCGTGGAGAAAAAGTACATAACAAAAAAGGAACTAAGGGCTCTGCAGTCACAGAAAAATGGCAGGAGTAAAAACTATGTAAAGAACCTAAAGGTCTGGCAGGAAGAAGCAAAAATCAAAAACAGCTCCTAAAAATCAAGCAGTGCTCACAATAAGCAAGAAAAAACTACTGCTTCTAAACTGCAAGCAGTGAAACACAAGTACTCAAAACAATAGGGGCAGGTAGACCAGAAAGCTAGGGTACAAGGCAAAACAACGAGAACGAGGAGAGGAATCAGGCATGCATGGTAAGACAATGTTGCAACAGGTAAGTAGCGAGGCAGGGTATAAAAAGTCCAGAGGCTGATTGCCAACAGGTGTGCTTGAGCTCCTCCCACGGGTCGGTAGGTGTGCTGCAACACAAGACAATTAGGTGGCAGCAGGGCAGCACCCTCGCTCATGACAAATAACGCATTTTATTTGTAAACGACTTTCAAGGAACCCATGGACACTGTACATAGGCACACATCAAATAAAAAAACATATACATAGCAACTTCTGATCAATCATGTCAATTTCAGACTTAAAATAATGCACCGATTTAACCACGCCCACTTTCGGTTTATTCCCTGCCCATCCCAAGTACAGATATGGATACAGATAATTGAGATGGGTGAACAGATACAGATGCAATTAGTAGTGTACCCCCTCATCCCTAAGTCTCACTCTCACTTGTCCATCAGCAGACCAGCACCTGTCTTTGTTTTGTCTTCGGCCTTGTTATTTCAGTTTTACCCCTTTACAACTCATTGTATCCATCAACCTCATACTGACTTTTACATTGAACCATTTAGCTTAGTTTTTACTTTACGTAACAAATAATTACTTTAATCGCTTCCATTTTTGTCGTGGTCTGTGAGGCGGGTCATGACAGTATCTATAGTCATGGCCAAAAACTAGTATAACTACCTGTCTTAAGGCCCTGTCACACCTTGACGATTTAGCCAGCGCATGCCCGACGTGATCATTTTGATGGTATATGTTGAACTGTGGACTTTTTTTTTCAATTTTGGGCGTATACATAGCATATTCATAACGAGTTTGACGTATACATGACGTATTAGTAACTTATATAGAACGTTTCTACAACTTATAGACAACTTATACCAACGAATGCGTAGCGTGTTGCCGGCATTCACAACTTATGCCCAACACCAGTCTAACTTATGATAACCGCACAGCAAAGTATGGCCTACGATCACGTGCTGTAGCCTATAAAAAGGCTGCTACTTGATGACGCAAATCATAACCTCACTAGACACCGCAGTGTCAACATCACCATCATGCCGAAGAAAATTTTGAAGACCGCTCCATCACCACCCACAGCCTCCCCCTCCCACTCTCACTCTGATGGAAATGATGCAGGTTCTAACGCTTCTCAGGCATCGTCAATGGTATCGGAAGCTGCTTCCCCAGCGGCCTCCATCTCCTCTCAGCCAATCCTTGCCAAGAAGAGAGCCAAGAAGGCACAGTTTTGTCTCAAGGTATTGTTGACCTATTACGACTTGTGCGTAACTTACAAATAACGTGTGTGAACGGGCGTCAATGATCGCATAACTCATTGCCCGCGTATGCGGGACGCATGAATCGTACGTTGACATACGTTGAAAAGTTTTGTACATGCACAACATTTTTGGACGACTTGGACGTACTACGACGTATGCCGGCGTGCTTCAGCGTGCTCTTAACTTATACAAAACTTACCCATAACTTATTCGACGTACGCCAGCGTATTGGCCAAATTTTTCATACGTTGGCGTAAACTGGCTAAATCGTCAAGGTGTGACAGGGCCTTTACTGTGCATATGACGATAAAACTCTTGAAAATATTGGCATCTGTGGCATGCCAGCATTATTGGCTTGTATTGACTGTATTTGTTCATTATTGACAGTGATTTCATGTCATGCATTCACACAGTCAGCGATTTTCTGCTGGCTGTCCCTCCTGCATTTAGCAGCTTCAAACGTGTTTCCTTTGCTGAGCATTATACCTTTGTATTCTTCATATTTACTGAATATTATCGCTTGCTTTGCCACCCGTACACTTGTTCATATTTGCGATTGGTCACCTTGTGCTAACACCACCCCTTTTACGTGAACACGATCGTGACAATATTAGAATAGCCTGGGTTGACTAATCAAGTAGTTAACCAGCGTTGCAGGACCACTTATGCCACACCTCGGATCGTTTGGTTTGGCTTGGCTTGGTTAAGCCAGATAACATGAAGAGATCTTTGCTTCACAGTACAGGCTTCTGACCTCAAAACACGTATTTTAAGGTTTTGAGGTGTATACAATAAGAAAGACAAAAATGCTAAGGAAGTTCCACAAACCCAGATATTGTTTGGCTTGTTCTAAGGATTATGCAAAACAACAAACAACCCATTTCCATAAAAATGTTGTGAAGGTGTGACTCACGTACCAAGGAAGATTATTTTTTCGTAAACAGTCCTGACCTTGATGTGTGTGTGTCATGCTTAATCCAAAATATTTCACTGTTACGCATTCTGTTGATTTGCATATCATTTAATCTATTTGTTTGGCAGCAGCGTAATTTTGTAAGAATAAATCCTTTCCCACTGAAGGTTGACAGAAATAAATATGCATATTTGTTGATAACATGCACCATTTAATTAATAAAATAATGATGTATAATTATAATGTGTGCGGTGTAATTTCAGCACAGCTGCAAGTTGCCAGGGAGCATAATTACACAGAGCAAGCAGTACAAATAAAGTGCATCCATACACACTACAAAGATTACAGTGAATTGCAATGATTACAGTGAACAGTGTTGAATCAGTACAGTGCAATTATGTCAGGTAATGTTGTACATTCAAGATAAATGATTTACATGAATTAGAAATACATATCTGTTTAGTATCATATTTATGATTTTAATTTGTGTAACACATATAATTAGGGATGTCCAATGTTGGCTTTTTTGCTCATAACTGATATGCCGATATTGTCCAACTCTTAATTTCCGATTCCGATATCAACCGATACCGATATGTGTAACATCACATCGTTTTCTTGAGTAAAATTGTTTGAAGTAACAATACTATTAAATGAGTACAGTTGGTTTGTTGGCTACTCCACCCATCTTTGAGTAAATAATTCATCATCTGCAAAGTATCCATCCATCCATCCATCCATCCATTTTCTATGCCGCTTATCCTAATTAGGGTCTTGGGGGTATGCTGGAGCTTATCCCAGCTGACTTTGGGCGGGAGGCGGAGTAAGGAGCTGGTAAGTTCAGTGTGAGCTCTGTTGTTACTCAGCTTGCTAAATAAATAGTTACTTCTTCACAGTCTTGTGAGCGGCACGGTATTAATTACATTGTCACGCTGTGGGTCAACACTGGTCAGTATTTTAGGGTCATGTTATTTCTTGGTTTTTGTATTCCCCTTCCCGTGTTTTATTACCTGCTATTGTGTTTACCACGCAGATCCCTGGGTTCTCTAGTTGGGCGGAGCTACAAGACGTGCGCAGCTGTCTCTCATTTTCATTCACCCCTTTTTATGCTCACCCGTGGCGGTTGGATGGCACTCGGTGATTCCTCCTGGCTGAACCTCCATGCCATGTGCTTTTCCTGCTGCCGTCGGCCATCCAGTACTGCCTGGTTTGTCTGCATTACGTGTGTAGCTCCGCCTGACCAGTATTGGTGTTTTTGGAAGGTATTTTTACTCCCAGTTTTCTGCGATGCCCTTTTGTTTCCTTGGCATCGTAGTTTTTTATTCCTGTGCTATTCGTAAAAGCCATTAAAGGACTGTTCTATTCACACTGGTTTTGCGATGTTGGTGCTAAAAGCTCTATGTCAGCTTTCAATGTAGGTAAAAAACCAATACCGATGTTGGGTGACATCACATTTATATGCCAATATCGGGCCGATAGTTATCGGTGGCCAATATTATCGGACAACCCTACATATATTTCTATGTTAGCATGTAAAGCAGTACAGTGGTACTTTGGTTAGCGTCATGAATCTATTCCAGAAGGTCCAACTGTAACCAAAATGTACTCTAACCAAATACATTTTAAATCCAATTAATCCATACCAGAAAGGCAAAAATGTTGACACAAAACATGTTTTTTTTTTATAGTTTTATAATTATAGCTTGCATAAAACAATTCTTAATACATATAAATGATGAATGGAAGGGATAAATGAACATTTAAGTTTACTTTTGCCTTCATTGAAGACAGGATTGTTACCAAAGACACGATGTGCTAGCGAGATCAACAGACACCACCTTCCTGTTTTGCTATGAGTTTTTAAAATTTTTATTCAATAGCGTTTCTCACCTCAAGTTTCTACTTTTCTTTTGATCATTAATAACACAACAAGACAAGGGCCATGTTGTATGCTAACCGGAAATGTACGCAAACCGAGGCAAAATTTTTGTCAGAAATTTTTTATGTTAACCTAAAAACACTCTAACCAGGATGTTACGTGCAGTCAGGTAGAGATCCCAATATGCAGAGCCAGACACAATCCAGGTCAAAAAATATCTTTAATTTAGTAGAGCAAGAACCAAGTAACAAAGGAGTAGCAAAAACTTCTGAGTCCAAACTGAGGTAGAACGGTGCAACTAAGGTAGTAAAACAAAGAGGCACCGTGGAAAAAGGCAACAACTCACTGATGAGCAGACGGCGTCACAGGAGGCAAGGAGCACGTGGAACAGACTAAGAAAGATCACAGCAATCTTAAGGCCAAGAGCACAGGAGCAAACAAACTGGTGTTTCGCGGGCAGCATGCAAACCAGTAGTAACAATCCCACGTCCTCCTCCTGCAGCCATGTGGCTTAAGAGCCCTTGATGACCAAGTGGCTACAGGTGTGCCTCGTGGCGCCGCCCACTCAGGGAGTGAAGGGATCTACAAAGAAACACACAGGTCAAAAGGTGACAACACCAAAATGAAACAAACCTAACAGTACCCCCCCCTCAACGGACGCCTCCTGGCGGCCTACCAGGCTTGTCAGGGAACCGTTTGTGAAAGTCAGAAATTAGAGAGGGGTCAAGAATAAGTTTACCGCCAATCCAGGAACGTTCCTCTGGACCGTATCCCTCCCACTCTACAAGATATTGGAAACCCGTACCCCTTCTCCGAGAGTTAAGGATCTTGTTAACAGAATAAGCGGGATGGCCGTCGACCAACCTAAGAGGAGGAGGTGACCTGACTGGAGGGCTGAGAGGACTAGTAGAGACTGGCTTGAGACGGGAGACATTGAAAACAGGATGGATATTAAGAGATGCAGGGAGCTGGAGCTTGACTGCGTTAGGGTTGATGACTCGTTCCACTGTGAATGGACCGATGTATCTAGGGGCCACTTTCTTGGAAGTAGCTGCCAGAGGGATGTCCTTTGATGATAACCAGACCTTCTCACCGGGTCTATAACTTGGAGCTGGGTTGCGGTGGCGGTTCGCTAGACGTTGGTTCCGCTCTGAAGTTGCGCCAGGCACGGCGGACACGGCGTAGGTGCTGAAGCACAGAGGGAACGGCCACATTAGATTCCAGGGATGGAAAAGCTGGGGGCTGGTAGCCGTACACAGAATAGAATGGGGAAACACCTGTAGCAGAACTGACCAATGAATTGTGAGCGTATTCCACCCAGGGAAGATGTGTAGCCCATGAAGCGGAGTACTGTCTCCAGGTCTTGATTGGTTCTCTCCGTCTGTCCGTTTGATTGCGGATGATAGCCCGAAGACATGCTAGTGGTTGCACCTAGGGCTTCACAAAAACACTTCCACACGGCAGAGGTAAACTGAGGGCCCCTGTCGGAAACAATGTCCAAAGGTATGCCATGGGGGCGGAAAACATGGAGGGTTAGAAGTTTGGCCGTGTCCAATGCAGATGGGAGTTTGGGGAGGGGAACAAAATGGGCCATCTTGGAGAAACGGTCAACTATAGTAAGGATCACAGAGTTGTTGTCAGAGGGGGGCAGTCCACAAACAAAATCCACTGAAATGTGTGACCAAGGGCGGAGGGGTAATGGGAGTGGGCGGAGAAGTCCAGCCGGAGCCTGGTGGGAAGCCTTACTGCGTGCACACACTGAGCAGGCCGCTACAAACTGCTTCGTGTCCACTCGACAGGACGGCCACCAAAAACGTTGACCAAGCAGGAACAGGGTGCGGTGGAAGCCTGGATGGCAAGCAATCCTGGAACTGTGTGCCCAGGTCAGAACCTCAGAGCGCAGTGTAGGGGTGACGTATAGCAGGCCAGGTGGACACTTCGCTGGGGGAGTAATGTCCTTGAGGGCATCTGTCACTCTGCTCTCAACCTCCCATTGGAGAGCGCCTAGGATCCGGGTCTGTGGAAGGATGGGTTCAGCCTCAGGGATCTCTGAAGAAGGGGAAAAGAGTCTGGAGAGGGCATCCGGTTTACTGTTACGCGAGCCAGGGCGGTATGTAATGGTGAAATTGAACCTAGCTAGAAATAGGGACCACCGTGCCTGGCGAGGGTTAAGTCGTCGTGCGGAGCGGAGGTAGGCTAGGTTTTTGTGGTCAGTAAATACAATGAAAGGGTGGGTGGAGCCCTCCAACCAATGTCTCCACTCCTGTAAGGCTAAGACGACGGCCAACAGTTCCCTATTGCCTATGTCATAATTACTTTCGGCAGGTGAGAGACGGCGTGAAAAGAAGGCACATGGGCGGAGTTTACGGTCAGTGGAAGAATGTTGTGAGAGCACGGCCCCGACCCCGGAATCTGAGGCATCAACTTCCACAATAAACTGGCGAGAGGGGTCAAGATGGGTGAGGACGTTGGAACTTATAAACAAGGATTTAAGCTTTTTAAATGCCGCGTCTGCCTCTGGGGTCCAGACAAATGAGACTTTAACGGATGTAAGCTTAGTGAGAGGTTCTGCGACTCGACTAAAGTTGCGAATAAATCTACGGTAAAAATTGGCGAAGCCCAGGAACCTCTGCAGCTGCTTCCTTGTTATAGGAGTGGGCCAATCGACCACGGCTTTTATCTTAGCCGGATCAGCCTTGAGTCGCCCCTTCTCCACAATGAACCCCAGGAAAGACGTCGACTCGGAGTGAAAATCACACTTCTCCGCCTTAACAAATAACCGGTTTTCCAGGAGTCGCTGAAGTACTAGTCTAACGTGATGTATGTGTTCATGAAGGGAAGGGGAAAAAATCAGGATGTCGTCCAAGTACACGAACACAAAGCGGCCTAGCATGTCACGTAGCACATCATTGATCAGATTCTGAAACACTCTGGGGGCGTTAGTGAGGCCGAACGGCATAACTAGGTACTCGAAATGCCCCATAGGGGTGTTGAATGCCGTTTTCCACTCGTCCCCCTCTCTAATTCTGACTAGGTGGTACGCGTTCCGAAGGTCCAATTTAGAAAAAATGACAGAGGAGTGAAGTGAGGAGAACGCGGAGTCGATAAGAGGAAGTGGGTATTTATTCTTGATGGTTATGTCATTTAGCACCCGATAATCAATGCATGGTCTTAATGAGCCATCCTTTTTGTCCACAAAGAAAAACCCGGCACCTAGAGGTGAGGAGGAAGGGCGAATGTGTCCGGCTGCAAGGGAGGTGGAGATGTAATTTTCAAGGGCTGCGCGTTCAGGATTGGAGATGTTAAACAGTCGGGAGGTGGGTAACTTAGCTCCTGGTAGGAGGTCAACGGCACAGTCATAAGGTCGATGGGGTGGGAGCTCCATAGCCCTGTCCTTACTGAATACCTCCTTGAGGTCATGATATTCTTTTGGAACTTGAGAAAGGTCAATCTGTTCAGTGGGTGAAAAGTGAGCAAAGGGTGCATGAACGGACGCGGAACGGAGGCAGTGGGAATGGCAGTACTGGCTCCAATTGGTAATAGCAAGTCTAGACCAATCAATACAAGGATTGTGAATCTTGAGCCAAGTGAGGCCTAGGACTAGAGGTGCCGAACGAGAAGGTACTACAAAGAATCTCAGCTTCTCAAAATGATTACCGGATACTCTTAGGGTAAGTGTCTCGGTTTGGTGAGTAACGTGAGCCAAAACGCGCCCGTCGAGCGAACGAACCACTTTGGCCTCCTTAAGACAGAACACAGGGATGTTATGCAGGTTAACAAAGTTGTAATCCAAAAAACAGTCATCTGCCCCAGAGTCAACAAGTGCACAGATATTAAGGCAGTTCTCCTCCCAGGCGAGTGTACCTTTCAGCTGAAGGCGCCCTGGCGACGCCTCGACGGTAGACTGGCCCACGGTGAATGCTCCTCCAGTGGAGGTCGGGCGTCCTGCAGGTCGAGCAGGACACTTAGAGATGACATGATCAGCACGGCCGCAGTATAGACAGAGATGCAGGCGCAGCCGGCGTGTCCGCTCGGCCGGAGTAAGACGACCACCTCCCAGTTGCATGGGTTCCTCACTGGGTGCTGGACCAAGGACTGCTGCGCTGGGAACCACATCTGGTGTTGCTGGTTGCAGGATGGAGATGGAAGAAGACTGGGTGCAAGTAGGATTTCGTTGCTCTGCCTTGCGCTCATTGATGCGGTCGTCGAGCTTAATGGCGAGGGAAATGAGCTGCTCCAGTGACTCAGTCTCATCTTTCGTTACGAGCTCATCCTTTATATTAGAGTTTAAGCTGGCTAGAAAAATATCACAGAGGGCTGTAGTGTTCCAGCCACTCTCTGCTGCGAGAATGCGAAAGTTTATTGAGTGGTCTGCCACGGAAGCCTTGTGCTGGCGTAGCGCCATCAGACAGCTGGCTGCCTGGCGCCTTCTTAAGGGGTGGTCAAACACCTTACGGAACTCAGAAATGAAGCCAGATAAAGTGTCCCGTAGCTCCGGACGATTCTCTAATATAGCCAGTGCCCACTCAGCAGCTCTCTCCGACAGGAGACTGACCATAAAGGCTACTCTTGCTCGGCAGGTGGGGTAGGTGAAGGGTTGCTGGTCAAATACCAGTTGGCATTGGTGTATGAATTGTTTGCATTTTCCACGGTCGCCAGCGTACCTTGACGGGTGAGGAATTACTGGTTCCTTTAAGCCACTGGCAGAGGAATGAGGAACAGATGGCAGCAGCTGGGGAGGAGTGACTATGCCATCAGCTGGAGCCGACAAGGTGGAGCTTGTTCCCTCGCTGACGAGCCGGTCCACGTTGCTGGAGATGGACTGGAGAAGCGTGGACATATCCCTGATAGCCAAATGATGTTCGCTAATCATACTTCCATGTGCCTTGAGTGCAGCATGCACCGGGTCAGACTCTGCGGGATCTGTTTGCATGGTGGGATTGTTCTGTTACGTGCAGTCAGGTAGAGATCCCAATATGCAGAGCCAGACACAATCCAGGTCAAAAAATAATATCTTTAATTTAGTAGAGCAAGAACCAAGTAACAAAGGAGTAGCAAAAACTTCTGAGTCCAAACTGAGGTAGAACGGTGCAACTAAGGTAGTAAAACAAAGAGGCACCGTGGAAAAAGGCAACAACTCACTGATGAGCAGACGGCGTCACAGGAGGCAAGGAGCACGTGGAACAGACTAAGAAAGATCACAGCAATCTTAAGGCCAAGAGCACAGGCGCAAACAAACTGGTGTTTCGCGGGCAGCATGCAAACCAATAGTAACAATCCCACGTCCTCCTCCTGCAGCCATGTGGCTTAAGAGCCCTTGATGACCAAGTGGCTACAGGTGTGCCTCGTGGCGCCGCCCACTCAGGGAGTGAAGGGATCTACAAAGAAACACACAGGTCAAAAGGTGACAACACCAAAATGAAACAAACCTAACACAGGACGTGGTTTCACTGGATTAATGTCAGCTTTTTATTCTGGGTGACTAGGTGTATTGTTATGATTAGCATTATTACTGTCAACATTTCTACTTGTCCTTGTTACATTCCATCTTTTTGCTCTTTTTCCATTTGTGATGCAGTTTATTTTAAATTTAATTAAATTTTAACAGTGTGCCACAGGCGATAAAAAAACAAGCTGCATGCCTAAAAGAACTCTAAATGCCACTCTCATTGATAAAAGAGGCTGATGTTCCATACATCTGGTTTTGTGACAGTCATTGACTGTGTACACCAGGGGTCACCAACAAAGTGCCCGCGGGCACCAGGTAGCCCCCCACGACCACATGAGGCGCCCGCAGGCCTGCTTTTCATTCAGGTTTTCAGTTAATAGCGTGAGAACACTAGAAAGAAATGTTTTCTGAAACATAAAATGTGAGTTGTGGATACCAGCATTTTGTGAATGTTTTGATAAAACAAGCATATTTTATTTGTTTGGGTTGAAATAAGGTATGAAAATCATTTCTACAAAAATGAGTAGCTCGTGGCCTCTAAAAGTAGCTCTCGCAAGAAAAAACGTTGGTGACCCCTGGTGTACACTTAGGTATGGTAGGACACAAGGTATGGGAATGATGCCTTCTGCTTCCCTGGGCGGGGCGGTCCTGTGTTGGTGGTCGGGCATGGGGTGGCCCAGGGTGGGTCGTGCTCCGTTCCCTGGGGGTGGGGGTTGGTGGGAGGGCTTGCGCTTTCGGCGTGGGCGGGTGTCTTTCCGGTTGCGGGGGTGTCTCTGGGCCTGCTGGTGCCCGTTTGCCTTTGTGGGGTGTGATCTCTTGCCGGTCTCGGGAGTTGGCTGTCCTCCGGCCTGCCGGCGCCCTGTTTCTGGTTGGGATTGCCTCTCTGCAGCCCCTTGCTGGTCTTCCCGGGGGGGAGGTCTCTCTGGGCTGGCTCTTGGGGGGGCTGATCTTTGTGCTGCCTGCCCCTGTGGGTCCAGTGGCTTTCTGGTGGTGGGGGCTCGGCCTGGCAATTTGGGGTGGGGCTTGCTGGGTGGTGGAAGGGGGCCCTTCTCCGCTCACCCACTCATGCACCTTTATATTCTGTACATGAAGACTCGCACCCATACAGAGATACCTGTACACACGTACATATGCACACTCACAGTACATACGTACTTCCCCACATTACTCACTGAGTTAACCAGGGTGTTACTATGTTGTTGGTTTTATTACAGTGACGGTCGGCAATATGATTATAGTTTTTACAATGTGCATTACAGTTATTGTCATTCTGATCAGTAATTTCATTACTACTATTATGTATGGCTGTTTCAATTCAGTATTACCATTGTGGTTGTAGATATTATTTTGCCCCTTCCGTCAGGGTTTTATAGTCGTCGCAGACATTTGCTGATGTAGCTTTGTTTGTTTCTGTTGTTCTGTTATTGTTGTCACAATTATTGTTATTGCTGCTGTTGTCCTTGTCTCTGTCTTTTTTGTCCCCCTCTTATCCCCAGTTATTAGTGGTTGACTCTGTAGTCCTTTACGAACATTTACACCATATTAAGTCTGTAAAATGTGAACACAAAACACGTTTTTATAGATTTACAATTATAGTTTTACATACAGAAACATTTCTAAATGCATACAAGTGCAAATAAATTATGAATGAAAGGGATAAATGAACATTTAAGGTTAAGATGTGATTGTTGCCAAAGACACAATGTGGCAGCGAGAATAAAATGGACTCAGTTCACGAGAAGAGACAATATACAAGATTGGGTAAACGAGAACAAGACGAGACAAGATTTCAACAAAATTTTAACAAAAGTGCAATGAAAAATATTTGACTGGATAAACAGACGTTTTAATTTACCTGAGTCACAAAACAACACAGGTGTATTTTTAAGTGTTTATTGTTCCCCAAATTATTATAAAAATAATATTATTGTCAACATTATTTTGAGACCATATTAACCACTAATGTTTTGATAATATAATGTATATTAAATATTGGTCTATGAGAAAACAACTGAACACAAAATGCAGTTTTTAAATTAAACTTGTGATTATTAAGGGAGAAAAAAATTCAAACTTACATGGCCCTGTGTGACAAAAGTGATCGCCACAGTGGTTGGCAAAAACTACAATCAAGTGAGGAATTTTGACCCACTTATTTTTGTTGACTTGTAATTCAGCCACATTGGAGGGTTTTCGAGCATGAAATGCCTTTTTAAGGTCATGCCACAGCATCTCAATAGGATTCACGTCAGGACTTTGACTAGGCCACTCCAAAGTCTTCATTTTGTTTTTCTTCATACCATATTTTCTTCGTATCATATTTTACTGTTGGTATGATGTTGTTGTGGGGTCTTTTGTGACCTCTTGGATGCGTCATTGCTGCGCTCTCTGTGTAATTTTGGTTGGCCGGCAACTCCTGGGAAGGTTCACCACTGGCATTTGTGGATGATCTCAGTTAAGTTATGTTTTAATGGGGGCCAATCACTTTTTCCACATTGGGCCAGGTAGGTTTGGATTTTTTCCCCCGTCATTCAATCCCAGGCATTTTTCAAAAGACAACCCCTTCAGTACCGGCCATTTTAGATGATTTTGACTGATCTTTCAAGGCACACAGAATATTGGTTCTATAACAACATAAAAATGGAACCTACCAAAAGAAAAAAAAGTTTGTTTGTACCTTTTTCCATTTTTGAGTTATCAGCAGTAGAACATAGGTAAGTTTCAGGAAAATACCTAAATATCAGAAAACAAGAAAAAGGAGAAAAACAGCTTTTTGTGACAGCTCAAATATCTAAACAACTATACCACAACATAAACAACACAAAAAGGGCTTTTTTATGCCAAAGTAATAATTTCTTCACACATATAATACCATGAACTATTTACAATTTTTACATTTGGAACGGAAGTATATGTGTGCATGTATGTGCGTGTGCATTCATTAAAATTTGTTGTAAAACAATGCGTAACCTTCTGCAAGCTATGCACTCCTCCACGCTCTTTCACTTCCTCCTTCCTGTCGTGTGTGATATTTCTATTTACATGAGCTCTTATCAAATGCACTTCTGCCATCGCGTAGCCGTTTTTATGGCTTAAAACTATTCCACAGCCACATGCATTAGTGGGGAGCTGGGTCATCATCTCTTTTAGCCTCTGGTGCAAAAAAAAAGTGAAAGATGTATAGATACATTTTTGGGATCGGACATTTGGGTTTATAAAAACATATAATAATGTCTTTGGTATTGAATGTATTTTGTGTTCAGTTGTTTTGTCATTGACTAATAATCAAATTTGTTTGATGATCTGAAACGTTTAAGTGTGACAAACATGCCATAAAATATGAACTCGGGAAGGGGGAAAACATACATACGTACATACATACATACATACATACACACACAGTATATTGGGGTCACCAACGCGTTGATCGTCAGAGTATTAAAAAAAAAAATAAGTATTATTACATCACTGCCCTCCCTTCCCGGACAGTGACCATCAGCTGAGCAGTTTCTAAGGCAGAGGGTAACTTTAACAAGGCAATGAAATGTTGGAGAATCTGTCAACGACATTGAGCATGACGGTTTTACCATGAGCAGGGGGAAGTCCAGTAATGAACTCCAAAGCAATACACTCCTGATCAAAATGTTAAGACCAGTTGAAAAATTGCCAGAATTGGCATTTTGCACATTTGGATCTTAATGAGCGTTTAAGTAGAGCTACAAGATGCAAAAACAAGAAGGAGAGGTGAGACAAAAAGCACTTTGAAAAAGTAATTTATTGAAATCAACAATTAAACTGAAATAGGCAGGTGATCAAAATTTTAAGACCGCAGGCTATAGCAGCCACAATTTGTTCAAAATGTTCATTTTCTGTCAGGTATTCACACTGTCATGCCCTCCTGATGGCTAAAGATAAAAAGCTTTCTCTTTTTGAACGTGGTCGGATTGTCGAGCTGCATAAGCAAGGCCTCTCGCAGTGTGCCATTGCTGCTGTGGTTGGGAGCAGTAAATTACAGTAGTCATTGTAATTTTTTTTAAAGATTCTGAGCATTATGGAACAAAAAAGCTAAGTGGTGGACCTAAAAACATCACACCTGCGCTGAGCCGCAGGATCCGATTGGCTGTCCATCTAGACACAGGGCGGTCTTCAACCCAAATTAAGGCCCTTACTGGTGCCGACTGCAGCGCAATAACCATTACACAGCATCTGTGGGAAAAGTGTCATGCGTGGCCGTGGAACACGGCGAATAATTCAGGATCCCAAAATGCAGACAAATGAGGCAAAATACAAAAAGGAAAATTTAATGTACAAAAAGAGTCCAAAAATGAAAACACAAAGTGCAAACAAGGAAAATCCAGCAAGGGTAAGAGTCAATAACAAAAAACACTAACAGCAAAAGGCTAGCGATAAACTAGCGATAAACAAAAACTAGCGATAACAAAAATACACTGCAGGCAAACCTTACAGGAGAAGATCACAAAAGACTAAGCAGGTAGGTACAGGTCAGCACGGAGCAAGGTAAGGAGCAGGGAGCCGGACAAAGCGGCACAGGAGGCAGGTAGTGTAGGAGTCAGGGAGTACAATCTGGCACTGGTCTGGAGTTTGGCTGCAGCTTAAGAAGGCAGCCTACTAATTGTCCGCAGGTGTGTTCAATTAAGTGCAGGTCAGGTTCAGGGATGTGCTGCAACATATGAACGGCAGAGGGCAGCAGAGCAGAATGCAGAACATGACAAAAAGGGTTTAAAAAACAAAAAATGAATTCAAAGACCTCCTCTCCTTTAACGCCACAAAACTGCCCTTTTAGACTTTGCCAGGGAGCATCAAAAATGGGACATTGAAAGGTGGAAAAAAGTTTTATTCTCTCATGAGAAAAAATGTAACCTTGAGGGTCCAAATGGCTTCCAACATTACTGGCATGACAAGGAGATCCCACCTGAGACGTTTTCTACCAGGCACAGTAGAGGGGGGTCCATCATGACCGGGGGGGGGGGTTCATTCAGTGGAACACTGGAGCTTCAGGTGGTGCGGGGTCTTCAAACAGCAGGTGCTTACGTGCAGATGATGCAGCGGGCATCCATCATGACTGAGCGCCCTCGTCTGTGTGGTAACAGCTGGGTTTTTCAACAGGACAACGCTGCAATTCACAATGCTCCCTTGACGAAAGACTTCTTCAGGGAGAATAACATCACTGTTTTGGACCACCCTGCATGTTTCCCTCATTAAATCTATAAATCTATAAATGTGGGGAAGCAAGGGAAGTTTATAAAAATGGCTATCAGTTCCTAACAGTCGATGCCCTTCGTGAAGCCATCTTCACCACTTGGAGCGATGTTCCCAAAAAAAAAAGAAGTTCAAGGTCTGAGAGTGGATAATGCTGCGTTGCAAAAAGAAATGGGGTTCTTAAGGAAGGAAGTTCAAGGTCTGAGAGTGGAGAATAAATAATTACATGTAAGTAATGCTGCATTGCAAAAATAAATGGGGTTCTTAAGCAAGGAAGTTCAAGGTCTGAGAGTGGAGAATAAAGAATTACAGGAAAGTAATGCTGCATTGAGAGCCACTCTCAAAAAAGAGTGTGAAGAAAAAGATAAAGTCATTGAGCAGCTGAAAATCACCATAAATGACATGGATCAAAACACGCGAATGAATGATGTGGTAGTGACGGGGCTTTGAATCAAACCAAGGCCCAATGCCAGGGCAGTGGCGGATACTGACGAACCAGATGAAATGGATGTCGCCTCAACGGAGCAACAAGTTTTAACTTTTTGCAATCTCAGGAGGTGGATGTAGACATCCAATCTATTCATACTTGTATCCCACTGTATGGTATGAATCGTACTATACCTGCCGTCATCGTCAAATTCACTAATAGGAAATTCAAGGTTCCTCTGCTGAAAAACGAGGAAAGAAGCTGAAAGGAACAAACGTCTACATGAATGACCACCTGACAAAGTGCAATGCTGAAATTGCTAAGAAAGCACGTGATCTGAGGAAGCAAGGAAGGATCCAAGGAACATGGAGTGCAAACTGTAAAATCTTCATCAAAGTCAATGGAGGACCAGAGGCCAGAGATTTTGTTGTCAAAGACATCAAGGACCTAGAAAAATACTGAGGTCTCCCAACGTGGAAGAAAACAGCTTTAATATGCTACAAGAAGATCTACAATTGGACACTTTTTGCTTTATAGCTCACAAACAATTGGATATGGAAAAAGACGTTGATCCGGACTCAAATTTTTTCTCTCACATTACAAATGACTGCTGTTATTATACGGAGGAGCAATATAACAACAATTTCAATAATGACAATAAGTTGTCCAACATCAAACAATGTTTGAATCAATTCAAAGAACCTTTCAAAGTAATAGCAATCTCAGAAACTTGGATTAATGCCAACAAATGAATGGACTTCGAGCTGCAAGGATATGAAATGATGTGTGCAAATTGGAACAATTCAAATGGAGGTGTGGCTGTGTACGTGGACAAACATCTGAACTACAAAATGGTAAAGAATATGTAATTTGTTATTGATAACATTTTAGAATGTATAACAATTGAAATCTGTAAAGAAAAAAGCAAAAATGTGCTAATAAACTGTGTGTATCGAACTCCAAAGTCAAAAGATTGGAATGTTTGAGGATTGGATTAAGACAACGTTTACAAACATACGTAGGTCAAAAAACAATTTTTATATGTGGAGACTTCAACATTGATCTTTTGAATCCACATAAGTACAAGGAAATAGATGACTTCACAGTCACAATGTATAGCTTGAGTTTATATGCTAAAATCATAACACCAAGTAGAATAACAGATCACTGTGCCACCATTATCAGTATTTTCACCAATGACTTTGATAACAACACCATCAGTGGCCTGTTAATTAGTGACATCAGTGATCATCTTCCAGTGTTCATACTTTACAATGAACATTAAAATAAAAGACAGCTGGCGGCAAAAAAGACTTTTCAAAGACTGTGAACAGAGGACAGCATCCGTGCCTTCAGGAAAGGTCTAGAACAGGGGTCGGGAACCTTTTTTGCTGAGAGAGCCAAGAAAGCCACATATTTTAAAATGTATTTCCGTGAGAGCCATGTACAACTAACAACAACTGACAATACAACTAAATGTGTGCATTATTAAGCATGACCAACAATTTTAGATTATAATAAGTCTCTGAATTTAGTCTTTTTAATAACGTTGTTATATTGAAGCTAACCAATAATAAATACTGTGAAATACTTCTTACCATTAATGTGACTTCTGTGCTTGCGGTAGAACATGGATGAATGGATTAAAGTGCATAAAGATGTTTTATATTTTGAATGTTATTTTTAACACTGTGATTTCTGTCAAATAAAATTACAACAGAAAAAATATTATTGTGTTAAAGTCAGAGAGCCAGATGCAACCACCAGAAGAGCCACATCTGGCTCCCGAGCCATAGGTTCCCTACCCCTGGTCTAGAAGAACAAAGTTGGGAGAGGGTCCACAGTGCAAAAGATGTGGATGAAGCATATGACAACTTTTTATGTACTTATATGGGGCTCTACGATAAGAACTGTCCCTGGCGAGAAAAGTCCAAGAAGCAAAAGAAAAACAACCAGCCATGGATGACAAAAGGACTAAAAAATGCCTGTAAGAAGAAGAAATAATAAAGTCTATTGGAAAACTTTGCCCGAAGTACTGAACGTGGTGCTTTTGAGAAAATTCCAGTGAACAAAGCTGACAGATTGTTTCCCTGTTTGCCCTCACTGGATGCTTGCATGAATTACCAACTTCACACAGATCATTAAAAAATAATTCAATAATAAAGTTTTACACATCACTTACACACATACACAGTACACACATAGCTGAAAAATAAACAATAAATATAGCAACTTCTGATAAATCCATGTCAATTTCAGACTTAAAATAATGTACTGATTTAAACCACACCCATTTCTGTTTAAATCACACGCACTTCCGATTCATGCCCCGCCCACTCTGAGTACAGGTACAAATACAGATGATTTCGATGATTGAACAGATACAGATACAGATACAGATACAGATACAGATACAGATACAGATACAGATACAGATAGTGGTGTACTCGCTCATCCCTAAAACTGACTGTATGACTACCAAGAGGGCTCACTTTGTTCAAGCCATAGTTTTATGAAGCAAACATGCGCAGGGGCTGAAAACAAACGCAGAGTGAACCCTCTTCCTGCCTGTTTGGAGGCAAGAGAAGAGGAAAACAGACAATGGCAATATATCGAGGCGAGCAAAATTATTCAGTTCATTTTCATTGATCTCAAAAATAAATCCTGTCACATTTTAATCTCTTGAATCTTGTGCGATTTTGCAGCATTCCTAAAATGGACACCATCTTTTGTGTTTTCCTGAGTTATTTCTTGAATTCAATATTGTTTCGCAATTTGTTTATCAAAATGTTGGCACTTGCAACTTTCTTTGGCACCATTTTGGCTTATTTTACAGTCGTGATTCTTCCGGAGAAGGATATGGTGCATGCAAAAAAGATAACAAAACAAATGTATATCAGGTAACAAAAAAAAGACATGATGACAGGTGAGGCACTGCCTCATCTGCCTGCCATGACCACAAATAAAATTGATATTAATGACATTAGGGCTTTTAATTTTCAGCAATGTGTCCAACAATTACAGTGTTACTTTAATATCTTCTTGCCACACATATTCTTTGATTTCTGCTTTCCAAGTTGCTTATCAATTTTGTAATAATATGATGGTCCAAAATAGATTTACAGTATGAAGTTTCACTGTGACATCCGCCTCCCTGAGGCAACCACAACTCGGATGTGACCCACTATGACGAGTTTTCCGGCCTTACAGTGTAACTTGACAAGGTCCTCATCAGGTGTACAGTTGGCTGGTGCACTCTACTTCTCTACTGTACTAATACACTTGCCAGAGAGTTTTTTTTCTTGTTGTTTTTGTCAGAGCAAGGCCTCTAATGATACCCACGGATCCGAGATGCCACACGTAAGATCATATTGGTATTGTACTGCTTTCATTTGCAAATATTCACTCCCAGTCAGAATTGTGTATACCAGTTTTCTAAATCTTTTAAAATATACTGAAGAATGTACAACTATTCTCTTATTTGCACACCCAGTGTTCAATATATTAAGTTGTAGAATTGTAGCCCAGTTTTATGGCACTTTGCATAAGATAATTGGATCCTAATACAAAGTGTACAACTTCATGCATACTGTATATTGCTTCTTAATTCAAAGCACAAAACAGCAGTGCAAGCGTTTTTCACCTCCCTGCAGTGGCTCTTACTTTTGGTGCTCTGCAGCTGAATAAATAAGCATTAGAAATGTCCCTGTGTCGTGGTGTCCCACTTGTGAAGCAAATGAAAGACCTTAAATCATTATTTCCTTACCAACTGCAGAAAGAGACTGCTGAATCCCAGGTTGCTGACCCACAGCCGTTCAACTCAAATGCGTAAACAACACAGCACTTCCCCCTCTTTATTAACTTGTAGCATCTATTAAAGGGACCATATGCAGAGAGTTCCCCAGCTGCTTAGAGGGTGCCAACATTTCAGTGTACTGCAAACATTGTCTTTATGCTTTGAGCACTTAAAATACACCCACCAACACGTACACTTGTTATGTTTATTGTCAGCTAATGACGTTAGCTATAATTGAATATATAACCTACTGTATCATGAGCACACAATGACTCCAAATTCTTGATTGTCTCTCTGAGACTGCTTTTGTGTGTGTTATGCGCAACGGGAATCTACATAAATACCAGCCAGCTGTGAGTGACCAATCATCTTATTTGGACAATTTACCGCAATTTTTATTACATTTAATTTGGAGTTGTGAAAAATATTAGACATTTGTTCAGTCTATTCTTTTAAGCCACTGTTAGTAACATATGCTGGTGTTCTTCAATTTTTGGTTGAACACAATGTAATCTTGAGCCAGTTGCAATCAGTCCTTTTCCAATGTGCCCAAAAATGAAATTTCGCTGTTGTGAGATCATTCCTCGCAACATAATTTATAAATGCTTCTCAATCAAAGCACTTCATTGGCATGTCTTTCGCAACAGCTTTATCTCTTGTTCTCACACTCATATGCATGCACAGAGAAAAACATGCTCTTGTGCTGCCCAGTGTACTGTGCAAGCCTTGCTGGACAAGACAGAATTTCATTTACCCTTTCTCAAGATTAAAAAATATCCTGTATGCCACGTTTTCTCTTTGTAAAAAAAACATACACTCAACGAAAATATAAACGCAACACTTTTGTTTTTGCTCCCATTTTTTACGAGACGAACTCAAAGATCCAAAACTTTTTCCACATACACAATATCACCATTTTTCTCACATATTGTTCAAAAGCACTTCTCCTTTGCTGAGATAATCCATCCCACCTCACAGGTGTGCCATATCAAGATGCTGATTAGACTCCATGATTAGTGCACAGGTGTGCCATAGGCTACCCACATAAAAGGCCACTCTGAAATGTGCAGTTTAATCACACAGCACAATGCCACAGACGTCGCAAGATTTGAGGGAGCATGCAATTGGCATGCTGACAGCAGGAATGTCAACCAGAGCTGTTGCTCGTGTATTGAATGTTCATTTCTCTACCATAAGCCGTCTCCAAAGGCGTTTCAGAGAATTTGGCAGTACATCCATCACCTCATGTTGCAGCAGGATAATGCACGGCCCCATGTTGCAAGGATCTGTACACAATTCCTGGAAGCTGAAAACGTCCCAGTTCTTGCATGGCCAGCATGCTCACCGGACATGTCACCCATTGAGCAATAAAACAAAACTGCACATTTCAGAGTGGCCTTTTATTGTGGGCAGTCTAAGGCACACCTGTGCACTAATCATGGTGTCTAATCAGCAATTATCCGTATTGGTCAATTTCACTCATGTATGATCGGTATTGGCAGCATAAAACCCTGATCGGAGCATCCCTACTTTGTGCAAATTCACCTAATGTGCCTGGTAAACTTTAAAAAGTAGTGTATGAATGGAACAGGAGAAGAGTATCTTACACTTTTCCTGGCAGAGAAAATCTGTTCAGCATGTAAGGGCAGCTAGATCAACAATACTAGCTGCCCCAATTGCTGGACAGGACAAAAAAAAAAAAAAAGAAAACTTCCTGTTAACTGTTGGTGTATTAGTCTGATCTGGTTTCAACCAGTCTTGGCTCAGTGGCTGAGCATCTCAGACAGGAAGTAGGAAGGTGACTCATAATGAAACTGTGTGTGTGAATGCGAGATAGGCTAAGAGAACAAGGTGTGCTTGCCATATAATTGTGTCTCATGTTTCTGTGGTGAACAAGCACAAATGTGTTGCAGTACTTATCTATAACAGCGTGGAAAATATTCCATTCCTAACACTAGCTACTTAATTCAATTTGGATATACAGTCATCCCTCACAACATTGTGGTTCGATTATGGCACTAACGCTATATCGCGTTTTTTCCGAAAATAATGAATTAATTAATGATGGCTGTTATGTGGTAGATTAGGGTATATTATTAGTCAAAACATATTGAAATACATAATACATATTGAAGTGATATGTAGTATTCTGGTCACTAGGTGGCAGTAATGACACAAAACATTGAGACATTACCTTATATTACCTTAACACTGCATGATGTCAGTCATGGCATGTCCAACATGAAAGAGTGAAAAAAAGTTCTCCTCCCATAAATTTGAAGCTAACCGGTTAGCTTGCTTGCTTGTTAGCTCGCTAGCTTGCTAGCTCGCAGTCATCTCAAGTTTCTGCAGCATAAGAGTTACAATGTTGTGCAAACAAGGAATAATAAATAGGAGTGTATATAAGGCTGTTATTTTCTGTCTACTGGGCTCTAATATTGTTAAAAAGTGTATTTTAACGTGAATTATGCGTTAAAATTTCCCTACAATGCCTCATTTTTTTTCATGTGGTACGCATTGGGTAATTGCTTTTATGCAAGGGCTTTTCTTCCTGTCATGTGGGTTTCTCCTTCCTCAGCGCTGACCAAATGCATTTCTGCCATCTAGTGGCCGTTTTATGTCATTAAAATTGCTCTCAAGTCTAATCCTTTGATGCGGAGTTGCATCAGCACCTCGTTTACCCTCTGCTGCAAAAAAAAACAACATATAAATATGTTGTTGGGATCGGGTGTTTGGGTTTATAAAGACGTATAACTACATATTTGGCATTGAATGAGTTAATGTTAAAAAAACGTATTTAAAAGTCATAGACGGATTTTCTATGCTCTGACTACGAAAATATTCCATTCATGAACATTGAATTCTATATCACGGAAATTAATTTAGGCCGCCAGGTGGCCGAGTGGTTAGCATGTTGGCCACACAGTCAGGAGAGCTGGTTTCCAATCTCTGGAGATCTGGGTTCCAATCTCTGGAGATCTGGGTTCCAATCTGCTTGGACATCGCTGTGTGGAGTTTGCATGTTCTCCCCGTGCGTGCGTGGGTTTTCCCCAGGCACTCCGGTTTCCTCCCATATCCCAAAAACATGCATGTCAGGTTAATTGGAGATTCTAAATTGTCCATAGGTATGGATATGAGTGTGAATGGTTGTTTATATGTCATTGGTACATGCAGTCCAGGATGTACCCTGCCTCTCACCCGAAGTCAGCTGGGATAGGCTCCAGCATACCCCCACAACCCTAGTGAGGATAAGTGGCATAGAAAATGGATGGATGGAAATAAATTTATCGCGGTGAGGTCTGGAACCAATTAACCGCTATAAACAAGGGACGACTGCACACACTGAGAAGAAACAGGAGCAGGACGTTATATAGTACGAAATCTGCTGAATAGACACAATAATGTGAAAACATGAGAACACCCTTTTACACGCAATTCACATGTACTTCCCTCACAGTAAATACAGTCAGGCGGTTTATTGTTGTCTTCGGAAATCCATAAGGACTCTCATGAATGGTGCATTCAACAACATCTACTTCTCCTTTTCAATATTCCTGGAAGAACACAGGGCTGGTGTAAAAATGATACACAAGTACTTTTCAGCCCCCACCAAACAGAGCTCTGAACAAAACGTATCCCCGTTTAATGGTTTTGTCTTTCACACACTGTTGTATGGTGATTTTTGCATTTTGAAGCCATCCTTTCATCAGTGCAAATGTTATTGCTGGGTTAAGCCTTGAATATCATCACAATGCCTTAGAGCCGGGGTGCCCAACCACATACTGAAAAATGAAAGGATGCAAGGCTTACTTTGAGATTTTGTAAAGCAACATTTGTAAAGCAAATGTAGATGTTAAGAAGCTATATATATTTCAAGAAAAGAACTGCATCTCAGCTTTGTGATATAGGGGAAAAAATGTATTATTAGTATGAACTTCATTTCAACTTTCTTCTTAAATCTTTCTAAAATGTATTTTGGTAATATTATGACATTATTCTCATAATATTTTGACTTTATTCCCATAGTATAACTTTTTCCATAACCTAATTTAAACACTTTATATTGTGTTTGTTTCTCATAATATAATGACTTTTTTTTATAATTGCATTTTCTTTAATATTTCAACTCTATGCTACTAAAATAACATTATTTTTCCTCATAGTATCACAAGTGTATTCTTGTAAAATGAACATTCAATTTAATGGCAAAAGCTCTGGTGGACATGGTTGCAGTCTGCATGCCTTTTGCATGGCCACTCAACACTTGCCACATCTGTGGCATTGTGCCTTGTGATGAAATTACACATTTTGGAGTGGCCTTTTCTCATGGCCAACCCAAGGCACACCTGTGCAATAATCATACTGTCGAATGAGCACCTTGATAAGCCACACCTGTGAGGTAGATGAATTATGAATTATGAACGCTCAATAACAGATTTCGACAGATTTGTGAACATATTTACAGAGAAAACAAAAGTGTTGCGTTTCTATTTTTGTTGAGTATATGTAACGTGAAAAATGTCAGGTAAATGTCAGCAAAGCAAATTTTAGGAGAACAGACGACCATTCAAACAACAAGCACTTATATGGGCAAATGTTGAAAACTAGCGAACAGTTAGAAACCAGCAGATGTCATTAATAAGTCAATAAAATAATACGACTTCCACAACAAACCTAAAAGCTAACACTCCAGACAGTGCAAGTATATTCCTCTCCCACTAAAACTCATTGGACAAAAAGTGAAAATATGATCATCCCAAAGTGATGATTATATCATGTCTTACCCTGTTAGTTTGCATAAATATGTTAGGGTGACCGTATTTTGATTTAAACTAGGCATGACAATGAGATTTTCAAGTGATATCCGACATTTACTCAAAGATAACTTAGGAATTCAATACATTTAACATATGTCTTCTCTGCATTAATAGAACATTGTTTTATTCCAAAATACTATCTATAACTAAAGACACAAATTCCAAAGGAAGAACGTTCATAAACACAACTTCAAAAATAGAACAATACGGGAGCCTGAGGTCAAATGCTTATGAAGTTTTGGAATGTAACCAATATTTTCAGGGAAAATGTGGCCTCTAAAGTTGCAAGAACATGGGAACCCAATGTTTCACCCAATTGCTGTCCCAATTTTTACAAGACTTCAAAACAGCAAGCATCAAGCATTAGCTCGATGCACATTTAGCTTTTTCTTTGGCTTTTTATAGCTTTTTGAAAAAACTAATTCAAAAAGCCACCCACACGGCAGTCTCTCAGGGATTACGTCATATGCAGCAGAGTGCCCTAATGCCGCTCAATTTAATGAAAAACAATGAAAACCGGGATATTTTCATCACACACCAGGACAGGATGTGAAAACAGGACATACCCTGGGAAAAGAAGACATTTGGTCACTTCACAATATGTGCACTGTGACAGCTTAAGTAACCATCAAAGTCTCCCAGATACAAGCTAGGTACAGTGAAGAACTTGAATTATTGTGGCTATGTCATTTTCGAGAAACATGGCCCAGGTCTTCAGGGCTTAAATGTCTCCTGAACCACTTTAAATGACGAGATTAGTATATGATTGTACTTGTGTACTTTGTGTACTTTGCAGTGGTGTACAAGTGTACTGCATCTGTCTGCAAAATATAAGAAACATTATGCAGTACAGTTCTACAGTTGGATGACGGTATGGCCCAGTGCAGCTGGGAAACAATCAGGTGAGGAAGAATTGAATTCTTGGCCACTGCTCCTTGGTAAGCGACTCCCTGTTTGGACAGTAAATTTTGTCCTTGTATTGCTATGGCCAGTGTCTGATGTGCGGAACTGTCCACACTTGGCACATTTGTTGGATTTGACTGTATTTGCGCTTTTGTGTTGTGCCATTTGTTTCCACAGGATCAGCAGTCTCAGAATGTGGTGTAGAAATGTTGACTGGTGCCAAGCTCTGGGGAAGAAGTGACATATATAACTGCTGTCTGATGTGTGCCTGGTTTTGGCAGAATCTGTCTTTGTTCTGCTCTGACCCTGACGGAGAGCTTACTTTTTACCTGCTCAGCTGTGTCAGGTGGCATGATGTTTTCACATTTTCATGTCTGTGTGGTGTAGTTTCTGTGGGCTTTGTGTTGATTGGGAGCAGTGGTTTGCAAGCAAGGGGTCAACATCTTGTGCCTTAAATATTTTATTATGCCACTGAATTGAGGTAGTGTGGTTTATGACAAGTTGAAGGGTGGTCTCTTTCATAGCAATGCTATTAATCAAAACCAGCTGTCTATTTTTTATCAATTAAAATTAGTGCCCACCTAGAAAATGTTTGCTGTCCATTTTTGGGGCTGTAATGGATGCCTATCACAGGCTGTGTTAGTGCAAAGTAGCCAAACCTTCCACGGTCTGTATGGCATCCATAGAAATAAAAGGTGGCTTTAAAACCTGGCTGATGTTGGTGCCTGATGGTGTATCATAGATGGCGGTGGAGGAAAATAACACAACTGGAGGTGGCAACAGAGTTCCAGCTTTCTGTTGGCTCCAACTTTAAATCATGCTGCTGACACCCACTGATGATCCTCCTGTGGCAGAGATTTAGGGCACAGAAGTGGAAGCACAGCAGATTGGATTCTGAAAATGGATTCTGTGATACAAACAGGTTTTAAAAAAATACAGAATACAATGGCAAACAATTAAATAAGGTATATATTTCATTTTCATTTCATTCATTCCTGAAATCTGACTCTGCGCCAGTTGATAACGGGGTCCTTTTGGGGGTGGTGGTGGAGGCTGTGATGGACTAGGTGGGACTAGATCGTCAGACTGACCAGGTGTACCAGTTGTGGTATGAACTTTTGGACGTACTAATGGAGCAGCAGGTGGTACCTAAAATATGTCAGATGATTGTCACACACTCAACAGTAAGATAAATTTATCACGGAACAATTATGCTGACTTGATTTAACACTAGTTGATGGCTCAGCGCAGTGACACAGTGGGCATCTGTTACTGGAAGGAAATGTACGTGTAAAGTGTATGTAAAGTAACAATCTCTGGAAAAACTGACCGAAAGATGGACAAACGCAGCAGTGATTGAAAAGGAAAAAGAAGAAAACTCATTGTTACCTGTCTATTCTATGTTCAAACAGCATACATGTGAACCGAATAGTACCTATTTCATGCAAATGTGACGAATTTACATGTTATATGTTTGTTATTTTGTTATTTGTTATGTTAGTCTGATTATGTTAATGGCCATATTTGACCTATTATGCCATTTCTGGGCATTGCGGACGACACACAAGTGTTTGCAAAAGACCTCAGCGGCAACACCCCATCGCTGTCAACCATAGCCTTGTGGCTTTTGTGTTGTTTAGACATTTTCTGAAATTATAGACAAAGGCTCCAACCGTGGCCACCCAATTGGCACAAGGCAGAGATGGATTCGCAAAGGCTGCCATACACATACGATCGCTGCCCGGTGGTAGAGTGGTTGTCTGTCAACCTGAAGGTTGTGGGTTCGATCCTCAGAAACTAAACACCCACCCCACCTGTGCTTTTGTCCTGATAAAGATTGCAGAACTATGTCTCTGTCTTGCTGTCCGGCTGGACACTTGTATCAGACTGCTCTGTGTCAGCTGTCTTCTTCTAGTGTAAAATTGACGAAAAACACATTTTTTCATTGAACAGTTTTTTTCCTGCTATTCACTAGCTCTTAGAGACATTTTCCACAACATGATCAGTTAACAGAACCAAGAATCCTACGATAAATGATGTTGAAGTGTCTGAAATGTAGGACAGTCGTCCCTCGCTACATTGTGGTTCAAACATCGCTCCCTCGCTGTTGCAATTCCATACAAAATGTCATATTTTTTCACAAGTGAGCACCATGTCCTTTTTGCTGTTCCATCACACTACCATGCGTGACTGTGTAGAAGTATGGAGGAACAAAATCAGGTCAACTACAAATCCAGCATTCCTTCTTCAGAAGAAAGCCAAGAATAATCACTAAATCCAGTCATAGAGAACCAATAAATCCACTCTTTATCAAATTGAAAGTATCCAAGGTTTTTTTCCCAACTGAGTGAGCATAAGCACAGACGGAAAAAACTGTGAAAACAGAAAGCACAACAAAAAGCTGTAACAACAACTGCCAAAATTCACTGTATTTTTTGCGACGAAGGTGAATGTATTGAACAATTCCTGTAAAGAAATGAAAACAAGATGTCGGTGCAGAAAAGGCCTAGAACTTTGAAACATGTCCAGCAGAATATGATAGATGGCTTTGCTACTACTTTATTATTGGTGTTAATGACAGAACCAGTGCTTCAATGCCACCACTTCCCCTGAGAATACAGTCTTTGGAAAGATTGAGTGCCATTACTCAGGCAGTGTTGACAGCAACTAGGGGTGTGAAAAATGTCAATATTTGTGTGGAAAAATATCAGTACAGCAGTATGTCATATTGCTCACTCTCGCAGTACAGTAACATCCGATATGTCCAAGTATGTACATTTACGCACTTGATGTGTTGTCATCATTACCTCTAATTAATACATGCAGGTCAAAAATCAATGGCTGATTTATGTACCAAGCTATGTACTCATGTAATACTCATGTAACGGTTCGATTTGGCGTAAGTTGATTATTCATGCCTGTTGAGTGGGGCGCACAGATGATGTCATGTAAAGGCGACTGTTGTGGTTACCAAGGGTTACAGTGTGGTTCATTGGAACCGACATGTCCTCTCCAAAGAACACAAGTTTGTGAGATTTTGTCCTGTTAAGAGTGACTCTCAACGCCCCACACCTCAGACGCTACACTCGATTGAGTCTGCTTGTGATGTCATGACCATGCTTTATACCGGAGTTATACTTATGTACTTTATATTTATATACCTGTAGTGTTGGACCACATCAAGTCACGTAGAAAGTTAAGACCATCTTTAAGCCTTCCAAACTCATGGATCAGAGCTTCAGGACAAGATAAAAGGTATGTAGGATATAAATTCACATTAGCATCTGTCTGCAGATAAAATTTCGGTATTTGTCAATTTTTCCCCAGAATTACTGTGTACATGCAATTTGTCGCGTGGCGTGTCTAGTGAGGCCTACATGAAATGACACTTGATTTTCTTCCCTGGACTCTTTGATGATCAAAAAACTGGAAATTGCTACTTTGTTGACTTTTAAAACAAATGGCACAGCCTGAATTATTATATATTTTGCAGTACATATGTACTTGCCAAAGGCCCTATTTCCCGGTATGAAATTTGCTCTAACTTCTTTAATACTTGGGGTAGAGAAGTGAATGAGGTTATTAATAATTAAAGTTCAAGCCATGTAGATCAGATAGAATTAATCACAGACTTGATTTAATTTGACGTAAAGTGTTGGTTGCACTTGATTCAAATAAAAGGTGAATGCATTTTCCATTAATTGTTGTTTACTTGTTTGTTTTATAGCCATAATTAATTTAAATGAAAACGTCACCTGCACTGTCCAGTAAGTATCCAGGTATTTATTTCACAGTCAGAATTTTTGGCTAAAAAGTTACTGACTCGATTTATAGTTACTGAATCGTTTCGGATCATATAGTTCTAAATGAACCAATATTGCCCTTCAATCGTATCGGCAACCACAAAATCATGATATGAATCATATTGTTATTGAAACGAATCGCTACATCCCTATTAAATGGGCTTTCCCACTCTTATTTAAGTGATTTGCTGACTTTGCACACTCCTGCTAGAGCACTTAGGTCTTGCAACCAGTCTTTTACACTGTCCCAGGGCTAGACAAAAACAAGAAGAGGCAGAGCTTTTGCTTTTGCAGGCTTTAAACTATATAGGCTTTACAGGCTTTATACTATATATAAAATTCCTTCCCCTTGCAAGTCAAAACTGCTCTTTCTGTTTTAAATCAATACTAAAAATGCATTTTATACGCGGACGTTTAAGACAAGCTAATTTAGACATTTTAAAAATCTATTTATTCATTATTATTTATTTATTTTTTATTGTGTCAAATGTTTTAATTGTTCTTTTAGATTTTCCTATTGATTTTTTTTTATTTTTTAAACTTGTTGCATGTTTTCTATTTTAGATATTGTATTTACATTTTTATTTTCTTGATCTCTATAGAGTTGGGCAGCATGAACTGTTTGTTTTAAATGTGCATTAGAAATAAACTTGACCTTGACCTAAAGGATACCTGTCCTAAAGGGTTTCTGCTTGACATCGGCAGAACCACATTGACAGAGCTAAGCTCTGTGCACACCGAGGAGCTACGGCACTGTGCTCTCCTCCAGAGGCCTACATAATCACTGACGCCCACTCCTGCATCTCGCCCTCACAGTAGCGGTGCCAAAAGTTGCATGAGAGGAAGCAGAAGAAGGTTAAGCTTGGAGGAATCTGTTCCAGGCTAGCAGCTAACCGACATAAGCCATAACACCAGTCTAACAATCTCAACAACATCCGACTATTTGGCTCAACTCTTATGATTGTTAAGGAGTCCTTTTTTTGCATTTGTGTTTGTGGAAACAACAATAGCGTTCCAAATGTGCTATCAAGGTCTCATGGAGGGAGGTAAGACCTGCAGCGGCAGGCTTTGTGTTGACAGTTAACAATGAATAATACCTGGTGCAGCAACACTGGTGCTCACCCCTGGTGGTGTTTATGGTTAACAGGTCCTTGCCATTCGATTTACTGAGGGATTTTAAACCCATCCAGCTCCAACAATAACAACAGGAGTAAGGCACTGAATGAACTGTACCAGCACATCAGTGATCAGCACTCACCCAGATTGCTTTACTCATTTTGTCTGGGGACCTGAACGATGTAGACCCAAGGAGTGTGTTTCCCAAATTGACCACCACATTCACTTTTCTATACGGGTTGAAAAAATAATCTTAAAAACCTTGGATCTTGTTTTCATCTGGAGAGGAGCCTGCATGGCCCAATCCCTCCCCCACCCATGTACCTCTAATCAAATCACCATTATGCTAATGCAAGTTTACAGACCACTGGTTAAAGTAACCCAACCATTTCAGAAGCAGGTACGTGTGTGGCCGGAAGGGTTTTTAGAAGCACTTCAAGACTATTTAATCACCACAAACTGTACTAGCAGGCTGCCAACTACAATAACACCACTGACCTACTGACCTACTGTTATCGCCTACATCACAAGGTGTCTTGATGATGATGTGACAGACACCACACGCCAAACAGAAGCTAGAGAAGGTCTACAGCCTCCTGAAGGCTCACAATAAAACTAGGAACAACCTGTCCAGAGGCATCAGAGAAGCCAAGAGGCAGTACTCCTGGAGAATAGCGTTAGTGACAACACAAGCACTGTCTGAGGGAGGGGATACAGTTATGGAAGACAAGCCCACACCTCAGTCCTGAGACAGCCACAAGTGGCAGTAAAACCTGGACTTTTCGGCAGCCAATTGCAGGGCACATTCAACCATTCACACCAATGGACAATTTAGTCTCCAATTAACCTAATATGCATATTTTTGGGATGTCGGAGGAAGTACCCAGACAAAACCCACAAACATACAGGGAGAACATGCAAACGCTACACAGAAATGACCAAATCCATGACTTCTTGACTATGTGGCCAACATGCTAACCACTCGTCCACCGTGCGGCCCCATTGTCTACATCCACGTAAATATTAACTGGAGTACGGAGGAAGGTGGACACAGTAACATATAGTAGATCATTTGGCATCTAAGGGTGTGTGTGTCTGCAATGCAAACTATTCCGTCGAGGGGTTGAGGTGTGATATGATTTGAAAAGCACCAAGGAGAATAAGGACGGTGGCAAGAGGAGAGGAGGTCGTTAATTATTTTTATGAAAGCTATTTCAACACTAATTCAGCTTGATCAACCGCTCTGAGACTTTTTTTTTTTATTAGTATACAAAAAATAGCATACCTAAGTAATTTTCCCCAGGCCAGATGAGCCATGTAATCCATCCAGGATGTTTGGAGTCAACCCCAGGATCTTTAGTATAATTGTTTTATTAACTTGTTAGCTGAGTGAGTAAATATTTATTACATGTACATTTTAGAATAACTGTTTGCTGATATTGATGTTTATTGATTTAATTATTAACTGCGTGCCTTAATGTAAGTACAGTATAAATATTGTTTTATGATTAACTGAGTGAGTTATTATAAGTAGTTTATAGAAATAATGCTGTCACATTCTGTGTTGTCGCTTTGCTGCCGCCTGTCTGCTTTCTGTTGCAGTGCATTGCTTACCCTAATTACTCATGCGAATCACCTGTGACCAATTACCTGGGCCTTTATCAGCTGCTGCCAGACCACAACCAGTTGCCAGTTATTCCTTTGCCAACCCTGCTTCCTGCACCTTCCTTCCCTGGCTCCCAACTGGTTGTTCTACTATTTGCCTTGTTACCATTGTGATTCCTAGTATCGTGTATTTTCCTGCTCTGTATGCCGTTTTTGCTACAGCTACCTTATTTATCGCGTGTGTCTTTCCTTCCTGCCTAGCAGTGTTTTTTGTTGTACTTTTTGGCCTTAGCCCTGAGCATCTTAGTTGTGTTTTTGTATTTTTGTTGTCTTTTTGTAAACTTATTTCCTACCGTAATAAACGGATAGTCTTTTTCACCAACGCAGTTTCCTTCTGCATTTTGGGTTCCAACACTTGGCTCACAGCCTATCGTGACAGAATAACTGGCCATTATGGAACCCGCAGATCTGGAACACCTGCGCTCCGCCCTGAATCATCAAGGACAGCTGGTGGGGAGCCACGACCAGTCTTTACGCGAGATGATGGACGCTATTACCGCGCTAGCCACCAGTGTTGGTTCGATTGACCAACGCCTAGAGCAAGCACTTACTGCCGGACCTCTAGTACCTCCTCCACCCTCCCCTGCTAATCCTCCGGTGAGTCCCGCAGCAATAGAGATGCTCCCACCTCCCGCTCGCGAACCAAACATTCCGCATCCTCCACACTTTTCGGGTGAGTCGATGTCATGTAGCCAATTCTTACACCAGTGTTCTTTAGTATTTGACCAACAGCCTTCGACCTACTCGACGGATGCAGCAAAAATAGCCTTTATTATGAGCTTGCTAACCGACCAAGCGGCTTCATGGGCAGTTGCCATAAGCACGGCTAAGCCCGCCGCACGTCTTTCGTACCTCTATTTTTTGTCAGAAATACGTAAAGTCTTTGATCATCCGATAAGGGGAAGTGAAGCAGGTGACCGCTTGCTGGACTTAAGGCAAAGGGGACGCTCTGTAGCTGCCTTCTCGGTGGAGTTCCGGGTCTTAGCGGCCGAGAGCGGATATGACGACACCGCATTACCCGGGATTTTTCGTAAGGCTTTGCATCCACGATTAAAGGATGAGCTAGGAGTGCGCGAGCGCTCCAAGACACTTGATGACTTAATTCATCTAACAATCCGCCTGGACAATCGCTTAAAGGGAGCGAGACCGCGAGTTCCACGAGGAGGACAAGCCAGCCGGAGTTCCAGTTTCCACGCACGCCAGAACTTACTCTACTCCACGGCGTGCTGACGTTCCATCCAGCTATGCTGGCTCCGACGCCGGAGAGGTGCCTATGCAACTAGGAGGACGCCGACTCACCGCCGCGGAAAGGGCTCGCCGGCGCCGCCTTCACCTCTGCCTCTACTGTGGGGAACCAGATCATCACATTGCTAGATGTCCATTACGTCCCCCTCGTCGCCCCACGCCCTGTTCGGACGGTGACCACAAGGAGCAGCGCCGTCTCATACACCCCGTCTCATACCATGGAGAAGAAGGGCAACCCGAGCTCAGACTGTGAGTATGTGGACACTTCTATGGATGATTGCTACGCTAAGCAGAGTCTCCAAATTAATGGAATTATATCTGGGGGGGGGAACTAAGCATTCCATTACTGCTCTAGTAGACTCTGGCGCGGACGACAGCTTTATTGACACTGACCTTGCTAAGAAATTAGGCCTAAGATTTGTCAGACTGCCAGCTCCTAAGGAGGTTTGTTCCCTTGATGGGAACCAACTCGCTGTCGTCACGCACCAAACTGAAGCAGTTGCGTTACAATTATCTGGTAACCACCATGAGGAAATCAGATTTTTTATTATTCCCTCACAAGACGCCCCAGTCGTCCTCGGCCTCACTTGGCTTAAACGTCACAACCCCACTATTGACTGGGTCAACAGCCGCATATCTAATTGGAGTTCATCATGCCATAACGTCTGTTTGCGCTCCGCCATGAGCAGTGTTTCCATTTGTGCTAAGTCCCTTGAAAAGATTGACCTCGGGAATGTGCCTAGCTGTTATCATGATCTTAGTGAGGTTTTTAGCAAGGACCAGGCTCAGTCCCTGCCCCCGCACCGCCCCTACGATTGCTCGATCAATCTAGTACACAACGCTGCGCTCCCTAATTCTCGTCTTTATAATATTTCCGGACCGGAGTTCTCTGCACTCCAAGAATACATTTCTTCATCCTTAGCAGCGGGACTTATTAGACCTTCCTCGTCTCCACTGGGAGCCGTTTTTTTCTTTGTCGAGAAAAAGGATAAATCTCTCCGCCCTTGTATCAACTACCGCGGCCTCAACGAGATTACCATCTGTAACAGCTACCCATTGCCACTCATGGACTCAGTGTTTGCCTCTTTACATAACGCAAAATTTTTTACCAAATTAGATCTTAGGAGTGCATATCATCTGGTTCCTATTAAGGATGGGGATAAGTGGAAAACTGCTTTCAATACTCCCATGGGACACTTCGAGTACTTGGTCATGCCATTTGGGTTAACTAACGCACCTGCCGTATTCCAGAATTTAATTAATGATGTGCTTAGCGACCTTATAAATAAGCATTGTTTCGTTTACCTTGACGACATTTTAATTTTTTCTCATAACCTACAGGAACATATTCAGCAAGTCCGCCAGATACTCCAACGCCTTCTGGAGAATAGACTTTACGTCAAGGCGGAGAAATGCGACTTTCATACCAGTTCTGTTTCATTCTTAGCCCACATTGGTCCCACATCGCACTCGATTTCATCACGGGGTTGCCGACTTCTCGAGGACATACGGTGATAGTTAATGTGGTTGACAGATTTTCCAAAATTACACACTTCATTGCTCTCTCCAGGCTGCCTTCGTCCATGGAAACTGCTCGGTTGCTGGTCAAGCACGTCTTTCACGGCATCCCTACCGACCTTGTATCTGACCGGGGGCCCCAATTCGCGTCCAAGGTCTGGAGATCCTTCTGCAGGACACTGGGGGCTTCCGTGAGCCTGTCTTCTGGTTACCACCCTCAGACCAACGGCCAGACTGAGCGGGCCAATCAAGACCTGGAGGCCGCTTTGAGATGTGTATGCCATCGCCACCCATCCGCCTGGTCCGCCCACCTCCCCTGGGTCGAGTACGCCCATAACTCACTTATATGCTCGGCCACTGGCATGTCCCCTTTCAAGGCCGCGTTTGGATACCAGCCGCCATTGTTTCCAGCCCAGGAAAAAGAAGCAGCAGTACCGTCGGTCCACCAATACATCCGCCGGGCCCACCGGATTTGGCGTGAGACGAGAGCTGCACTCTCACGCACTGCGGCCCGCAACCGCAGATTAGCGGACCGACACAGGACCCCGGCCCCGGACTATCAACCGGGCCAGGAGGTCTGGTTGTCCTCCAAGGACTTACCATTGGCCAACACCAACAGAAAGATGGCACCCAGATTCGTAGGACCATACACCATCCAGACCGTCATCAGCCCTTCCGCTGTCAAGCTCAAGCTCCCCGCTGCCCTCAAGATCCATCCTGTTTTTCATGTTTCTCGCCTCAAACCAGTATCCTCCAGTCCACTGTGTCCTCCTGCTGAGTCTCCACCTCCTCCGCGGATGATCGATGGCCTGCCAGCTTACACGGTGAAGGCCATTCTAGACTCGAGAAAGAGGGGTAGGGGGGCGCAATACCTGGTCGACTGGGAGGGATACGGACCTGAGGAGCGATCGTGGGTCTCCCGCTCCTGTATCCTTGACCCAACACTCATAAGCGACTTCCACTCTCTCCATCCAGACAAACCAGGTACGCCGCGAAGAGGCGACTTATGTGGGTACTGTCACATTCTGTGTTGTCGCTTTGCTGCCGCCTGTCTGCTTTCTGTTGCAGTGCATTGCTTACCCTAATTACTCATTCGAATCACCTGTGACCAATTACCTGGGCCTTTATCAGCTGCTGCCAGACCACAACCAGTTGCCAGTTATTCCTTTGCCAACCCTGCTTCCTGCACCTTCCTTCCCTGGCTCCCAACTGGTCGTTCTACTATTTGCCTTGTTACCATTGTGATTCCTAGTATCGTGTATTTTCCTGCTCTGTATGCCGTTTTTGCTACAGCTTCCTTATTTATCGCATGTGTCTTTCCTTCCTGCCTAGCAGTGTTTTTTGTTGTACTTTTTGGCCTTAGCCCTGAGCATCTTAGTTGTGTTTTTGTATTTTTGTTGTCTTTTTGTAAACTTATTTCCTACCGTAATAAACGGATAGTCTTTTTCACCAACGCAGTTTCCTTCTGCATTTTGGGTTCCAACACTTGGCTCACAGCCTATCGTGACAAATGCGTTATTAAACAATTAGCTGAGTAGATGGACAACTGTTTAAGTATGTCAAAGAATGTCAGCAGAAATAGTGGGAGCTCTTACATGGTGTACAATCAGCGAAGGCCAGCCGGGAAGAGCCGCCAGATATGGGAACAAAAACAAGTCAGTAGGCCTAGAGACAGACTGGGAAAGTATGTGCTATTTGTGCAAGAAAAGTGTCAACAAGTCAGCAAAAGCTACGACTATCACCTGCTGGCATCACACAACTTTGTCAAAGCATTTGGGAGAAAGTTATCTAGGGAGACACTGGCGCCTATTGTCTAAGGAAAACAATTATAAAAAGGCAGAGGGGACTAGCGATCAGAGCGTCTCTCGGTCCTTCTGGTCAGGAAGCCACAGGAGGACATTAAGGCCACACCTTGACGATTTAGCCAGCGCATGCCCGACGTGATCATTTTGATGGCATACGTTGAACTGTCAACGTTTTTTTCAAGTTTGGGCGTCTACATAGCTTATTCATAATGAGTTTGACGTATACATGACGTATTAGTAACTTTTATAGAACGTTTCTATAACTTATAGACAACGTATACCAACGAATGCGTAGCGTGTTGCTGGCGTTCACAACTTATGCCCAACACCAGTCTAACTTATGCAAACCGCACGGCAGCATGTGACCAACGATCACGTGCCATAGCCTATAAAACGGCTGCCACTTGATGACTCACCTCACTAGACATGGCAGTGTCAACATCACCATCATGCAGAAGAAAATTTCAAAGACCGTTGCCAAGAAGTACCAGCGCAGTGACGGAGGGATCTATTACTACCCACAGACTCCCACTCTCACTCTGATGGAGATGATGCAGGTGGTAACGCCTCTTCCTCTCCTGTTAGTTCCATTCCCCTAGAGTATTATTAAAGTATTGCACTGTGTAATAACACTTGAAGGAATACGTTTATTACCGTTCATTGCTGGGGTGTGGTGTCATTATGACGGATGATCATGTATTTCACGGCTGTCTTTTATTCTCATTTGTAAATAGTTCTATTTTTTCCAGCAAATGCTAACTTGGACAATAACATTCTGTATCTCTCCATTCTTTTTGAATGTAAATACTCCTATGCACATTATGTTGACGTGATCAATAATGCTTGAGTAAAACGTGCATTGTTTCTCTCGGCCAAAGAGCAAAAAAAAATAAAAAAATGTGAGTTCCATTCCCAGTGTCACAGTGCCCCTACTGGTCAAGCATGTAGCAGTATAAATAAGGAGTTCCTACAAAGGCATATCATAATGTACTGTACTGTATCTGCAAACACAACAGCCTCCATCTCCTCTCAGTCAATCCTTGCCAAGAAGACACAGTTTTGTCTCAAGGCTGGTGCTCTGCTGGGCGCTTGGACATTTGTCACCGCTGGTCAGCCCTCTTTGCCTCCCCCGGTCTGTCTGCGGACTCTGTCGGGTGTGGCGCTCCGGTGCGCGGATGGTGCGCCGTCGGCTCTGGTGGCATGTGGGTGGTCTGGCTCCTGATGGCTGGTGGGGTCCGGCTGCTGGTCTGCAGCTGGTCTCGCCTTCTCGGCTCTCGTGCTTGGCCTCCCTGCGGCTTGGGGGTGCAGTACTCCCACTCCCTTTCCGGGATTTGCTGCCCCGCAGGTGTCGGTTGCCGCTATGTGGTGGTTCACCTGGCCGCTTGCCCGTTTTCCCACCCGCTTGCTCATTTGCTGGCTTTCCCCCTCGCCAGCTCCTCTGTCTGCCTTGCTAGTAACGTCCCGCCATTGGGATGGGGTGGCCTGGGGTCTTCCTGCTCCCTGGTGGTCCGCGTTCTCCGCGCCTCGGGTTCTGGGTTGTGTGTCTGGGACCCCGGGGTCCCGTACTCTGCTGCGCCCTGGGTCCCCTTCAGGGGACGTGTGGCAGCAAGTTGCTGCTTCCGGCGTGGGCGGGCTTTTTTCCGATTGCAGGGGCGTCTCTGGACCTGCTGGTGCGTGGACCCCGGTGCCCGTTTGCTTTTGTGGGGTGTGATCTCTCGCTGGTCTCAGTTGGCTGTCCTCTGGCCTGCCGGCGCCCAGTTTCTGGTTGGGATTGCCTCTCTGCGGCCCCTTCGGTCTTCCCGGGGTGGGGGGAGTTCTCTCTGAGCTGGCTCTTGAGGGGCTGATCTTTGTGCCGCCTGCCCCTGTGGGCCTGGTTGCTTTCTGGCGGTGGGGGCTCGGCCTGGCTATTTGGGGCGGGGCTTTCTGGGTGGTGGAGGGGGGCCCCTCTCCTTTCATGCAATTTCAGTGACAATTACACGCTCACCCCCTCGCGCACCTTTATATATATGAAGACTTGCACACATACAGAGATACCTGTACACACGTACATATGCACACTCACAATAAATACGTACTTCCCCACATTACTCACTGACTTTTGTTGGTTTTATTACGGCGACGGTGATGTCGGCAATATTATTATAGTTTTTACAATGGTGTGCATTACAATTATTGTCATTCTGATCAGTATCATAGTTAATAATTTCATTACTAATATTATGTGTGACTGTTTCAATGCAGTATTGTCATTGTGGTTGTTGATATTATTTTGCCCCTTCCGTAAGGGTCTTTTCGTCGTCACAGACATTTGCTGATGTAGCCCTGTTTGTTACTGTTGTTGTTATTGTTGTCACAATTGTTGTTGCTGTTGTTGTCCTTGTCTCTGTCTTTTTTGTCTCTTATCCCCCCTTCCCTGTTTTTTTTTCTTCTTCTCTGTCCCCTCCTGCAAAAAAAAAAAAATGACTGTCTCAAAGGGCAATGAAATGTGGTTCATCCAGTATGCAGATTGGGGAGGGGGAAGAGTCATGTGTGAAACGACCCTGGAAACAGCATACCCCCGCAACCAGTGAGGATAAATGGCACAGTAGATGGATGAATGGAAGGTTCCTGACAAACACAGAAAATACTGCTGAAAACAACAAAATAAAATAAATAAATAGAAAATAAATACAAAGTAGGGCTGGGACCAAGGACCAAAACTCAAATCCTGATACACTGCTCCCTCGTTTAACGCGAGGGTTAGGTTCCCGTGTTAAGTGAAATCCGTATAGTGGAATTTGATTTTGATTTTTCTTTTCGTTTTCACGGTTTTTCGTTCATTATATATTTTTTTGTTTACACGATATGATTTTTCATTTACTATATATTTTTTTGTTTACAATGCATGTTTTTTTTTCTACAGGATATGTTTTTTGTTTATTATATATGTTTTTTTTTTTGTTTACAGGATATATTTTTCATTTACAGGATATGTTTTTTCGTTTATTATATATGTTTTAAGTTTGTAAAACCCCTCACCGCACACATTATACACTTTTCTCAGACAGGCATTAACATTTTCTCACATTTCTCTCGTTTAAACACTCTCAAAGTTCAAACCTTTGTAGATTTTTACAAAGTATAGATTTTTTAAAAGTACATATACATATAAATAAGTACACTACTGTATTATACAATGAAACCAAAGATCAAAACCTGTTTTAGGCCAAAACATTTATTTGAGAAATAAATATATAAACATCCCTCCATCCATTTTCTTCCGCTTAATCCAGGGTCGGGTATAAACGTTTTCCTATAAAAAGAAAAATATGATAGAAAAAAAATAAAATAATGATCAATCTACAAGGTTGGACACATAAGAAATTGTTAATAGTGACTCATGCGTATTTTACAGTTCCTCTGACCGTACGTCTTTGGCTTTTTTCCCTGAAGCCCTTGGTGCAGGTGTCTTTTTCCGAGTGAAGAACATAGTTATGGATGGTTGTTGGCGCTCTTTTTATATTCTTATAATATTCTTATAACAGACATGCCCCCTTCCATTATATTTGAGAACAGTAATGAATGAAACATCAGAGGGTCCCATTCTTGTGCATCTCGCTTAAGTTCATTGGCCATTCTCACCATGGTTGCCAACCGATCAAGTGTTAGTCCATCCTCCTCATCTTTATCAACACTTGTGTCCTCTTCTTCCTTTTCTCCCTCATCATCACTTAGTGGCTTCGTCATCACTGCCTGGTCTTCATCGGTCAGCGGGTGTGAGTGGGCATCAGTCAGGGCATTAATGTCACAGGAGTCATATCATTAATGTCATAAAGTCATATCGTCGACATTGTGAGTTTTGTCGGGGAGAAAGCTTGCAAACATACAGCACTAAAGAGCCACACTGCTAGCGATCGAGCAATTATATAAATTAGGCAGTCCCGACAGTCCCTTAGCCAATCGGGAGGCAGAACACAATGCGTGTTCCCCCTTCGTGAATCAGGACGCAGAACACAATGCGCGTTCATACGCTGTAAAAAAAACATGCTACACTGTAAGAAATTGCACACAAAAAAACCCTGTGTAACAACGAAAGTGAACCGCGTTGTATCGAGGGAACACTGTATATCTAAGTTCAATATCGATATACATTATATATGCCGATATTTTTTCCGCAAAGTGAGTTTAGACAGAGTCAAAGCAAAATATGCGTGCCAAATTGTTTTATTAAAATGCTTATCGTTTTTGCATAGATATTTGTATATTGTGATTTTTATATCTTTCTGTTGCTGTAACACCTAAATTTCCCCATTGTGAGATAAAGTATAATCTAATATATATCTGGTATAATCTCTGAACATGAGGATGTTTTTATAAAATTTTAAAGCTTCGTGCAAGATGCACATTAAAATAACTGCTAAAAAAGAGCAGGGCATTCTCTTTTTAAAATCAATATTGAGAAAGCAAAATATAACATTTTTATAACAAACCTTTAGCTATGCTCAAATCCTCAGCTAATAACAAAAGCAAACTAAATATGAAGGAGTGCCCGGTTTAAGAGGAAATTAAAAAATGTCAGCAACTCAGAAATAATTTAAATTGAAAAGTATTATTTTTAAGTAATCATTTGACACAAGCATGTCCTTATTTTGTGGCAGGAACACCAACCTGTCCATTGCATCAGGCCTAGCAATTGTCTGTCTGACTGCCTTGTACATTTATGGTAGAGCTTTCTGTGCTAAATAATTGCGACTGGGAAGCTCACTGGACATTATTTTCAGCAGGTTTTTAAAGCCGTTTTTTCCACTGTTGCAACGGGGACCATATATTTAGCAATGTGATAGAACACCGCTTTAGTACTAGCACACCACTTTATACTTTTCCTTTCATGAGGAACGCAACAGGAAAAAGAATCATGCAGTGAGCTTTGTGTTGTGGCAGAAGTTGTGCAGCTTCACACATTTCTCGTATTGGAGTTGGTGCCAAGTTTTAAGGTGGTGAAAAATATTTTTTTAAGCTCTGAATCCAAAGTACCTCCAATGGTAGCTGTTGCTTCATTTTTGTCAAAGGCTGAGCTGCCGGGCTTCTGCTCTGTCCCTCTTCCCTCCTCCTGCATGCGTGGAGGCGGGCAGGGCAGAAGCTCACACACAGTGTAGTGTAATGAGTGAGATAATAAGAGTTACAGCGCAAATCCAGTGTATATCAATATGAACGATGTGGTTGTTTTGATATTGTGCTTAAAAGAAATATCAATATATTTTATCATGTTCACTAACTCCGTCAACTAAGAAACGAAGATGCCGAAAGTCTGCAGCACTCAGCAAGCTTTGGACATGATCTTGAACCAAGTCAACCCTTGCCTGTATGACATTTTGCATATAAAGTATATGATATATGGTAAAAATAATTTTCTGTTGTGTTAACAAAAGTGGAACGGTCATTACTAATTGTAGCCTGTTGAACACACAGTGGTGTGATAAACATCAGTTCCTTTTCAGTAATTGAGTGGAGAGTAGAGAGTAATTACCTCATTTACAGAACAATGGTGACAAGATTGGCTGTTCACACCTAAATTAGGATGTTAGTTCAAAATTAATCTAGCCACTTGGCTGCCCTTTGGGCATGATAGTTAGAAAAGCCAAATGGCTGGGCTGTGGGACTTCTAGTGTTAACTTCAGCACCCCGTATTACAGTGGAGGAAACAACATGAACATCATTTTAATGTCAGGTTTATTTTAATGGAGACAGGATAACAACATCTGTCATGAAAATATTAAATAAAAGTTGTAGATGCATTTTTATTGATTCTCAGGCAAAGCATAATTTAGGCTGTATCCCAATTCCACCCCTTACCTATTATCTTGGGCCTAACCCCTATGTTTTGTGCATTCACAAGAATCAAGAGTTGTCCAGGGTCAGGCACCACACTTGAAATGAAGGAGTAGGAGAAATTTTCTCAGATTCACCACTCCTACTGACAAAAGAACAGAACGAAGACCAAAAGAAGCATATAAAACAAAGACCAAAAGAAGCATATAAATTTAAGTAATTAAGCATATTTATTGATTTTCATAGTAACACCACTCATGTTTTACTAGTAACTAGAAAAGCACGTGGAAAGCGCAGACATGCGCCAAGCGCCATAGTTAACCCCCGTATTACGACTCACACCAAAATAATAATCCTATAATCCTATTTTTAAAAACAATTTTATATCAGTGACAAACACACAACATATATACAAGCTACAAAGAACATATTTGCCTTACGGTACTTTTTTTCTCTTTATTTACTCAGACATAAAATGCACTATACATTTTTATTTGGGTTTTATACAATATCAATAAAATAATATTTGAATGAAATAGTACAATGTCAGGTAAGGAAAAGATTTGTCGCAAAATGTATTTATTTATTAATTTTTTTTCAATATTGGTACAGTGAAATTAAACAGATGACAGATTGAGCAGGAGCCTGGTTCGCATTGCCAGGAGTAAGTCAAACCTATTTCTGGTGAACGTTGGCCTCCGCCAAGGCTGCCCTTTGTCACCGATTCTGTTCATAATTTTCATGGACAGAATTTCTAGGTGCAGCCAAGGTGTCGAGGGAGTCCAGTTCGGGGGCCTCATCTCTAATATTTGCAGACGATGTGGTCCTGATGGCCTCATCGGGCTGTGACCTGCAGCGTTTACTGGGACGGTTTGCATCTGAGTGTGAAGCTTCTGGGATGAGACTCAGCACCTCCAAATCTGAGGCCATGGTTCTCAGTCAGAAAAGGGTGGATTGCTCCCTCCGGGTTGGGAATGAGGTCCTGCCCCAGGTGGAGGAGTTCAAGTATCTCGGGGTCTTGTTCACAAATGAGGGAAGGTTGGAGCGTGAGGTTGATAGGCGGATTGGCGCAGCATCTGCAGTAATGCGGTCGCTGTACCGTACCGTCGTGGTGAAAAGAGAGATGAGCCGGAAGGCAAAGCTCTGAATTTACCGTTCGATCTATGTTCCCACCCTCACCTATGGTCATGAGCTTTGGGTCGTGACCGAAAGAACGAGATCGCGGATACAAGCGGCTGAAATGAGTTTTCTTCGTAGGGTAGAGGGACTCACCCTAAGAGATAGGGTGAGGAGCTCGGTTATCCGGGAGGAGCTCAGAGTAGAGCAGCTGCTCATTCACATCGAGAGGAGTCAGCTGAGGTGGCTCGGGCATCTAGTCCGGATGCCTCCCGGACGCCTCACTGGTGAGGTGTTTCGGGCATGCCCAGCTGGGGTAAGGGAAGACCTAGGACACGCTGGAGGGATTATGTCTCACAGCTGGCTTGGGAACGCCTTGGTGTCCTCCCGGTGGAGCTGTAGAAGGTGGTCGGGGACCGGAAAGTCTGGGCTTCCCTACTAAGACTGCTGCCCCCGCGACCCGGACCCAGATAAGCAGAGGAAAATGGAATGGAATGGAATGACAGATTGAATATTGCCTGCTAAGGATCTCAACAGCATCTCTAACTTGTCATGGACAGAGGTCGGTAGATGGTGAATATGTTGATCATTGCTGAAAGAGTCTTCACACCAACTGTGATATACTCCAGGCCTAAAATATCCAGTTTTAGTTTCTGGGTCAACATACCTTTCTTGGCAACGGTCATGACACCACCTCCACGTCAGAGTGCAGCCAGTCTATCTTCTCTGAAGATTTTAGAGTCTGGGAGGAATGAGACCACCTATTGCTGCTGTTTTAAGAAAGTTTCAGAAAAGCAGAAGATATCAGCGTTTTGAGAAGTACCATCTGTTTTCAAGTGCTCTTCATGTTCCAAGTATGAACTTATGTTCAGAAATCTAATTTTCAGCTGTCCATCAGGAGGACTCAGACCAGTGGATATGGCTGCTGCTTTCTGTTGAAGCCCGTCCATCTCTTGCACAACTGCTGGATTAACCCCGATGGAGGTGGCATCAAAACCCAACAAGTACAGACCATTCAAGTTTCTTACACGTCTCAGGGCAACATATGCCTGGCCTGGCATGAAAGAACCCTTGCCTTCTATAGACACAACTATCTTGTCCATGGTTTGTCCTGAACCTTGTAGATAGTACATCCCCATGCCAACGACAGTGGAAACTGGGAACGCTTTGCTTGTACAGTCCGCCTTCCCCTGCCTGCAAAAAACTGAGCGTCCTGCTTTTTGATGGGCCCCTGGGTAGGTCCTCTTATGTTGAATGTCAGCACCTGTTTACCGACCCTTTCACTGTCAAATTTGACAAATATTGGATAGACATCACTTCCACTGTTGTCAATTCTTACTACAGTGTCACAAACTCAATTTGGAAGGCCGTCAGAAACAGCAATGTTAACAGTGACCATGTCTCTGGCGCTGCTCGGTATGCAGTCTGTTTTGGTAATGACTCGGGTCTTGAGCAAGGTAATGTCATCCTGTATGCAGGTTGCTGTACTGACCCTCGTCAAAACCTATGCAAAATGCAGGTTATCCTTTTGGCGCATGCTTTCGGTGAGCCCCATTAGTCTGACATTTTCCTCTCACAGAGATCCATGGAGGCGGCGTTGCTGCCTGAAGGGAGGCCAAAGACATGATTTTGACTTACAGGCTGAAGCTGGTAGGTCCCCAACAGCCAAAACGCTCACTCCTCCAAAAACGGGAATCCTGGTCAGATGTCCCACATACTGTATGTTGGCAATGGATATGGTAGAGGAGATTAGCCCTGACCATGGAAACTTCATCTATGATGAGGAGCTTAAGCTTAACCAGACGTGATCGAAGAGTGTTCAGCTTCTCACTGCCCGCTGGTTGGTACCTCTTTTGATTCTTGGGTCCGCAGCTAAAGCCAAGTGATGAATGCAGTGTCAGGCTCTCTATACCAAATGCAGCTGTCGCAGTGAAAGCAGTGAGCAAAACTGTAAGCTCATCTGGCTCAAAATGTCCAGATACAGGTCTGATAAGTTTTATGGTTACATAGTGTACCAGCTCGATGATGTGGCTCTCCCGAACTCCTCCAGGCCTACTGAAAAAAAACATTGTACTGTGGCACATGTTGGTCATGTTTCAAGGCTAATATTGTGTCTTTGCACCACTTTCTATGAAACATAACTTCCAGCTGGTTGCTGTTGACCTTATCATATCTCCGTGCTGCTGAGAACTCATCAGAAACTGTTGAGCTCAACTGTGAAGCGCGCATAAAGTTCAGAGCGATTGCTTGATGATGCTTCAGGTGCCAGGTTAACATTTTGAAGTTGGTCTTCTTGAGGGAGGACCCGTTCCTGCACCATTCCTTCAGCTTCTTTTTAGCCTGTATGAACTTTATGTTGGGGGCTACATTACCCCAGGCATCTTCTGGAGGACCCATTCTTTGCAAGTCATCATAGTCTCTGTCCAGCTGATCAGCATTGACGCTGAACATGGCTTCATTAGTTTGTGCAGTGTCCTAGACACTATCATAGTGTTCTTCATGGAGAAGTTGCCTTTCAGAATCGCCACTTCATCTCTCCATGGGAAGTTCAGCAGGTTCCTGTATCGGTCTTCACCTTCCTTTTGCTCCTTGTGGAACCTTATGACGCAGTGCCGCTTAGGTTTTTTGTTACTCCCAGGCCGTTGCAAAGTGATGGCTCTCTGGTGGTGGTGGCTCACCCTGGCTGTGTGGGGTGGTAGAAGGCAATCCACTACAACTTCTATGACCACCACATACCCGGAAGATGATGACGTCACAGACACAGACTGAATTTCTTTTTCATCTTTATCATTAAAAGTACTTGAAAACACATCCATATAAAGCCTGCTGTGCTTAAATCCAATGCTTTATTTCCGAGTATCGATTCAATCAATTGATCTCAATTATCTTTTTAAACGATGTTAGATCGATATATGCCGTCCAGAATGGAAACTTGGTAAACACACATCGATGTAGTTAGATCGTAGGAATATAAACCGATGCATCGATCAATTGAATTAATCATTACGCCCCAGTGATAAGGTTTATACCAAGGACTGTAGCGTTAACAACAGGACTGCCGACCTGGTATCCACCTCTGTAGCATGCCCTGTGCAGGTTTGGCCGCCATAATGGTGAGCAGAATCCAGAAACAGTGCATTGTAAACATGTCCTCGGCACACTGCTCAGCCATTAATTGCTCTAAAAGATTGTCCAAAAGACCAAATTTGTCATTTTTCAAGTTCCCCAAAAACAAAGACATTTATGTGTCACACACATCTTGTAGATTTATAACACTGGTTGCTGTAAAGAAACAGGACATTGGACAAGACTTAAATTGGATATTGTGTGGGACTCCCACACAATATGTCTTTAAGCTAATTTGTTTCTCTGGGTTATTAGTTGAATTAATGACAAGTCCGTGATTATGATTTAGATTGTAGTCTATTAAATGTATTAACAATGTCATTACTAAAATAAATGTTGCATTATATAACAATAAAATAATGTACAAATGTATGCACTTACTTTATGGTAGGAAACATTTATTATGAACAATTTAATTTTCTCATCTGCCTATGTCACAGCCAGCAAGCGGTGAAGTATGATGACGTAAAGAGAACCAAGTGGCGTCCCATTTCTTAGTGGCTTCTTCCCCTAGGCCCTCACTTTTAAGGGGTAGGGTTAAGGGTGAGATTAAGGGGAAGAGCTAACAGGTGGAATTGGGATTCCTTAGTATTTGAGTATTTGAGAAACTCTTGTTGGTCTCCAAGGGTAAGTCATAAGTCATCATTTTAACTACAACAAAGCATGCGGAATCCACTCATTCCACAGCTACAAACTCTTCTGGGTTACTCATCTTGCAGATTGTCATGTTTTGGTGTTGATATAAAATGCTGTAGCTTTTGCTCGAACGTTGAGAGAATGATGAAGAGGTGCTCAATAACCAATCACTTTATTGAAATGGACAACTGCGCCAAAAAAACATAGGTGTATATCTGGAGCTGTCTCCCCATCTCTTTTCCTGGCTCATCCAATCAGCAGTCAGGATACATTCATGGCCCTGGGGAAAAGTAGACATTTCAAGCAGGAATGAACTGACACGAAAACTGATATTTTCAAAAATACACATTTCCCCCACTCCATCTCATGACCTAAAGTAGGCTTTGAGTTGGCCCCCTGTGCCATTGAGTTTGACACCCCTGCATTAAGGTGAAGTGTGTTACTAATTGTTTTCTTGGTGACTGTGGTTCACAATGTTTGTCTCATGAGATGAGATTTTGCATGGCACTACAGAGAGAGGGCGATTGACTGTTTCTTTTTTTACAGTCTTTTGTGAATTATCATGCCAACAGTAGTCACTTTCTCACCAAGCTTCTCTGCTGAAGGGACAGAACTATTTTTTGTGCATCTTGGACACATAATCAGTCTGTGGGGGTCAAAATTATTTCTGGTTTATATGAGATCAAATATATATTCTAAACTCAGTCAAGTAAAAAATTATTTCATAACATTTACTTTATGTTTCTTTTCTACATTTTTGTTGATATTCTGTCTCCCTGTGTTAAAATAAACCTACCATAAAAATTCTAGACTGTTCATGTCTATTATAAACATGTAATATTTCCTGTATAATTATTCACCCACTTTATATGCTGTGTTATTCTTTGGTCATCAACCAAGGGTCATTAGCATAGCTTATGGTCAAACACAAGGTACATGTATGTATTTTCAGAGGGAATCTTGATGTTCTGGAAGAGAAGTCAGGGTGAGGGGGGAATATTCAACTGTTGTGACATCCCTGTACATTTTGAGGTTCAATGTCTTCCTCAAGGGCATCCTGGCAGAACCAAACTTTACAGTAACCGCCAATATTTTTCCACAAACCCTAATGCCAGTGTAAATGCAAGTTTCTTACAGACTGAGGTGAATGGTAAATTACTAGGTCTTCAAGATGGCACTACAAAAAAGCCGTCCACCCTGGTCATCCTTGACCCATATTTCATGAACCCCCTACATTTTTGTGGACATCCTAATTGGATATATCTGTGGGGCATGGGGAAGATGCTGATACATACCAGTGCAATGACAGAACAGATTTCAACCTCTGCTTCCATCACTCCCTCTGGCAAATCTCTGCTCCCCCAGTAGGACCAACTATTACTTAGTCTGCTTTACTGAGGCAAAGACGTAAAACATGCAATGTGCACACTTCAGGCTTTCACTTACAATCAACCAAAGAGATGAAATCAAATCAAAAAAACCTAGGCCAGTGTAACTCACTTTTGCATGAACAAATCAGAGCAGTTTTCCTCCTCCAATCTTGTTTACACGTCATCCCAGAATAACTGGAATTATTCTCTATAATCTCTTTCTCTCTCTCTCTCTCTCTCTCTCTATCTCTCTCTCTCTCTCTCTCTCTCTCTATATATATATATATATATATATATATATACGTATCCATAAGGGCTGTCAATCATAATCATTAACATATTTGAGAACAAAGATGGGAGAATGTTGACAGTGCAAAAGATGTGGATGAAGCATATGATCACTTTATAACCACTTACATGGAGGTCTATGATAATAACTGTCACCGGCAAGAAATGTCCAAGAAGCAAAAGAAAAACAACCAGCCATGGATGACAAAAGGACTAACAAACGCCTGTATGAAGAAGAATACATTATACAGGAAATTTACCATTCAACAAACTAAAGAAGCAGAAAAAAATATAAGACACATAAAAATAAGTTGACAACAATCTTGAGAGTGTGTAAAAAGGAACATTATAGTCAATTACTACATAAGAATAAAAATAACATTAGAGCAATTTGGGGCATTTGAAATAGTATTATAAGGAGCAGCACTAAGAGGGAAGACTACCATCCTTATTTTATGGTTGGAAACATTAATAAGTCTGATATGACTGAGGTAGTTGCAATGTTTAACAATTATTTAGTAAATATTGGACCAAAACTGGAAGAAGAAATTCCAAAATTCTGGACAATGGAGGAAAGGAATGAAACCATCGATAGGAATCCTAATTCTAAGTCCATGTTTCTCACTGAAGTAACTAAAAAGGAAATCACTGACACAACATCAGCTGATTGTAATGGAATTTAAATAGAAACAATGAAAAGGGTTAACAATTACATCGTATAACCGTTAACATATTAGTAACTTATCATTTCAGACTGGAAATTTTCCGAACAAAATGAAAATAGCTAAAGTAGTTTCAATCTTAAAAAATGGACATAAACATCAATTTACAAATTACAGACCAATTTCCTTATAAATTATCAAGAAGCTACTAACAGGTTGGACAAATTTATTAGTAAGAATGAATTACTCGCAGGTAGTCAATACGGATACAGAGCTAACATTTCAACTTCTATGGCACTGATTGAAACCACGGAGGTAATTACTAACGCTATAGACCACAGAAAGTGTGCAGCTGCAGTATTTATGGATCTCACAAAAGCCTTTGATACAATTAATCACGACATCCTAATAACAAAATTAAAAAGGTATTTTGTATCTTAAGCAACCGTTGTTGTCGGTTCTGTATTTTACATCCCTTATGCATATGCTAAACACCAAACGTAACAGGATTGTTATTAAAAAGTCAAAATGGTCGTGAAAGAAACTGGGATGCTTTGTCAATTCTCTCGGGTGCCAACAATCAGGATCAAATTGGATCTTCCTCTTTGCCATCACGTCTACACATTCTTACAGAAATTGCCGCTTCTTCTCTAACAGAATGACAAAATAAAATCCCACAAATAACTCAAGCGAAAAAGCAAACTATTCAATCCTTTAGATGCTTACTAAGCTGCTTGTTTGACTTTTGACTTTTTTTCCTAGAAAATTTAGCTTGAAGGGATTTGACTTTGGAGCTTCCACCTCATGCTGAATATTAGATTATAGTCAAATAAGGAGGTTAGTGTGCTCAGTAGCTGAAAGAATAGAAGCCATGTGACACATTATGAGGTTTGCTGGCTGTTTATTTCTGTGCGTGAGAAAGAGAGAGACAGAGAGTAAGTACAGCAGATTGATCTAAGGAAAGATTTCTGTCCATCACTCATGTCTCCTTCTGATGCTGGTATATGGCTCTCTTAAACACATGCACTGCACTGTGAACCTCAGCACTTTTCAGATTGGCCATCCTCTCGCCGATACATCACCTCACTCCGAGAGCATCCCTTAGACCCCACAAGTTATAGAGCTGACACACGCACGCGCACACACACACACGCAAACACATTTGCTGGTCACTGCTCACATTTCATCACTCCAGCGATGGAAGTATCTATGCGGTAACACACGCACAGCATCATAGTTGTTATGCTATCCATCAACCAAGCTAACGGCGCTTCTAAATTCCTTCTCTACGGCCACTGAAGATATAGTGGCAGACATGTGTGTCTCAGTATTTATCATCTCCAGTGGCCAGCATATCACAGGACCCCTGAAGTCCAGGTGTTTGTTGTGTGTGTGTGTGTGTGTGTGTGTGTGTGTGTGTGTGCATCAAAAATATCTACCCAAAACAGATGTTTTGACACTCATAAGTGGTTCCCAAAGGCTCTTTTTTTTCTAATCCACAATATTTTTTTCTCCAATTGGAACACACACACTGGATGAGGGAGTTATTAAAGTGAAGCAGCTCAGGAGCGGCTTGACGATGAATGTAATGAAAGGCTCAGCTCAGGTTGCAGGTGCTGCAGCTTGTGTTTTACCCATTGAGAGCGGTGTCACTGAACCACAGTTGAGCTTCTGTGAGACTCTCACATATGTATATGTATATATATATATATATATATATATATATATATATATATATAAACTCTTCCCTCACCCACCCCCCATCTCCTCTTGTAGGGTTGGTGGCTGTTCATATCAAGCTCTGGCCCTATACCAGAGGCCTGAGAGCTTGAGGGTCCTGCGCAGTATCTTAGCTGTTCCTAGGACTGCACTTTTCAGGACAGAGATGTCTGATGTTTCTCCAGGTATCTGCTGGAGCCACTTCTCCAGTGTGGGGGACACGGCCCCCAGTGCTCCTATGACCACGGGCACCACTGTGGCATTCACGTTCTAGGGTCTCTCCAGCTCTTCCTTGGTATTTCTCTAGTTTCTCGTGTTCCTTTTTCCTGATATTGCCATCATTGGGGATGGCAACATCGATCAACAATGGCTGTCCTCTGCTATAAATATATATGTGAGAGGTAGCAGGATCGACGCCTGCATTCTCCACCAAGCGGCTGGATAGCTCAGTTGGTCCGTCTTTCACCTGGGGGGCCTGGGGTTCGAATCCAGCTGGGTACAATGAGGAATGTACAATAGGGCATAATAACATCTTCCAGTTGGGTCCTTAGGCGAGACCCGTAAGCGCTACCGCCTAACTACCTCATATGATGAGTGGTACAGAACAGAGACATACCGGCTCAGACGTCGCCTGGGTCAATAAGGTCTGCGTCAGGTGCTGAGGAACCAGGGCATTATGGCGAGAAATGGGCTACTGGAACACGAAACAGCGGGCAATGGACACAATGCTACTGTTGTAATACTACTACTCTAGTAACCCTAATGAGCGGGGCTACATGAAGAGAATGTGGGACATATGGATGCTTCGATACCCACAGTCTACATTGACACCAAAACAGCTAGTAGCTCAGTGTTCCAACATGCACAAACGGCAACTGCTATCACAGCTAGAGATTGAGGAGGTACAACACGTTAATGCTACGGCAAGGGGGAGCCAGGACGATAGGTCAGAAGGGGGAGTTAACATCAACGCCCCCCCCAGAGATTGGGTACCAAGCCCCAGTGACAGACAAGCTGAATGAGAGAGTAACTGAGATCATGGCTAAGATAAGAGCCTGTCAACCCCGACACCGACTAGCGAGAATGAGTGAAGTACCACCAGAAAGTCCTAGCTGATGTGAATGCAGCAATAAGAACGATCCCTACTGCGACAATCACTGAAACCAATCTGATATACAGTACAGCAACAGTGATCCTGGAGATGCTTGGTAAGCATAGTGATAACATGAAGGTCAAGAAGGAGGCACCATGGTGGAGAAGGTTGGAAGCCAAAATCAAGGCAACACGGATGGAAGTAAGCCAATTGCCAGAACTCCAGAATGGTCAACCAGAAAAGCGATACCCAAGAGGTACAGTCAGATGCCCATACCTGAGGCTCTGGAAACTGCCAAACAAAGACTCCAAGCCTTGGCTGCAAGACTGAGGAGATACACAAGAGAAGTAGAAGCCAGGAAAATAAACCGGCCACTAACCCAGCTAAAGTGTACCACAAGAACTAACCCAACTAACCCAAAGGCTGGAAACTGAACAATACTGGAAAGGCATATGGGAGAGGGAAGCATCACATAACAGTGAAGCACAGTGGTTAAATGATCTAAGAGCAGACCTCCCTGATCAAAGTCCAGTAACCCTCACAGTGGCAGACATCCTACAAAGAATCTCAGGTATGAAGAACTGAACAACAACTGGCCCAGACATGATTCACACCTACTGGTTAAAGAAGCTAACTTCACTCCATGAGCGCCTAGCAGCACGAATGAACCAACTGCTGAGGGATGGGACCCACCCTTAATGGCTGACCAAGGGGCGAATAGTACTGATTCTGAAAGACCCCCAGAAGAGACCAGTCCGATCCAACTATCAGCCGATAACCTGTCACTCCACATCATGGAAGCTCCTGTCGGGCATCATAGCAGCTAAGATAAGTGGGCACATGTATACATACATGACAGAAACACAGAAAGGCATTGGTAAAAACACCAGAGGGGCCAAACACCAACTACTAGTTAACAGAACTGTTGCAAACTCAATGAGGCGTGGGCAGACCACCCTTGAGGCCAACTTTGAGCCAATTGTGCAAGTCTCCATCAAATGCGGTATATACCAAGGAGATGCTCTGTCCCCGCTGCTGTTCTCCATAGGCCTGAACCCCCTCAGCCAATTAATCAACAAGACTGGCTATGGATACCGACTTAAGAATGGGGCCACCGTCAGTCACCTCCTCTACATGCATGACATCAAGCTGTACGCTAAGAGCGAGCGAAACATTGACTCACTGATCCACACCACCAGGATCTACAGCGGGGACATTGGAATGTCATTCGGACTGGAGAAATGTGGCCGAATGGTAACAAAGAGAGGGAAGGTAGTCCATACAGAGGACGTTGCACTCCCAGAGGGCACAATAGTAGATGTTGAGGAGAGCTACAAATACCTTAGCATACCACAGGCAAATGGTAACCATGAAGAGGCCAGAAGGAAAGCTGCAACGGTCAAGTATCTGCAACGTGTAAGCAAGCCACAGGAAAAGAGTGGAGCTTCGTGAGAAACAATGCAAGGTAGTAGAAGTTAAGAGGGAAAAAGATGCTTGCAAAGCCAAATGGCACTGCCCCTGTGTGGGAATATTAATGAGCAAGGTGAACCCATCAACACGAACGAGCCAGTATGCCAAATTTATTCCAAAGTGGTAGCAACCTTAAACATATCCACCAGAACTCATTTTCCCATGTGGGGAAAAAAGCTACACATCCTGACAGTCGGCGCTCACTGAGACGCTTGTTTGGCAAAGTGAATACAAACAGAAGAGTTCAAACTTGTGTGTGTTCACAGAAAGTCAGAAGAAATGCAGTGTATATATAAATACAGTTGAAAAGCCATGAGTTGAAATATGTCCCAAACGGCAATTCCATAACTTTACAGAGTGATAGAGGACATATTAAAGGAAATATTGCTTTATTATGTTATTTTTATTATTTATTATATGCTATATAACATTAGTGTTTTTTTTGGTGTCCATAAATGTTTACAATATCGTTTACCATCAGTTTGTGGGACAATAACCATTTCAAAACGCACCTGCATTCTTGTGAGACACGTTTAAATAAATTGTTTGTAAATTGCTTGTACTTTTCTTAAAATTAATGTTAACATTTTGTCTTGTCTCATTCTCTTGGACCCAATCTCGTGCATTCTCTTCTCGTGGGTTGGGTGTCTCGTGACACCCCTAATGTACAGTGGAACCTTGATTAGGACGTTTTTTAGTTAACGTCTAAAATTTATGCCAAAATGTTGCCTCCGGTTAGGATCCCAAGATGCAGAGAAGTGTAACAAAAATTTACTACACATCCACACAAAAAATACAAAGAGAACAAAAAGTACAGAAATGTAAAATGTACAACACAAATCCTCCGGGTGCTCGGGTGCTGGTCAAAGGCGAGCGAGCATTGGTGTAGGAATTGCTCGCATGAAACCGATTCCCCCGAAAAACGTGGTGGATGGCGAATGTTAGGCTCCCGGTGTGACAGATTGCAGAGAGAATGTGTCTGTAGCGGGCTAGCGGCGGCTATGCTAAGCGGTGGAGCTGCTTCCTCTAGAAGTCCTGGAGTGAAAGTTCGCTCTAAATGCTGATCAAGCGCAGCCACATGGGTGAATGATCTCCCGAAGGGACTTGTCGTGGCTACCCACCAATTGTCCCTGGTGTGCCAACGCGGACGGGAAATGCTCTAGCACCGTGGGATCCACCATGGCCAGATTGCACTGTCACGGGCGGCATGAAGCCAGTAATTAGGATCCCAAGATGCAGAGAAGAGACAATAGTCCATGTAACAAAAATTTATTACAAGTCCACACAAAAAATACGAAGAGAACAAAAAGTACAAAAATGCAAAAAGTACAACACAAATCCTCCAGGCCTAGCCACAGGAAAAATACAAAAAACAAAATGACTAAACTAATGATGCTGCTAAACACGGAAGTCGCAGGAATACAAAAGGTTATGCTAACAAAAGACACTGCTGAAAACGGAAACAGGACAAAAACTAACAAGAACACAAATCGCTGTTGAAAACCAAGCAGGATATAACAAGCAAAGTTCAAACCAAAAAGCCACTGCTGCAGACCAGCAAGCAGGGAATACAAGTACAGTACTTACAAAAATAGGAAGGGAAGACCAGAGCGCTATGGAACAGGTAAATAAATAATGCTGGGAGAGCAGGAATCAGGCGAGCATGGGAAGACAATCTGGCAACAAGTAGGTAACACAGAAGGTTATAAGTAGTCCAGATGAGCAACTGCAAGTGCGACATGAGCTCCTCCCACGTGAATCGGCAGTGTGCTGCAACAAATGACAGAGGGCAGCAAAGAAGCACTACAGCTCATGACAGTATCCCCCCCTCTTATAAGGCGCCCCTTGGCGGCCTACCTGGTTTGTCAGGCTGGAGTGAGTGGAAGTCACGAATAAGGGGTCGAGGATACAAGAGTGGGCTACCTAGGAGCGTTCCTCTGGTCCGTATCCCTCCCAGTCGACCAGGTACAGAACCTCCCCTACCCCTTCTCCTTGAATTTAAAATAGCTCTCATTGTATATGCTGGCAGACCATCGATCATATGCGGCAGAGGCGACGCTTCGGCCAGAGGGCACAGTGGACTAGTGGCTATAGGCTACAGGAGGGACACGTGAAAAACTGGATCGAACTTGAGAGATGGCGGCAGCTTGAACCTGACGGAGGATGTGTTGATGACGGAGTCAGTGATATATGGACCCACAAACCTGAGTGCCAGCTTCTTACTAATTCCTGCTAATGGTAAGTCACAAGATGAAAGCCATAACTCCTGGCCCGGCTGACACACTTGTGCAGGGATCCGGTGGCGATCAGCCAACTGTTGATTGCGTGCAGCAGTCTGGGATAGCGCAGCTTGCGTCTCCTTCCACACCCTTTGAGCCTGCCGTAGATGCGAGTGGACCGATGGCGCTGTAACATCCGCATCCTGGGAGGGAAAAAGTGGAGGTTGACATCTGAACGCTGCGTTGAATGGAGACATACCTGTAGCTGAGGAGGTGAGTGAGTTGTGGGCATACTCCACCCAAAGGAGGTAGGAGGCCCACGAGGAGGGCTGCCGGTGGCAGACACAATGAAGATCGGCTTCCGCTTTCTGCAACACCATGCAGAAAGACTTCAAGACTCGTGAGGCAAATTGGGGTCCCCTGTCCAAGTCCACTGGATGCCGTGAAGGCGAAAAACGTGTCTGACAAGCAGTCTCTAATGTTGAAGGTAATTTGGCTAAAGCGATGAAATGTGCCATCTTAGAGAATCTGTGCACTACATTGAGGATGATGGCCTTTCCTTGAGCAGGTGGTAGTCCAGTTATAAAGTCCAGGGCGGTGCGAGACCACGGGCGGATGGAGAAAGAGACCGGCCAGCGGGCGATGAGAGGACTTGTTCCTGCCACAGACAAGGCGGGCCGCAACAAACTCTTTGGTGTCTGCTTATATGGAAGGGCCACCAGAACATCTGGGTCACCACGAATTGGGTACGTTGGACTCTAGAGTGGCAGGCCACTTTGGATGTGTGGCCCCACTGCAGCACCTCTGTCCTGAGTTCTGGTGGCACAAACAACTTGTCCTCTGGGCACCCCTCGGGCAGCTCCATCCCAACTGCTGCCTCGGTAACCTTCCTCTCTACCTCCCATTGCAGAGCCCCCAGGACCCGGGCTACAGGTATGATTGTCTCTGGAGAGCCTTCCTCCCCAGCCCGGACAGTCTGGAAAAGACGTTGTGTTTAGTATTCCTGGAGCCAGGTCTGTAGGTTATGGAAAAGTTGAACGGTGTTAGAAAGAGTGTCCAGCGAGCTTGGAGGGAGTTCTCTGGGCTCTGCGTATGTAAGCCAGGTTCTTATGGTCCTTTACCACTACAAACGGCAGGGTCGCGCCCTCCAGCCAATGTCTCCACTCCCACGGCGCAAGAACGATGGCCAGCAGCTCCCTGTTCCCCACGTCATTGTTACCCTCAGCTGTCGTAAGGTGACGCAAGAAGAATGCACATGGGTGGAGCTTCTGGTCGACTGGGGATCGCTGGGATAGGACTGCACCCACTCCTGTATCCGACGCGTCCACCTCCACAAAAAAACGGTAAAGAAGGATCAGGATGGGTGAGAACGGGCGCAAAAGTAAATAATGCTTTAAGTTTGGTAAACGGCACCTCAGCTTCTGGGGACCAAACGAAGGGTAACTTGGTAGATGTAAGCCTTGTCAGAAGTTTCGCCTTGCTACTGTAATTGAGAATAAACCTTCTGTAGAAATTTGCAAACCCCAGGAACCTCTGCAAGTGCTTCCTTGATGTTGGAGAAGGCCATTTGACCACCACCTGGATCTTGGCGGGATTGGCTCTTAGTTTGCCCTTCTCCACAGTATACCCCAGAAAAGAGAGGAAGGTGAATGGATCTCCCATTTCTCTGCTTTGACGAAAAGGTGGTTCTCCAAAAGCCGTTGAAGTACCTGCCGCACATGATGAACATGTTCCTGAAAAGAGTTAGAAAAAATGAGTATATCGTCAAGGTACACAAAGCAAATCTGATTCAGCATACGTATCTCTTAGGACATCATTGATAAGATTTTGAAAAACTGCTGGAGCATTTGGCATTAATAAATATTCTAAGTGTCCCATCGAGGTATTAAACGCGGTCTTCCACTCGTCCCCCTCCTTTATGCGAACCAGGTTATAAGCATTACACCACTACTGCAGACAGCAAGCAAGCAGGGAATAAAAGTACATACAAAAATAGGAAGAGAAGACCGGAGAGCTATGGAACAGGTAAGTAAATAATGCTTGGAGAGCAGGAATCAGGCGAGCATGGGAAGAAAAACTGGCAACAGGCACACAGAAGGGTATAAGTAGTCGAGGTGAGTAAATGATTGCAGGTGTGTCATGAGCTCCTCCCATGTGAGTCGGCAGTGTGCTGCAACAAATGACAGACAGAGGGCAGCAAAGCAGCACCACAGCTCATGACACTATGGACACAACAGTAATGTGTGTTATTATTATGTTATAAGGAATGTGCTTGTTGTGAGATAATTTGAACCTGCAATAAAAGTTGCTTGTTCAAGTCTGGTTTTTCGGTGGTGATCTCACCAAACAATTACTGATACATAGTGACCAATGTAGAATATTACATTCACAAGTTGTAGTCTTAATGGCTTATACCTAGGTTCCACTGTACGTTTAACAGTGGTAAATGTATGCTGTACATTTCACCTGCATTATCATATATTGATAAATTACAGTAAATTCAGCTGTATAAGCCACACCGGACTATAGAGTGCACATGTCCACATCATAAATTGGCATATTGTGACACACACAAGTCCATGAGGACCAGGTAGCTCTGTATTTTACAGGAGCCAATCATGAGCTATGAAAAAAACTCACAACGAGCTTGTCAACCCAGATTGTAGGAGGTCATTTCTCAATATAACACTCATGGTGTCATCTTACAAAGAACACTAAACCCACAATATTTAAACGAAGTTTAGTTCTGAAGTAAAGTAGATGTCACAAGATTAGGACTTAGCTATAATTTAGCCGCACCATTGTATAAGCCGCAGGGTTCGAAGTTTAAGAAAAAAGTAGCGGTTTATATACTGGAAATTACAGTATGACTGACTTATGCTGAATAAGAGGTTTTCTGAGGAAGTTTTTTTTATTTGCACAAATTTGCAGGACCGCAAATTTGACTGTTCAGGATCCACTGTATGGTTCAACACTTTCGGAGCAAACTTCCAGGTAGTAATGGGCAAGTGAAACATTTGTGAAACACTGAAGAACTTGCGCCAACTGTTTGGAAAATGGATTCGTTCTTTGACACTTTAGTTATCCTGACCTCTCCTGGCAAAGTAACAAGTTGCAGTCACATCAATTATTATTTTGTTGTTTTGTTATGTTGTTTTGATTAAAAGATTTTTATTAAGAACATATTTTTAACGCGACAAACCACAAATTGACCATCATTTATAGCGAGGGTGTTCAAAGTGTGGCCCGGGGGCATTTAAGTTTGTTTTTGTATTTGCTCGCTGGCACATTCTAAAGAAACCTAAAAAAAAAAAAAAAAAAAAATCTACAGGATTTTTACAAGAATAAAGTCAAAATCTTACGAGAAAAAAGTTAAGTTAAGTTAATTTTACAAAAATAACATTGCAATAGTACGAGAAAAAAAATCGTCATTTTTTAATAATCCATCCAACAATCCATCCATTCATCTTTTATGCTGCTTATCCTCACTAGTCAATCGCAGGGCACATATAGACAAACACTCACATTCATACTTATGGACATGTGGAATGCCTAACATTGGAATGTGGGAGGAAGCCGGAGTACCCACGAAGAGATGCTAAATGGAGGTTTGAACACAGATCGTCCAGATCTCCTGACTGTGTGGCCAACATGCTAACCACTAGGACCATATATTGAAATATTAAAGAAAAAATACATTTTTTTCAATTCATAATATTATGAAAAGCATAGAAAAACAGAATAAAGTTGAAATTTTTGGAAAATTAGCTTGGGGAAATTTACAGGAATAAAGTCAAAATATTATGGCAATGAAGTCATAATACAGAGAAGAACATTTAATATGCTTTTTCAGCAATATCATGAGCTGAGATGCAGTTTTCCTTGAAATATACACTCCTGATCAAAATCTTAAGACCAGTTGCTAGAATTTGCATTTTGCACATTGGGATCTTAATGAGGTTTTAAGTAGAGCTACAATATGCAAAAGCAAGAAGGGGGAGTGAGACAAAAAACATTTGGAACTTGTAATTTAAACAAAAAAAAAAAAAACTGAAATAGGTTGTTTATCACCTGATCAAAAGTTTAAGACCACAGGCTATAAAAGCCAAAATCTTTCTGTCAGGCATTCACACTGTCATGCCCTCCTGATGGCTAAAGCTAAGAAGCTTTCTCTTTTTGAACGTGGTCAGATTGTCGAGCTGCATAAGCAAGGCCTCTCGCAGTGTGCCATTGCTGCTGAGGTTGGGAGCAGAAAGACAATCATTCTAAAGTTCTTGAAAGATCCTGAGCATTATGGAACAAAAATGTCAAGTGGTGGACCCAAAAAAATCACACCTGCGCTAAGCCGGAGGATCCAATTGGCTGTCCATCAAGACACCGGGCAGTCTTCGACCCACATTAAGGCCCTTACTGGAGCCGACTGCAGCGCAATAACCATCAAACGGCATCTGCGGGAAAAGGGTTTAAAAAACAAAAAACAAAGACCTCGTCTCCTTCAGCGCCACAAAACTTTGCACAAGACTTTGCCAGGGAGCATCAAACATGGGACATTGAAAGGTGGAAAAAAAGTATTATTCTCTGGTGAGAAAAAATGTAACTTTGACGGTCCAGATGGGTTCCAATGTTACTGGCATGACAAGGAGATCCCACCTGAGATGTTTTCTACCCGGCACAGTGGATGGGGGTCCATCATGATCTGGGGTGCTTTTTCATTCAGTGGAACACTGGAGTTTCAGGTGGTGCAGGGTCGTCAAACGGCGGGTCCTCGCGTGCAGATGTTGCAGCGGGCATCCTTCATGACTGAGGGCCCTCGTCTGTGTGGTAACAGCTGGGTTTTTCAACAGGACAACTGCAGTTCACAATGCTCGTTTGACCAAGGACTTCTTCAGAGAGAATAACATCACTCTTTTGGACCATCCTGCATGTTCCCCTCATTTAAATCCCATAGAGAACATGTGGGGATGGATTGCAAGGGAAGTTTATAAAAATGGCCATCTGTTCCAGACAGTTGCCCTTCATGAAGCCATCTTCACCACTTAGAGCAATGTTCCCACTCGCCTCCTGGAAACACTCGCATCAAGCATCCCCAAACCAATTTTTGAAGTGAATAACAAGAACGATGGAGCTACTCATTACTGAGTCCTACTGAGGACATTTTTTGTTCTGGTTTGGAGAGTTCTTTGTTATTTTTTGAGCGATGGTCTTAAACTTTTGATCAGCTGATAAACAGCCTATTTCATTTTTTTGTTTTTTTTTGTTTAAATTACAAGCTCCAATTTTTTTTGTCTCACTCCCCCTTCTTGTTTTTTCATATTGTAGCTCTACTTAAAACCTCATTAAGATCCATATGTGCAAAATGCAAATTCTGGCAATTTTTCAACTGGTCTTAAGATTTTGATCAGGAGTGTATATAATTCCAAGTGTCCCTTGCATCTTTTCATTTTTCAGTACAGGTATATGGACTTTTTTGGAAAAAAGTTTAACCCTGGTTTACAGCATTTATAAAGTGTTTTAACCGATAAAATTCATGTATCTCAATCTGTCAGAATTGAGAAGATATGCAGCAATGGTTCTGTTACATTTTACTTCACGGGTTCAAATCATGTGTTGAAGCGTCAGTGTTGAACTGCCACCACTACTTTCAGGCAGCTGTTTTGCATGAATTGTCAGCACAATTTAAGGAACCTGAATTGATTTCTGAATCTTTGTTACAGTCTGTTGAGTTACTTGACCATCTAATCTTTCAAGTGTCCATTTGAGTGCATTCTCAAAATACTGCTCGGCAGCAGGTATTCAATAAAGATCCATCCATCCATTTTCTATACCTCTTGTCCTCAGTAGGGTAGTAGGGATGAATCATTTTAAAAGTGAACCAGGTCCTAACCCTAAACTTCCCAACTTGTAATAATAAGAACATGCATGGTCCAATGCTATAAGTTATTTCTGAGTAATTTTGGGTACATTTCAATAAAAACATGCATAATATAGATCAATCTAATCAACTTATGAAATTATTAATCTTATGGAAACACATGGCCAACAACACTAAGTAAGGTTGAGTTCAAACTCTGACAACCAAAGAGATATTAGAGCAAATCATTGAATGGCTCAGTCAGACTCCTTCCATAAGATTATGTTCTCAATAGCAATTAGCACAGCTTTAGCTCAGTGCCACAGGGGAAGCATTTAAGCGCTGATCAATTGTCTCATGCTATTTGATTCAATAAGAAAAATAGAGACTGGGACCAAAGGATGATTGTAAATGTGCTGCAAAAAGAAAAGCAATTATAGTGGAACCTTCTTTTGAAAGTGCCATTAGTCCACATGTGTCAACAGAGCGGGACGATCTAATTTAACTGATGATTTAATTGATGCGCTTCTTCCCTCAAATTGAAGGGGAGGTGTTGATCATTCAAATCACTTGCTTCGGTGACCAGCTGGAAAGAAAACCTGCTGTGTCTCCGCCCTCCATGGCAAGAGTTGGACACCCTTGCATTAAGCTATGCATGCCTGATCAAAAAAGCCCAGTTGAAAAATTGTAAGAATTTACGTTTTGTACTCTTGGCTGTTTAGGAGGTCTTAAATAGAGCTTCAAAATTTAAAAAGAAGAAATGAGAGTGAGACTTTTTTTTTTAATAAGCACTTTGTTGCAAACAACTGTTCAACTGAAATAGGCTGTTCGTCAACTGATCAAAAGTTTAAGACCATAGTTAAAACAAAAAACGAATCCTCCCAAAATAGAAATATAACATTCACAAAAGGACTCAGCACTGAGTGTCTGTGCCATTCTTGCAGTGTTGTCCTGCTGAAAAACCCAGTCATTACCACACAGATGAGGGCCTTGAGTCATGAGGGATGCCCATTGAAGAAAAAGGCACCCCAGATCATGATGGCGCCCCCTCCACTGTGCCGTGTGGGAAAACATCTCAGGTGGGATCTCCTTGACATGCCAGTCATGTTGTAAGCCATCAGCACTGTCAAGGTTACATTTTTTTATTCGGGTAATAAAACTTTCCTGTACCGTTTGAATGTGCCATGTTTGGTTCTCTCGCGCAAATTCCAGATGGGCATGTTTGTGGCACTGAATGAGATGAGGCAGTTGAAGACATTTTTTATTCTTATATTCTTAAAACTATTGGATTGCACTTGGCATGGGTAATAACCTTCATTTGTTACCCAAGCACAACTGGGGGTTCAGTATCTTGCCCAAGGACACTTCCACACAATCACGAGAGGATGGAGAATTGAACCCGCAACCTTCAGGTTGGGAGATGACCACTCTACCACCTGAGCCATGCCACCCCAAATCGTTACATGATTCGCAAATACATTTGTTGATTGAAAAGGTTGTTTTTTTTTGGTTGCCTAAAATCTTTTTCCTGTGTGTGATTGTGATTATAATCATGACCAACAAATTCAAGGCAAAAACACCAAACCATTCAATTGAAAATTTCACGTAAACAGTTTCGGTATCAGTATCTGTATAAGCAACACTAGCCCTTTGCAGTTTGAAGCAAAGGAGGCGTAGCACCTTTGAAAATTGAATTGTGCAAATAAAATAAAATATTACAAATAAAAGTACAGCATTAATATTATGAAAAAAATACAGTTTCAACAACAGCAGCAGTAGTTTGCTGGCAGGCTGGCAGCAAAGGGTGATGACAAGTGAGGCGAAATGCTAGAGTGAACATGACAAAACCAAACTGCTTGAATTAGAGCCACACTCACGGAAGGAAAATAATCCTTTCCTGCCTCCTGGTGGCATGAGAGACAAGGATTGCATGGACATTCAAATGGAAACGTAATCCTACCAATATGATATAAAACAAAAATACACAATTTGACTAATGGATTTCCATAAATCCTGCAGCTTTTTGAGTTTATGCAGCTTTAAATTTGAACACGCCCACTTTGACATTTTAAGGGCACAATTATTTCTGGTGACAAGAGATGTCTGAGATACATGTTAATTCCTTGTTCAAAGGAAAGTTAGAATTGAGTTTTATAATTATTATTTAATTATAAACTAGCACATAAGTGGGAATACTGCAGATCTTTTAACATGTTCAAGGATACGATCCTTATCCTTCATGATGGTTGCAACAATCAAACAATTGGACCAAGCAAGCGGCCAATGTTGGCTGTCATTTCTCCCTTTTCTGAGCATTTTACAATGTCTGATATCACTTCTATTGTGATGGCTCTCCTTTTCCTTGACACACTGTGATTAGAGTATGCCTCATAATAAAAACAACATGTGCGCGACTATGTATTATTGTGACTCCGTCTTCTTCTATTTTTGTGTTAATAACTTATGGGAGTTCATTTGCAACTATAAAACGACGTAAACAGAGGACTGCCAGTAATGTCAAAGATGTGTGACGTTACATATATGTTATATTGGGCGTTCATGGTGAATGTATTCCATATTTGAAAATAACTCAACTTTTTTGTGCTTAGAACTACAAATGTACTTTAAATTGCACAAAGAATGTATATTAATTCAAAATAATTGTAAGTATGACATTTAATGAGTGGCTACTACTATTTTTGCGATTGTGACAAATACGTCACACAAGGCTTTCCACAGCAATTTTATGGCTAACAACTTGATGTACCGTATACAACACAGCAATACAGTTGAATAGTAATATTTGACACTCAATTAAAGCATTGAAATTGTTAAATTGGTTTAAAATGAGCTTTAACCGCAAAAAATAAGTGTTTGGAAAATTCCATATTTACCTGAGACAATGCCATTTTGGGGGTAGCCATACCCTGGGATAGTGACAAGACTGTCACATGACAACCACTCCAAAATGTTTTGTATACGTTACTTAATGAGTAAAATAAGTACAAAACTGTATACGGCTACTTTTAGGACATTTAAAGCGCTGGAGACACGTCTGTCACTATGGGTTCTTATGGGCTATAGTAATAGATTTTTCATGTTTTTATTGGACCATTATCTGGATCAAGATTGTTCTGTTTGCAACTTTAGTGTGTGTGTGTGTGCATGTGTAAGAGAGTGGGGTAAGATAGAATATGTTGGATGAGCTGACACAAAGACCCATTGGTTTGAAAACACTCCCTCCCCCACACACACCACCCCATCTTTCGCTCTCTACCTCGCACACACACAAATACACACACATATAGTCAGCAGTAGCAGCAGGAGACGCTCACTGCTGTGCTTGTTGTGTTGAGCGGAGGAAGAGGACCGACGGCTCCTGTAATCAGCTCGGGGAAGATAGATCTCCCATGACTCTCGCTCTCGCTCTAGTGTCTTGCTCATTGCCTCCCTGAGAGTTCATCTTCATTCCCCTCCTTTGCTTTGCGAACGGACTACTTGTTGTGCGTCATTGTGCAATAACAACATTTTTTTTCCTGGGACTTTTAATCATGGACCAAAATGACATGCTTTTTCAGTGCGGACGTGAAGCGAAAGAAGGAGCCTTTAGACGTCCGTGTCAGCCTCTGAATATTTACTGCAGCTGCGAGTGAGCTACTCGCCAAGAATTCACTGATATGCGGCCACTCTGAGGAAAAAGGGGAGGCAGTGAGTGGATTTGCTCCCGATGATTCTTGTCTCTGCGTCTTCCACAACGGATGCTCTTCATGTGCACTGTTTTTTTTCTTTAAACAGATTGTCTTTTCTCTTGTGCAGTGGAATTTTGGAGTTCCAAAGTGGAGGTCAGTGGACATCCAGTGTGTGAAGCTCTCATCTTAAATTAACACTGAAAAGCAGCGATGGCCTTGATTTTTGTGTGCTTGTTTGTGCATGTGTGCGTGAGATCTTGTTTGTGAACCATCTTGGTACTATGCCAATTCTCTCCTTGACTTTTTTTGTTCAACCCGAGGCTCACGCTGCATCGTTAAATGCCGGATCCATATCTTAGCAATCACTTTGGGCTGTAAAAATGCTGAGCGGTGTCCTCTTTCTGAGCGTCCTCACGGTCACCAGCCTGTCGCCGTCCGAGACTGAGAGCCGCAGAACTTCAGCCTTCAAAGATATCTGCAAGATCCGCTGTGCCTGCGAGGAGAGGGAGAATATTTTGAACATTAACTGTGAGAATAAAGGATTTACCACTGTTAGCCAATTCCAGGCACCCCCAAATAAGATCTCACAGCTTTTTCTCAATGGGAACTTCCTGTCTCGAATCAGTGCAAATGAATTTGTCAATTATGGCAATGTCACCTCTGTACATCTGGGGAATAATGGATTACAGGAGATCCAAACCAACGCTTTTCAAGGGCTGCGCTTCTTGAAGAGGCTGCACTTGAATAACAACAACCTTGAGGTGATAAAGGAGGACACATTTGCAGGACTAGAGAGTATGGAGTATTTGCAAGCAGATTATAATTATATCAGCACCATTGAACCTGGTGCTTTCAGCAAGCTGAACAAGCTTAAAGTGTTGATCCTCAATGATAACCTCCTGTTGTCTTTGCCTCCAAACATTTTCCGTTTTGTGCTCCTTACCCATTTGGATTTACGTGGTAACAGGCTGAAGACTTTGCCCTTTGCAGGGGTACTGGAGCACATTGGTGGGATCATGGAGATCCAATTGGAAGAAAACCCATGGAATTGTACTTGTGATCTCATTCCTCTTAAAGCATGGTTGGACACTATTTCAGTCTTTGTGGGGGACATAGTGTGCGAGACACCATTCAGGCTGCACGGTAAAGACATCACTCAGCTCATAAAGCAGGATCTGTGCCCACGCAGAAATGCTGGAGAACGTGTTCACCCTGCCTCTGACTCTCACTTTCAAGGAGTGCTGCCCGCAACCTACCTCCCTGGCATGATCATCCCCACACGTGCCCCTAAGGCTTCACGGCCACCCAAAATGCGATACAGGCCCACTCCTCGCATTTCAAAGGACAAACATGTCTTTGGGCCCATTATGGTTTACCAGACACGTTCTCCTGTGCCTATTTTGTGTCCAAGTGTGTGTGTCTGCACATCACAAAACCCCGACAGTGGACTGAACATCAACTGTCAAGAGCGGAAGTTGCATAACATCAGTGATCTCAACCCTAAGCCCTCCTTCCCCAGGAAACTGCACCTGACCGGTAACTACCTTCAGGTGATTTACAGAACAGATCTAACGGAGTACAGTCTACTGGAGCTGCTTCATTTAGGAAATAACAGGATAGCAGTGATTCAAGAGGGCGCATTTGAGAATCTCACAAATCTGAGACGGCTCTATTTGAATGGGAATTACATTGAGTCACTTTCACAATCACTTTTTGTTGGCCTTCAATCTCTCCAGTATCTTTATTTGGAATATAATATCATCAAAGAAATCTTACCGCAGACATTTAACGCTTTGCATAATCTACAGTTGCTTTTCCTCAACAATAACCTATTACGATCACTGCCGGACAATGTTTTCGGGGGCACCATGTTAACGAGACTCAACCTGCGGAATAATCATTTCTCATATCTCCCAGTTAAGGGTGTGCTTGATCAGTTATCTGCTTTTATCCAGATTGACCTACAGGAGAACCCTTGGGACTGCACCTGTCACATTGTGGCACTCAAAAATTGGATGGAGCTGTCCAGTACCAGTGTGGTGGTTAATGAAATAACTTGTGACTCACCCTCTAAGCATGCGGGTCACCTGCTGCGTTCACTGCGCAATGAGGCTATTTGCCCTGAGCCAAGCGAGGAGCCTCCGCCTCAATACGCACCCCCTACCAAAGCCCCTACATTAGTAAGCCCCAGTACTGAGTCACCAACACCCTTTTCCTCTTCTTCTTTTAGCTCAGTCAGCCCGACCGAATCCCGAATGCAAAGCCCTGAGTTACATCCAGAAGTACCGCTTTCAGTTCTAATTTTGGGGCTTCTTGTAGTTTTCATTCTCTCAGTCTGCTTTGGCGCAGGGCTCTTTGTTTTTGTTCTAAAACGACGCAAAGGGGTGGAACATGTCCCAACAGGATCTAACAATATAGATCTTAACTCATTCCAAGTGCAATATGGCTCCTATAATCCTGAACCAACCCAAGACAAAACCTCTGAAAGTCACGTATATAATTACATCCCCCCACCGGTGGGTTTCATGTGCCAGAACCCCATTTACATGCAGAAAGATGGCGAGCAGGTGGCGTATTACCGCAACCTGAAAGAGCTTAGCTTTGGTTCACTGAATGCAAAGAAGGATGATATTCTCACTCGCAGCCCAGGAGCATATACCATCAGTGCAGTGGATTTTATGGATAAACCCTTAACAACGCGGGGTTTGACCACCCCAGAGCCTCCTGAGATGTTGTATCAAAATGTCGGGGAGAGGCCCAACAAGGAGCTTCCAACAGCTACTGGCACATCTCCGTTCAGCTATAATTTCTGCACGTTACCCAAGAGACCTTGTATCGTGCCCCCTTACGAGGCTGCCACAGCCCCGAGGCATGTCTCCAACAAGGACAGGTTGTACGGCACACCCAGGAAATGCTTTGGCGTTGAGCTCCCATCCAAAAACAGTGAGCACCAATTTCTTCTTCATGGGAAGCTAAAAACAGAACCGGACTACTTAGAAGTGCTGGAAAAACAGACTGCTATGAGCCAGCTGTAAGACGGTGATGTATTATCCTTCCAACCTCTACTCCCAGTCTGCCTGCAAGGTTCTTTGCTTCTTTCATAAAGATTATTAAGAGTTAATCAGTAACTGGTATCATAGCCCACCATATAGCTATCTTATCTCTCACATGATTGACAGAGAGCAGACCCCTTTTTTATCGCTCCCATTTCTTCTCTTATTTTCTTTCCAATATGTATAAATGGATTATAAGAACTATATTATGATGAATTTCTATATTTTTCCTCCTGGGATGTATAAATTATTTCATCTGAAGACATGGATGATGGCAAGACCGTGTACAAATATGGCCTTGTGCATTCTTTTTCTAGAACTGAATTGTATTTTTTCTCTAAGATAAAGAAAAGTATTCATCGATCAGTCTTTGTAGATGGGGAAAAGCTACAGAATGACATTCCTGTATATACGTCGATTGCACATGTAAATGGTGAGTGTCCCCCCCCTTTGAAATTTAATGAGCAAACTCTCACTATATTTACTCCATAAAGTGCCTTTGCACTCAGTTGTTTAGTCATTGATGCTCTCTGCAGAATTCAAATGTTCTTTTATTCGGGTAGTGCTGTATTTTAAGGAATTCAATCTCCAAAAATATTTGTCTGTTGAAAAAAATGAATTCTAAATGTACTTGAGAGTGGGCACGTCATTATCTTTAACTTCAGACAGGGACAAACATGTATTTTGCTTTCAGTATTGTCTTTGGCGATGTACAACTTTAAAGAACAGTGTATGCTACAAGGGAGCAATATAGCGTTGTACAGTTGTGCCATTAAATTTTCACTGAAGCACTTTGTCAAGACGCTGAGCTTGAGGTGCATTTTGTTTAGACTGTGCATGATTATTTTTGGATTCAGCTGCGGAGTGTGATAATCTGTGTGTGCGTGCGTGCGTGCGTGCGTGTGTGTGTGTGTGTGTGTGTGTGTGGTGGGAGGCAGAGAAATAGAAAATTGAGCTTGCCTCTCCAGTGGAATGAAACTGACACTTTTTGGCTTCTCCTAAGTTTAACCCATAAGAGCCTACACGTGCCACAAACTTACACTGTACACCATTTCTGCTTGGCTAGAACTGATTAAATCCTTAAGTGACGTATAAGAAACATTTTGGAGTGGTTGTCATGTTGTAGTCATGTGACACAGGATGTGGCTTCCCCAAAATTACATTGTTACATCTCAAATAGTGGGGCGGGTCCCCCTGGGGCACTGGTTTCAGTTCTGAGTTAAGTCTGTACAGTACAGATCAATAAATAGATATTATCAGTTTCTCAATAGAATTTCAAATTGGTGGGGGGGGCAAAAACATTTCTGTCCTCCAGTGGGGAATAAGAGCAAATAAGAATCACTGGTATAAACACATGAAGGCGCTAGCTAACACAAGTGAAGGTGCTAGCCAATATCCACAAGCTTGCTTTTTGCTATTTAAGGTCATTTTAAACCCATTTAACAACTGAAATGCTTTAATATGGTGTAAATATTACTATCCAAGTGTTTTTACTATATTTCTTGAACAAATGGAGATAAAACAGGCTACGACTTTGAAATTGCTGTGGATGCCTGACTTGTCACAATTGCAAAAATGCTAATAAGCTACTCAATCAAGTCCACTGTTTTAATTATTTTTATTTTTTATTTTTTTTGTTCAATGCAAAGTACATTTGTGGTCCTAAGCAAAAAGAGTCAAGTTGTTATTTTCAAATAAGGAATACGTTTACCATGAACTTCCAATGTAACACACAGTATATGTCACGTCACAGATCTGTCACATTAATTAGTAGATTCGTAAACATAATTAGTCATCCCTCGTTTATGGCGGTTAATTGGTTCCAGACACAATCGCGCCATGTGAATTTCCACGAAGTAGAGTTTCTTATTTATAAATGGAATATTTTTGTAATTACAGCACAGAAAACCTGTTTACGGCCTTCTAAATACATTTTTTAACATTATTAGAGCTCTCTAGACATGAAATAGCACACCATAGTCACCTTTGCACTCATAATAGCATAATAGCAGAAAATCAGATGTGCAAGACATGAATAAAACATAATGTAGACTCGCATGTTAGCATTGGGAGAGTCACACTACACTTAGACTTAGACTTTATTGATCCACAAGGGAAATTGCTTCGTTACAGCAGCTCAATTGCAGAAGAAAAGTAAAAACACTTAAATAAAGTGCAATATGAAAAAAAAATGTAATAAAATAAAAAGTACTTCCTGCGATGGCTATTGTCTCATGAGTGTAACATTACTGACACTTAGTGACCAGTGTAGAATGCTACATATCATCACAACGTCTTTGAATGCGTCCTCATGAGGTGTTTCAACCACAATATCTTTAATATAAACAAAATAAAAATATTAAAATAAAACCGTGATAGAAAAAAGCCACTAAAGTAAAGCATGAAGGGATGATTGTATTGTGTTTTGCGTTCCATGGCACACCCCCCATCATATTCCTTCAAGCAGAAATTAGTCTGGGTTCTTGTGGGTTAATGAAAGCTTCTGTTCAGATTTTTGCTCTTCTTTGAATTAACCATGGTTTAAATCATGGTTCCCCCCTTGAACATTAATTCATGTGGGATGATGCAAAGCTTTGATATATGAAGTGTCAAAATAGAACAGTAGTTTAAGATTTGTAAAAGCTTTTTTTGGATGTTTGTGGGTGGGAGTGTTTAAAAAAAATCTCAGCAGTGAATTGCACCTTGTGGTTGAGAGGTACAAGAAGGTTTGAGCGGGAAGTGAGCATTGGTAAGCATCACAAAGGGGTTTCACGCTGCGGGAAAATAAAGTACCGTCATAAACGTGAGGCTGTTAGCATATTATACGTTTGTGCAGTTGGAAAAATCGTCCTTATTGATCGACTGTAATCCTGTCCTGAATGTGACATGGACCAACTGTGCTTTTGTTTCCCTTACTTCAACTCAAGTTGACATCAGCTGCTTTTATTCTGTTCATGGCCTCCCGGCCTTATCCCACTTCCTGCTCCATTGTTCATCCCCACTCATCCACACCAAACCCACGCCAGCTTCTTCTGGGACTTTTGTCCCAATGTCTTCCCCCTGCTGGATGTCTTGTCCACTGTGTATCTGTCCGAGGTTCATGTCTTCACGGGGTCATGTCGTCGCGGTTGGCATATGTTTTCCGGTTAGCGTAAAATACGGTGCGTGGACGCATCTTGTCGTGTCATTAATGCACTATGTGAGTGCAACTGTGTTCTTAATGTATTTTTATCACAAAACATCCTTGTTAGCATCCTATTCACATGCTAATACAAGGGAACAAGGCAGAAGTCAGCACCGTTGCCCGTCTATGATGTCATCAGCAGTTGAGTCTGTAGTTGCTAACTACCACAGTTACGCCACAAGTCTCACAAATGTTAACACAAATCACGTTTTTGTAGTTTTACAATTCTAGCTTTACATTTATAAAACAATTCTAAATGCATAAAAATGATGAATGAAAGGGTTAAATGAACATTTAAGCATACTGTAATCTTCAATGAAGACGTGTGACAAAGACACAATGTGGCAGCTACATCAACACGAACACCACCTTGGTGTTTTGTTATGAGTTATCTCTTGAATTCAATAAGTTTCTCGCCTTCTTTATCAAAATGTTGCCACTTGCAACTTTGTTGGGCTCCATTTTGGCTTGGTCTGCAGCCATAATCAAAAAGAAAAGCAGAGATTCGCTGCCACATCGTGTCTTTGGCAACAATAACCTCTTCAATGAAGGTAAAAGTAACCTTAAATGTTCATTTATCCTTTTCATTCATTATTTATATGCATTTTGAATTGTTTATGCATGTAAAACTATAATTGTAAAACGATAAAAATGTGTTTTGGTTTACTGGAACAAATTAATTGGATTTACATTATTTCTTATGAGAAAATTAGATTCAGTTAGAGTATGTTTCAGTTGAAGTTGGACCTTCTGAAATGGATTAATGACGCTAACCAAGGTTCCACTATTGTGAATTATAGTGAGATTGGATTTTAAATCAGCGCTCTTTTAGAAACAACATGTATATTTGCTATATGTCAAGTATACGCATCTACCATTGCACAAAATAAAATCAGCTTCAATAAGTCTATAACTCAGTATTGTCCAAAGTTAAACCTGTTCTTTTATTGGCCCGCGCCATATTCTAAAAATATAATTGATCAAGAAAACCAAAAAAGAAAAAAAAAGGAGAAAAATGTAATGTAACAAGAAAAAGCTGGAATTTTATGAGAATAAAGTAATATTAATAGGAAAAATAAAAATAACGTCATTTTAGTGGCATTAAGTTGAAATGTTAAAGACGCTTTTTTTCATAATGGATAATGACTTATGTGAAACAAAAAAAACATCAAATAAAGTTATAATTTTTTTTTAAATTTGGTGTTATGAGAATAAAGTAAAATATTAGGAGAAAAAACATAATAATAATATTGTAGAATACATATATATATATATATATATATATATATATATATATATATATATATATATATATATATATATATATATATATATATATATATATATATATATATATATATAATATTCCGAAAAGAAAATGTATGCAGATTATTTTAAAAGAAATTGGAAATATTTGGAAGATAAAATAATAATCACAAAGCTGAGATGCAGTTCTTCTTAGTTTATACAAGAGTGGCCCTTGCATCCTTTCATTTTTTTAACATGGGCCCTCGGTGAAACAAATTTGGATACCTCTGCAATATCTTCATTACTGGTGTCATTTTGTTGAACAAGAATGTTGCGCATCTTTAAGGACAAAAAGCGATGTTTGCCTAGAAAAATGTATTTGTGAAATCTCTGTGTTGGTGTGGACATAGCCTTCAGGTGTCCTGAGAAGTGTGACAGTTTGGAGGAAATATTCCCTAAATTAGGTCTGTCCATCCCTGCTGACATTGCGAGAGGGAATGCTGCACATAAGGAGGTTGTTACAGTGAGTTTCAGTGTTTTTGCTGGTTAAAGTAATAATGCAAACGTTAGTTCAGTTCATTTTTTTTTTTCACTTCCTCCAACAGTCTTTGAGCGTGTAAAAATGATCAAGTTATTTTTGGCACATTTCGAAGCAACTGTCGTGAACTTTCCAGGTCACATTCCTATTTTTAGAATTAAGAGGACCAGGTAGCACTTATATCTAAGTTTTCTGCTTTTGGCTATTGGATGATTTATGACAACGTTAAAGCCTCACGGCAGATGCTGTGTAGCCAATTGATTTGGATGCAAACAACAGAACAACAGAATAAGATTAATATATATACATCAATTGCAGATGGGCATTTGTAGGCTATTTGTAGGACTATTGGAAGTATTTTAACACTTTAGATATTTTGCTTGCATCTTTGCAGTGCAGAATTTTTCCTGACCAAACAGTCAGCATTAGAACATTACACAGAAAATAAAGAAAAACTAGAAATGGCAGTCTAGTAGCTTCTCATAGAATGCCTTCTTGGCAGACACACTCACATAGCACAACCAGAGTTGCACAACACTTAGATATGACTCATGGAAAAAAATACAGGCATAAAAGGCAAACAAAACACATATCAGGTGCATTGTTCTCTCTCTCAGACACAAGCTTAACTTTCACATTACAGAGGGGAGTGGCTACTGCTATCGAGACTCTGTGTACTTTCATTCTGGGCTCGTGATCGAGCTTCCTCATGGATGTTAAAAGTCCAGCGTTGTAACCGAATATATTGCACTTTTTTTCATACAGTTTCGAAACCTTTTAAATTGTGTGATCATTGACTAAATCTTCGACCACAATGCAGTCCCAAGAACCGGGAAGGAAAGCTAAAGAAAAACCTTTTACAGGCGCAAATCTCTTAAAAAATGGCAACTGCAAAGACAAAATGGGATGAATATGTGAACAATTTTCTTCAAGATACGCAAATTCACAAGGTTTGGTTTTGAGTGTAATATAACCCTCAGGAAGGTGATTTAGTTCAAAATAATAATAGCAGCAAATAAAAAGAAGAAGAAAAACAATTTCAAAAGGGTCCCTTTGTCACTAGCACCACAAAACAGTTTTTTCATGACATTTATTTATTGCGCATATTAACCTCCCGAGACCCAGCAATGCATTTTTGTTCTCTATAAGGGACAAAGAAGCGTTTCACAGCCTTATTTCAAACACTCTACCAGAATAAAACCTGTTGTGCTTTATTGGGGCTTGTCCAATTTTTCAATGTTTTACAATGTCAATACAAATGGAATCTAAAAAAATATAGGTGATTACAGCCATGAAGTGATTTACATTGTAAATCATTTTCTTGAGTCTTGTTCTTTTCAAAAAAAAGAAAGGATTACACAATCCTTTGCCACTTCACGCTTCAAAGTTTTCCGTTGCACTCTTTCACGGCTTTAAAAATACATAATGTATGAATGAATAAATCATAAATCATATTAGTTTACCTGTTAGTCAAAAAACATGCAGATTTAAGCTAACATTTTTGTATTTCTACCTAAATGTTGCATTTATAAGCATAATAGAGATGAAAAGGGGGGTAACTAGACACTAGTTACTAGCTAGACAATAACCATGGCGATGGTGTCAGACAAATATAGAAGAGATAAGCGCTATACAGCAGACTTCACACCAACAGGTAAGCAAATACATTTACAGAACAACTACTAATACGACGGGGAATGACAAACAACAACTTACATAACATTAAACACATAAACACAACTATTTACAAAGCAGTCCAGTAAAGCATGCTGGGAAGCAGGAAGTGTTCCCAGCGACGCTATCATACATTTAAAGAAAAAAACTACTTCACAGCTTTGTGATATTGGTGAAAAAGTATATTATGACTATGAACTTCGCTCTTTTCCCCCCCCATTTTTGTTGTTTTTTCCAAATATTTCAAGTTTCATCTTAAATAATAAAATTCATAAAAATAACTTATTTTTTCTTGAATATTTCAATTCTCTGCTACTAAAATGAAATATATTTTTCTTCATAATGTTGTGACTTTATTCTTGTTAAATTACTGCTGACTTTTCCATTTTTAAATTTTTTTTGTTAAATTATCACAATAAACATTAGCACAATAAAAAAAAAACAGTCACAGGCCGCAAATAGCCCACAGGCCACTTTGGACACCCCTGATCTATATTATGTCTAAATTTATATGTTTTATGTCTCTTATTATGCTTACTATCCTGGGTAATAGAAGTGTAAAGCTGACTATTTATACATTAAAACATAAACATTTATAAATGAGGAATCCTACTTTGTGGAAATTCACTGAACACAGTTGGATCTGGAACCCCACTGCAAAATAAACACATTTTCCGATTTAAAAAAGTATACAGTATATAGTGGTATGCAAAAGTATGGACACCCCTAATCATTTTCAAGATTTTACTTTATAAATCACTGGTTGTTTGGATCAGCAATTTCAGTTAAATATATCATATAGCAGACGAACACAGTGATGTATGAGACGTGAAATGAAGTTTATAGGATTTACACAAAGTGTGCAATAATTATTTAAACAAAAGTGCAGGCGCATACATTTGGGCACCCTTTTTGTTTTATTGATTTGAATACCTTTAGCACTGATTATTGCAAGACAATATTTGTTTGGTAAGCTCACTGACCCTTGACCAACCAGTTGTTTTCCTCTTTGCATCTTCTCTGAAGAATGGCCCCATGGGAGTCTCAAAACAACTGTCAAACGACCTGAATGCAAAGATTGTTCAACATCATGGTTTAGGGGAAGGACACAAAAAGCTAGCTCAGAGATTTCAGCTCTCAGGTTCCACTGTGAGGAACATAGTGAGGAAATGGAAGAGAACAGGCACAGTTCTAGTTAAGGCCCGGCGTGGCAGGCCAAGAAAAATCTCAGATAAGCAGAGGTGAAGGATGGTCAGAGCAGTCAAATTAAAACCACATACCAGCTCCAAACACCTACAACATGGTCTTGCTGCAGATGGTGTCACTGTGCATCGTTCAGTGCACTTTGCACAAGGGGATGCTGTATGGGAGAGTAATGCGGAAGAAGCCTTTTCTGCGCACATGCCACAAACAGAGTCGCTTGAGGCATGCTAAAGCACATTTGGACAAGCCAGCTTCATTTTGGAATAAGGTGCTGTGGACGGACGAAACTAAAATTGAGTTATTTGGACATAACAAGGGGTGGTATGCATGGCGGATGAAGAACACAGCATTCCCAGACAAACAAATTAGGTTCAAAACAGGAAAAGCGACGCCAAAATAGAAAAAACAAAGACAATGCAACAATCATTCTTTTGTCTTTGTCATTACTAAATGCAATGACAAAACGCAAGTGGAAAAGACAAATACAAAACAGAAAAAACAACGGCGAATTGGAAAAAACAAACACAATACAGAAAAAACAATGACAAAATGGAAAAAGAATATGACTACATTTGTATATATTTTTTTTATTATTGCTTCTCTTTGTATTTCCACACAAATTCCCTTTTAATTTTGGCACTCCTGTGATTCCATACTTGACCAGTACTGACAGTGCATCAAACCTAACGCTAACTTGGACAGTAACATGCTGTATCTCTCCATTCTTTTTGAATGTAAATACTCCTATGCACTTCATGTTGACGTGATCAATAATGCTTGATTAAAACGTGCACTGTTTCTCTCAGACAAAAAAATAAAAAATAAATGTTAGTTCCATTCCCAGTGTCCCAGTGCCCTCTACTGGTCAAGCTAAGATAGTTTTGTCTCAAGGTATGTTGACGTGACTTACAAATAACGTGTGAGAACGGGTGTCAACTATGGCATAACTTATTGCCCGCGGATGCGGAACGTATGAATCATACGTTGACATACGTCGAAAAGTTTTATGCAGGCACAACATTTTTGGACAACTTAGACGTATGCCGGCGTGCTTCCGCGTGCTGTTAACATATACAAAACTTGACCGTAACTTATTCGACGTACGCCAGCGTATTGGCCAAATTTTTCATACGTTGGCGTAAACTGGCTAAATCGTCAAGGTATGACAGGGCCTTAAGGCATTCATGCAGAGGAATAAGTACAACGTTCTGGAATAGCCGTCTCAGTCCCCAGACCTGAATATTACTGAAAATCTGCGGTGTGATTTAAAGCGGGCTGTTCATGCTTGTAAACCATCAAACCTGACTGAACTGGAACAATGGTCAAAAATACCTTCAACCAGAATCCAGACCCTCATTGGAAGATATAGGAAGCGTTTAGAGGCTGTTATTTCTGCAAAACGAGGATCTACAAAATTTTTACTATATTTTTATGTTGGGGTGCCCAAATTTATGCGCCTGCCTACTTTTGCGTAAATAATTATTGCACACTTTCTGTAAATCATTTCACTTCTCATATATCACTGTGTTTGTCTGCTATATGATATATTTAACTGAAGTTGCTGATCAGAATAACCAGTGATTTATAGAGGAAAATCTTGTCTTGAAAATTTTGTCTTGAAAATTGCTGTGCCATTATTCAAACTGTCCACTGAGGAATCAACACTGATTGACAATCAATTTCACCATCTGTTGAGCAAATGGAATAGACATCAGGTGGTGTGTTTTTCCACTTTCATTTTGATAATAATATTTCATTAATTCAGATCTAGGATGTGTTATGGATGTGTTCCCTTTATTTTTTTGAGCCGTATATATACCGATATGTGTAACATCACATATCTCCTGTCGTGGAAGGACTGGACCGGACAGGACTGACCTTATTACCTATTATGTATAATTATTACTATGTATTATTATTATTTATCTATATTATACTACAAATTTGACGTGATCTGTTCCGTATTTATTTACTTATTCTATTTTTTTATTTTTGCATCTCACATCTATCCATCCATCTGTGCACATGTATGTATGTATCTATGTATGTATCTATCTATGTACTGTATCTATCTATCTCTGTACCTATGTATGTATGTATATATGTATGTCGTGGAATTAACGCCGCCTCCATGAGTGGCTGCCTTTCAAGCAGGTCTGTTTGTTTATTCAAGCACATTTTTACGTGCCATGAGAGCGACATCCGGCATCGGTGTGATTCCCTTTCTACCCATTGATATCGAGGCGGCCATGCCGGAGCTAAGATGAAAGTCAAGTGGCTAGCAAGGAAGTGGAGATTCAGGCCTTCAGTACCTTCTATTATCGTGTGAAAGTGAATTCACTGCTGAGCAAGAACGACAAGATGGCAAGAACGTCAAGACCTTCAAATTTGTGCTTCACTGAATGGCTAAGAGCTAGCGTCCCAGAGGCTAAGGAGCTAGACGACTTCAGTATAGTCAGAGCAGCCAGGGACAAGAACCTGTGGAAAGTGCAAAGGGGGTGGGCTTGCACTGAATGTGAACAAGCGGTGGTGTCATCCTGTCCATGGGAGCATTAAACTGTCCATCTATACAGCATTTTTTAAATATGGGTTTCCATTATCAGGAAAAAATCAGATACTGATTTCATTTCAGAGTGGCCTTTTATTGTGGGCAGTCTAAGGCACGCCTGTGCACTAATCATGGTGCCTGATCAGTGAGGTGGGATGGATTATCTCAGCAAAGGAGAAGTGCTCCCTATCACAGATTTAGACAGATTTGTGAACAATATTTGAGAGAAATGGTGGTATTGTATGTGTGGAAACGGTTTTAGATCTTTGAGTTCATCTCATAAAAAATGGGAGCAAAAACAAAAGTGTTGCGTTTATATTTTTGTTGAGTGTATATATACACTGCTCAAAAAAGAAAGGGAACACTCAATTCACACTCAGTCAAAACTGCTGTGCCATTATTCAAACTGTCCACTTAATAAGCAGATTGACAATCAATTTCACATGCTGTTGAGCAAATGGAATAGACAACAGGTGGCGTGTTTTTCCACTTTAATTTTGAGTGTGACTCCAAATCCAGACCTTCATGGGTTAATAAATTTGATTTCAGTTGATAATTTTTGTGATTTTGTTGTCAGCACATTAAACTATGTGAAGACCAAAATATTTAATAAGAATATTTCATTAATTTAGATCTAGAACGTGATATTTTAGTGCTCCCTTTACTTTTTTGAGTGATGTGTAACATCAGATATCTTTTTCTTGAGTAAAATTGTTGTAACGTAACAATACCGTTAAATGAGTACATTTGTTTTGTTGGCTGCTCCACCCATCTCTGAGTAGATAATTCATTTATCACATATTTTATATAAGAATACACTTGTGTTCCTTGATTTATGTTATTTTTGGAAAGATTGAATTTATTTTTAGTTAAAGGGGTATTGTTTAAAATACACGAATTTGCTGATTATTTTGATTGATAACTTTCATGTTCTTGTTTTATATTCTTAGTTTGTTGCATTAAAACTACTCAATTGGATCAATAAAGTTGTTATCTGAGCCATCTGAGAAGATCAAATACATTGTTTTTGGTGCCTAACTGTTTCCCAAGCATATTAGTGTGTGAATGTATAAACAAGAGGCATTAACTTCAATTGTTTTGTAGAAAGGCGCTTTATGAAAGTAAGTACATTTATTTGTATTCACTGACAGCACAGCCTTGCCACATCCAATATGGCGGTGACGTTGACATCAGGCTCAGCACTCTGCTGAGTCTACGTATACGGTTTTTGACAACAGCACTTCCTGTTTTCCAGCGTGCTTTGCTGTACTGTTGTTGTAAATGGCTGATAAGTTACACGTTTAGGGCTCACGTAGCTGCTGATTATTCAGCATCATTCGTTGTTAGTGTCTTGTCTGTTGTTATCTATCTGTTGTTGCTGTGTGCTGTTTTTTTTTTTTAGCTCTTTCTTTAAAAACACTGTGAGTAAGACTGGTATGTGGAATGATAACCCCCCACGATTTCTATGGAGCTGGTAAGTTTGTTGTGAGCTATGTCATTACTCTGCTTGCTAAATAATTAGTTACAGTACTTCTTCCTCCCAGACTTGTGAGTGGCACAGTATTAACTACATCATTCAGCTTTGCTGTTGATTGCAATTCTGCGATGTCGGCTTTTAATGTATGGAAAAAAAAAATGATACCGATGTTGGCCGATATGATAATTACATATATATGTATATACGTATATGTATATATATATATATATATATATATATATATATATATATATAAAGTTTGGACACCCATGACATAGATAAAGCAGGAAGGTATCAGTTTACCGCAGTCAGCAGAGTTGTGCGCCTTTGTTGTTCTAGAAGAAGCAAGCCGAAAAAGCAATCTCCTTTAATGTTGCCATTAATCTTACTGCTGCATCTTATTTTCTCTAAACCCAGACGCTTTCTCTACCTGCACGCTTTTATTCTTTTGAACCTTTCTGCTCTCACTTGTGGCCCCTGAGTGCTTAACTTTATTTATATATATACATATATACACATGTATATGCAATTGCTTTCATTTGTGGTTTCTGGTGCAACGTCGCACAGCGAGCAGTAGAGATGCTGCAGCAGGCAAAGCTGTGAATGCTGTCATGTGGGCTTCCTCTTTTTTTCCTTCTTCTTCTTCTTCTCCTTTTTAACAAGCTTTGCCATTTCAGCTGCTTGGTGAATGAGAGGAAGAAGAAAGAGAGAGCAGGAGAGGGCGAAGGAGAGAGGTTAGGGGAAATGAACGGGACGAGGGAGAGCGTTCATTCCTCTCCTTCTCTGAAAATGGAGTGATTTTCCTTCCTTAGGCACAATTGCTCCTCTGTGTCTTTTTAGTGGCAGTGAAGGAAGGAGAGAGAAAGTGCTGTCTCGCTCACTCACACACACGCACACACACACACACACACCCACACACACACACACACACACAGGGGATATAAGGGAGGGTTTGAACATGTGCAGCCTTGCACACCAATGAGGAGGCTTTCTCCACCAGAACACTCTCTTCTCTTATCTTGAAGCCCTGGGACTTTGGTGCACGAGTGAAAGCGAATGAATGAGTGGCTGAATAGGTGAGGGTGTGTTCATTTATTCCAGCGGTGTCCAAACTTCTTCGAGCAAGGCCCACATACTGAAAAATGAAAGGATGCAAGGGCCACTTTGATATTTTGTAAAATAACACATGGAGATATGCTGAGAAGTTATACAGTATATATTGTATTGTGTATTTCAAGAAAAAACTGCATCTCAGCTTTGTGATACACTTTACTCTCATAACATTATAACTTTTTCCGCAACCACGTTTTCAAAAAATTACAACTTTATTTGTGGTTTTTGTTTGTTTCTCATAATATTACAGCTTGAAAATAAGAACAACTCTCTTTAATGTTTAACTTTACGATACTAAAATGATTCTTCATAACATTGCAAAATGATTCTGGTAAAATTACGACTTTTTTTGTTAGATTACAACTTTTTTCTATCAACATTTTCACTTTATTCTTTTAAAATTACTGCTGATTTGTCAATTTTTGCAGTTTTTTTTTTTTTTTTTGGTAAATTATATTTTTAGAATGTGCTGTGGGCCAGTAAAAAAAACAGCCGCAGGCCACAAATGATCCCCAGACCGCACTTTGGGCACCCCGACATCTTCATACAATGCATGTGTGACTGACTCATCTTTGCAGCGCTGCAAAGTTATCCGTTACAATGGTACGCTCTCAGATAAGCTTGAAATGGATAAATAGCAATGTAGTGTCTAATGTACGCTGTCACCTTCTTATATTTCTCCATCTCTCTTTACCTCCCTCTCTGAGAAATATGATAGAGAAGTATAAATTGGTATTCTTGCCGAGTGGCTCAATTTGTGGCTAAGCGATTCAGAGATGACTTTGAAGCATAAGGGCTGTTGCTTTGAAGCATGAGGGCTGTTGCTTTGAGTTGATTTATCGAGGCCATTTCCGTGCTCTTTTCACTGGCTGTGTGTGTGTGTGTGTGTGTGTGTTGCCATTTCTCTGACTGGCGCGTGATTGTGTTGGTTATGCTGTGGGTGAGAGGTGATTTTATCACCTACAATTTGAATCATTTTTTGTAACTGACTGCTTCCATCCATTGTGCATGTGTGCTTTTTCAGGATAGAGGGTAGGGGCATACAGGGTAAGTCTTAAAAAGTCTAACATTCAATCATTTGAAATCAAGGCCTTAAAATGTCAAAAATTTCCCTAAAGTCTTGTAAAATGTCTAAAATATGATTTTGAAACGTCTTAAAAATGACATACGTTACTTTTATTTAAAACAAATGCATAAAATTGAACAGGTCGGCACCCTTCTGGTTGGGAGTGAGGTCTTCCCTCTGGTGGAGGAGTCTTGTATCTCGGGGTCATGTTCACGAGTGAGGGAAGCTTGGAGCGTGAGATTGACAGGCAAATTTGTGCAGCGTCTGCAATAATGAGGTCGCTGTGCCAGAAGGCAAAGCTCTCAATTTACCAGTCAATCTATGTTCCCACCCTCACCTATGGACATGAGGTTTGGGTCGTCACTGAAAGAACGACAGCACAGATACAAGCGGCCAAAATGAGTTTCCGCCGTAGGGTGGCTGGACTCACCTGAGAGATAGGTGAGGAGCTCACTCATCCAGGAGGAACTAGATAGAATAGAATAGAAGAACCACGGCCACTTGAGGTGGCTCAGACGTCTAGTCCGGATGCCTCCTGGACGCCTCCCTGGTCCGGGCATGCCCAGCGAGGAGGCGGCTCCTAGGCAGACCTAGAACACGCTGGAGGGATCATGTCTCACAGCTGGCCTGGGAACGCCTCTGTGTGCTCCCGGTGGAACTGGAAGAGGTGGCTGGGAAACAGGAAATCTGGATTTCCCTATAGAAACTGCTGTCCCCGCGACCTGGACTCGGATAAGCGGAAGACATGGAGGGATGGATGGATGGCATAAACTTCAGTCTCGCTTTGAAATGTTTGATTTTTGAGGACGCTGTAACATAATACAAAACAGAAATATACTACCTGTGTGGCCCGGCCACAATTTATTGTATTATAGTTACAGTATTTCTGATTTATAGTACAGTAAACTTGTAATTGGTTCCAAATGTGATAAGTGAATTCCTTATTTATAAATTGAATACTTTTGTAGTTAGGTCATAGAAAACCTTCTAAATACGTTTTTTTTTTACATTAGAGCCCTCTCGACATGAAATAACACCTCTATAGTCACCTTTAGACTCTTATTACATAATATAGTCCACATAACAAGAGAAATAAGACTCGTGATCATGAAATTGTAAAAGTTATTACTTTTCCTTAGTTTTTCTTTCCAGTTCTTGGGACCAAATTTGCTATCGGAGAAGTAGGGAATGATCACATAATTTAAAAGGTTTGGAATTTGTTTAAAAAAATAAGAGCAATACATTTGGTTACAGCACTGGACTCGATCAAGAGCCCAGAATGAAAGTACACAGAGTCTATATCGCACAGGGGTTGTCCAAACTACAGCCTGCGGGCCCTAATGCGGCCAGTGGGTTTTCTCCGGGTACTCCGGTTTCCGCCGAACCATTTTACAAAATATGAAGAAAAACATACCAATATCAAAGTGGCCCCCCGCATCCTATGACTTTTCAGTATGTGGCACTCGGTGGAAAAAGTTTGGACACTCCTGATATAACAGTTGCCGCACCCCTCTAGAAAGTGAAAGTTAGTTTGTGCAGAAGTGAGCGTTAAGCTTGTGTGAGTGAGAACAATGCATCTATTGTGTGTCTCCTAGTATTTTTCCATCAGTTGTAAGTGTTTTGCAACTCTGATTGTGCTAAGTGTGTGTGCGTGGGTGTGTGTGTGTGTGTGTGTGTGTGTGTGTGTGTGTGTCCTGAAGGCCCCTCTGAAAAGTTATTTGACTTACTATGCACTGAGCTATTAGGCTGACTCTAAAAGTGTAACAATAATGATAATAATATCTACCAAAATATAAGTTGTAACCCATTTGGGACAATTAAAACCACGTCAGTGTGTCAGTGGTACAGGCTTTTCAGAGATGAAAAGCTTTCAGCAGGAGACACAAGGTTATTAAGACTATATTATTATATGATATTAGTGTTACAGGCAGCGCACCGACAGCCATACAGTGTGTGTTTCAAGTCTGGATTCATTCAAATTGAGCGAGTCCACTTTGCTTTGAAGAGGCTGTTAAGCCAGTTGTTTTCAGGGTAAACCTCCTGCCTTGAGCACTTTTCCTTTATGCAAACAATACAATGTTGAAATGTATAAGATGTGTAAAATGGAACGGTTTCCAGTAACTCAAGCCTCTTCCCCACTGTTGCTGGTTCAGAGTTTACAGAGCTGGATTTTTTTGGTCAACACTGTCTCCAAAAGTTAGCTCGGCTGAGTGGGCAAACTGTAATGAGGTGAGGGTGGGGTTATCTCAAGTAAATGCCCACCATTTACCTACATTTCCTTTTTCTCGCAACACAAACTTTTTGTTGAAAAGATGGAAAACGCCACCAAATTCCGGACCCCCGAGGAGACCCACGGTTTATTGTCCATTTGGACATCTGCAGAAGTCCAAAGAAAAATTGAGACCGTGACAAGAACCCGGCCAATATTGGAAAACATTTGAGGTGAGATGGCTGCTGCTAGCTTTCTGATGTCTTTTAACCAACAAGCCGAAAAAGTTATAGAAGGACTATAGAGACCGAAAGTAGGACCTGGGCAGGAGTGGCAGCTGTCGAAGATTAATGACTTATTTGTTTGGTTTCGGGCTGGCGTGCCAGCTCACTGGGGCACGAAATATGAGTACAATGATGGCTAACTCCAAGGTAATGCTAGAGGGCTCAAGCCAAATAAAAGACCCCGACACAGACATGCCTGGACTTGTGCAAATTTGTGTTACTTAAGAATGTTCACTGTGCAGTTTTGGGTGTAAAGGCGCAAGCCGACCATTAGCTTCAGCAAACTAGCTTGCTTGGTCGAATTAATGAAAGCCTCGCCACCCTTCCCTTTCCCATTTGTCAAAACTCAAAACTCAACTAACCAGCACTCAACAAAACACCTGACAGCCCAGAAGTGGTAAGTGGTGTAAAACAATATCATTAAAAAAGTGTAACAGAATATTGCATATTGCATTATTGCTGCCAGCTGGACATGGACTTACTTCAGGTAATACATTATGTATCATTTGAATGGACTGTTCTTGTACACAGGAAATGAAGACCTTCTGCGATATCGACAGAGGACAGGGCAAGGGCTGACAGCCAGGCGGCCTTGGAAAGTAAGGAGACAGGAAAAGAGGCCATGCTATTTCTCCTCGGATGGACCCTCCCACTTATAGAAAAGCATGACAGTGGTCAGAGCAATGAAGACTGACATACCAATTCATGTGGACATCTATAATACCCCAGCTTCTACCTCAACATCTGGCAATATGTTTTTAATTTTGCACCTTTATTTTACAACTTCTTCCTCTACCTAGCGTAGTGTTATTTGTTATTTTCTAAATGTGAGTAGTGTGCTGTGTTGTTTTCTTATAAAAGTGGTCCATACTCGAAAATGTGCGCAGTGTTTTGGTTTAGCTATGAAACAAACTAATACAGTCATCCCTTGCCAATTTGCACCCGAATTTCACGGCTTCACTCATCACGGTTTTTCAAAAATATATTTATTAATAAATCATGCTGTTTTGTGGTTCAACACGGCCTATTATTAATTTAAAAAATGCATATTTAATCAAATTTTACACATTTTTGTCTAAATTATGCATTTTCATTGGCTAAATGAAGTAAAATACAAATACTGTATAAGGCATTCAAAATACACATTCAAAGATGTGATGATATGTGCCTTTTGTTTCTTTGAAATATAACATTTGTAAAAATTAGCATGATTTTTTTTACACATCTTTATTATGTTTGGTTGGAACACCAACACGACATGACACAAGAAATTGGCATCTGTGAAGTTGTGTTCCTCACAAATATTGTTCACAATACAGCATGTAACCGCATTGTTTGGCACAGCTGTTGTTTTTAGTCATTTCTTTTTAGGAGATACCTCCATCTTCCTTTCAGCCTCTAGAACGCCGTCTCCACAAAAGATTGTGCACAGCCGAGTCTGTAATTGTAGGTTGTTTGTTGTGACGTCACCCTTCCTGTTGTATGAGAAGGGCTTCATCAGCCAACTTGGGTATGGCGGGTCTTCAGTCAGTTAATGCCCCACATCACAGCCTCAGATTGTCACTTTATTTTGGCCAAGCAATTGTCCATTGCTTAGCAGACCCCACAAGCTAGACTGCTGTAGCATTCTGGAATCACGTACACATTTAGGATATCCAAGACAAATGTCCCAGTATTGTCCTTTTCTATTTACGACCCCCTGTAAAATGATGGAAGGCCAACCATTTCTTTTGTAGAAGTCACGGGCAAACTGCTCAAGCATTCCCATAATGACTGCCATCAATGGCACCCACGCTCCCACAACGCTCCAGGAGCATCAAAGAGGGGGGGGAAGTGGGAATCTCAGTTATAAAAAACTGACACCATGAATGTTAAGATAAATTACATTTTGCTGTGAAAGTTCAATAAGGTTTCTTTTATCACTGTCTGAGACTTCCTACAACCACCTTGCAAAATGGTTCATTGCACGTGGTAAGAACGGTAAGCGCAGCCAGCGAACACTTGCACTCACCACGGACGTCATAACGTCATCAAAGCTTTATGCAGCCACACACAGCATCAACATCCACGAGGATGAGGTAATAGAAGAACATCTATCTGTGGCAGCGTTGGAGAACGTTATCTGGAAGTTTAATTTTTGCATCTCATAGTACATAACTGTGCTGCATTCAAGGACCATCAAATCGAGTACAGAATAGTAATAGTAATGTTAAAAAAGCTTGTTACTACGAAGTCCCCAAAGCGACATGTAGAAAAAAAAATTGATGGCAAATTTTTTGCAAGATGTCATAAAACTGTTTGCATTACGAGCGTTGTACTTTGGCTACTTGCGTGTTCAGAGCGGACGTATGTGTTGAAGCTTCAAATTAAGAGCAGCACATCCATTGAGTTTGACTGTTTACTGTTTACAAGCAGTGCACATAAGTGAAAGAATCCAATGTATGGCTAATCAATGTGTTCCCTTTTGAGTACCAGTACTCAAAGAGATGTGTTTCCAGCAACGCTAGCTTGGACCGGACGTTAGCATTTTATTTTCAAAAGACGAGGCGAATAACCATCACAGAATTTTGGAGTGTGAGTTTGAAGCCCTGTCCACATAGGAACGTTCTTGGGAATTTTTTTTTTTGGCAGGTTGAAAAAAAGTCGCATCCACACTGTTCTGGATTAGTAAACACTTGCATCCAGACGGAAACGGATAACTGAATGAAAACGATGCAATACGCAAGGCACACCTACGTGTGGCGCTGTGAAAATATACACGGACAGAACGACGTGCCGCACCAGGCCATAGAAGGAAAAAGAACGCATGCGCATAAGTCCGTCGTCTTCCAGCTTTCCAAGGGTCGTCTAGACTCATGACAAAGTGGAATTAGATGTGCGTCATTTTGGGAGTATAAAACAAGAAAATACCGGGGGGAATGACGGCTGCGGTGAGTAATGACACTCAAAATATTCAGATATTATGTTGGCTTGTCGTCAAAGCTTACTTCTGGTCACGTGACGGCGACGGGTCGGTGATGTTATTGTTTTAAAAAATGAGCCGACTGCCAGTCCATACGGAAGCGGCGAGTTTTCAGATTTTCCCACTCCGGAACCCGTTTTCAAAAAATACAGTTTAAGGGCACCCAGACCGCAGTTTCCGTGTGGATGAGAGTCTGAAACGACAAAATGCTTTGCCGTTTTGACCTGAAAATGTTTCCGTGCGGATAGCCCCTGAGACAGATGGAACATTTTTGGATTAGCTTCATACATGCAAATGAATCACTGGAGAAAGGAAAATACTTGTGCCTAAAGCCACTTGAGTCATCTCTAATTAATTTTTTCTAATGGACCTTCATCAACTAACATTACTCCACATTAGCGTTAATCTGAATATTGCTGTTGGCTAATGCAAATACATTGATACTGTACTCCACTTATCTGCAATACTTGCATCCTTCAAGGCATCACTTGACTTCTTCTTTTAGGACAAAATGAGATGGTTCTGTACCAAAAAAAAAAAGAAAGCGGTATTAACTAAAGGAATGACAATCATTTTAATGAAGCAGTTAACACAAAGGTCTGCGATGACAAGTAGATGTAGCAGAGAAAGGAAAGGGCTGGCGCCAATGAATTAATGAAGAGCAGCACTTAAAGTCTGACAGAAGTAACGGTAACTCAACAAAGCAGTGACAGCATGAAATACTTTATAGCACTACTTTTTAGGTTTTTAATGCCACTGACATGTTTCATCAAGTACAGCGTCAATATAGTTATCACTTTGACTATGTCATATGCAAGATTAGATTAGGTTTTAGATAATAGGGAGGGGGATGAAGGATGGCAGTAATAAAGGAAAGTGACAGAGAAACAAAGTACAATGTAATCCATTTCATCTCAGGGCTAGCAAAGTTCTCGAAGTATGACACATGTGCAATCCAAACATCAATTCAGTTCAGTTCAAATAATTTGATGCAGAATGAAGCACAAAAAGATAAACTAACCAATGCTGAACAATGGAGTAGACAATGAATGTGTCTGATGGTGCAGAGCAGGCGTGTCCATAGTGTGGCGCACTTTCTAAAAGCATAATTTAACAAAAAAACTTATATCAAACTTAAAAACTTAGATAACAACAACAAAGATGACAAAATCTGCAGTTACCTTACAAGAAGAAGAAAAAAAAATTGTAATCTAAAGAAAAAGTTGTGACTTTACGAAAATAACGTTGCAATAGTATGAGGAAAAATAACGTAATTTTAGTGGCATAAAGTTGAAATGCCAAAGAGAGAATATTTTATTAATTAAAGTAATATGAAAAACAAACAAAACAACAGAGTCATTTTTTGAAAAATAGATTGCAGAAATAGTTGTAATGTTATGATAACAATAATAATAATAATATCACACACAATAATGACTCAAAATATACAAATAAAGTCCTAATTATGAGAAGAAAATTTACTAGGTGAAAGTTGAAATATTTGGAACATTAAAAAAAATGTCAAAACAATTGTCTTTTTACAAGAATGAATTCAAAATATTAAGAGGAAAAATGGTTTTTATGAGAAAAAAGTCAGAATTTTACGAAAATACACTTCTAATATTTTGAGAAAAAATAACATAATTTTAGTTGCAGAGAGTTGAGATATTAAAGAAAATTTACTTTTTAAAAAAGTCAGAATATTATGAAAAACAAACTAAACAAACAATAAAGTTGTAATTTATGGACAATTCAGTTGAGGAAAATGTCCTAATATTACTAGAATAAAGTCAAAATATTATGAGAATAGAGTCATAATTACGAGAAGAAAATTGACTTGAAGAAAATCAAAATATTTTGAAAATTAAAAAAAGAAGAACAGCAAAAACGGGGCATAAAAAAGCAAAGTATGAAGTTCATACTAATAATATGCCTTTTCACAAAGCTGAGATGCATTTTTTTCGCAAAATATATATAATTTCTTAGCATATTTACATGTGTTGCCTTACAAAATATCAGAGGCCTTTGCATCCGTTTATTTTTCAGTATGTGAGCCTCACAGGAAAAGTTTGGACACCCCTGGTGTGGAGTTTATAGATCATTCATTCATTTTCGATACCACTTTTGGGCAAGCAACCCCATACTGGTCATCAGTCAATCACAGTACACGTCTAGATGAACTTTCACACTCACATTGACACCAACGTACGATTTGTAGTCCGCAGTTATTCTCCAGTAGCACGCATGCTTTGGGATATGAAAGGAACATGCAAACTCCACAGAGATTATTATTAATTATTACTATTATTACTATTTGAACCCTGGTCGAGGTAAACAAAAAGTAAACCAAGATTGCCCCTTTCTCTTCTACTACTTGCATATTTCAAGGTTTTATTATGTTCACAGAATTCAGAACAGAACTTTGCGGCATTGGGGAAATTATTTAATCATCTTTAGATTTTTATGACTTCTGAATTTTTTATCATTCTATTCATCGGAAAAGCTTTGACTCGTAAGTAAGAAAGAGCGTACTTCACCAAAGGAATTTTCAATGATACTTCACATGCACATCAAAAAGGACTACAATGTCAAAAGGCTCGTACTCTTATTATAAGAGTGTGACAACACCATGCAAAAGAAGCAAAAGAAGTCACAGAACGAGCATCTAACAAGTCAAAGCAGTCTTGCTCAGGTATAGTTTCTCACTGCAGTTCTGTGGGAAGAGATACCCCGTATTTATTTACTGACGTGAGCCACTTATACTTCCTTACACTCACTTAATGTGAACTGGGAGGGAAATGGGTGTACCTCTGTGCCAAACCTAATGTTCTGTACCAAAAAGTCTGATTGCATGTACCATTATAAGTGTGGCGACCAAATGTCCTGTTTTCCTAGGACATGTCCTGTTTTTCCTGGCTGTCTTTGTTGATTTTTTTTTTTTTTTTAGAAATTGATGACAAGGTGCTAGTTTTCATTGTTTTTCATTAAACTAAACGGCATTAGGGTACTCTGTGGGTGGCTGTTTGAATTAGTGTTGCAAAAAACAACCTAAACAGCCAAAGAAAAAACATAACATGAACAGAGTTAATTCTCTGAAGCTTGCTGAGTTATGTAAAAATGTAAAAATGGGGATTATGCACAGCGGTGATTCAAATTCCCAAGTTCTTGCGACTTTAGAGGGCATATTTTTACCAAAAATATTGGTTACATACCAAACTTAACAAGCATTTGAGATCACGTTCCTGTGTTGTTCTGTTTTTGGAATCATTTTGTTTGAACTTTCTTCCTTCGGACTTTGTGTCTTTAGTTCTAGCTAATATTTTGTAATATAACAATTTTCTATGCATACAGAGGAGGCATACTTTAAATGCACTGAAATTATCAGTAGGGATGTCCGATATTGGCTTTTTTGCCGATAACCGATATGCCGATATTGTCCAATTCCCAATACCGATATCAGCCGATACCAATGCCAATATGTGTAAGATCACATACCTCCTGTCGTGGAATTAACACACATCGGTCTGTTTTGAAGCTAATGGATACAGAGTCAGCAATTAGCTTGTCAACATGACTGTAAACAACATTGTACAACATTGTAAAACATCTGAGAAATATTTTTACATTTGTTTTAAAAGTCAACAGAGCAGTCATTTACATTTTTTTGATCATCAAAGGGAAGAAAATCAAGTGTCATAATTTTCATGTTGGCCGTAGCACTCTTCGTGCAGCAGAATGCTGCATTTGTTTCCACACTACAAATTGCATGTACACAGTAATTCCCTGCCAAAAGTAACATATGCACAACCAGATTTTAATGAAATTTAATCTGCAGATAGATATTAAACGAAATGTACATCTTACATACCTTTTCATCTTGTCCTGAAGCTCAAATCCATGAGTTTAAAGCATATAATAATACCTTACTGATCGGCACATTTGGTACTTTGGCGACAATTTACTGAAAAGTCGTTCCTAAGTGCAGCGTGTGCAAAGAGTGCATTGGAACTATCTGCACATCAATGCGTGGCTCAATGACTCCAAGCCAAAAAGTCATAATCATAATTAAATACCGTATGAATGTTTAAAAGGCTTCCCTTGCCTTACAGATCCTGCAAGCTCCTCATTGTCCAAGTATTTGTGTAATGCATACCATGATCCCTCTGTAAGACACAGACATGCTTGTTAGTGTGATGCTCATGAGGATAGTGCACAGCTTGCTTCGCAGTACACATCACATAATCTGTCCACCTACCTGCACACCCCGCTCATTTTCCATTCACCGCTTCTTGGTTAAATCCAGAATTTCTGTCTGCCTGCTCTGTTTCCTTTTACGTCCTGTTTCAACATTTTTGTTTCATTCTTTTTAAAGTTTCCAGTTCTTACATTTATTCCTCAGCATGATATCATACAATTTGAAACCAATTTGTATTCTTTATCCTTCTGGCATTCCATTGTGAACAGATCTAAATTTTCCCATTACCCATTACAAGGTTGGGCTGTCTGTGATTTATCAGTCTGCGTTATGCAGTTCACTGGACAAGGGCCCTCCAAAAGACTAATTTATAAAGGGACCAAGCGTTCAATGTCGCAAATGCATGATAACATTAGCTATGGGGCACGGAAAATTGACATATTTTGCTTTCCATCACAAAGTCCCTTCCCATCTGTCTCGCCTAGTAATTCAAACATTTTTCTGACCCCCCGAGCTTATTAAGCATTCATCTGATAACCTTCAGGAAAATGCCCAGGCTGCAGTGTGTTGAATGAGGACTGAGCAGACAAAGGTTTTAGATATACAGTCCGTAGATACTGGCACTGAAGATGCTGATCCTGGACAATTCCATTTTTAATGTGGAGAAGTAGGGAATAAAACATCTGTGACACCAACCCTCATAAAGTTTCATCAAGTACGCCATGCCAGCGTAAGCATTCATCACTTGAGCTGTAGGTTCCAGTGACGCAAAGCAGCTGTCCAGGATTAGAGGATAACAATCTACAAATCTTAATACCCCATCTATATGGACAATGTTTAGATCACTTTTGGCACATTTAACTAATTTTCTTCATATTTGAGGTAGATATGATATATATATATATATATATATATATATATATATATATAAATATATATATATATATATATATATATATATATATATATATATAATACTAAATGGTATTCATACCTGTGGACAATTTTGAGTCAGCAATTAACGTTAACATGTACATTTTGGGAATGTGGGAGGAAACCGGAGTACCTGAAGAAATCCCCCGAACACATGGGAAGAACATGCAAACTCCACACAGAAGATTCAAACCCAGATCTTCGATCTCCTGACTGTGTGGCCATGCTAACCACTAGGCCACCGTGCAGCCCCAAATCTAAATCTAAATGTTAAGAATAAATCTTAAATCTAAATATTTATATGTGGACTTAATATGTAGCGTAACCATTGATGTTTTATTGATGTGCTTTTATTTTGATGGCCTACATACCGGATACAGGAAGGGTTGCAAGTTTGTGTTGAAGGTTGGTTGAGATTTGTCCGCAGACTTATTATTTTATTATTTCCTCATTGTTGCAGGGTTCTACTGCAAACACCTCAAAACAGTGAGGAAAAACAATGGCAGAGTCAAAAAGATAACTTTTAGAGTGTTTTATTGGGCTCTCTGGATAATGCAGGCTAGTGAAAAAGTGTGCAAAAAATGTGAAAAAGTGCAAAAAAATGCAAATGCAAAGTACTTGCAAACTATTTACAATGATAAAGCAACAGTAGGCTACTTAATTTACTGTGTTTCAGGCTCAACACTACTTTCTTGTAGTACAAAGCGATCCAATGCCGTTCCAACCTACTCCACTGTCACCAACTGTGTGCACGTATGTTTGTCACCCGCAGCCGATGACGAAGCCACACCGTCACACTCATACTGCTTCTCTAATGCTCCAACGGTATGTGTCCAAGTATTCAATAAACGCCATAAATATACCTCCAAGATGACAAAGCCTGCTCTGTTGCATGAAAATGAGATGGAAAAGTAAGATATAAAAGAGGGGGGAAAGTCTGCAACAACCGTAATTGAACTCAACGTAAAGTAAGACATTTACACCCACTAATCTTCTCGTCATTAGCGCTAGTCTACAAGGCCACACACCTTTACCTATTTAGAACAGATATTGCTCGAAATAAAACGGTGTTCTGACAAAGACAGCAAGTTAATCAGCCATGCCGTGTCACTGGCTCATGAGAAGCAACATAATCGTGATTGCGTTGTTTATGCGTTGTTTATGATTGCGCTGAGGGGCATGGGCTATTTGCATATTTTCGACATTTCCAAATCTATCATTTAATTTAGCATTTATTTTAGAATAATATTTATATTTATAATGAACAAATATACTTAGCATTTATATTTAACATTTATATTTAGATTTGACGTTAATTTTCATATTTGTCTTTAACATTTACATTTAGATTTAGATGAAACATTAAATTAACCATTTACCTCAAATGTGAGGAAAATGAGTTAAAAATTGAGGAAAGAAAAAATATAAAAAAAAATATCAGCTAATAAAAGTGTGAAATTTTTATGCCCATTCCTATACCGATCATCCAGGACTGAAATTCAGATACCGATCACATGGATTAATTATACATGTTTACATTTATTTAAGTTGAGTGCAATTGGCCAGAGGTGCCGTATAAAGGGGACAGGCCAGGACAATTCCAAGGTCCCTTGACTACCACGTGATTTTTTTCATGGGACTCACCTGTGACTGCCTCGATCAGGGGTCACCAACGTGGTGCCCGCGGGCACCAGGTAGCCCCCCACGACCACATGAGGTGCCCGCAAGCCTGCTTTTCATTCAGGCTTTCGGTTAATAATGTGAGAACACTAGAAAAGGAAAGTATTCTGAAACATAAAATGTGAGTTGTGGATACCAGCATTTTTTGAATGTTTTGGTAAAACAAGCATATTTGATCTGTTTGGGTTGAAATAAGGTATGAAAATCATTTCTACAAAAATGAGTAGCTCGTGGCCATTTTCATTTTCTAAAATTAGCTCTCGCAAGAAAAAACGTTGGTGACACCTGGCCTAGATAATATGAAAAAAGGAACTTTAAAATTACCTTCATTTGGACTAAGACATTATACTTACTTTTTCAAGAGAACATATATCACTGATGAAACTTACAGAGGATGAGACGCCTTCTTTAAGGAGACTTTGGATGTGAGAGTACATTGGTGGAGCCGTAGCAGGACTTCCAGGTAAGTGAGGGAAAGGACTAGCTGGCCTGGTTGGCACCAGGAATGGCCCAAAGCAAACTAGCATAACATGAGGACCCAGCAATGGCACGTGGCTTTGCGTCTCCAGGACGAAGAAATAATGTAAACCAATTAATCAATTAATTACTCAATTCCAGGCACCTAAAAATATGAACAAAAAATGTTTTACAGAGAATAATAATAGTTTTACATGCATAAAACAATGAAATGGATTAATGAACATTTAACACCAGTTTTATTAAGACGCAAAAACGATGACGATCGGGGATGGAGGAGATGATCCACCCCAGCAACGACTTCTCTTCCATCATTTTGATCTCTATTTTTTCGCACCTTTACCTCTTTCACAATAGCTTACTTGGTTTCTTCTTTCTTTGCGAGGGTGGAACTTATTTTTGATGTGGCAAATTGGCTAGTGTAATCCAGACCTGATAAGTGATAAGTGAATTTCCGCAAAGAAGAATTCCTTATTTATGAATGGTATATTTTGGTACTTAGAACATAGAAAACCTGTTTACAATCTTTTTTTTTTTTACATTATTAGAGCCATCTAGACATGAAATAACACCCCTATAGTCACGTTTTCAGTCCTATTACCCTATATAGCAGACACAGTAAGAGAAAATAACACATATATGAGGCATTATATTGACTCACACATTAGCATTGGGAGAGTTCCTTGTTTTGCTCTTTTAGTACTTCCTGTTCTGGACAGTACTTCTTGCGGTGGCAACTGTCTCGTCAATGCAACATTACTAACACCTATTGACCAGTGTAGAATACTACATATAACCACAACATCTTTGAATGTGTCTTCTAAATGCTGCGTTTAACCACGAAACAGTATAATTTGTTAATTGATACGCCTCACTGTATCAGCGACGCGTGTGGTGAGGGATTACCGTAGTTTATGTAATATTCTCATTTGAGCTTGCCAAATGAATGTGTCTTACAGGATAGTAATGCGTAAACTAAGTATGGCCAGATTTGGTGTTGCGTGTGTGAGCCAAAATGGCTGAATAAACAAGGGAGTAGTCCTTCCACCTTTTCATGAATACCACTAGACTCTCCTTACCAGAATGCAACCGCTTGTTACACGCAATATTGTACATTAACCAATTTTGGCCAAAAAGTTTTGTCGAAAAACTGGGGGTTCGAAAACGTGTGTGTGTGTGTGTGCTTGTGTCTTTTACATGTGGTCACAACTTATGTATGTCATGCCTAGGTAACCAAACTCTGACAGGCTGTCGCAAAGTATTGGCCTTGGACTCTCAGCTTCACACCTCAGAGGACCACTAATGATTCCTCTGATTGAATTTAACAGCCCACCTCAGCCGCAGTGCCTGATTAGTGACAATGTTTG